>NC_043974.1:19773070-20467320 GCF_902148855.1 Sphaeramia orbicularis | reverse complement strand
GTTCTAAGATCATCTCTCTGAGGACTCACAGATCCCATTTTCAGATGTGCAAAACTGGATATCTGTGATTTTAACACCACTGCAGACAAATGAAATGCCAGCACAGGGATCTATATTTCACAGTAAAAACTCTGAAAAGCCTGATATGTTTGGTTTAGATGTTAAGTCAGTGTGCTCTCCCTGAGTGCAATGTCGAAGCCCCTCAACGGTGCCATATCATAGCCTCCCAATTCCTCCCACCAGCCCCTGAGAGATCATTACGGTAACCATATAGTTGTGGAGGTGGCGGTCTCTGGTGATGCCTTGGAGGCTGTAATTGGTCCCGACTTGTGTCGCTCTGAGCTCTTGGGCAGCACAGGCATTCATCACAGCTGAGACAGCTAAGCTAGACCAGGACACAGTTTGTGGCTGGGAGGAAAGTGGTTACTCATCGTTCTTAGCTAGCCACTGTAAAAATAGCCTCAAAAACTGGAGGCTAAAACATATAGATCAAAATACAGTATATAAATAGAATAAACACCCCGTCAGTGTAAAACTCAGCTGATACGGTCATTGTTGATGACCTAAAGAGAATAGAAACGTGCATATATGTATAATATGAGTCAGTATTTCATATCAATAGTTTCCAGATATTTTTTTTTTGTCTTCCAACTTGAAGGACCCTGTAAATTATTTGTCCCTACCCCCTGGTACAACCTATAGGAGTTTCTCTTCTATTCCCACCTCTATAAGTGGAGGAAGATGATGATGAAGTGTTAGAAGTCACTGTTACGTTTCAGTTTGTTTCCGTTTGCATGGGTTCAAAACAATACTTTGGCTCAAGTAGAGATAAGAGTCATTCCTTTTCTGAACCGCTTAATCACGGGGAGGGTCATAAGGATGTTGGAGCCTATCCCAGCTACCATCAGGTGAAGGGGGGGTAGACCCTGAACACATCACCAGTTCATCAAAGGGGTGACAGTGTTAACTAGTGCACCACATGACACCCTAAAGCTACATACTCCAGGAGAACAGAGAATTTTCCTCCTGCTCCCATGGAAGATGATGTCATTTTATTTGCAGCCCTGGTTTTGGAGTTCTTGACACACCATCGGGGCAGAACTTTCTCCTCATTTGGTGTGCAAGAACTATTGCTCAATTGGTCAGGTATTGAAAGTGGGCGTGGTTAATGCAGAAAAGCATTTGGCACTCCAGTTTCTCATGAATTATGAACTGTCCCAGCCAGAGCGAGCATTGTTCTAGTTCTTGTCACCTTGAGAAGACGAATAAATTTCTCTCTTCCCTCAGAGTATGTAGCAGCTCTTAGGATCATATTTGCACTAAAACTGCAGCAGCACTTTATGAAATATTTGAGGGCATTATGACTTTCACAATTCCTAAGGTCTCCAAGTTTTTTTTGTTTTGTTTTGTTTTTACTGGGACTGCTACCTGGAGATGTAGTAGAGAAAGAAGACAAATACCGCTTTAAAATTCTTATAATTGCTTCCAAAAAGGCCATTACAAGGAACTGGCTCAAACCTGAGGCACCCTGTGAGGATCAGTGGCTATAGCTATAATAGAGGAAATCTACTCTATGGAAAGATTGACTTATTACCTACAGATTTAATCACTACTGTCTGTCATTTCAATGTTTTGTATTCAACCAGTGACCCCTAGTTTCTATGTTGTATTGTCTGCTGATAAAACAAATAAAAATAAAGTACACAAAAAAACCCAAAAAAAACCCCAAAACTGTAGCAGCACTATATTTCACAATCACGTCCTGCAAATATACATGTAGCAAAGGTTGTGAGGGACCAAGCAAAAAGACACAAGGATTAAAAAATTAAAATTCAGTATTCTAATTAAGCAAAATAAGGCACCAAATAATAAAAAATTCAAACAATTCAAACAGAACAGAATAGCCTAGGGGAAATAAATTAGGTCAATTAAACAATAATACCACTAAGGAAAGCTGACCTTACAAAACACGACATAACAACTGACACAATAGGGAGGTATATACACATGTAGGCTAGTCTAAGACAGAAACACAGGAGAATACATATAAACACCTAAATCTACAAATATTCCCTAAACCAAATAAATAGGAAAGGCGCTTTACAAATAAAGCGATTTTTTTTTTTTTTTTTCTTTAAGCATAACTCAGTACAAACTGAACATTTTCTACTTTATTTCTGAAAGAAAAAAAGTTGTCCCCTCCCCGGGTCCTCTCATGGTCAGCTTTTCTTCCTGATTTAAAAGGCGTATTCTCCCCACCATCGGGTCTTTTAGGAGGCTTTAGGAGAACAGAACAATATATGAGTATTATTTGCTCCAGACAGAACTAAAAGGCATGCATTCAAATTAGAAAGCAAACTGTCAAAATAAACGAAATCTGAATTCAAGAGATGTGTAATGTGATTATTCCGTCACAATTTCAGTGATCAATCCTACTATATAATGCACGTCGTCCGATCGATGTTGCCGCACCGGAGGGCGTTTGTACGGATTTTCCTCAGCCTTCACAAGCCCGATCGCTGCCAAACTCGCCAAATTAATAGAAACATTACCTGACTATCTACTAGGCACAATTTTATGTCCGTATTCAAATGTGAGGTATTCTGGGCGATTTTAGCCTCTCATGCTATTGTACAATGGCACCACGTGTACAATGCCGCTGTTGCACCACAGGAGGGCGTTTTAGCCTCTCATGCTATCGTACAATGGCACCACGGGTACAATGCCGCTAGTACATTTAATTAAGATATTGTCAACCTGTGGGATTAAACTGTAAACAAACCACAGTCTCACACCTTAAAATGCTTGATAACACAGCTCAAACTCCTGTCTATGTGGGTTTTGTCAATACAAGCTACTACTCCATTTTGTCACTTACATCTTAAAAATGACATGGTATTCAATCAGTGCATATGTAATTATGGGCTGTATATGCACCGTTTCTACAATGTGGCATTGTCTAGTAGATGCATGATTCAAGGGCAACAGAGTGATAAAAGGTCTTATTATTTCCCTTGTATTGCAGCATAAAGAATGAACTAAACCGACTTCATTTTTCACTTAAGTAAATGGAATAGAAAAGTTCAGTAATATGAATAAAACACCTCACCATTAAGCCCATATAGCCAGGCAGTATGTCACATTTTCACATGCTATGTAAGGATTTCAGATATATCACATGCACAACATGTGTCAGACAGGCAGAAATGTACGCTATAGAAGAAACTATGAATAGTCCGACTGATGAAGAATGAGAAAACTTTACCAAAGAAATCTGAAATGTAAATTAGAAGTATTTCAAGTCCTAACCGAGCACAATGAGAGCCCAGTTCTCTGAGTGGGTGTGTGTATGTGTGCTGCATACTTATTCATCTTCTGTAGTCGTTACTCCAGCGAAAGATAAACAAAACTTGCATGACTAATTTTTACAGTACATCTGGCACAGGCCTCCCTCCTCTCTTGTCTTCTCTGGTTATGCAGTCTGCCAGTGGGATCTCAAACCTACTTCTGACTTCTTCAGGAAATGCGCTGTTTGCTCTTTTAAGATTAACTACATACCAATAATTTCATATTTGCTAAATGGTTATTTGAGCTGTGATTTCAGGACATCAGTCAGTCCGACAACTAATGAATTCATTGTATTGATTATAATGCCCAGCAGCCCCAGCTGGGAAATATGAAGTGTCAAGTGCTCATTAATTCTGGAGAGAACTTGGCAAACATCATTGACTCATTCCATTACAGAAAGTCCACATATAATTGACCTTGTGGCTCATTGCTTCTCAGAGTGTGAAGTTGAAAGTATTTTTTTTTGTGTCTGATATATATATATATATATATATATATATATATATATATATATATATATATTCTTTTTTTTTTTTTTTTCCCACTTTTGTTATGGTTCTATCTGTGCAGCAGGATCTGAACCTCTGTGTGAAAGGTTTTGCTGGATTTTCATTTTCTGCCTACTTAAAGATGAAGCATAAAGTAGGAGTTTGATGAGAAATGCCTGAAGCATTTCAACCCGTGTTTATTCATATGCACTTACATCAAAGGCCTCTTTGTGTTTTTCATAATTTCACTTGGCAATTTTGCACAACTCTACAGAACAGAAGGTTGAGGGAGGAAGAGAGAAAATAATTGGGCTTAAAAGTGGATGGATTTGTCCTTTTTATGTTTTAATGTAAAGAGACTTCACTTGTACTTGAATGCTGAGATAGTCCATAATTCAGCTTTGTCGTCTCATTGAAGATTTGCAAAATTTTTATATTTTATGAGAAAATATTGCTGTCGTGTTCCCCCAGTGGGCTACAGGGTATAGTTTCACTGAAGCATCAAATGTCACTCTCAGTGGTGCAGGCTGGATGCTGTACCATCTATCCACGTCAACTGCAAGCTGCTACTTTAATTCATGTAATCGCCTCTGTAATGACAAGCATTTTGTCAGGGGACGTCTCTCAGGAGCATAGCTCCCAACATTCACACTGCCTGCCTTTAAAATGTCAATCCTCTCTCTCTTGGTGACGCCAGTGTTTACTGTCTGCTACCTGCATCTGGAATGTTTCCCAGACGATCAGCTACACTCCAATGCACAGTCTTATTCAGGTGTAACCAGTGTATGCAACAAATGGGTTAGAAACCTGCTCATTTGGCTTTTATTAACAACCCTTAGTAGACATTTTACATCAAGCAGGTGATTTAGAATAAAACAAAACTAGAAGGGACAGTACAGTGTACTGTTTACATTAGCAGAACACAGACATGCTCCTTTTGTGACCAGCTACTTTTGAAAAATAGAAGCCATACATTGAATTACATAATTGACATTTGTTTTATACAACAATGGTAAGCACTAAAGGATCAGATAAAGCTGATGAGCAAATTTAGCCACAAAGGTTAACTTTAGACTTGGGGCAAAGACTCTTTGCCCCAAGTGGAGGAGTTTAAGTATCTTGGGGTCTTGTTCACGAGTGAGGGAAGGATGGAGCGTGAGATTGACAGATGGATCGGTGCAGCATCTGCAGTGATGCAGTCACTGTACCGGTCGGTTGTGGTGAAGAAGGAGCTGAGCCGAGAGGCGAAGCTCTCGATTTACCGGTCAATCTACGTTCCTACCCTCACCTATGGTCATGAGCTTTGGGTCATGACCGAAAGGACAAGATCCTGGATACAAGCGGTCAAAATGAGTTTCCTCCGCAGGGTGGCTGGGCGCACCCTTAGGGATAGGGTGAGGAGTTCAGTCACCAGGGAGGAGCTCGGAGTAGAACCGCTGCTCCTCCGCGTCGAAAGGGGCCAGCTGAGGTGGCTCGGGCATCTGTTTCAGATGCCTCCTGGACGCCTCCCTGGGGAGGTGTTCTGGGCATGTCCCACCGGGAGGAGACCTCGGGGAAGACCCAGGACACGTTGGAGAGACTATGTCTCTCGGCTGGCCTGGGAACGCCTCGGGGTCCCCCCAGAAGAGCTGGAGGAGGTGTCTGGGGAGAGGGAAGTCTGGGCATCCCTGCTTAGACTGTTACCCCCGCGACCCGGCCCCAGATAAGCGGAAGAAAATGGATGGATGGATGGAAGGTTAACTTTAATCAAAAACTGCATTCTATACAAGACTGGTTAATTAACCACTTTCTTGGCTAAAGTTTTTGTCATTGTCTTATGAGACCAAGTGTTAAATTATCCAAATTGAATACTGAGCATAGATATTCAGATGTTTTGTTTTTTTCTTCAGTTGTCCACCTGATGGACCACATACCATGTACAAGGCTGAGTTTTTAGCATAGCATTCTAGTTTCAAGTCTATCCCAGTCCCATTGCTGTATATTTTCCCCTACCTGTCAAAAACAATATCTTTTGGAAAAAAAAAAAGTTCTCATGTATTTATTTCATGTTTGTGCTTTGCAGGGGAGCTGTACATCGGTGGTGTGACCAAGAGCATGTACAGCAATCTGCCCAAGCTGATTGCATCCCGGGACGGGTACCAGGGCTGTCTGGCCTCCGTTGACCTGAATGGGAGACTGCCCGACCTGATCGCAGATGCCCTCCACAGGGTGGGCCAGGTGGAACGAGGCTGCGATGGTGAGTAGTTTTTTCTTCTACTTCTTATATTAATTGAGGAATGTGTTTTTGAATTCAAACTAAAAGGTAAATAAACAACACCTCTCTTCAGGTTCATCAAGGGAAATCGAATGACATTGCTTTCAAGTGCTTTCTTAGCTTCCAGTGTATCATGTGATCATGGTATTAAATACACCATACTGTCTCACTCTACTTCTTACAAATGACTAAAATTAAAATAATCATTATTCTCAATACTGTTTATCTATTTAATAAACAATTTGATAAGATGATACTTTGATTGAAATATCGTTTTTTGGGATTGATTTCTAACAATAAATTGGATGTTTTTATCCATGATGTGGATAAACCCACACATGCATAGATCTTTCAGTGTCAAAATACCATTAGAGTAACTGTATTTCTGTGACTGTTGTTCCCTGATTTACGCTGTAAACCAGCTCTGGTGAGACTTTACCGTTGAAACCTGCTGCACGTCCTCTGTATATTCCCTCTATTGTCTCATAAAACCTGCATGAGGGAGGTATCTCTCCCTCTCCTCTAATGTTATTGTCAGTGTAGCTAATCTCAGTGACACCAACCTCTCATTGGCTTTTGTATCATCAGTCTGGCCTTTCTTGTGTTTTTACCTCTGCTGTATGTGTCTCAGACTATGTGGCTCCATGTAGTTAATCCTGAATATAGAAGTGGACTTTGGCCATAGCATTTTCTCTTCAACACACAATACCCCCACCCCCCTCACGCCCCCACGTCTCAATGGCGCACTGAGCATCACAGAGCAAAGACTTGATTTCCCTTAGGGCCGCACTGGCCAGCTCGATGCAACACTGATCCAGCTCCCTCCCTTGATCTCTAATGCTGCTACTTCTGCCAGCCAGCCTTATTACCTGCCTACAGTTATACACCACAATTACTTTGCTCTAAACACAGTTTAAAACTGCATTAAGCTATCATCATGCTAATATTACTTAATGATTGTATATCCCAGAGAGCTGAGCAGTAGTTATTGGCCAGTTTTAAAGGCTGGGCTTTTTTGACAGATAATAGGATACCGAGACCTGAGGCTGTTGTAAATCTGTATAACAGGAATACATCAATTGGGAATACTTCATTTATAATGAAATTCATAATTAGAATATTATTTTTTCTATGAACCAGAGAAGCTAAATTCTCTGGGCATTATTTCAGTTAAGTGACAGTTTTATATCTAATAGTTTTTTTCCTGTTTTGATTGATCTTCTTCAGCTTATAGTCAGTTACAAAAAGTTGGCAAGTTTTCTGGGTTACTGAACCCATAGCAGGAGTAATGAAGATGACTTTTCCAGAATGCTATGGTGTCCTGTGCATGGATCACTGCCAAAATTCTGACCGACTTGGTTCTGAGGTTATTGTTAGTCGGTGGACTGGGGATATAGTGTGGTCAGAGGTGCCTGCTGGTCTAGTCTCTCAAGACTTGAAGGCAGACAAAGGCCAGGACACAGAGTGTGTTCTTGTAGTTCTCTACTGACTCAGCGGATCACAACAACAACAAAGACCAAGAAGGGAAAAAGGAAGGAGCGTGAACCCAAGAGTTGAAGTACAGCTACATAAACAGTACTGCTGACTCAGAGTAGCTTAGTAAGGAAGCTGCTTGGACAGACGGTCATAAATTACACCTAAATATCATTGTACAATTTGGGAATTTAAAAAAAGATACAAGTATATCTATTGCAACTAGAGAAGCATGAATATTTGTTGCTGCATCCATGTTTAAAAAAGCAGTAACAGGATTATTACCTATTAAAACATGACAGGCAAAGTAAAACAAGCACAAGTTGTTCGTAACCTTTTGAATTTATGTCATTATAAACTAAAATCTGAGCCAGATCTCCACTTGAGCACTGTGCCGTGCTCTTCTCTACTGTTCTGTGAGCAGATGTTTCCTTTACAATCCAGCTGTTAATCGTTCTCACAGGTGACATTTGTTTTTTACGGTGGTGTAGGGTTTAGTGGCTTTCTATATTGTGCCGTGTTTGTTGAACATTTGGAACAAATGCAGCAGATGGAGTTTCATGCTCCAACAAACTCAAGGCTCCTACAAACAGGTTTTCAGTCAGGTAGTCTGTGGCCAATCAATACTTGAAGCAAGAGTAAGAAAGTGATTACATGACTTGGTTATTAATTATGACAATATGCCTAATTAGCACCTTAAGGGGGCTTTTTATTAGTGAGTAATTAATGAGGCAATTATCATGGTAAGGAGTGCTAACAGAACAAGCCAATAAAAAGGAAATGACATTGAACTGACGTTGGCTTTTTAGGTCACAAAATAAACGCTGTCATAGATTTATCTTTCTTTTTAAATTTTGTAGTTGTGTTTAATTTCTTTAAACAGGTTTTGTGTGTGTGTGTGTGTGTGTGTGTGTGTGTGTGTGTGTGTGTGTGTGTGTGTGTGTGTGTGTAGTGTCGTTTTTTTAATTGGGCCATTTGTAAATGGCACACTGAGATGTCTGTTTATCTATGTGAAAACAAATTAGTCTGGCACTGAACCATAGTTCTTTGGAAATGTTTGTGTTTAATTGAGATTTTAATGAGAATTTGCACCACCAATAACATGACAACCACCACACACATTTAATTTTCAGCCCGTCCTCTTGCATAAGCCTTGATCTGCATCCTAATGCTATATCTGCTTTTTTCAGCTTTTTCCATCTAATTTTGGGAGCAATCGAAAACCAGGTTCTAATGAAAAGAAAACAATGACTTTTTCTTTTGTTTCCATCAGTTATATTAGTATTTAATAACACACAGTCAGCAAAGGCAAATACATGGTTAATTATTTTCTAAATTACCCCTTTGCATGCGACAATGCCTATTTGGTCAGTAGTACTATATGTATAATTTTCACAGGAAATCTGTGGTCTCAAAGCAATCTGTCACATTGCCTGTGTAAGTAAGTGGCTGGAATTCCACAGAGAAATTACAACGGTGGAGTTTCTAATTGACAATTTAAAAGTCTTCAGCCGTGTGTGACGGTGGGAGGGAACCCCTTCAAAACATGCACAAATATACAAGAAACACTAAACTAAGCTGACTCTAAGACCTGAGTCACTTCCAATTCAGATGTATCCCTAGCATGATGATTACACCAGCTTTCAACCTTGAATTCTGGTAAAATTTAATTTGAATATATTTCTAAGGCTACGTTCAAACAGCAGGTCTTAATGCACAATTCAGATTTTTTGGGGTGAAATCCAATCTTTTTGTGTGCTTGTTCATACTACACATTAAGTGCAACTTCTATCAGTTTTGAGTGTGAACTGAATGCGGCCCTGAAGTGAACTGTATGCGCAAAAGAGGTCCTGATGGAATACGTGACCACACAGGCACACGCTGTGTTTTTGCAGAGATATGGAGGGATGCAGAATTGTGGCACATTTCAATGATGTGAAGGTTTGATAAATGTGACCTGGCCGTTCAGATTTAAGTCATATTGCAAAATATCACATATGTATCAGATATAGGACTACATATAAAAGTGGCCTGGGCCAGATTTGAAAAAATTGGATTTGTGCTGTTCAAACTGTCTATGACAGATCGGATACAGGTCACATATGGGCAAAAAAATTGGATTTAGGCCACATTTGCATGAAGTCTGAACATAGTTTAAGTGACATTAATCTGACCACTTTAAATCTGTGGAAAATGTATGGTTACTGTGTTACTGGTGGTGAGAATTAGCTTCAAATCAATGAGCTTTGTGGTTTATACAAGGTGTGTATTGTGGTTGTTTGTGCTTGAAGGGCATAGAATTTGTCAAGAGAAAAAAATAGTCATATTGATGTGGCCTAGATGTATTAATTTATCATGTTAATGTATCCAATCAGTTGCCTTTGTAAAACACCCATTTGATCATTGTGTGTCATCAGGGTCTCAGAATGTAACAAATGTACATTAATTTTCAATTTCACAGTACTGGTCCTTTGAGCTATTTGTTGAGTAGTGTTTAATGCTTAACTCTTTTCACCAGTCACTCTTAACCTGCAGCAGTTGCAGGTAAAGAGTATTTACTCCGAGTGATTGACAGCTCTAATACTAGCAGCTCTTTCACATCTCGGGGAATGATTTAATGAACATCAAAACACTTGCTTAATAGAGTTCCCAGAGCTGTCAGTGCCTAGTGACTGCAGAAATGCCGCAAAATTGGTTTGTTTTTCTAGGTCAGCTGAAATTACTATATAATGTTTTCCTAACATTGAGCTTCTGTGCGTAATGTATTATTTTGAATACATCCATGAATTCAAAGCTAATGACTAAACTATGTCTTTATTTATTCCTTTAGGACCCAGTACCACCTGTACGGAGGAGTCCTGCTACCATCAGGGGGTTTGTCTCCAGCAGTGGGAGGGCTTCACCTGCGACTGCACCATGACGTCCTATGGAGGCTCATTTTGCAATGACCGTAAGTAAAAACTTGTTCCCTTCATGACATGAACCATAAAAGTTTGTGTGTGCTAATTTGGAGTGTGTGGTGCAAGTGGATGGCTGGAGCAAGGTCTAGCAGTTGGAAAATTAAAGCAGGACAGATGACATCTGTGTTGAAGTGGCAATAAGAAGCTGTTTCCATCTGCAAAAGTTTGAGGAATTCAGGAACTCGGATTATATAATGTGATGGTTTTTGGGTTTGTGTTTGTTGGGCAGCTCAGTGAAGTTCATACAGTCTCTCGATTAGAGATAATTGAATTTTCTACTCTACTTCTTGTCTCTGACACTGACAAGATGGCTGTATTTTTGCATAAATAATTTGCAGCTATAACAGAATCACATTAGAGCCCCAGGAGCCATTTTCCACATTTTTGCTTTGGCAAACTGTAAAACTCTGTTAACACATCACTACACAAAAACAAAGAAAATATTTGCTGACGAGAACTCATTGCCTCACTTGCCTCACCAGCATTCACTCCTCTTCTAACAGTGTGTTACTCAAACATTAGTCATAGTAACACCTCGGATCGCACAAGTAGAGTTCAACATGAGATTGAATACTTGGCATCCTGAGGCACTGCTAACACATGCTGCGAGGAGAAATGGTGATTTAAGTCCCGTGTCCTCACCATGTGGTCACCTGCAGAGGACCTGGCGTCAAAGCAGAGTATGTAGGAAGGTGTGGAGTGCTCGTTTTATTTGTGCTCAGTGGCACATTCCTAGGTTTACAATTCGTTTTTTTGTAATGAAATTGTGATATAACACTAGTGGGAGGTGAAGCATACATATTAGCATAGATAAGGGTTACATATGACCACGCTGTTTGATGATGATTTAACATTGCAAATTACCTTCTGAAATGATAATATACTTAAGTTTTGGCAAAGAGCGCATATTCAAATGCATTGAAATGAAATATTTTGATTTGGTTCAGGTTAAGTAAGACCACTCTGCAGGTTAAACTGCACCTCATTTCACCTTATTTGCAATGATGCTCAACAAATATGATCATAAAAGATTAAAGATACATTTTTATGCACTGTTTAACAATTATCCGTGGGGTTGGCCTTAGCTTAGAAACATGAAGATTATATGCAATTAACATTCCTCACAGGCTTGATTTAAACATGCGCAGAGGCAGGGTGACAAGCTAATAGACTTGTTTGCATAAGTCTTTGTTTGCTTGTTAAGAAGTGGGCGCTGACTTAAGCTGTATCACCCTCTTGTTCTTCTTTACTGCTTTTTTTTCAACCAGACAATGTTTCATCTGTTGATAAAGTTTATCTCTGGCTGTGTGTTGTTGCCCTTGTTGTGTTGACTGCCATGTTAGCTAGACAGAATATGAGTAGGCATGACAGTACGGGGCTGATTAGCAAGGTGTTCCTTTGGCTCTTGGAAAACTCAAGCGAGGAGCAGGTGATAATAACTGCTCTGTCGGCATGACAGGCATGCCGAGATAAGCAGAGAGATCCCTCGCTCTTTGAGAGAGGAGAACAAATGATGAAGCAAGAAGAGGAGATGAGAGGATAGGGGCACTGATTCTAGGTTTTGCTGTGTTGCCTGTGGGGAGCGGCTCTGGCTTTACCATGCTGGTTTGAGAGCTGACAGGTAGAGGTGTGTGTGGCACCAGGGAGCATCGCAACATGTGTTTCCTGAGATCTGTTAAATGTGTGTGAGTGTGCAGAGTGGAGAAAAGGACTGCACAAGCAGCCTGATCAAAGAATTAATAATTTTGCACGACAGAAGCTTCTTGTTAAGTACTGTGTTGTAAATTATTTTAAACTCTACGAATCAGAACCCACACACTACAAATACAGACACTTTTTTTTTCTTTGACTATGATCATGTAGTGTTAATATCTTAATTAAAATGAGGTTTAATGTTAAAGCTATACAGTACCAGGCCTTTGAGACACATTTCTGACAATATGTTTGTAACAATTTGATGGATTACTGGGCTGCTGGTCAAAGTCTGATTTTCCGACTCTAATTCATTTCACTCTCTGATGTTTCTTTTCTGTGAGAGGTTGCCACGCTACAGTGTTTCACATCAACAATCTTTGACATAACAGTGCTGCTGCTGACTTAATGATAACATCTTGTTAATAATTGCACATTTCAGAATAAGGCTTTAAGATACACCCACTGTCAAAACATGAAAATGTAAGAAGGAATTTCATGAGACACATGTTGGCAGTTGGATTACAATATACATCTTTATTAATACCATTTTTTGGTAGATGTACAGTTCCTATATGTGTTACACACCAGTGTGTCAACCTCTTTCAAAGTGTGTATACATTGCAATAGATGGTTTCTATTACAGCATGTCTTTTCCTTCCTCCCAGCTGCTGCATTTCTCTGGACCTCTACATCTTCAGTTCTGTCACCTCAGAACATTACAAAGAATACTTTATCTTTTGACCTGGAGAGCCTTCCTTGACTTGAACTTTTGGCTCCTTCACTTCACCATCGTCTCTTTCTTCTCTTTGCATTTCCTAAAGTCTTACCCTATAAACAACCTTGTCTCCTTGATGTCAGCCTTTGCTGGGCTCACCCAATAACTCAATCGATATTTTTCTGAACAAGGTAACCTTCAGTGAATTTTCCTTGAGCCTGCTCTGAAAACCAAGGTAGGTCTTTGTGTGTACCAGTGATGTTCCACTTCTGGGGGTCTTGCGTCATCCTTGCAGCCTGATTCACAGCCTTACACACTTACACTGTTCCCCATAGTAAAATAAAGACCATGATTTGTGTTCTACATATGAGACCTAAACTGCCATAGAAGTGTTTCATTCCTTTCTAAATTCTCCATGTATTGACTTTTTAGCCACATAAACCACATAGTTTGTATTCTGTCTGTCCGTTTATGCATGAATAACGAGTAAGGCAGGCACAAGCATTTGCAAGCTTTTGTTGCTTTATAAACATTATAGATGTATGTTATCAAAGGGAGTGAAATGGGGCCAGTAAAATGAACCACAAAGAATCAACCTGTTGTGTGAACAAGGCTTTTGAGTTTTGTGCTTCAACTGCACTGTGAGTAAATACAGCATATGAACACAGCACCCAAATGTTCAGCTCATGTATTATAACATTAATGATACACACATGCATATGGACCAAATAGATATATATGTATATTCTTTACTTTAAAAGGTTAAAAAAAAATGACTACCGTTGCTTTCCACACTGTATGGGAAATAAAAAAAAACAGAAAAGAAAAAAATTATCTCCCCAAAAGTAAACCATTAAAAGTGCTCTCACTTTATTGCATCTTACAGTTTTGAAATTTTGGAATGTTTCCTGACGTATTGTTTGGAGCATGAAAAGTCGCACATCTCCATGCCTAGAGGGGGGGTATGGAGATAAAATAATGTGTGACATGTTTAGACTAAACTGGGATTTTCAGCCCCCGCATATGGTGTTGATGAGGCTGAAGTCATGCTCATGACTGCACTGAAGTGGATTTTAAGCACCCTTTACGCATTCCTTCCCCTAATTAAAAAAATCTGCCTAATTTTGTTAGTGGTATTATTATTTTATTAAATCAAAAGTAGTTTCAGCTTTGATCCAATCAAGTTCGAAAACAAAATTTGTAACTAAATGAAGCAAAATCAACAGTTTAAGTTCCCATATGAAATTATAGTGTGATTGTAGCCTGCAGAAAAAGAACATCTTTAGGGTGAAGATAACAGTATTAATAAATAAACTACACACACCCACACAATCTGGGTGTTGTGTGGGTGGATTAACAGGGTTAAATCCAGTCACTGTTTCCCACTTTCCAGTCACACTGGACCATAGACCTCAGTCTTTTTGCTGGTGTTGCTTATTTATGAGGTTCCACCTGACACAGCCGATTAGAAAAGATACCACGATGGAAGCTCAGCAGTCTGACTGGCAGAAAGTTTATATTGGACGTGATCACCACAGCCTCAGGTTAACAATGTTGCCTTTACCTGTAGATAACAGAAAGCTGCATACCGCTCAAACTTGCTGAATATATTTTTCAAGTTTTTGTGTACTGCTGATCAGTGTAGCATGTCAAACTGTGGGGGTTGGGAATGTTTGTGTTTGTGAAGTCAATCAAATGTTCCGGTCCCAGTGGAGAAGCTTTAATTTTGTTAAGTAGTGTTGTTTGGACCTCTTCTGCCGGTCATTTTGTTCTAAGATACTTACTGCAGTGTCCTTTGGAAAGGCAGGCAGTGGGAGGCTAATATATGTACCTCTGTGTTGAAGAGGGAGCAGGTATAAATGGAACTGGTCTTCAGAAGTCCTCCTATACTTCGCACAAAGACCTCACCGACTTCCCCCTTAAGTAAAATTTAAACACGAGTACGCTACTGCAGTTTTTGTGCCAAAGAATACCCCTTTTAGAAGACACAGTTCTCTTATTCTTATAAACTATTTCTCATAAACAGTCTCAACACCGGATGGTTTTGTCATGGTACTTAAAAATCTATAGAGTACATTTGGATCTGGAATGGCTGCCCATACTGTAGCAATGTGTCAATGCACAGAGATGCATTTGTGGAACAACATTATATGTAAGAAAAGCTGTCTTCTACCCCTCTTTCGCACACGCATATGAACACACTGTAGACAGCATTTGTTATTCAACAGCAGCCTGCAGTGATTGACTGGTCTATTTGTCTCTGCGTAGCGTATAAGTGGGCCACTTGGTATTCTGCCTTATTCATCTGGAACCAACTCAGACAGAGATGCTGTGTAAGTGTGTGTGGTATGAGAGCTTTGTTTCTCTCTCTCTTCCATTCTCTGTTTATGTGAGAGAAAGAGAGGCCAAGGGAAAACAAGGTGGAGAGGGATGCAGGAGGAGATGTGGGGAGGGAAAAGCTGAGCCTCTCTTTGTTTAACTGTACTGTATTTATTCACTGGGCGTTAGCACAACACGTGCATGTCTACAATGAATACAACTGCTGGTGCATAGTGCTGTCAGGAATACTAATCGAGTATAGAGACTCAATGAGTTTGCAGTACTGATTTTAATCTACCTTTATTTTACTCTACATCTACCTTTTTTCAATCTCTCCTTTCAAGTATTCTATATCAATGAACACACAACTGTACATTTTGGGGTTAAAAACTCTTCTTGCTCTGCTTTCTCACAACTTCATTGTGGCAGCACTGCTACACTGAGAATTACTATATACTATTGCTATATTACTATGCTATACTATAGTATTACTAATACTATACAAATTGTGTTGTTTGTGTGATAGAGGTAAACAGCATTGGTTTTAAACCCAACTACACCCTCATCTCAAACTTTTGCATAGAACTAAAGAATCTTATGAACAGCCACCCTATGAATGCCTCTTAAAATGTTTTATTTCTTTTATTTCATCTTTTATTTATTTTTTGCTAGGCATGTTGTGCATTTAATGCAACTCTTTGTTTTTCTGAGGTCTTTATATATAAAAGAGTGCCTTGTGACTAGAGAAGTGCACTCAACAACCCCCAAACACTAAGTGCAACTCGCTAAGTATTGTACTCCTTGCTTTTGCTAGCCTACTGTTAATGCTTGATAAGCTTGATAGGCTTCAACAAGCATTGGTCACGCCTAGCTCCTCTTGCAATCTCTCCAAACCAAACATTAATGAAACCTGATCACTGAAATGCATTCACTCTCATCTTCTCCAGGGTTTCAACAGGTGATAATTTGCTTGGTACAGGTTGAGATGCAGAAAAAGTGGAAAAAAAAAAAAAAAAAAAAAAAATCAAAAATGGCTACTTGACTACAGAGTGAAATAGCCACATGACCTGTCTTTACTAGGTGTGTAGAATACTTGGTTTAGGCTCAAAATTGATTGTCAGGCCCTTTGTTGTGATGAAGGTCACACTGGATTTGACATGGACTAGAGATGGGATTTACGGCTCTTTGAAGGAGTTGGATCTTGAGGAGCCATTCCATTCAAAGAGCCATTCAAAAGACTGGCTCATTGTTATATTTATCTACTTATTTAAGAGGTAGCTTGTTTTTATCATGGAACTAATCACTAGTAGCAGTTTTAAGTTAAGATCTGGATCAGAATAATTCAAACTTACACATCCCACCCATGTATACTCTATTGGTGGGAATTATTCTGAAATATTGAGTAGCATTTCATTTGGCATGTGTTTTCACTGTAAACATTCCATAAGGTTGTGCCATATCCCCATGCTTTGACGGTGAGATCACAATTCTGAATTTTCCCTCACCCAGAAAACCTTTGGCACAACAAAAACTATGCAGGCTACAGATAACTTCCAAGCAAAACAACCTTTTTACTATAAAATTTTCCCCACAAGAACATTTTAACAGTACAGAAAAAAACATAGAAATAATAAATAAGAAAAAAAAGAATGATATATATATCAAACTAGAATGAAAATTAGGACATGATAAAAACTGTGACTGATAAATTGTACTACCCTACCTGGTGTGTCTACACCTGAACTACTTTACAAACTGGAGCTCAGCTTCTTGACTCGAATCAGAACAATGTAAACAATAACAAACTGTAAACAAGTGTGAACAAAATTAAAGACATCCTTGAAATAATAAAGCAGTGTCATCCTTTTCCTTTGTGGGTTCTACTGCCTCTTCTTCTTATCCTTTGGCAAATTTAAGTTAAGGAAGACAAGTGATCTACCTTTTGTGTCTTGAGGTGACTTCTGATAATATTAGTCCTGTCTTAGAGAATACTCCTTCAAATGGAACCGATTTTGCTACTAAACAGAGCTTCAGTACCATGACTTTGGTAAGGCTGGGGTCCATGAAGTCCCAGCTTTTCCGCCTCATTTTTAGGAAGAAGATGCTCCTCTGGTTACTTCCTGCATCTCCTTTTTTTTTTTTTCAGTCCACCTCTTCCTCCTATCTTCTCCTACCTAACACAGTGGTAAATGGGGCTCCAGTCCAGTCAGTCGGACTCCTCCCCTAAGTTATCTGCACATATAGCTGCGTTCAAGTGAATAGGGTGTGCTGTGGACCACTCAAACTCTGAGATGTCATTAGTCGTTCACGTGAAGGCAGCGTGGACAGCTCACACTCAATGGGCACACAGGTGGCACATGAAGGCAGTGTGGGCAATTTAAATATAAGAACAGCTCGCAAAAAAATGGCTCACAACAGCAAATCGGTCGTCTTTGTTAAGTTAAAAGAGCTGTTCAAACGACTCGACTCGTTTGCGAACGTCACATCTCTACTCAGTGCTCAACACAGCATGGATCAAGACAGACTTAAGGGGAGGCTTTAGCCCTCTCAGATTCTCATCACCAGCTGAAAACACTCAGCCCAAACTTGAGAGGAATGAGATGCAATCTTCTCAGAGACAAAAAAAAAAAAAAAAAGAGAGAACCCCTGATGCAATAGGGGAAATCAACTGTTCATCCAAAAAGCCGTCTGAGAGAAAGCCTAACATGGTTGCACATAAAAGCCTACTCATGGGAGGGGTCTGACTATGTTTTTTGGCTCAGATTCTTTATAACGCTCCATTCTGGGTTTTTGTTGATTATTTACTCCTCCCACCTCTTTCGTGGCTCCTATACCCACTCTACACTGTTTGCGAGCTACAAGAGCCCCAAAGAGCTGCTGTCCAGACCTAGCAATTAACCGCCACCTCATTAGGCCAGAAACACAGTGTGAATCCTGAATAATTACTCCGCTTCCTTTTTTCATGCTCATAAATATACTTGCACACACAAAAATTCTTTCACTACTTCTCAGTTGTGTGTCGCTCTAGAAATGAGATGGAGAGAGACCAGGGATGGTGTGGCTATCTCCCCATTTGCAGACACTGCTAGATTGAAAGCATGGGCAGAGAAATGAAAGGATGGATGGAAAGCGGGGAAGAGAAGGGAGTGAGGAATGAAATGGTGTTTGGGCATGCAATGGCAATTTTGCCCTCCCCATTAGAGGGCAGCGCTAAGTCCATTGGACTTTAAAAGTCACCATGTCAAGAGCTTGGAGGGGGTTGGTTGAGGATGGGTAACCACATTTTGTGTCGTGTAGAGCTGTGGGTGGAAGGTGAAAGTAATAGTTTGGCTCAGGATATTACATGGGGACAGTGTTGTTGTAGCTGTTAAAGCCGCAGTGCTTGATAGTTTTTTTAGCACCACTGAGCATAAAATTCCATATCTACCTTTCAGCACATTGTAATCCCACAGGTGTGAGAGGACATGAGACTTCTGCATCTACACCCTGTGTTTTCAAGCTGTAGAAAATCCACAGTTTTCCATGTAGAAGTTGATAAAAGCTAAATTTCAAAGCTTATTATATTAAAGCAGGTAAAACTGGAGGAAAAAAATGACTTCTTCAGAAAAATATGTCATTAACTGAACATAGAAACAACTATCTATTTATCAAACTAAATGAGTTTTATAGATGAATCAGTGTTACAGAACATGATGGTCTTTCCACGCTCATCATCGTCCCTGAACATCTGACGCCATTGAAAAACCAAGAAACTGCATTTTATTTGAATTCCTTAAACGTGTTGATAGAATTAGTGGTGCAAAAATTATTTAACATTTAGATCAGTAGATGCCTTCTCTGTCTTTGAACTTTCAGCTTGACATTGACATTACAGTCTTAATGCTCGTTTTTAAAATAGAAATATAAAGCTGAATTCATAAACTAAAGCAACAATGCAGGTTTTGATAAGGTATTTAAAACGATAACTCCCTGATCCTTTTTCATTTAGCTTCTCTGTTAGTATTTCTGCAACCCCTCTGGCTTCTGTGCTGCTAAAACCATATTAAACAATGCAAATCTGCCCCTTGGATGTAACAAGCTGTCAAGGGTAGAAGCCACTTCCTCCAAAACTGTGTCATCGTCATGATGCCCTCTGAGGGGGGTGTTCTGTGTGATAACAGATCTATTTAGATTTGAATACAATTATTTGTCCTTTTCCGAAATTCAAAATAATTTAATGGTTCAGGGAATCTCATCTCCCCATAGGTTCTATTTTCTGTGAGTTTAGTAGCTTTAGACATAAGCCTGACATCTGCCTCGTACTCTGGAATAAAATGCCAGTATAAACCTCCCTTTAGCCTTGATGAGTTTTTGCATCAAGTCGAACCACTTCTTGCTCGGTCTTAATTAAAGATTGGATGTGCTTCTAAACCACAATATGCATTAAAGGACAATTAATGTGGCTTTATAATTGCTTCAGGACCGCTCTAGCCACTGCCAAACAAAAGGCTGTCACTGTAATCTGGAAGAAGAACAAGAGAGGTGGGAGGGTATTTGTGTGTAAGTTTGTGTGTGTAGACTTGGGAAAGAGAATAAAAACATAAAAAGGGGTGAAAAACAATGGAAAGCAATTATTCTTCACAGATGCTCAGTTCCCATATTCCACATTAGTCAATTCCTTTGTTGACCGCTTTGTTGTTAAGTCCCACATCTGACTAGTGTCAATATTCTGGACCTGATTGAATTCAGTGGTGCAAATGTACTGACAAATACCATGTACACCTCCTACAATCAAATTGACATAACTATGATTGGTTTCGATTTACTTTGTCTGTGATATGTTTATCTGATGCCTTCCTGCCATAATGTCGATGTAACACAGATGGAAAGCATTTTTTTCCCTGTTTGAAATCTTTTTTTATTTTTTATTTTCCAGACTTTTTCTGTTTTGATGGCTATATTTAGCTTGGAAAGCACCAGCAATCATCTGCAACTCAACTTCTGGCTACATTCCAGATTCCCGGATTGTATTTCATGTATTTTGATGCAGTTAACATCCCAGAAAATGAACCAAATATGCCGTTCCATATTGTTTAAAAAAAATAAATAAACCTATTGGCAGCAGCATTGCGTTACTTCATCAGCGTAAATGGATGTTGTTAATGGATATACTTTGAAAGTTTGAAAACTATTTTCCACCATTAAATCACCAACCTAGTTTTGCTGTGCTGTTTGACTATAGCATTTATTTGGGGCTAAACCCATAAAAACCCTGTGCTACTTTTGTGTCTGTTCTCAAATGACTGACACATACTGAAAAATTCATTCACACAGTCACTTAAGCGATTCATCACCATTTATTTTAATATTATCCTCTATATTTTGATTTTTTTTTTTTTTGTTAAAATCACATGTTTTCCGTTACTTAATTAACTGATCATGTAGATGTTCATAAAAGCTCAGAGTACATTCAAAGATTATTAAAAGAGAAACGCCTAAAACTCAATAAAAAGTGACTTTTTTCAGCAAAGATATCATTAACTGAAAATAAAACAAGTGTCTCCATCCACTGTCATTCATCCAACTTCGTGGGTTTTACTGGTGAATCAGCGTTGTAGAAGATGACGTGTTTCCACGGTAACTACGAAGCCTCTGAACGTCCAAATGGGTCATATCTGATGACCATGAAAAGATGACAAACTGCATTTTGCACCAATTATTTACATGTATTTACAGGACTAGTGGATCAGCAGGTATTAAACAGTTTAGATCAGTCGATACTTTTGGTCATCGATGGATGTTTGGGTCTTTATGGGTTAAATTAGTACAAAAAAGTTTAGTAAGCAATTATACGTGGTCTGTTTATCTACTTCAAAAACAAACAAAAAATTGCAATCTCATGTTGCGCAAACTTAATTGCACGAATGATTCAGGATCCAAACTCAATCCCTAGTGTCTGTGCTTGTAAAACTAGAGGTAAAGCCAGTATGAAGCTGTAGTATGTCGTTAATTTAGAAGTATTGTAAAAGCAGAGTTGAAATACCACAGGTGACTGTTGGGGTTGGCTCCTGCACACTAACACTGAAATTCTTTCTAACAATACTGTCATTTTTTTTTTTTTTTTTCCAGGACTCATTCCAGTCTCAGTCATTTAATTTGGAACCTCTAATAAGAAACTATCCTTAAGTTATTGCACCATTAATAAGATTTCAGGTTGAATAAAATGCTTTCTGCTGTGTTGGGCTATGATTGACAGGTCTGTATGACAGTTCACTCTCCTGCCAGGTTGGACTTTTACAGATTTTTAAATTTTTTTTCCCATAAAATGATTTTTTTTTTTCCCCGACAGACTGCTCAATTTTAGTTGTAATTAATAGATTACATTAACATAGATTACATTAACATGACAATTTTAAAGGTAATAGCTCATCTCTGACCTCTCACACTCCCTCTACCTCTTTTGTCCAAATATGGTCATTTGTGGCTTTTAAAAAAAAAAAAAAAAAAAAAAAAGCTAAAGTGGTGACAGCCAAATAACACAGTAGTGGCTCTAAAACAGCAGTTCAGAAACCAATGGGTATTTGATATATGTATGGAAATGACATAAAGACTTTTTTTTTTACCTAATCTAGGCATTGAATACTTTTCTCAGAAGAACTCAATTGTTGTTGCAAGGAGGTTTTGTGTGTATGTGTGTGTTTTCGATAGGGTTGCACAGGGAGGTCAAGGTCAGAGGATGTCAAGCGAAAGTCTCAGACGCTATAATTCAAAAGTGTTCAGTGTCAGATGCTTGTTTTTGGTTTTGGTTTTTTGGATGCTTTTTTTTTTTCCTTCAGCTTAACCCTTAAGGACCTAGTGTGACTTTTGTGGCAGTTCCCAAACGATTTTTTTTTTCTCTATTTGACCTTTCCTAAGCAATTTATCACCGTTTGTTATAACATTGTCCACTGAATTTTGGATTTTTTTCCAGTGAAAAACATCTATTTTTCTATTTTTAATTCATTGATCATAGATGTTCATAAAAGCTCAGAGTAAAGTTGAAGTTTATTAAATCAAAACAGAAAAAGTGACTTTTTCAGTAAAATATATCATTAACTGAACATAAACCCAGTGTGTCCATCCACTGTCATTGATTCAACTCTGGGTTTTACTGGTGAATCAGCGTTGTAGAAGATGACGGTGTTTCCATGTTCACTACAGAGCCTCTGAACGTCCAAATGGGTCATATCTGATGACCATCAAAAGATGACAAACTGTATTTTACACCAATTATTTACATGTATTGAGAGGATTAGTGGATCAGCAGGTATTAAACATTTTAGGTCAGTGAGTGATTTTGGTCGCCGGTGGATATTTGGGTCTTTATGGGTCAATTAGATATTGGAAATTTGTGATAAAATATAGAAATAGCTTTTGTGAAAAAAAAAAACAAAAAATGCACATACATAGGCTATAGAATAGATCTTACTGAACAGCAGCCTATATTAAGTAGCACTTAATGTGGCCCCTGAACTAAAATGAGTTTGACACCCCTGGGTTAAAGTGAAACATTTATATACATACTATTAGGGGAAGTTTAAAATTAAATAAAGTAAGAAAGCAACAAATGAGTGCAAATTTTTGAAAATTTGCTTTGGAAAGCTGCATTTTCCACCAATTATTTACATCGATTGATAGGATTTGTGGATCAGCAGATTAGCTCATTAGATGCTTTTGGTCTTTTGGGTTAACCTAAGAACTGGCCAAACAAGGCTCAGTTTAGAAGAAGATTCTGAATTGGCTAGCCATAAGAGCTGTAATACCAGCAAAACCTTTTTCATTGGTATATTCATTGGTGTGTTCATTGCTGACTACATGAAATGCTTGAGGTATGATTCCACTCCCTACATACATTAGTCATCAGATTGTAGTGTCCATAGGTATGGTTTTGCAGGAAGATGACACTGCTCTGTTAATCCAGTTAATCCCTCATGTTGTCTCTCACTAGTCGCTTTTCCATTTGACATATGCGCAAAACATTACCGATATTAACTAAATGTCAAAAAACAGAGGTGCGTAATGTTGGTTTTTCCATTAAATCACAAATGCGATGATTTGCTTATTTATTATCACAAGATGACTTGAGAAGTCATTCCATAAACATGGCAACAAACGTAAATATTGTGTTGATTTACAGATATATTCATTATTATTATATATTACCCCTCTATCTCATACTAAATTAAAAGATGATTTGTTTCCTGGTGTGTCCACACATACTGCAACATGTTTCTTTTAAAACTGTTCTTCTTCGCTTGTTGTAATGTCCATCAACATCCTTTTTTTTAATTCACGTGACTCCAGTTGCGGAAAAAGACCTTTCCATTGCCATTTTGTGTGATATACAATTTGCGCTACACCCAAAAAAACCACCTCTTGCCAGTGCAAAAACTTTTAATTGAAAATCAAGAGTTTTAGCAAAATTGTCATTTTTCCATTAAGCAAATTTTCATGCACAATTCATATTAGTGTAATTTGAGGGTCAATGAAAAAGTGACTACTGTCTTTCTCTCATCTGCTTCATCGGCCACAGTCACACACACATGCATCCACCTACAAACGCAGAAGAAACTCTGCTGAGAATGTGGATGTTTCCTTAGGGCGTCAGCAAGGAGAGAGACCTTTACTCAAGCTGACATGGTAGATCATCAGGACTGACACGTACACACACATGCTTGCACACACTTACAAACACACACACCTTCCTTGTATTTATCCCTGTGGGGGTTCAACTGTCGATAAGTTGAGCTGACAGTCTCCTCTTCACCTTGTCTTCCCCCTCCATCCTGCCCTCCTCCTCAACTCTTCCACCTCCCTGCCCTTTATTGCATTTACAACTCCTATTGTGTTTTCTCCGCTACTCTTTGCACTGAAGAAATAACGAAACATTTGTGCTATGGTATTATTTTCAGTATATAATGTTTCCTTCATTGTTGGATTTGCTCTTTCATTCAAACAACTAGTGTGTGTTTTTGGATTTAGATTTTTCGATTTAGTGATTTATTCCAAACATGCAATGAAATTTAACATAAATGCAAACAAACTAATATAAATAATACAAATATCACCAATCATAACAATCTTAGACAGAAGAACAGCACAATAGTTCCATTACATGCCCGAAAAGGGGTGGGAGGAAGTGCAATTTAATCCGAGTTTGTGGTTGAAAAGATTTTAAGCTTTTCACATATTAGTGTCATGCATGCTATATTGCTTAAAGGAGTGATATTTTGCTTTTTTAAAATGGAATTATACATTTTAAAACATTTCCCTGTGGTCTACATTAACTGTAAATGCTATGCGTGGGTCTGAATTCTTCATTAATTCAACTCCACAGGTCCATTTTCAACCCTACGTCTGAGTAATAACACCAGAAAGGGCATTTTGAGCACTGGCCCTTTAAATGCAAATGAGCCACTTCACGCCCCACCCCCTCCAGGTTGTTGACTGTGCTGCTCTGTCCCGTTCAACCACTTGAGTTTGTTAATACAACCAAAAATAGGGGTGTGTATTGGCAAGAATTTGGCCATACGAAGCAAATAACAATACTAGGATCACGATACAATATATCACAATATGTCATGGTACTGTTAAAAAGGCCATTTTTTTGTTTGTTTCTTTTTTTAAAATGATTATTTCTTGGAAGAATCGAATTACACAACAAATATGCACAAATACTAAACACTAATACTAAATTTTTATGTGATCACAACAGGATCTAATGCTATCTCACAAAATTTTCCTCTGTTAAAACTTAAATTATGATTTACAGACATCCCAGTTTAAGATCCTGCTCAAATGTTCATAGCCTATTAATTCATAACTAACATCATAACATTTTTTTGTGGAATCCCAACAAAGGAACTAACATCTGCCATTATTTAATAAAATAGTGTTAAATAATAATAATTAAGATATAAGCAATAAAGAAAACCAAAAAACAAAAATGAACCTCCGCCATATCTGCATTTGAATAAATACCTAAAAAAAATTGATACAGTACTTTCAAATATGGATACAGTATCGTCAAATGAAATATTGCAATATATTGCAGAACCAATATTTTCTAACACCCCTAACCAACAACTGAACATTTTAAGTAATCTTCTCAAAGTTTGGACATATTTTCAGGTGCTGACAAACAATTATGTCGTACTCAGAGAAATGTTTGTTGAAAGTCTTGACATTATATGTGCAAATGTCGTGTCATGATATAACTAGTTATAGGCGCAACAAATTAGGAAGGAATTAAAACAGGTTGTATAAATCCATTCAATTTTTGCCGGAATGAATATAAAGATCGCTTTGTTGCACCTGGAGGGTTCAGATTCAAACTTTATGAACTGTGAGGGTCCAAATATACAAATAAATGTACCAAAGACTAATAAAAGTGGGTTTAGCAAAATATGACCCCTTTAAATGAATGGTCACCTTTTGTCTCATGCATAGAGGGCAATTTTTGGTAGTTTTAAAATGTTTTTGGACTGCACCACCCCCTTTTTTTTTTTTTTTTTTTTTTTTTTCTTAACCCAGTTATGCAGAAAATCTTTTCATTGTTCTGAGGAACAAGAACAGTGTCATTGCTTTGTGGTGCACCATAAAGCAATAGGCAGATGCATGAGAGGCTCTGCGTAGAGGCTGTGGATTTTAACACGTCTTGCTTTATCTTCTTTGTCTTCTGGGTTTATGGTAATTACGTCTCCAAAATGAATGCAGCAATGATAACATGCTGAATGTAGTAACATGCTAAACATAGCCCCCAAAAGTCAGATTAGATCAGAGATTCTAAAGTAAAGAACTAATGATTTGTAACTCAGCAGACTTGGTGTTTTACATGCTAGATTGTGTGAATCATCCTCACTGTGTTCTAGATGGAAATGATAAAGCATTTAAAGGCTCCATGTATAAATCTAGAAAAAAAAAAAAGTTCTTTGTGTTTTGTGGGCAAAGAAATTGAAACAATGTTTAATAAAGTTCCTATCTGGGAAAACTAGATCATAGGATTTCAGAATTAAATATATACTTAGCGCCAGGGTGCGATTTGTTGGGGGGGGGGTCAATCCCCCCTCTGGTTTTTACATCCGGGTCAAAATACAGTAATCCCCTGTCACAGAACAAACTTTAATTGAATGCCATTCCAACATTTATTTCAGTACAAAGTAGTTCATTGTTTTGGATAATCCCTTATGGTCCAACTAAAGCAAAAATGAATTTAAAAGTAAAAATGTGGGTCATTTAGCAACACTAATCTGTCAAATTGTCTCTAAAATGTCCCGTCAGAGATTTTGAATATCGTGTTTTGACCCATCCCTACTTCTGCTCAATGAATTTCATCCTCGGGGGGGGGGGGGGGGGGGGGGGGACAACCAGACAATGGAAATAACAGGCAGGTTGGGACAGTTTTCTTCCACCTATATCCTACATTACTGGCACGAAAGTTCACCTGAACTGAAATGTCAGCAGTCTCAGAATTCGCGAACATCCTCATGCGCTGGGGTGCTGTAAAGGGGGGGGTAAATGTGACAGACTCATGGGGCCTCGCATTTGTGTGTCCAGTGGATACAGGTTAGAAGTGTGTGCTGTATAATAAAGGAATAGAACCTGGGAGTTGGACGTTGAAAGTATGTAAAGTTTCACATCAGTGTTGGTTATGGTCTGCACCCCCACGTATATAACTGCTGCCCCCCCCAATGCTCTGACTAAAAAACATCCCCACTCTGTTTTTTTTGACAAATCACACCCTGCTTAGCACCATTAAAAATGCACGGGTCAGAATAATATGTATATTTGGAGATAATCATTCATTTTCAGAACCTGCTTTATCCTCACTAGGGTCACGGGGGTCGCTTGGAGCCTATCCCAGCTACTTACGGGCGAAGGCGGGGTACACCCTGGACATTTTGCCAGTTCATCACAGGGCTGACATATAGAGACAAACAATCACTCTCACATTCACACCTATGGGCAATTTATATTAACCAGTTAACCTATCAGTGCATGTCTTTGGATGGTGAGAGGAAGCCGGAGTACCCGGAGAGAACCCACGCAGACGCGGGGAGAACATGCAAACTCCACACAGAAAGGTCCCACCCCCCATCAACTGGTGTTGGAATCGAACCCAGGACCTTCTTGCTGTGAGGGACAAGTGCTATCCACTGCACCACCCATATATTTGGAGACATATTAAATTAATTGGTTTGGGGTTACCTTCATATTAAAGAGGGAAGCACTGGTCATTAGAGAATGAATTGTGGACAAATTGTGATCAATTTAACATGTTTATTCAGTCACTGAACACAGGTAATCAGAAATTGAAAGTGTCATCATTCAATATTGGGTGTGTCCACCTCTGGATTCCAAACAAGCAGTGAAGCGACGACGCATGGAACTAAGTCTCATGATCCTGTCCTGAGGGAGCCGATCACTAAGATGACTGATTGTACTGCGATGACAGCGCACACGGCGAGCGACTTGACCGTGGCTCAGACCTGCTCGTAACATGCCAGTGGGACGTTCTCTCTGTTGTATCATAAGTCATGGCATTTTGAGCTGGCAAAAACATTGGGGCGTTTTCTTTGCTGCCTTTATATCGGCTATTGCCCACACCTAAAATTACCAATCAAGTGTGACTCTGTTAACTGTGTTACTCATCTTGTGAGCAACACATACAAAATAGGCACCTGAGCAAATAATTTTCTGGAAATTACACCACATGTTTGGACCGTGCCTTTTTAATGGCATTAAGTATAGTTAAAAGGTTATGAATATATCTGCGCTGAAGTCATACTGTATATCAACTTACTTTTCTCTTCATCGATTTATTTTAGACAATAGACCAGATCAGTAGCCGGAATGTTTGCTGCAATGGATTTGTAACATATTTTTCATGAACTCTGGCTGAAGTTGAAAAGCATGTAAAGGTTAGAAAGGGAACTGCTTGAAACACAGCGGTGTGGATATAGCTGGTACATTTAAATTGTTGTAATGTGTCTTCAATTCCTAGCACCTCATATGCTGCAAACCCCCCAGTGTTTTGTTCTGCAAGTATAGCTGTTGTAATTTTCTTGGTCAAGGTGTTATTACTTGTTGGAAAAAATAGTTTACTTTTGTTCAATGTGTTTTGTTCCTCTTGGGTGTGCATGTATGAAAGTGTTTTGTGTTACTAGAAGACAACAGAAGACCAAATAGATTCCCATTTTCAGCTGTTAAATTTGGTTCTCTGCCAGTGTTAAAATACCCTTGCATTTCTTCTTTCTCTCTAGGGCAATAATGGAATTTCCCAAGTGGAAATGCTGTGACCATTTTAAACCAGGCCTGAATCAGGTAGCTAGTGAGGTGATAAATGACGGTGGCCATAGAGGGCGATAAATCAAGCATATCCTTCACAGTGCTTCCTTATAGAATTAATATACATCGAGGAGCATAGATTCCAGTTTTGACATTTTAATAGCTTTTCCCATCTTTCTAATCCCCAGTACCTTATTTTTTGAAGCCCAGCATGAAATTTTATAACATCTTTTGGTTGAAATAACGTATCCAGGGAGAGATGTTATTGATATTTAGTCTCACAAGGAGAAGAATGTTTATTATTCACTGCTGTGATAATGGCACATTGTAAAAGTTGCTGACCAATGTTGAGGTCTTTGGAGTAAACATAATTTTTAAAGGTAATGAAGACGCATTGACAGGTTATAATTCAGCATGCATGTATTTGTGTTTGATGCAATTCCTAGGCTGGGATTTCCTGACAAGAACAGCTCAACATTATTGCTTGCTTTCAATGGCTTTGATATGACTTCTCCAACAGTGACATGGGGATGGGATCAGTGCAGATGAGAGCTACCAGGAGAAATAGAACATCTATGATGTAGACGAAGACATAGAAAGAGGGAGAGAGATGATTTTTTTTATTTATTTTTTTTCCTTTTTAAAGCCTTCCTGCCTCAGCTGCAGAAATAAAGTTTGACTTCCACAGTTGGAATGTATAATCAGTCAGCATTCTCTTGTTCTTGTAAAACAACTCGAGTCACCATGTGCATTTTTATTCTCTTACGTCAGTTTTTCTTTTTTTTTTTTTTTTTTTCTTTTTTAATAATTTATTTATTTTTGTCCCAGCAGAAAGGAAGTGCCTTTGTCATTAGCTGATTTGATGTGACACTTTCTTAGGAAGTCCAGATCAATAATTTACCCATGCAGCACCCCCCTACAGCTGTATCATATCAGAGATCAATGAATTAATTTTCCTCTCGCTGCACATCTATGGTCATCCCTTTCAAGTCTATTTTTATACCATAAACAGTATCAAAACTATTATTTTTTTAGCAGAATAGTTCTGTGAATTTCAAGACAGTTCTTTCATTGTAGTCACAGATTACAGCAAATTCTCCAAAGTACTAAATCTGACACTGATATCTGATCTGTAGATAAATTCTACATTATGTATATATTCAATATCAGGAATTAACTTGTAGTTGTTTCAAAGCAGTGATGATGATGAAAAATGAAGACGTTAAGACCTTTACCTTCACCATCAGAGGTTAGGTTTCCATTCTTTTAGTGACAAGGAAAAGGCAGAAAAGTCAGTTAACTTTTTAATCTTCAGCAGTGCACTTAAACCAGATTGCAGAAAAAAACAAAAAAAACCCCAAAAACATTATTAAACTTTTTAAAATTATTTTTCCAATCTCTGTTAATGTTTTTGGAAATGGTTCCAAAACTCTGTATCCTCCTTGCGATCATAAATATGACTGCTTGTTTATCGGTCTACTCCACATTGGATCTAGGGAGAGCCCGTGATCGATATAGGCCAGGCATATGAGTAAAAGAAAGCAGACAGGTGTCCTTGAGCAAAATGCAAACCACATTAATAACCCACTGTGATGACACCCCTCTTCTCTCTGGATGCATCCATTTTGTCTGTAGTTTCAAATGCTTCTCTGTAGAACTGATAATGCCTACAAAACTTCAGCCTGCATTCATCGCAGAATCAACACAAACCTTAAATCATTTATTGTAAAAAACAGAATGCAGTTTTAGTTTCCTCTCAGTCAGCTTGAATAATCTCGTTGCTGAACACCTGTTTCATGGTTGGACAGATCACTGAGTACACAAATCTATCTTGTGTTTCCAGCTGTGTTGTCTTACCTGACTGGTGAGAAGGAAGCCCAAACCTCTTCCCTACTCCATTTTCTCCATCCCTATGTGTGGCACTTCTGTATTCTGTATTATTCATGGCAGTGCTGCTCTCTGTAAATAGAGTAGCTCAGGCTGCCCAGTCAGCTGGCATGCATTGTGGGGGACCACAGGCAGGTCTGACAAAACATTCCTACTGTTAGAGCTTTTAAAAGACTGGGTGGGAGGGAAATGAGCAGAAAAATGTCACTTTGAAAAAAAAAAAAAAAACATTGCCCCCTTCCTCCCATACATACACATAACAAGCATTCCAAATGGTAGAAAATGTGCTTACAGCAGCAATGATGTTGAATAATTCACTTTTGTCGTGCTTGACTGTGTACAATGCTTTGTTGTGCTAATTCATTTCCTTCACTCAGGATAAGAAAGGAAATTTATCAAATTCAGATGAGCTCAAGAGTGTACCGTAAAAGTGCATTTTTTTCTTTGAGGATAGGTTGAAACAGTTTATATTCTTTAAGGTTATTTGTGGAAAAATGAAAATGTTATGACTTATTTATTGTCTCCTGTAAAGCAGAAAACCAACCTCACTGTCAAAGGAAGCAACAGAGCAAGTTTGTGGGTGTAACTGAGGGGTATGGATGTGTCAACAGCTCTTTAAGTGTATGCGCTGTTTTAAACAGGAAGACAACACCTTTTCTTTTCTGTTTTTACCATGACTATTTCATTACAGCTCGGCTTACTATTGTAACCATGAGAAAAAGAGCCTTCTCAGCACAGTAGTTTACCCCGACCTATCAAACTGGGGTGTTTTTGTACTCAAGTAAATGGTTTAAATGTCACAACAAACAATCAAAGAAAGGGCAGGGTCTAAATTTGTGTTTATTTTTGCTGCAAAAACATGTGTCCGTGCCATTGGTGGATCTCTCATCATGGCTCCAGTTATTGTAGCAGCTCCTTTTGTCCTCTCCTCTGCAAATAGATGGCTCCATCCCATTGATCGAGCTTGCCCTTCACCTTCCTTTCCCATGAATGAACAGGCTGGAGAGGAGCTGTGCTCTTACCTAGAGAGGAAAAGGAATGAAAATCACAAACAGTTCTGGGATGAGCTGGAGGGCCATTTAAATTTCATTCAAATGCTCTGAAAGACGAGTGAGAAGAGATTCCTGAGTGCCGCAAACCCCCACCACCTATAGTGTCTTTTAGTTCTCCTAATTCCCATTCCCACATCATCACTCCCCATCAAATATGCCTGTTTTTAGTTGACTTAAATTGACAACAGTTTTTTTTTAGTATTAATGTTAAGTTATCACCGTAACAACTGACCCAACTTCTTGCATTTAAGTATCCAAGCTCTCTAGTGCAGTGTTTTTCAACCTTGGGGTTGCCTGGAATTCAAATGGGGTCACCTGAAATTTCTAGTAATTGATAAAATAAAATAAAATAAAATAAAATGAATAAATAAAATTAAATAAAACTTACTAATAAAAAATCTATGGTGAGTTGAGAGAGACAATCACAATACATAAAAGACTTGACAAACTGTGAAGCTAAAACTGAAGCACTGTGGGACTGTTTATCTTTCAAATGTTCATTGTGGTCTGTTTCAGATGCTGCAGCTCTTTCATAATTTATAGTTTGAGTTATTGTTGGTTCAGTATTAATTGACAGCCTTGTAAATCCAAGCTGGACTGACTGTACATATCTGACCGAGGAAAATCAAATTCTCACTTTGTGCAGTAATCTACACCTGGCTTTTCTGCCTCTGTCCATAATAATATACATTATATAGACTAAATGTCATCTAAAATTAATGTTTATTTGCAACATAGTATAGCAAACTATTACATGATCAAAAATAAATTGATTTTAGCAAAAAAAAAAAAAAAAAAAAGTCTCCATTTTGAGTGTCTGGGGTCACCAGAAATTTGTGATGTTAAAATAGGGTCATGAGTCAAAAAAGGTTGGGAACCACTGTTCTAGTGCATCTGCAGATCACACCCTGTGTATATATAATGTATTTTATATTTCCAATGACTTACAAAAATGAGGAACATGATTATATAACATCTTCCCCCATCCATCACATTGGCACATAACAGCTGCACTTTTCAGCCCGTTGCTCTTAGTACCACTTTCGGTTGGTTTGGGAGTGTAAACGGTTTATTTTCTGTATTCTTTATGGATAACCATAAAGTACCACTGTTGCTCAATAAAAAAACATCACTCTGCTTTCCCTCAATGATTTTCTGTTTAATGGTGAGCTTGACTTTCCACTAGATGGCTTACAGACCCCTAAATTGGCCCGTCTTCACTTCTTGCCACAGATGAAGCATGCATGAGTAGTCTGCATACAAGCATTAAGTGTGTTTCGATCTAAAAGCCCATCAGCCTGAATCTCCCCACTGCACTCACATCCGTACCTCCCACTTTGCGCATGCACACACACCCACAGCCTAATAAATGTTGCCTCCCTATTTTGTGTCATTCCACCCTCTGGGGAGAAGCCCGTATTGACAGGCAGCACAGCTTTGCTTGATCAATAGCCTCTTTCTCCACCTCCCTGTTTCTCGTGGCTCTCATTTCTCAAGCATCCCAGGCGTCTTACCTCCGTGTTCGCCATCCGATCTTCAATCTGAACCACTTCTTATCTTGAGAATATAGCCAGCAACCACAAAAGCTCTGATCAATCCCATTTCGGTCAGTCTCATCAATTACACAGTATCCCGCATGTTAGAAGCTACGGCCGGCAGGGGTTGTCTTGTGGATTTGATTTTTATTACAAACATTTCCATGACATGGTTCTTGGTGCCGCAGCCCTCATTTGCACTGCCAGCCTCTGTCAGCAGCACTATAATGTGCTGCTAGGAAAAAAGGCCAAGGGGTCACATGAAACCATTTAAGTCTCACTAGATTGTATAAAGCTGCAGTGCTCTGCAGTTTACACTCTTATGAATAGTGAAAACCTGAAAGCCTTTTAGTTACACACACGTCTGCATGTGCACTTGGGGGATAGTAGATGACTCTCAATCTAATGATCTTATGTCATGAATCAGACTTCCATCAGTACTGTAATAGATTTTTTTTATTTCACCTGTATTTATTTTCAAGTCTCCTCAGATTTCAGTGGCTTTTAATTAAAAGCCAGCATCAAAAAAAAAAAATTTAGATAAAGTACATAAGAAAATGGGTATTAAACAAAGGAGCAGGAGTAAACAAGGGGCAGAGTAAAGAAATGTTATCCTGTAAGTCCCCCTGAGGGTCCCAGCGCAGAACTGTGTAAATTACAAGGAAACTGTGAGCTTGGAAAAACTAAATCTGGTCATTTTAAGAACCGAAACAGCAGCATTGCTTCTCTTTCTACCTGTGTCCTACTTTTGAATACCCTAGTTGTTATGTACGGCCTGGGAAATTGGGCAATCTGTTGCAAATGATTTGAATTAGCTTAGCATTTAATTCTGTAAGATGATGACAGTCTTTTGTTTTTAAAGGATCCTTTGTCCTATGTAATGTAAAGTATGGGTTAGGGTGGAGGAGATTAAACACAAAACTGTAGCCCAATGACTGTTATCTTTCACTTCACCCACATTCATTATTAGCAGCACTTGTGGATGTCAAGGACCCAAAACTGACAAAAATAAAGCTCCAACTTTTGATGTCTTCCCTAGCTGCAGTGATAAAATATTGAAAGGGTTTTCAGCTCGCAGCGCAGTCACCATTCTTCACATATTCTGCTTCAAGATGAAAGGCTGACCCCCCTGCTGCTGCTATACTTCACCTCACCCCCTCTCATCAGTTGCTCTCCCTTTGTCTTCCTTGTTTCTTCCTCACCTTATATCACTGTAATAATGCACATACGATTCTTTGTTTCCATGCATAAGAAGTCTTATGGAAACCAGCAGTGACGAGGATGACTGAATTAAAATAAGAGAAGACAAGTGTCATGCAGAAAGTCTTGCCTGGAGTATTTTTAAGTCTGTTCACTCTTTAAGCCCTGAAGTGCCTCTTGGCTTATCTGACCACACATGTGGTTTGCTCTTAGTAAACATATGGTTCCAACCCAAGCACTTTGCAGACACAGTATACCACATTTGGTATACTTGGCAAGAAAGTTCTGCAAGTAATGTAATGTTAATGAAAATGTGTCCCTGACCACATTAAAGGTCAACTGTAGGTGCACCATAACATCCTCCCCCAGACAATTACCCAAGACCATCTCAGCAATTTCTATTTCTACAAGGTTTTCTATCTAAAACCTCATTTCAACCTCTGTATTCAGTGTTGATGAAGAGAAATACCCTGGAAACCACAGATGTTTGGAGGCAGTTGCACTTGATAATCACAGTCACAGTTACGCCTGAAAGATTTTACTATGGACTGGGAGGCCAGATCTTATCAAATTTGGACACTCAAGACTGGTGATTGGTGTCAACTGCCATCCATCTTGATGTGGACACAGTCTTGATAAAGTTGGGTATTAGAGCGTATAAGAATATAGAACAGCTGTTTGTTTATGGCTGTCAGTATCAGTCTGTGCTTCACTTTGTCGCCAATACACTGTTGCATTCTACAAGCACCATATATGTGCATTATAATGTTTTACCACTGGAAGTATTCCTTATCCCCCTCATTTTTCTATGTCTTCCGCTCCGTCGTCCTCCTCCCATGTTCTTGTGATTCATCACAGCAGTGATACTCTGAACGCAAGGAGACAAGCTGGTGCCAAGTGTATGGTAACTACAGCCAGCACTTATGAAAGTGAAGTAGAGGATAGTGGATGGAGAATGACAGAGGCAGTTTCTAGTCGCTTTTCCATTGACCCTCAAATTGCGCAAATATAACTTGCACATAAAAATTTACCTAATGGAAAAATGACAATTTTGCCAAAAGTCTCGTTTTTTGATTAAAAGCTTTTGCGCTGGCAAGAGGTGGTTTTTTGGGTGTAGCGCAAATGGTATATCACTCAAAACTGAAATGGAAAGACCTTTTTTCGCAACTAGAGTCAAGTGAATTAAATAAACGGATGTTGACGTATGTTACAACAAGCGATGAAGCAGAAACATGTTGCGGTATGTGTGGACACACCAGGAAACCCAATCATTTTTTAACTTAGTATGAGATAGAAGGGTTAATATATAATAATAATAATAATAATAATAATAATAATAATAATAATAATAATAATAATGAATATATCTGTAAATCAACACCATATTTACGTTCATCGCCATGTTTATGGAATGACTGCCCGTGTCATCTTGTAATAATAAATAAACAAATCATCGCATTTATGATTTAATGGAAAAACCGACATTACGCACTTGTGTTTTTTTTACATTTAGTAAATATCGGTAAAGTTTTGCACAGATGTCCAATGGAAAAGTGACTACTGTTGTTTCATTTTCAAGTATTTTTGGTACCTTTGGTACCTTTGAATTATTACGTTGGTAGCTGAAACCCCATATGTCCTTTGCAGTTTCATTCCTAGATTATTTCTCTTATGCAAAGGTGGCACTCAATAGAAATAGTTCTTACTTTGCTTAGATTCTGTAAATTATTATGATGAATATGATGGGTAAAGATGTACTGTACGACTTTGTGTTGAAAATAAAAATGCAAACGAGGTGTCAGATCGGATTTCCTTTCGTTCAGAATGACTGCCCTGAAAAAGGTTTGCCATCACGCCACATCAGCTATAGAGAGGCAATGGAGTGTGACAGCTTGCCGTATGGCTGCTATCAGAAACAGCACAACAACGAGGACGCCTTTGATAATCAAGTTGGAACTTTTTTTTTTAGGATGCTGCAGCTATTTTTTATTTATAAAATGTATGAGGCATCATTAATTATAAGAAATGGGAAAAAGTGACTAGCTTAGTATTAACTATATAATGTCTCTCTGGATGGTCCCTAATGTTTTATATCTGAAATAAACAGTAAGTATCAGTGTGAGGCATTTAATTAATCATTTGTTGCAAGATTTAGCAATATACATGCTTTTTTTATTTACTTTTGAGATAAACAATAGTTGCATAGGATTAAAGGTAACAAGTGGAAGTGAAAGAAAGCAGTCGAGAGAAAGAGAGAGAGATCTGTAAAAGGAATATTGAAAGATTGAGAGAAGAGGTAGAATGGATCCATACTGTACGAGGAGGAGAAGGTTTCCTCACTCCCCATGGCCTCCAGAGAATAAAGCTTCAGGAGAGAGGAGCACTCACACACATCAGTACACACTCATCCAACATGTTCACAGTGCTCACCAGATAACAAGCAGACAGGCCTCTAAAACCTCCAACCTTTTTCTGATTCAGCCCTCCGATTCTTACACCTTCTCTCCCCTTTTCCCATCATCCATTTTGCTGCATTTTCTTTCTTGGTTACTTTAACATCACTCCTTTGTGTCCTCTCTCCTTCCCTTCTTACCCTTCAGAGACTTCTTTCCGGGTTTTTTTCCCCTTCGTTTTCTTTCTCTTTCCTCCATTTTGTTTCCATCCCCTGCTTTTTTCTGATAACTTGCACAGAGCTCACTCTTTTCTCATGCCTTTCAAATTTAATGGTGCACTTCAGCCAGGGCCTCTGGGGCTCTGAAGGCTTGTCTGTGTGAATAAGGAGGGGAAAAAAATAGAGCAGGTGTTTCTCAAGTGAGCAATGAGGATGAGGAAAATGAAAATAAAATAAAACTCAGAAAATGTAAGTACATGTGTCCATCAAATGGAGAGACTGACATTACTTGAGCCTGAATGAATCTGGTTCGTTCTGTAAGTGTGTCTTTGTGTTCCAGGACGCTGTAAGTGTGGGAAAAAATAAGAAGAGAGAGCAGGTGATCTAAGTTTAAGATGTGGTCTGTTATGCTCAGCTCTGAGGAATCACTAAAGCTTTGAACCCTGTCTTTAACCTACTTTCATGCATAAAGTAGTTGTGTGTCTATATTTGTGTGTGTGTATGTACCACAGAGAATATCCAATAGAACAAGAAGAAGAGGAAGAGATCTCATGCTAATCTATGAGTGTGTTTGTGTGTAGGGCAGTGAATGAGGTACTCAACTACAGCATTAATGAGTCATACACTTCTTAGTCAGTATCTATTATAATCCACTTTAATGTACTTATCTTCATATCAACTTGACTCTTTATCTTTTTTTCCCTATCTGGCAATCATTGATCCTCCACTGCCCCAATTGGTTTTTTTTTGTTTGTTTGTTTGTTTTACCAATATTAGTTATTTGTCTTTGTTTACACATTATACCCTTGAACGTCATACCTCCACTGTTGTCAGGTTATGATATTACTTTTAAAAATATTTCAAATACAGACAAGCATTCAGCCTCAGAGCTGGGTCACGAGGGAACAAAGCAGCAATGCTGAATGTTTTTTGTGCTTTGATTTTATTTGCTCCCAAAAACATGGCTTGTTGTTTTTCCCTCTTGACACCTAATGCATTTTTTTTTTGTCTTTACAACTTTGTTCTGGCTGAGACAGAATGCTGAATTGAAACATGTTCCTGAGAAATAAGGTTTATTGTGTAATTGCAATAATCTGTTTAAAGCACTTCATACTTATTTAGATGCTGCTTTATAACATTTTTGAGAAAGTTTTAGGAGAAAAAAGTTTTTTGATTACTACTAATGACACCCAATTTTGCAAAAAGGAACCAAAATATGCTTTTAAATGAAATGAATAAAAATGCTGTGCATAAAGCATTGCATAATAAATCAAGTGGCATTTAACAAAATTAACCACAGTGCAAAGTAGGAAAACTTATCAAAGATATTTTTCAAACAGAGAAAATCTCATTAAACCAATAATTTGTGGAAAATTCCTCTCCTTTTGTTTTATTTTACTTGTCATACCCTGTCTTCAGAGGAAACAAGAGGGTTCTGACCCAGGTCACATCAAACTTAATGAAGTTCACCTCTTCACCTTACCGTTCTCATTGAGCCTGTGATACCCCCAGGCCTCAACCCACAACAAATTCATATTCCTTGGTATCTGATTTGCTATCCTCAATAATTCCACGGCTGAATCCTCATAATATTTCCTGTGAGGTTTTTTTGGTGCATGACCAGCCCTTAGAGACAATTAAGTGGCAGTAGGCTGCCAAGGCCTGCCCAGCAAGCAGGTAGTAAATTATTTATAATAGGCCTAAATGAGAGTGTTAGTCATTGGCAGGGAAGCAGGGGTCTGTGTGTGTTTGTGTGTGTGCTGGCCTGCTTTTGTGCATTCAGTCACCGTGGGGATAATTATTTAAAAGAAAAGGAACTGGAGAAGCAAAGGGAAAATGGCTCCAGAAATAGAGAGAGATGGTGGTGTACGTAAGGCAATTGGCATATAGACAGTGTGTGCAGAGGATGAATTGCATAATTAAAAAAGTAGCCAGTGCCTATTGATTGTACAGATCCGGGGATAGGATTGTAAAGGAATGTCCTGGGAGTGCGGCTGTCCCCAGGCCAGACTGAGAGATAGCAAGGGCAGGGGGCAGGGATAATGAGCTTCTACAAATGGTAGCTGCTGCTGATTTAATGCACAGTTATCAGTTTTATTGCGATGAAGATATGCAAGAGCGTGACGGCACACATATCCGTGCATTCACTCGCATACTTCCAAATGCACCTACTGATATACTACCACGCAAACATAGACATACACCATCATGAACAGTATTTTTACAATTCAAAGCAAATAAAATCCCACACGCGCCAATGTGTAGACATTCAGTTCGCAGATTCTGGTTCCCATGAAAAATGCTGGCATCCTGTTTTTCTATTTTCTGTCAAATCCGTTATTGGTACCAAAAGATTGTCGCGGAACCAAATATTGTGCGTATCCTGAGGGATGCAGATTGAAGCAGAGAGAAGGTGGGCGAGACAGTGGTCTGCTGTTAGTCAATTTGGCTGCTGGTCCTCTCTCACATTTTTGTTGCCTTGTAAACCTACAATGTCAACATTCACATATGAGTTTAGATTCACCTCTTTGGCAATGAGTGGGTATGCTAACAGAGATAAAGACAGATGATGTCTCTCTCCTCTGTTAAAATGAAGTTATTGAAAGCTTGTAAATCTGCTACACATTATCTTGTATTATAGTATCTCAAGACTGTTCTGTAATTGGTTTGCTTGTTGTTATTCAATTAAATAGTAGTCGCTTAAGGTAGAATTATGATTTCATATTATTTTACTGAACATGCTCTTGCCTCAATGACAGGTCTTACCTCAGAAAATAACTCAGACCCATGTGATTGTCAAAGAAACCAAGAAGCTTTTTTTTGTTTTGTTTTGTAACCTCTTGCAAAGATGATCTTTCAGTATTGGACTGAGGGTGTTTAGTTGGTATTTTCAGATTATACAGGCGTACAATTCACACAGTACGCTCAGTGAAGTTATGTATTGCTAATATTTCTAATGTTGTTTAAGAAATAATATCTTATCCAGGCATCATTAACCACTTCAAGGTGACTATCGCACATCAAGATTTATTTTTCAATAATGAGAGGCTTGTAATGTATAATCCCACATATTACATGGCAAGTTAGAATCAATATTGAAAAATAACTATTGATTTAAAAATATTGGATTGTTTTACTCTGTCTCTACGGTTATTCATAGCAGTTGTCTTATGTGTTACAACAGGCAGCTCTGTGACTATAACACACATAGAGTCATGCAATTTTACTATTTACCTGAATCAGAACTCTTTTAAATTTATTCCTCAGTAATGTTAAAACAAGACAACAGACTTTTTCAGCCCTCAAACTTTATTTTCAAGGTCATTTTGGTGATACAACAACTCATAATAGGTTCAATTACACTTTCATCATCACTCCAGAGCGTCTGTATCACCTGCACTGGCACTATACAACTTCTAGTTTCAGGTAGGAACCCCTACACAAAAAAAAAAAAACTATAAAATGTGACTGCTTTACGGCATATGTCACATTCCTCTTCTAACTTTAGAAGACAAGGCAGGTAAAAGAAGTGAGGGAATGCTACAAATAGGCTAACGGTCATGGCTGAAGCAGCAGGAAAAACAAAGAGTCCGAAGAGACAAAGAAAAGAAAGCGTGAGAGTGATAAAATAAGAGACTGGACTAGGGTGAATATTGGCCCAGCTTTCACTGCCTGGCATGAGCTGAAAAAGGAGGAGGGATGCCCCACCCACGGAGACCTGGTGATGTTACTGTTAGACTAGTAAATGTAAAGCTTACTATGTTTCAGGCTAATGTAAATTGAATTTACAACATTACAAATCAAGCTTTGATTTTTTTGTATTACAATATGAATATAATAACCAAGCAAACATCACTGTATTATGACAAAACTATGTTCCGACAAAGAGCAATCAGTTATAGGCTATTATATAGTACAACGGCGTTATAGGACCACATATGAAAAAAAAAAAACACTTGTCACTATGAGAATAAAGTTCTAAAATATCAAGATAAAACCCCTAATTTTATGAGAATAATGTTGTCATATTTTGAGAATAAAGCCATAATATTGTGAGAAAGTCGTACCCACTCGTTGCATAATGGAGAACTTGGAACATTTTTTGAGGTTATACTTTCATTTGAGGTTTACACACAGTGAAATATTGAACCTATTAGCCCCCCATCAACACACTGGTATTAGTCTAAGGACTTTGAAGCAAGTTTGCACATTTGGGTTTGTTTCATCTTGAGAACCAAACGAATTTGGAGCAAATTGCCACTTTTTTGGAGGAGGAACTGACTGGACATTTTTAAACTACATTATTTTCATGATTTACAACTTCATTCCAATAAAATTATGACTTTTTGTATTTGAATTTATTTTCATAACACTACAGCTTTATTCTTGTAGTGACAAGTGTTTTTATTTGTCCTATGTGGCCCTAATACGCCATCATACTATAGATGTGTTCATTTGTGGGGGGGTTTTGTTTCTGATATTTTTAAAAATAAAGTAGTAATGTTCATATAAATTGCTGTACCTGGCCTTAAGACATGGCTGAACACACATTAATTGTCTGGCCTCTGGAAGTTTCCTGGCATCAGTGGCTTGTCAATAAATGCCTGAGTATGACTGAGATACAGATTTTACGACAATTGTTACAGACAATAACATGTTTGACTTTAGGGGGACCCCGCGAGCCGAAGTTCCATGTTGTTGCTTTAAATTTGGTAAAAATCAAACATAATATCTTTGCCCCTATATTTGTTGATGAACATATAGTCGGCTCTGTACTGTCTTCTTGCTCACACTGTATCTATTTCCATCATTTCCCCCTTACCTGCTGTGTGGATAGAAGCAGCACTGATAGAACTTCTTTATACATCACAAATGTCATCAGATCCAGCTCCAGCAAGTTTTTCTTGAGATCCTGCATTGTCAGATGACATGCTGCCTTTGAAGATGGCAGGAAGATGACAACAGACATGTTGTTTTACTGTTAAAATCTTGAAGTTGGTCAAGTTTACCGAAATCGTCTTCCACAGGTATCATTGCAGTGGGAAATGTCAGGTGACTGTGTCAAAGACTTCAAAAGGTGTGTGCATGGTGAAAATGGGCCAAACCTCACACACGACACCCACTTATGCGTGCATAAACAAATATACATCCACTTACACACAAAGGTGGCATGCTCACACAGTGTCTTCCATGTGTACATACACACTTGCAAACACACGCATGCTTATTCACTCCTGTGTCCTCTGACTCAGTCTTTCAGCTTGTCTTTGTTGAATTTATCAGCATAATCCTTCTGTCTTTCCTTGTTCAATAGAGAAATGGAAAAACTAAGCCAGAGGGGGGGGTAGGGGGATGGGGTGGGGGCAGCAATGAGAGAGAGAGAGAGAGAGAGAGAGAGACAGCCACAAACTAGTGGGAATGAGACAGGACTTTAAAATGCATGGGTGCCCTTGCCAGTTCTGATAAAGCTCACAATACACCGGCATCAAATCTCATCAAATAGTCATCACGGCAGACAGGATATAGCAGCAGAGGGTCCCTTGTACCACATCCACACACCCTTTCCATGAATCTACATGTGCACATATGCAACAATATGTGGGTGAGTGCAGCACTGTGTGTGGACCTGACCTTCCTGGAGGCCACATCATGTCCTTGTGTTCAGTGCTGTCACCTTCTGACCAGCACTAATAGCTTGAAACAGTGCTGCTGACACAGAACACACACCTGGTCTGTCTAGTGAAGTTTAAATTCTTCCCACATCCCACCTTCTCTCTTTCTCTTTGATCACGTCTGTTATCCAGTCATGGTTTTGTATTCTTTTTGTGTTCCTTGTCACATTCTACGTCTGCTCTCTTTTTGCTGTTATCGGGACCTGCCTGGAGTCTTGAAGAGACATTCAGAGCTGTTAGCCCTCTGCAGCACAAATATGCCCCTACACAGAAGGAAACTCACACTTGTACTGCCAAGCTGTGGACACCTTCCTCTTTGCTTCTGATGAACCCAGCCTTCAGGCGTGTACCGTGAGTGAGAGGTAGAGGCATGGTGGTTGCCTTAGAGCAGTGTTTCTCAACTTTTTTAGATCAAACGCCTCTTTACGTCAGCATGAGCCTCCTGCTGCCCCCGCCCCCCCCCCCCCCGATAAAATATTTTGCCACCCAGGAGACGGACATTACCACTGAAGATGGGGGGCCACGATCGACATTATTGGGGGGGGGGGGGGGGTACTGAAACTTGCCATTGACAAAAAATAATATTGATACTTATACAGCTCCTTATTTTTGCCTCAGCGCCCCCTCACAGCTTTTTTGTTCCAAATGCCCCCTGGGAGGTAGTACCACCCCCTGGGGGGTAGTACCACCCCCATTGAGAAACACTGCCTTAGAGGATGAAAAAAGGAAATAAGCTGTCAATAATTGCCGTGGGCTAAGAAAATATCAGAGATAGACATGCCAGATGGATTGAGAGACAACAGATTATTTCTTCACGGTGTAGTGCCTTTACTAATCGATCAGTAGCCCTCAGTCAACACTGTTCCAGTTAGTTAAATTGTTAAGGTCGCCGCATGTTTAAAATACAAGTGGCTATGGAAACCAACCTTTGAAATGCAGAGCCAACTGAATGAACATTTTCTGTGTCAAAATGTAAAGGTTAATGTGATGTACAAACTGTTAATACGAGCTGCCGTGTTCTACAGATGTCAATACTTGCCTGAGGTGGTCTCAATCAATCACTGACAACAGGGTTAAATTAATACTAGCATGTTGACCCCTGGATCCCCACAGGTTCTAGATGTGGTAGTTTTTATGCTGTTGTGTATTCATGCATGTTCTACCATATTTGTCCAGCAGTCACCACCAAAGCGTTCTGGGCATAGCAACGTGATTGTAAAGCTATTGTTTCCCAAACTTCCTAATATCCTCCAAAATATTGGTCCAATCAACTTGCCATTTTCGCTACTGTCTTCCTTGACCAAAAATACTTAAGTTTGCCAGACTGCAGTAGTCAGCTCTTTTCAGATTTTGTATAATTCCCGAGACACACACATACACAGAAGGCACTTGGCTTTTATAAAATAGATTCAGATTTCACCAAGAAGTGATTCATTTGACTGCAAGTAAGTAAAAGAATAGTCTATAGCAAATTGAAAATGACATCTCCAGCAGTGGTGACATTCCTAGTCTCTGTTCTTGTAAAGATCATGTTTTGTAAGTGCGACAGGTGAAATGTGGATGTAGTAGGTATGTGTGTACTCCAGGTAATATTCCTACGTTGTGGTATTTTTTCCAGCTCCACCTCCACTCGATCGACTTCAGGGTCATCAGCTGGAGTCGCTTTTCAGAGGTTTTCCCCCTGACCCAGTACATTTCCCAGAGGGGGCAGTGACCGGATTGGAATTTGTTCCTTCCACCCCCTGGAGCTTCCCATATTGAGCTGTTGAGCCCCAGACAAGTGTCCCGTCCTCTGAAGTCACAACCAATAGCTTGCTTTCTCAGCCTCTTCTGCCAGTTCTTTGATGGCCGTCTGGAACATTCCCCAGAGAAATTGAACTGTTGATTTGCCCACATAGGCATCACCACCATATTCCTCTGGGTGGATAGCTGTGGTCCAGCCAGCTTCATTACTCTCAGCTACCATTTCAGGGTTCACATGCTACGCACACTCGTGCTGCTGGTATTCCCTTTTCCAAATGGATTTCATATTCAAAGATGAGGACCTTCATGGTAGCTGACGATCATGTCACAACATCTGGTCTGAGAGCTGTTTGTATAATATCATGTGGGAAAACTAGATGCTTGCCCAGGTCAAAGAACATTTCCCAAGACTTCCCCAGAGTGATCATATGTTGACTCTCCTGCTTCTGGCTGTAGTCGGTTCTCTCTTGGCTTGACAAAGAAAATTAGTGCTCACTGGTGACCTGAGTAGTCGTCTGTCCTTGCCCTGCCCTTCTCAAACAGCTCCACCAGCTTCCTCAGCATCAGGTTGTACTGTCAACAAAACCACCCTTGCAACCCTGCCCCAACAGAGTTATATGTTTTTGTTGCTGCACAGTCTGCAAATTGCCCTTCCACACCACTGGGAGAGGTGTAATGATTTCTAAAGGCACACAATTTGAAGTCCGGTGTTGGGATAGTGACAACTTAAATTGTAAATAAGACCAATAATTAGCTGGATAGCTGCAACAGGTTTTTGCCCTTTCACGGTGGCACACAGGCAGCTGTAGCGCTTGGGCCAAGTTCAGCTGAACAAAAATACCAGAGCAAGAGGCAGGGGAAATAAGTGGTTTGAAATGTCTCTGCGCTCACTGCCTTTTTCCTCTCAGATGATTGATGGTGGGCATTGTTCAGTGGCTTTTAGTCACAGGCTTGTAATTGCTTTTTGATATTGTTACAAATGAGAAATTACTCTGTCCCATTACTAGCACAGGAGATAAACAATGTGGAGGCTTCAGCGGAGTAGGACGATAAGACAGTGTTTACAAAGGGGAAAGCACCAACATTCACATTCCATTTATTTGAACAGAATTACAACACACACAAACAGAGGGACAGATGTGAGCACACAGACTTGGATATCGTAGAATGTAAATTATACAGAAATTGCTTCACTCAATTGGGCAAAAATACTCTGGTAGAAAGGAGTATTTAATCTTTCTTTCTTTTTTTCCCTACAAAGACAGAGGTAATGCATCTATATCTCAAGAATGATGTCATGTTCTTATACTGAACGCCACAATGTGTAAAAGCAAAGCTGGTTGTGAACAGAGAAGAGGGCTAGTATTTTACAGCATGTGTGAGCAGACTGTTCAAATGCATACATTCAGCCTCTGGGAGTTATATTAATGGTCCCTGTCTCATCACATGTCAGACATTGTGTAAATAATGACCTGGACCATCACTGACAGCTCTGTCTCTGCCCCCTAACAAGACACCTTACATTCCCCCTCCTTCCAACCCACCACCCTTCTCACCCTTCTCACCCCATCTCCTCCCATCACACACCTCCCCCAGGTCCAGCGTGGCAGCCACAGTAAATATGGAAAGCAGTGCTAATCATCCATCACTTATCTGATGCATCACTTGGTTACGGCGTGTCATCCTGATGCGTGATGAGAAAAGAGGTGATGTGTGTGTGTGTGGGGGGATAGTCAGGTGTTGAATGTTTGATTAGTGCTCAGTGTGGGGAGATGAAAATCTGTTACTCTGAACACCGGGGGATGTTATTCCTATAATCATAGGGTGGACGTGATTCTGTTGACACCGCTGACATTCCCCATATTTCATCATGTCAGATAGCAAAACCCATTGTGCATATTTAAGACACATGTGACCAAAACAGCCTGTTGGTTATAAGTTGCTTTGTTGAAGCTGGATTTTTTAATTCTACTTTTTCCAGTCATAAACTTGGTCGATCCAAACAGAATCCTGAGTTTTGTCCCAGTGAGGTCTTGCATCCTCATATGAGCTCCAGTGCATACATAACCAAAACATGGGCTCTTTTGCAGCTCTTCCATTCATCTCTATCGCATTCTGGCTTCCTCTGTCATTTGAAGTTACTGCTCTCCCCATCCTTTTGTCTTCTCCTGAATATACTTCTTTTTTTTTTTCAACTTCCTATTGTTGCCACTTCTCTTCATGTAAAAACTCAGTAGTAATCCATCTGCCCTGCTTTAATCTCCTGTTATAGTAGTCTTTTGTTTACTTTAGTTTGCTTTAAACAGTCTGCGAAACCTGACCTTGAAACACATACTTCAGTCTGATATGATTTACTTTGACCAAATGATACCAATCTAACAATATATGCTTAAACATTTACAGAAGATCTTTTTCTTTAATAAGTGGTGTACCATTTTGTCTTGTCATGTGTGTGAACTGCTTTAAAGGAGTGATATTTTGCTTTTTTTTTTTTAATGGAATTATGCATTTTAAAATATTTCCCTGTGGTCTACATAAACTGTAAATGCTATGCTTGGGTCTGAATTCTTCATTAATTCAACTTCACAGGTCCATCTTCAACCCTATTTCTGAGTAATGACACCAGAAAGGTCGTTTTGAGCGCTGGCCCTTTAAATGCAAATGAGCCGCTTCACACCCCATCCCCTCCAGGTTGTTGGCTCTGCTGCTCTGTCCCATTCAACCAACAGCTGAACAATTTAGGTAATCGACTCGAAGTTTGGACATATTTTCAGTATGGATAACAACAGCTACTGCTGACAAACGATTGTCATACTCAAAGAAATGTTCGTCGGAAGTCTTGACCTTATATGTGCAGATGTCGTGATGTAACTAGTTATCGAAGTAACAAATTAAGAAGGAATTAAAATAGGTTGTAGAAATCCACTTGATTTTTGCCAAAATGAATATAAAGATAGATTTGCAGCACCTGGAGCGTTCAAATTCAAACTTTTTGAACTATTAGGGTCCAAATACACAAATAAATGTACCAAAGACTAATAAAAGTGGGTTTAGCAAAATATGACCCCTTTAAGGTAGGCTTTAGATTAAACAGTCAATGTTTATACAGGGTCTATTTTTTTTTGTAATTCATTTTTTGTTTGTTATTTGTTCTTGCAACAGCATAAAGATAGCACTTCCACTTTCACAGTATTGGTTTTGCCAAAAGTTATTTTATATCATTATATAATCAGAGCCCTAAAGTGTTTTGTTGCATGCTCTGATTTAAAATGTGTGGTGCTAAAAAAAATTGTTTGCCACTGCTAAAAAAAAAGAAAACAAAAACAAATTATTTCTCAAGAGTAGCAACGATCCCTGTAGAACATGTCCCTGCCCTAGTGATGGAAACAAGCTGGCGTGCAGTCACTCCCTACACTCGAAACATGTTCCCCCATTGCTGCAACTTTCCCATATGATTCCCATTCTTGCCCTTGGACATGGAAAACAACCTCCCTAATTGATGGGAACATTTTATGTGATGCAAGCTGATCAGTCAGAATCAGTGTTTGGTGCCTGAAGGCGGTGCTTTCCGCATGGGGTTTTTGGTATTGCATGTTGGAGGTTCGAGTAAAGCACCAATTGCATGTCAATAAGCTTGTCAGTGAGTAAACAAGAGCCCCGCTGCGAGTGTGTACGATTTTGGCTGAGAGAACAAGACAGTAATAGAGGTCACATAACAGTTTGTAGGTACACTAGTTAGAGGAACCCATTTTGCATTCTTCAGCCGTCTGCAATTTCATGATTTTAGTCCCTCCTTACACAGAATACTAATGGAAACTTAAACCACACACAGCAAACCTGAGGAAACCGAGGATGAAATATGCAACTAATACTTGTTTGTTTTTTTTTCCACCGCAAACCCAAGGTTATTTTTCATGTCATGGAGAGTAGTTCTCACGCTTAAATGATTCTATCTGCCATGGACTCATAAGAACAATGATCCGTTAAGGGCAAAAAAGTCACTGCCACCTTAACCTGATCAGCAAGAAACAACTCTTAAGTGCTTTTTTCTTGTTCCTGTGTGAGAGCAAAGTACAAAATTATCTGTTCATTGTACTGAAATGTGAACTGGACATGACTTATCCACTGAAGCGTTCCATCTTTAAGAAATATTTTCAAAAACTTTCATTTACATTTGGAATTCTTCACACCAAATGGAAATGGAATTAGAACATCTGAACTGCCGTTGTTCTCAGCCTCCTCTGTTGCTCAGTTTTATGTGTTTGTATTGGCCTCACACCCACACATATTGTGTCTGTAACTAATGTTTTGATCATTCTTTTGTGTAGTAAGTGTTGTGATCTATTCTCCAGTGGTCGCCATCTCTGAAGTGTTTGATCACTGATTGTTCTGTCACTCAGATGTAGTTTGCCTGCTGAGTTTCTGTCTTTCTCTCTCAATCATTCAAGTCTACTTTCTTCATGCCTGTGATATTACTCACATACAAGAGGTGTTAAATAGCTATACTAATATAGTTGAAAACTGAAAGTGACTACGAATGATGTGAAAGGCAATGTTCATTCATGTGAATATTGCTTTCATCAAACCAGTAAAACACATAGAAGTACTTGCTATTAATTATTCACCATCACTGGTCAAGAAAACCAAAAAATCAAAGCAAAAATCCCTATTATCATGTGTATATTGTGTACTAGATGTGGACATAGTCTTTTGTGGATTAAACAGCACTAAAAAAAGTCAGACTTTGATGCTGAAATCACAGTAATAGGCTTCTACACTGGTGAATTATAAGAGAATAGCACTCTACTGTAAACTATGGGCTAATGCAGCACGTGAAGATAATAAGACGGCAAGGTTGTCTGACTTCGTTCTGATACAAAACTTCCCACTGCTTTTCATAGGTTGGTAGATCGATACTATATGTAACTATTTAACATATGGTTTAAAAGCAACAAGCCAGTATTTTGTTTTTTTTTGTTTTTTTGTTTTTTTTTTGCAAAGCCTTCAATTATTTAAGACTATACTATCTATGTATGAACTATTAACTATGAACAAACATGGACTAGTTTTACACTGTTGAATGAAGTTTGAATGTACTGTAAACATGTGGGGATCATAATGTAAATATTGGCGGGGGGGGGGGGGGGGGGGGAGAGATAAGCTTTTGCAGTGGCTGGGCACTGGGGGTGTGATGCTAACTGTTGGGTGGTTCAATGATATCTCGTCTTTATGACAATGACAATAAACTGAATCTGTAACTGTAAAAACATGCTTATAGATTGATAGATAGATAGATTGATTGATTGATTGATTGATTTTACAATGTTGGTCAAAATTATTACAGCACCAATCTGAAATTATTGACTTTTTTTGCCTCCAAAACACCATGTTATAATGTTCATGACACAAGCAGATGCTTGATGCTAAAGAATCAAACGGCTGACTGTGAAATAGGCCTTACTTGTTTTTTGTTAGGAAAATGACCTGAATCCCTTTATGATAACTCTGTTCTATAGTTTGTAGAGCTTAATGATGACTTTTTTAGGGTATTTTAACGGCCAATTAAAACACAAACAGATTGAATATGCCTTAAATATTCCAGAATCCTTGTACTATGAATTACACAGCATCCTCTTCTTTGTCCCTGAGCAAACCCTAATTGGAAAGTTCTAACTACACGTGAATAAAATGAAATGGAAAAATATCAAAATGTCATTACATTGCGTGCTGCGGGGCTTTTTGTATGAAATTTGATGTAAAGGATGTAGAAGCTTGTGTGTCAATGTTTAACATCGAACTGAAAGAATGTACTGCACTGTGTACTAGTGGGAGCTGTCCCTGGTGCTGAAGTGTGTTCCATACAAACGGCTCTTGTGAGAAACAAGAAAAATAAAGGACTACATTTAAGGAGATATTTGGAGAAGGTCTGATGGCATTGCTGTATAATTTAGAGAGGAAGGAGTGGGGTATTTGTTTGAGAGAAGGTGACAGAATATCAATAGTGCTGACAGAAAAAAGGAAGATGAAGGAGAAGCTGGAGGGAGGTGGGGAGGGTCGAGCATGCGAGGCAGCCACAGAAGAAGTATGCATGCGTCAGGAAAGTGTGTTTGTTGTAACAGTTGAGCCAGCGAGTATGTGACCTCTGCCACGGTGAAGACAGTATCAAGGGAGTAGAGCAGATGGAGAACTAGCTGGTGTCTCAGCGTCTCTGCAGTCCACTACTGGCATACTCTATTTGTCAGCATTAGGAAGAGGGTGGAGGCAAAGAAGGTGGTGCACAGCAAGCTGGGCTGCATGTTGTTACCCCTCAGGCTGGATATTACCTCAAGTGGGATAGGATTTATCTTTAAGAAGGGGGATCATTGAAAGAGATATTGGATGGTAGATGACTGGAGAAAAATTGAAAACATTAAGGCCAATTCAACAGAGAAGCACCTGAGTGATAGCAGGGGAAAGCGTGGCAGCACTCGGTTGGAAAATGAGCGTCATTGTGTCATGTCCATTTAGTGCTCAAATCCATTTATGCGTCTTCTGAGCTGCAGACACACGGTACCTGACTCAATATTCTGTCTCTAAAAGCGTCCAACACTACAGAGCATGCCTTTCTATTTAAGTTTACATCTTCAACCGAAGCTCTGTTCCATCTTTGCACCATGATTATGTTTCCTCTGCCAGGTTCATAAACGCAGCCAAATTCGGCTTATTTTGCAGTTTGCAGCAACTCGATAGATTGGAAGAGTGACGGAGATGTTATGTTTTATTTATGCATAGCTTCTATTTTTGTCAGACTGTGTAGCCATAGCTCTGCATTTTTTTGTCTTCATCCATATGTGAACCTGAATCACAATATAACGTTTTTACCTTATACAGAGATTTCTTCCACTATTTATCCTTAATGGAAATTAACAGATACCAGTTGATAATTGGTCTTTTTTTCCACGCTAGACTAGACACTGCTATTGACCGAAACCTTTGATCTTATTTTCAGTTTATCATTAAACTACAAGAAGACGCAGTGTTTCAGACTGTGCTTGGATGTTAGTGTGTGTTTCTGGAGTTTGTGTGTATAGGTGTTGTACGTCAGGGATCTGCTTTCAGTGTGTGACTGTGTTTATTCCCTAGTTAAAAATGTATGCCTTGAGGCTTATCATTTGAATGTCTTCATGTTTTGTGCCATCATTGTAATCATTGTGTTACAGTATTTATTATTCAACAGTAAAAATCATAGTTGCACATCAAAATAATGATGCATGCAGACTGGCAAGGTAGCATTGCCATGCCTTCAGGGTAATCGGCAACACAATGGCACTATAGAGAGCTCTTCATACACAACAAACCCTCTCTTTAAAAACAGCCTTTCACAGCAGGGCAAAATGTTGCTATTTTGCACAGTTTATGTGTATTACTATAATTTGGGACTGAATATATAATCATAACCTGTTGTTGGGTACTGGTTGTTTGTGTGTGTGTGTGTATAGAGAAACATGACATGGTTTCAACCTAAAATAAACTCCAGAAAACCATGTTTACATTTAAGTGGATGGTGACTGTAACATCCATAAAAGGGGCTATATGTAGTATTTATGCTTTCAAATACTGAAAAAAAAAGCCTTAAATTATCATTAGTGGTGAGACTAAAGAGCTATGAAGTTATGGTTAAAATGCTAATGAGATAAGAACTGAATGTGTTCATGCCGATGGTCTGATGGAATTATAAGACTACCTGGGGGAGTAGTGAGTAACTCTGCCGGTCTCCTATGATGAGGAAAACTAACACCACAGGGCCTTAGACCAAAATTTCAGAAAGCGATGAGATGGGATAAGAACTGCTAAGAAACAACTTTTAGAAAGATACAACATGATAGAAGCTAGAAGCACTGTTCTTGTTTTCACCACTGGACACAGATATAAATGAAAAGAAAGGAGCTTGATGAAATCACCGCATTTCTCCTGCATGGGTGTGTTTGATTATGAGGCTTATGAAGGTAGAAAGTTAACATGTTTTATTATTGTTTGCTAAATTAACTGTTTGTTTATACATACATCAGTTACTACAGCTTCTTTGTAACAGGTAGAAGGTATACTATGTAATTTGCATTGTCCCTACCCAAAAAAAAAAAAAATCAACATGATTCAGACTAAACTCTAACAGTTCTGGCCTTGCTCAGTCAAAACAGATCTTTAGTGCAGCTACTGGCAACATTACTGGGGCTTTTCTCCATCAAAATTCAAAGCTCAGCTATAAATAAAGCAACTGTATGTATTCAATTCAATTTTTATTTGTAGAGGCCAATATCACAACAAGGTAGCCTCATAAGGATTTTCAGAATTTGTTGAATATGAAAATAAATAACAGTAAAATAAACCGTCAATGAAAGAAATGGATTAATGTCCTGGGCTTCCCTTGTCCTTAGACCCTCCTTCTCGACAAGGAAAAACTCCAAAAAACCCAGTGCGAAAAGAGAAACCTCAGGGAGAACCACAGCGAAGGAGAGATCCACTCCCATAGGTGGACAGGCTGTAGATGTAGCCAGGACTGATGGACATCCATTTGCGGACGTAGTTCCAGTCTGTAAAGATTCAGTAGCATATAAATTTTCAGCTCAACTAAAACTTAGAAATTTTAAAACAGTGTTATTTTGAATGTCTGTCCAAATAACCAGCCATGAAGTTTTGTTTGAGGAAGAAAACTTGATAATACCATAATACAGATGTGTGTAAACAGTGAGATTCATACTTTATTCAGTTAGTGAGTCTGGATAGATAGCATTGATTCATTTGTGGTTTTGGTATACATAATATAATAGTGGATCTGGAGGGAAGCTTATTTTCACACAAAGGAACAGTTGTTTTTCTTTTGCCCACTGCTGGATGTGTCATTGATTCTCACACACCCCTACAGTCCTGCAGAACGCAGCATTAGCTCCAGCATACCTCACACAGTTCTTCACTGTTATTTTTCCATTTTCTTGCCTCTGTGTCAGTGCAGCATGTGTAACGTTATCACTTTTCTTGGCTTACTCACATCATTTTCACACAAGGTATGATGTCCTCTTAGGAGGAGGAGATAATTGGAAAAAATATTTTGTTTTGTACACAAACACTGACCTGCAACTTGGTTCAGAAATGTGGGAAAAAGGACTGTGTAACACTTTTTTTTTCTGTGTTTTACACTTCAAAACCTCTAGCCCTTGTTCCTCTCTGAAATGGTGAGCTTAGGTAGCAGCCCAAAGATGAGAAGACAAATATGTTTTTAAAATTACAGCCTTTTAGTATTCATTTATTTTCACTACCTCCTGAAGCAAACAGTTTTTCTCCCGGTGTGATTCACAGCTGAAATATCGCCTACATTAATTAGAGGGTGACTGAGTGAGTTTAAGGGCAGATAGGTTAAAATATATTAATCACACAGGGAAAAAGACAGCAGTACAAATTTAGTTTTGCTCTAAAGTGGGACTTTTTTGCAGTCTCAGGACTTGTATGAAAGAGTAGCAGAGCTTGACAGAAATGCTGAGTCACAGCAGCACTGGAATTACACATACAAGGAGGCACAACGTTTGTCCTAGCTTCATCAGACACCCTTCAAAGTAAACTGAAGTGGTGTCTGTGGTGAGTTTGTGTTGGAAGTTTGTTTTTGCATGTCTGGGGCTGGCCTATATCTGCAAAATGAAAACGACTGGCTCCTGACATTAGGCAAATATGCTGCAATATTAGAACCAGTAATAGGAGACATGTGCGTACGATACATGTCACAGCTGATTTAATGTTTGCGGGCACTAAATTAGCACAGGATTTCATTAAAAATATCTTAAAGGAGTGATGTTTAGCTTTTTAAAATGGAATTAATGCATTTTAAAACATTTCCCTGTGGTCTACATAAACTGTAAATGCTATGCTTGGGTCTGAATTCTTCATTAATTCAACTCTACAGGTCCATCTTCAACCCTATTTCTGAGTAATGACACCAGACGGGTCGTTTTGAGCACTGGCCTTTCAAATGTAAATGAGCCACTTCATGCCCCACCCCCTCCAGGTTGTTGTCCATGCTGCTCTGTCCTGTTCAGCCACTGGTGTTCTTTAATAGAACCAACAACTGAACATTTTAGGTAATCGGCTCAAAGTTTGGACATATTTTCAGTTTTTACTACGACCGTTGCTGCTGATAAACAATTAAGTCATACTCTGAGAAATGTTTGTTGGAAGTCTTGACCTTATATGTGCAAATGTCATGATGCAACTAGTTATAGATGTAACAAATTAAGAAGGAATTAAAACAGGTTGTAGAGATCTACTCGATTTTTGCCAAAATGAATATAAAGATAGCTTAAATTCAAACTTTTTGAACCGTTACGGTCCAAATACACAAATAAATGTACCAAAGACTAATAAAAATGGGTTTAACAAAATATGACCCCTTTAAGGGTTTCCTCAGCAAGGATAAATCATACCAGCTTCCATACTGGTCTACTGTTGGAGTGTGATGCTAATTGATACCCTACTGTGAGCTGGGCTACGAGGATGAGATTGTGGAGTAATGCAATAGAAACATGACTTGATTTCATTATTTAATCTTGGGATCATTTATCAAGATTGCCTGCGTTTCCAGCTTCTTTAAAGTAATGTCAATAAATTGTAATTTACTCTGTTTTATATCGTATGAAACAGAATATATTTGCGGTTTGACTACTGGTCAGACAAAGCAGTGGCCGATTAAAGTGGAAAATGGATTTGTTTTTCATTCCAACCTCACAATTTACAATAAAATTAAACCTATTCTTTTCCATATGCCTCCATATATAAAGATATGGGTGACACGTTCCAATTAGTTTACAATAAGTCTTCATAATTTTTTCATGGCCACATCAATATGCCCACTCATTATGACATGAGTATCTTTTACACCCATATTATTAAATCATGGTCAGAGCACAGTATCGTATTCTCACACATTTGTAAGTCATGACCATGGCGTGACCTCTGTAACTTATATGGACATGATGTAGATGTAGACTAAGAAAATGGAGGGGGGAAAAAGAAATAGGAAGCAGGAATCTTTACGTACTGTGTATTGCTGTGTATTAAATAAAAATTAAAACAGATCCACATGACATTATCAATATCTCCCATCATTGATACCGTTTCCGTCCATCTCTCTATGTCTTCCTTTCTGTTTTCTGTGTCTTTCTCTTATTTCCTTTCTGCTGCTTTGAATCAATGGCTTCCACCAGCCAAACCCTTCTTATTGACATTTTTGTGCTCTCAGAGAAACAGAACACTGGTCAGTTTAGTCATCCTCCAAACTCAGCCTGCGATATAAATAGAGTTGTCAGTTGGAGACATCACATAGCTATTACAGTTACAGTGTCATGTTTCACACTTGCATTATTATGATCAGTAAATTGCCTGTCACAGTTACTTGAGTTCTTCCAGCTTATTTAAAGGATAAGCACTTTTTCAATTCTCCGGGGCTATTTGGACTAATGGATATTGAGCATGTTCATATTTTTCTGCTCTTTTCAATGCGTTTACATTTTGCCACCTCAGCCTTTTATGGTAATGAGGGAGGATGCGAAAGTCCAAGGATGTTTTACACTTGAAAACCATCAACTGACTTATGAAATCAAGCTTTACTTTTCCTTTTTTTCTCTCCCTCTAAAACTGCTACTTCTACTTATCAGAGTTCAACTCATCACAGTGTTAACCTTCACATGTGACACATTGCAGCGCTGATGCGGAGATGTGCACTTTAAAGCAAATACTTGAGCTGATTTCAGCCCAGAATAACATTTTTTATTTATTTTTGTACATTCACACACACAAAGAGTGAGTGTAAAGATAGATTCCATAATGGCTGGTTGTTGGGGTTTTTTTTTGTGTTTTTGTACTTTTGTATTTAAAGTTGTAAAGGCGGTAAAGTTTAGAGTGTTAGGGTAGGTGGACAAAAGTGACAGGTATTCTGTGATAAAGTGTTGATAAACACACAGGGCGAGGTGACATTGACAGCATGACATCTGTGCACAAGACTGAGAATAGTATTTCACTTTCAGTCCAATGCCACAGCAAAGATATTTCAAAATGCAGTCAAGGGGGAGGGATGAAAGACACAGTAGAATTACTCTACCTCAGTGGCCTTGTAGGCATATTGCTTTTGTTAACTGACTTTCTGTATTTGGCAAGGCCAAGTTTCTGGATGGCAACTTACTTTTGCTTAAGTCACATTCCTGATGTAACCAACTGTAAAAAGTAGTTACCTTATGTATCTTTTGATGATGAAAGAAAATCAGTTTTTAATAATTTTCTACTCAGTATTGAAGCTCTTAATTTTACAGTATTCAGACAATATTGTTTGTACATCTCAAAACCACACATCATGAATTTGAATGAAATGGGAACTAGATAAAAATTGCCCTTATACTGGGTTTTGGAGGACAGGTTAAATATTGTGTGAATAAGCTCTTGTGAAGTCAACATGGTCTTTTTCATAGTGGAAAATATCAGAATGAACTCAAAGCTAGATATGATAGCTGTGCACATCCTAAGACCACATTAATCCTAATGTCTCACTATAATTCTGTAGTTCTCCAACAAAGACTATTCATTACTAGGACTTTCTCCAAGTCCTAGATGATGCATTTGCTTCATCATCAGCCTACTCCTTTTCTGCGTACAAGGTTACATATTCATTAAAATAAATTCACCTCACATTTTTATTCACCCACTTATAAAGGTTACTTCTGCTGATATTATGAAACAACGTTACTCCTGACTAGTTATTCTATTATCATTTACTTCTGATCTGGATGAAAAGCCTTTTTTGTGTCTTTCATTTTTTTAGTCATCCCATAATAAATTAGAAAACATGCAGGTGTGAAGAATCTTGTTATGTGCTCTGTGTAGTATGTGTGAAGGAAAATACACTGCCCGGTTTAAAAACATAAAATAAAATATAAAGAGTTGCTTTAGTTTCTCAGCAAGATATTGTGTTGATGATGGGAGATTCAGATAGATTTATTAAGTCTTCTCATGATGATTCAGGCCTGGACTCTGGGGTGGCCAACCCATGAAAATTGTATTTCATACCCTGCAGACCACTTTTTCACAATGTGAGCCTGATGAATCACAGTATTGTTTCCTTGATGGAAAAACCTAGTCATTAAATATATTTAGGTTGCCGGCTGAGTTGAATTTTTTGCACATAAAACTAGACCTGAAGAACTGAAGCAACACTGCTCCCACAGGCTTGTAATGTAGACACTAGGCAGGGTGGGTAATTGCTTTATCAGTCACTCAGTCTGAGCTCATCAGACCACATGACCTTTTCCATTGAAACACAGTCCCAGTTATACTCTTTACAAACTGATGATTGTTTAAAGCTGCGTATGACTTTAGTCACCGATTTTTCGTCAAATCTATAAAACCCCAGTCATAGCCTATGTATCACAAATCCGTAAGTCTTTCCGTGATTACACACCTGAATCTCTTCCCTCACGGTGAACAATTTCGAAGTGTACTCCACCATAAACAGTCCATTTGTTTACAGAGTCAGTAGGTGATTCAGGCATTTTTGGAAATTTATCGCAACGTACATTGTGGAAAGTGGAGCTCCATGCAGCTTCAGTAGCAGCAACAACAAACATGTCAACCAAGGAAAAGCAGGTGCATGGAACTCCACTTCCTACAAAGCACGTTGCCACAAATTTCTGAAAATGCCCGAGTGACCTATCAGCTCTGTAAATACATAGAGTTTTTATGGTGGAGTACACTTTGAAATAGTTCACCGTGAGTGAAGAGATTTAGAGGCGTAATCACGGAAAGACTTAGGGATTTGTGATACTTAGGCTATGACTCAGGTTTTACAGATTTAATGAAAAATTGGTGACGAAATCATATGCAGCTTTAAGAAACGAGAAGCTACTCACTGCATCAGTTAGGGTTAAGAACTTGTTGCAGTTAAGCATCGCAAATAAAATTCATCACTGCAATAATTATGGAGTGGAAGAATCCTGCCTATTTTCTGAATTAACAATGTGAAATGAAAGAGTTTTGTTAATTATTGGTAATCTTTGCAACATTCTGTATTCTTACACCCTTGATTTGAATAAGGAAATGCCTAAGTATAAAACCTCAGAGAAAAATCAGCAATGGATGGACAGACATGCAGTAGGTGTGTGTTCAGAAATACACTCATATGTTATATACATCGCTGATTATCCAGAGCATAATACATGAAATGATAGACAGCCTCCAGGCGCTGCCAGTGAATGGGATCTGAGCCACACACCTCCGTCATGGGGACATGAACAAAAAGGACAAGATACACAGACAGCTCACCTCTGAGCCAACCATTCATACACACAGAGGAAAAGCGAGACAAAACAACATGTGCACAGGGAGAGAGAGGGAATGGAGAGGAGCAAAGGCGGAAATTCGACAACTGGGAAAACGTACCAAACAGCCAGTAGAGGTTGGATCTGATGATACACGAGTTCGTCCTGTCAATGATGAATGATTGTACTAAGGCAAACTCTTTGTCTTACTTTATGTTCGAAGGGAAAAATTCAGCTGAGGCTGTCACTACCGCTTCCACTGTGGCTATACATTGAAAAATATCCTCCAGCAGATTGTTCACATATTTGCATTTTGCTTACTATAAAGCACTTTCAGGTAGCCATAGTAAAGCCTTGCCTGGGAACTCTATTAAGTATTCAGTGGCCTGTCACAGTCAAACAGGCTTATGGGTTTCAACCTTAGCCTTGTTCCCTTGTCACTGATATGCACGTATACAAATTACAAGGACTGTGTTACACTCACCGGGGCCCACCTCAATCTCCTCCTTCCCCACGGCTTCATTTAATGACTTCATCATTCATCTACAAGATTTTTTTCTATCATTAGGCGAACTCTGGCCAGCGACACGTCTGGGAGTGGTTTGACTTGCCTGGGTAGACAGTGATTCATGCAAAGGGTTTTGGGAGTGCTGGAGATCCAAAGCACCATGATTATCCCTTTCACTCTGGCTGGATGTAGGCTGAGCTGTCTGAACTAAAAGCCCAGATCAGTGCTTCTACAAATGGGACCCTAAGCTCTGGGGCTTCTAACCCTTCTTTATTCAACTGGCTTACTGGCAGAACTTAGGATGTGACGGTGTGGATGTATGAGGTCTTTTGGCCTCTGCCTCACAGATTGACCTGATTTTTGCTCTTTAGTAATGACTCAGAATTATGAAAAGTAGCCTGTTAAGAATGTGGTGGTGGTGGTGGGGGGGGGGGGCGATACAAAAGAATTTGTGTCATAAAAGAATGAAAAACACAAAAACACTGAATAAAATGGCAATAAAAATCCGTTTCAGGGCATAAAACCCTGACAATGACAATGACAAATAAAATGACAATAAAACCCAAACAGTAACAAAAGAATTGCATTAAAAAAAAAACAAAAAACAACAAAGAATTTTTTTTGTGTACAGGCTCAATAAACAAAAAAGAATACAGAAACAGAGACACATAGGATATCAAAGTCATTATCAAACAACAAAATTAAATATAAATATCATTATAAAAAAGTACAGTTTAATAGGTGTATATACAATCCTACGTTTATGTGTTTTGTGTTTTTTGCAATCCCCCATGTTTTTTGCGCTTAATGGGACTGTTTCTGGCACAGCTCCCTCTTATGACATCATTGCAGAATTTTAGATGCAGAAAGTGAATAGAGGAATTTCCAATGTAGTTATTGAGAGTTAAATATCTTAAATCTCTTCCTGTCTGTCTGAGCACTTCCCCTTGAGAAATGTGTCTGAAGTTAACTGGGACACTTGTGAAATTACTTCTACGTGGCTGTGAGGGGATAAAGGGAATTGCCACTGTACATACCACATCCCCATGGGCTAAAACTAGCAGAGTCGAGCATTTTTTTCATGACAGCACCTCAACACTATAAATCTGTGATGTAAGCCCAGTAGAGGCTGCTAAGTCTCTGGTGCCACTAAGGCCTGTGTTGAACACCATTTGCAGACTTTTCAAGCTGTACATTTTCACCTGATGCACAGTAGTTTGCACTGATGGCACTTGAGCCATCTTTTCTTGGCTTTAGACTTGAGCCTAGTCTATTCTTTGGCACATCTCTCATCCTGTTTTCTCCCTTAATGCCATCGTTTCCCTCTGGTATGTGCTTCAAAACATTTCACCTCAAATGGATTCATACCTTCTTATGGGTCAAAACACACTAATGTCCCATCAGAGAGCGAACTTTAATTGATTGCCATTCCAACATTTATTTCAGTATAAAGTAATTCCTTGTTTTGGATAATCCCTTATGGTCCAACAAAGCAAAAATTAATTTAAAAGTAAAAATGTGGGTCATTTAGCAACACTAATTCAACAAATTGTCTCTGAAATGTCCTGTCAGAGAATTTTCGAATACTGCGTTTTGACCCTTTTGTTTTTTGTCATACAAAGCAACCACTGAAGTTATTCTCGAAGTGTGTCTAGGTGCGACGTAAGGTGGCACTAAAATTTTAGATTATGAATGTTATTTCAGAAAATAGCGATTTGATACTTGAACTGACGGCATCAGCTGTTTGCAGTACTGGATTGTAGACATATTTTAAGTTGACATTTCTACACTCACAATAAATGAAAACTTTGAGACCATATTTTTCGACATTTTTATTTTGAAACCGTAAACTGGAATTTTTTCATATGAATCATTTGTTTAGGATATTGGCATACAGAAACAAAAATCTAAAGTTTCAAGAATAATTTCAAAACAAAAAACTTAACAAAAGAAAATGGCACCTGCCAAACACAAAGTCACAACAGTAGCGGTCCTGGTCGGGAGTTGTCACTCTCTCTCACCCTGGACGCGGCCTGTCGTCAGCAGAGCCTGTGGTGTTGTGGTGTTCAACCAGGTTTCTGATTGTGGGTTGGGAACAGCCCATACGCCTGGCTATATCACTGTAGCTCAAACCGGCCTCCACCATACCCAGTGTCCGGAGACGTTGTCCACATGATAGACGTGGCATGATGCCGTTCACTGGACTAACAATGGTGGCCTTTTTTGGGCCTTTATATAGGCCTTCAAAACCAATCCTCAAATTGTGCAGAGACCCACCGAGTATTGCTCAATGTGTATTTGGTCCGCTTTTGCAAAGAGACCAACCCATGTGCAATGAACCGTGACAACACGACAACTCATCATTATCTCAACTACCCGAGCACTAAGTCATCAATAAATCCACAATGAATAATTCCCCCCCACACAAGTAGAAATATGCAGACATTTCTACCTCAAAGTTTCTATTGACTGTCAGCATAAATTCCACCTCCTCAGTTTCCTTCTCATTTGGCATTTCTTGGTTTTGATGCAAGTCTGATGTTATGCTCACGTGCTATTTGTTTACTATAAAGTACAGGTTCTTGCAGAATCCTCAGTATCTCTGTATACAAACTGTATAATCTTAAGGTATGATTAGTTGTTACTTTGTTTAACAAATGATGTTCCTTTTTGTTTGCTTCGCTTAAGTCTGCAAATATATGCACATGGAAACGAACACCCACCAACCATATATTGGTGCATGTTATAAACTATATTCTTAGCACCATCTAATTATTCTGCCTTTTCTCTAATACCCTTCCAGCACTTGTATTTGCGTTCCATTGATTCCTATCCCCTACTGTGCCCCCTTCCATTGCCATGCTCAACCAAATAATGAATTTGTTTGAAGCGAGTCTCTCTCCTACGGCTAACCACAAACTACGACCATTTTAATATAATTCACTTTAATGTGTTCTTGCTCTTCTCTGCAATCTATGTCCCTTGAAGATAATTGTGAAACCATTAGACGGAATGTTTGTCATTATGCAGATCACCATGACGTGACTATTCTACCTTGTGCCTTTTGACAGTACTGAGCATGCTCATTGTGTTGGTTGGAGATGTGATAGCCGAATGTTCCTTAAACTGAAGGTAGATGTTGCATGACTAAAGAACTGGGTGCTAAATATAACCTTAACCCTGAGCGTTGTGGTTGGGGCAGATACCAACTTAATGACGTGTCAAATGGCGTTAGCTGTTAACTGTGTGTTTTCCATATTTATTGCCCAGAATAAGCCATTTCCATATGCAAATATCAACCGACCACACAGCAACACGTTGAATTATAAATGATGCACATATACTTGAGTAGAAATCTCCAGACTAAACCAATCCATTTTCTTTGTATAAATCTTTTATGATATGTAGCTTTTTCCTACAATATTATCACCAGTGTTACTAGAAACAGTTCATATTGGGTCAGCTCATTTTCTGTAGCTGTATCAACCTGTTATATTTAAAATAAAAGAATCAGAGACCTCTTCTGTTTGGGGTCTAAGCTGTACGCAACTTTGTTTTTGTTTGTTTTTTTTTGCAATAATCCTACACTCAAAAAAGAATTCTGGTAAGGCTGCAAACTTAAAGTAACCTTCTGTACTCTCCAAGCTTGAACCACACAAAGTCATTCATGGCATCACATTCAACTGCTGCACACTAGACACAAAGTTGTAGGCAGACAATCAACGGGTATGTAGTAGAAGCCTAGAGGCAAGCTAAAACAGAATCTCTGCCAGACCTACACCCAGCAAATGTAATTATATTTCCTATTATCCAAAATGCACATACGAGCCTAAATAGAAATACACAGTGCAGTACATTATGCATGTATACAGGTACATCTCAAAAAAATTAGAATATCATGAAAAAGTTATATATTTTTTGTCACTCATTTCAGAAAGTGAAACCAATTTATTATATAGACTCATTAGACATAGAGTGAAATATTTCAAGCGTTATTTCTTGAAATTTTGATGTTTATGGCTTACAGATAATGAAAACCCAAAATTCTGTCTCAGAAAATTTGAACATTGCATAAAATCTATTTTAAAAAAAACAGATATTTTAAACAGAAATGTTAGGCTTCTGAAAAGTATGTTAATTTCTATGTACTCAAGACTTGATTGGGCCTCCTTTAACATCAAACATCAAAATTCCAAGAAAAGGTTTGAAATATTTCACTCTATGTCTAATGAGTCTATATAATATATGGGTTTCACTTTCTGAAATGAGTGACAAAAAATATTGAACTTTTTCATGATATTCTAATTTTTTGAGATGTGCCTGTACTCCTATATTCCTATAGATAAGCATGGCAGTGTAGTAAGCTCCTGCTATGTCAAGGGATTTGCTCTAAAGCAGTTCAGAAAGGGCTTTTACATTATCTAATTGTTCAGTATTGGCATTTTCAGCTGATGTCTTGTTTGGTTTTACAGCGTGAAATAAAACAGAACAGAGCAGTGATTATCTACACAGTAAAAGCCAGTGAAGGACCAATAAAGGACTAATGCATTATCTTTTCTTAAAGCAATTATTTTTATATTATTGGCTTTTTTTTTACCTCAAAATGCTATAAACGTTTGACCGAATGGCATCAGTTTGTATACTAATGAAAGAGCCAACCAGATGTTTTAGTCAGGGAGTTTATTATACACAGTAAACTGCTTGAAGGCACCATGAAAGTCTGCCTCATCTCTTCTGCATCGTTCAGTATTCGCATAGATAAATTACTGACCTGTTGAAATAGATAGCACCATCAAAGACTCTTTGAAACTCGTTTTACAAAAGTGATTGCTTCAGATTACCAAAAACATTATCTCTGTGTGGATCTGTGTTTGCTCCTTTGAGTTTATGAAGGTACGGTGCAATCACAGCAGAAATGGATGTAGTCCACAATACAGTGGGAGAGATGCTCAGTGATATTTAGAGTCCAAAAATGTGCCTGTGGGGATCTAGTTAGGTTCCAGTAGTGTGCTTAGGCAGGCTTTTGCAGTGCTTTAGGCTGTCATATCATCCTTTTATTGATTACATTTTTTCCCCAGGCTTTTGTTCTTTGCGACGCTAATAAGAGAGGCATTTTAAAGTTTGGTTCTGGCCTGTCATCATGTACAGTTCCTTTTCTAGTGCTCATTTTAACCAGACATGATAATGAACTTGCTGAAATGGTGGCGCGCAGGAAAGGTGAACCCACTCCGAGGCTAAAGTTGCAAATGAGAAAAGGTCAGGAAGAAGAACAAGTAAAGCTGCCAGAAGGAATAAATGCCAGAAACACATTTCACTGAGTGTTATTTGACACAACGTGGGCCAATTAATCTTGCATTGTAGACGACATATAAAGTCATGGTTGGACCTTGTTTTTTTTTTTTTTTTTCTGCATTAAACGAAGACATAAATAAATACGGAAACGTGTTAGAAGTAAAATATATATTTTACAGTGTGGGCCAGTCATAATGTTAACTAGTTTCATTACTGCACAGAGACAAAAATAAAGTTTTATAGGCGAGTGTAGATCATTTCAGCGGACTGTCATTTACATAACAAACACAACTACTATAAACAGGATTTTATACGGTCAAAATTGTATACAGTATATTTCTTACTTATTTATTTATTTATCCTTTCTTTGACCAGGAAAAAACATTCCATTGAAATTAAGAACCTCTTTTCCAAGGGAGTCCTGGCCAAGAGGCAGCATGAAATACAACACATAGTTACAACATACAATAATTTACAGGACAAGTCAAACTATGAAAAACAAGTGCAAGTCATTGATTTATTCTCTAGCACTTTGAGTTTGGATTTAAAAGCATTGAAGAAGATCAATTCAGTCAGTTTCCACTCTCTTAGCAACATATTCCATGTGCAAAGAGCAGAGCAGACAAATGCCCTTTTACCCAGATCTGTACTTGACGTTACTATTAGACGTAAATGTTATGGTAACAGTGGTTTGCTGTGTTTGTGGGGCTTGGCTAACATTTTGCTTTAAAAAGTTCATTTGTGCTTCAACCAGGATTTACTGCATCAGTCTTTTCTCTTTCTTAATATACTGAAAATATTCAAGAAATACAGGGTGGGGAAGCAAAATTTACAATATTTTGAGGCAGGGATTGAAAGACAGTGTATGACCAATTAGTTTATTGAAAGTCATGAGAATTTATTTGCCACAAGAAAATTGACATAATAGAAAATGTTTTTATTCTGTGTGTCCTCCTTCTTTCTCAATAACTGCTTTCACACGCTTCCTGAAACTTGCGCAAATGTTCCTCAAATATGCGGGTGACAACTTCTCCCATTCTTCTTTAATAGTATCTTCCAGACTTTCTCGTAATAGTTTTGCTCATAGTCATTCTCTTCTTTACATTATAAACAGTCTTTATGGACACTCCAACTATTTTTGAAATCTCCTTTGGTGTGACGAGTGCATTCAGCAAATCACACACTCTTTGACGTTTGCTTTCCTGATTACTCATATGGGCAAAAGTTTCTGAAAAGGTATGGATAATAGTGTTAGGTATGATTATGACATCAATATATGTTTCAAAACACTTGACGTAGTGCCTGCTGAGAAAAAACAACTAAATGTTCATTGTAAATTTTGCTTCCCCACCCTGTATAATGCTAGTGATGTAGTGCCTTTTTTGTGTGTTGCTTGGCGTTTTTAACTGGCTCTCTCCTCTTGTTTTGGTGATTTACAGACACATGAAATGAGCTCTGTCGTGCAAATAAGTAAGATAAATTGATGGATTGTCCCTCCCCCAGCTCACGTTCATCCTGCTTCCTGCAGAGGTCTCTAAATGCAAACACCATTACACCAGTGAGCTTTTGCCACAGATAAAATGTTAACAGCACAGTTCCTGCCATGCCAGCTGTTATAAAGACTATTATATATCATTTTATATCCTTTCTATTTTTCATCCTCTTTTATTTCCATCCTCTCTTTGCAGGTTCATACCTTCCCTCTATCATCGGTATGCTCCTGTCGGCCTTGCTTTCTGGTGCATGGCTTTCATGATTATTTCACAGGTGCAGTGTAATCTGTTCCAAAGCATGAATTATGACAAAACAAACAGAGGAAGGTACTGAATACAAAAATGCATCAGTACAACCTGCCCTCAATTCCAGGAATGAAGGGCAGTGAAGTTACCCCATTGACATAAATGTGATCACCTATCCTTCCTTTGTGTGAAAAGCATGTCCATCTCATTTCTCACTCTGCACAACACTGACAGACACAGCTTTCCATATAATATGTTTGTCAATAGTTGTATTTCATGTATGAGATGGGTAATGTAATGTAAGTTTACACTGTAACACCCTCAATCAATGTCGCTGCCCTTCCCGACATTGGAGAATGACATAGTTTTCAACACCATTCACACTCGGGTGATTGTAATGGATCAGAGAGGATGAAGCATATCTATCTCCTTAACGCGGTCGAGCTTCCCATAATCAGCAGACAAACAATAACAGTAAACTTTTATTTTTACAGTCATACAAAATATGCTATACAATTTGCTTTCTAAAAGATGAAGTGTAGTGCATTTGGAATGAATAACAGAGGCTGTGAAGGATGTGTGCTGTGTGCATAAGTCCTTTTCAAACTATGCAAATATATTACCTGTGTGCTATTTCAAATAAAAAACGAATAGGGTATTTAAATGTGATGTCCAGCAGATGATGGGTGGATGTAGTCACGCTTTCAGTGCTTGTGAAATGCAGTACTTTTTATATCATAAACTGGAGTCCGTAGATGCTGGATAGTTGATGGTAGATGTGATATAATACCATACAGCTCCGGACAAAATTAAGTGACCACTCTATATTTTCAAACCTGAACCCTGTTGAAAACCTCTGGAATGTGATCAAGTGCAAGATGGATGGTGACGAGCCGTAAAACAAAGATGAACTACTTACAGTTTTTAGCCAGAAGCGTCATAAAGCATAAAACCACAATAGGAAAGACTCTTGAAGACCATGCCAAGATGTATGAAAGAGTGATTGAATGTGATGTGGTGTAATTTGATGTGATTGAAGATGAGGGGTGTGATACCAAATATTGATTTCTGAAGCCTTCTTAAACTACAACATTAGTGATGTTTAAAATTAATATTGATTTGCATTTACTTTGGAATTTGGGCAAAATGTTTTCAATGTCCATCATACTCCCCCCCACCCACCCCCGCACCCTCCTCCTTGTGCTTTGCTTTGTAGTTGTTGCGTGTCTCCTACCCACACCCTGTGATAATATTAAAATCACAATAATAGTCTGTGTGTTCTGTGAATGGTCTTGTAGCCCCTCGGTGCGGTTCAGTGTGACTTTTGGGTGGAGCACAGTTCAGAGGGATGAACTTTTCCAATGTGCTCATTAACCGATGGTTCTCATAAAGTGAGTAAAGCGAGTGATTTCAAAACCACAGTTTGATGAGACTGATGAGAGCATCTGCAGAAGCATCTGTTACCCTAAGGGCAGACATCGAAGTAAATCTGTGTCAATCCAAGAGAATTCAGATTTGTTTTTAACTGTTGCTGGCTTGCACTTCCTTATATGTTGATTGTATCGTTCTGTTTCAAATCAGATTTTAATAGATTTTGTTTTTCATTTGAAGTCTTGTAAATGTTTAAATTTACATCTAAAGTTTTCCAGATCGTCTCATGATATTGAACTGGAGAGGATTGAAAGTGCGCCTCTCGGGTGGTGGAACTGGGTGGTGTTATGGAGGCTGAAGGCTTCATCTACAGTTTGTGCGTGTTACAGATAATTTGATAGCAGATTGATTCAGCCATGGTGACTTTTCATTGACAGTATTAAAGTCTGCATCATCCTTACGCCACCCTCACATCCTTCTTTCATCTTGGCTTCATGCCTGATGGATCTGTACCTCACCCTCCTTCTGCCTGTCTACTTCCCCTTCCTTACCTTTCTTCATCCCTCAGCCTTCTCCTGAGGGAGTCAGGAAGCTAATGGCTTTGTGCTGAGTCCTCACCATTAATCAGGCCTCCATTAGCTGAGACCATATTAAGCTTTGGACTAATGGAAACACAGAAATGAGAGGACTTGTGAGGACTGGAGAGACAGATTGAGAGACAGGACAAGGTGGAGAGGAGAATTACAAAGTAGGGCAGGACAAGGTGATGTTGCAGTGTTACACTTAATTAATACTGTGTGTCTATACCAGGGGTGTCCAGCCCTGGTCCTCGAGAGCTACTATATGGAAGACGGAAACATCTAAAACATGCAGGATAGTAGCTCTCGAGGACCAGGATTGGAGACCCCTGGTCTATATTGTATGCCTGTACATAGATAATACAATCAAGAGTTAAGATTCTGAAAGAAAACACCACCCAGAAAATTACTTATAAGATACAATGAACTCTTTACCAGTAAAATATTGAATATTTTTTGTTGCAGCAGCCATTCATTTGAGTTTTTTCAGGCTACACCACATAAAGGTTGTGCTGTTTGTTTATACTTTCAGGATGAACCCTTGGTTATAATTACTATATTATCAAAACCACTTGCATTAATGTACAAGAAGAGGTGAAACCAAACATTCCCCTTGTGGCTATCTGTAGTATAAATCATTAATCCCTCCCTCTCAATTCTAGTCAATGGGGCTTGGGCCAAGCTGACAATTAAAAAATACATGTTGACAAACATTTTTTTTTTTTTTTAACCACTAATTTGTGCCTTTTTATGAAGATTTCATGAAGCTGATTTGTGTTCAAGTCCCCATCTATCTCATCAGTTTGTTTTTAAAATGTTTTTTGAGCTTTCAAAAATGGTGATTGAAAGCCCTAAAGCGTATTTGTTTTGAACAATTACTCAGATATGTAGGAAGAAATGAATCAGAGTCCAAGAATCACTCTGGCAGCTCCTGTAGCTGCAAGATTTTTGCTCCACCCTTACAGTGCTGTAGGCCACAATATTGAGGCATTCATCTTATCTTTTCCATTAAGCATTTTAAATGTTGAAAGGACATAATCTTACATTAGAAATACATGCAAAGTGTTTAAGCAATTTGAAAATAAAATACAGTAAAATTGAGTTTTACAAATTAGCAATTTATGTTAGTCTTTTTAACTCGTACAAGTTTGTTGGCTACAGTACATGTCTTTATCAATGCTGATGTCCTGAAATCAGAATAAAGTCACATTTATTTTAAAAATAAAGAAAGAAATACATAAAGAAATAAATAAATGAAATGCTTTCAAATAGCATGCATAATATATCATTTGGAATTTATCTGGCCAAAAAAGACACCTACACTTTCACTTTTTTGCAGCTAATCCGTTCAGTAGCCTTTGTGTTCTCAACATTTATCACCGCCTCTGTAGCTGCTGCACAGTTTGCTTTCCTACCTGGCATACAAACAGACACACATGTGCACCAACACACAGCTTTTGCTCATTATGACTTGGTGGATTCCGCTGAGTTGGGAGTATTCCGACAGCAATTATCCAAGCCAGAAAGTCAGCAAGCAATGCTACAGCAGGGGAAGGCCTGTTACACCGAGACAACACCTTGTTTTCAGAGTCAGATAGTCCTCATCAGAGTCCAAGCTGCTCTGTGACTGAATATCCTGTCTTTGGTCGCAATGAAAGGGAGGAGGAAAAACACTAACAGGGCCAATTTAATAGGTTGCAAAACAAGACTATTGGAGTGTGGGTGGAAAATAGGAGCAGGTATCCAAAGGCACTGTCATGTGATGCATCAGTCTGCCAATAGTAATGACCATTTGGAGTGATGATGCAAAGCTACATCTTTAAAAGTGTCTGAAAGGCTGTTTTTTCTTCAGTAGGGAAAAAAATAGCATTGCTTCCCTTTCCAGTCTGTATTTCCATGATTTCACTAACATGTTATATCTAGAGTGGAAATGGAGAAAACACCCCCCCATACATCCTTCACCACTGTCATACTCTATGATGTGGACTATTAGAGCCAAATTTCATTTCATGTACTTTGTGTACAAATGCAAAGTACAAATGCACACAGGCTAAGATTAATTGTAACTTGAATTCGGCTTTACATTTGTTTTTCCCCCAAACTGGTTGGTTTCCATCTCTGCAGGTTTTCTCCATAGTGGCAGGCTTTCCACTTCTTGCGTGACAGAGGCTGTGCCAAAGCTTGAAATATATATGAGGGGGTGCGGGATGGTGCGCCATTTCAGGACCTCCCATTATGAGTGCGAATCAGAGCATTCTCCTCAGTACTGAATAATTCATGCAGAGAAAGTATCTGCTTAGTCAGATTTTTTTTCTACCTGATGTAGGGAATGGATAGAAAGCAGTCAGCACTTGTCCTAGTGTGGCATGGGCACTAAGTTGTCACTAAGATCAAGTTTGAGTCTAGGGAGTTCTAAAAGGAAAATAAAAACTTTAATCTGTGCAAATGGCAGCGAGATGTTAAAATAGAAAGATTTTCCATGGAAAAAACCCCTTTTTTTCCAGGAAAGGTTGTTAGAATTCAGGGAGAGTATTTGATCCCCTGGCAACATCCAGTATTTGAATTGCAATAAGGGGAGAAAGGAGCAGGTGAGGTGGAGGATGAGTTGGGGTGGGTAGAGCTGTTCCGGTCGCCCCTTTATTTATTCCAGACGCTCTCAGTGTCCCATTACTCACGCAGCAGCCTGAGAGCTCTTACTCATTGAAACCCTGTTAAAGCCCTGCGTCAGCAACACAGGCAGACTGAAAGAAAGGCAAACAGGGAGAGAGGGCAATAGACAAAACGGAGGTGAGACAAAACACTCATCCTCCTCTCAGCCCCATTTTTCCTGAGTATGTCTGGCCGGTGGTTGCTATCCAAACCTCCATTAGCCTCCATGAATAATGAAAAGGAACAATGAGTGTGTTAGCATTGAGCTATTTCACCATCCACTGTTGGGACCTGGACCCTTGTGAGCAAGTGGGAGGTAGGCAGATAAGCTAAGGAAGTGGGAGAGATGGGACAAGAATGCAGTAGAAAATTAGTTCTTTTTGGAAGAGGTAGCCTTATCCATCTTGCTGCCTGCCAGGCGGGTTTGTGTCAGGGGAATCATCTTTTATGGAAGTCTTATCTTTTTAAAGTGAAATGGTTTTAGCTCCAAAAAATCTTTTGATTGGCTGAAAAACTTTGAGATTAAGTTTGCTTTCGCTTTTTCTCACTTTCATCTGACCAAAGTACTTTTGGTTATACTTCTCTTGAGACTGTCACTGAGATCATAGTAAATGAATAATGTATCTTGCAAGTTATGCTGATACAGTTGTTTATGGGCATTGTCTCTGTGTAGTTCAATTGTCTAGACAATGACTATGATTGGTGTGTTCTTTTCTTAAAAAGCCTTATGCTGAACCTTTGTGACATACAAAAATACCAAAAAAAACCCCTTTGTAATACAAAAATATATTTGCATAAACTATTAAAAGCACATCCATGATGTAAAGGGTTTTTAGAGGACTCTTTAAAGTATTAAAGGACTATATCAAGCACTCTGCACTTTTGGGATCACTTGAAGAGAATAGTTAAGTTATTTGAATATATTAGGCACTTTATCTTTTGGAAAGGGCATTGCAAATATACACCTACCCATAGTTGAGGTCTACGGAGCATTTTGATGGAGTTTCTGACAACAGATGCTGCAGAGTTACTGACTGTTAGACTCTCGTCCTTTCTACTTTATCTCCACATGTGGACAAAAGAGCATACCCACTAACTCCATGCTTCAAATTACTCGGACAAACACAACATATAGACTTTCAGGTGAAATGTCAGATTCTGAAATTGCTATTACGCCGGAGATATAACATATATTTTTCTTAGAGTCAACATTCCCCCAACCCTTTCCTTTGTGATCCTCAGCTCTTTGTGCACACATACCCTGCCAGAACCATCACTATCTCTCCTGGTTGGGAGCACACTTGAAACAGCTCAAAATCAGACAGCAGCAGCTGGCCTCAGACCTCTGCCTGGAAAAAATGCCAGGATAGGCTGAGAGCAAAACAAAGGAGAAGAAATGAGACTGAAGCTGAATGAGGCAAAGCAAATGTAATAGAGACTGTGAAAAGCATTGAGTGACAGTGATGGAATACAATGAATAAAACTGTTTTAGGAGAGCAAAAAGGACAAGGTGTAAGGACAAACTTGTGGTCTTGTCCACTCAGAAGTTCCTTTCCCTTTAAAACAACAGGAAGAGATGAAAAGATGACCTGGAAGCTATGCAGATTTATCAAATCCATGACACCTTTGTTCCATCACATCCCTGTAAAGCGATGTCTTTTACTTATGACTTGTGGCACTGCTGCATATCCTGTCAGGAGCTGTGATGCATCGTTTTATGTCTTAGAATTGTTTCTATACATGTTTTCATTTACTTTGTGGCATACAGTATGACTGATGTAGCAATTGAAATGTTTTCAGAGCAATGTGTTGTGCCTTACAAAACAGGAAAAAAATCTCTAATGGAAAAAAAAAAACCTAATACATGCTTCAATAGTCAGATTATGGCACCTCATTTGCTTGAACTATTATTAGGTAAAAATGGCCACTTGAACACTCATACTCAAGTTGCTCTCAATGTGGCGCGTAAGTGTCATCCATCATGTTTGATTCAGACCTGTGGATAAAGACTCAAAACCTGTAACTGTCATCTAAGGAATGCGGAGGAACAAAAACACCACTTACAAGAAACATAATTAGCTTGCATATAAAAGAGTACTGGTGTTGTTATAGATGTTGTTTCATTGAATAGAATTTGTAGATAAAAAGATGTTCTTGGCATAGTTGCATATGTGGGGCATATAGTGGGGAAGCTGCTGATTGCAACCAATTGAATATCCCTTGCTTTGTCCCCTTCCTTATGGGTAGAACATTCAGTGATCAACTGTGTTTTGTCTGCTCTGGGCTACCGTACAAACATAGCACCATGGAATAGCACCCACTCCTGTAGATATAAGAGCACATTTTAATGTTTAAAACTAAGGATGCACCGATACCACTTTTTTCCAGACCGAGTACGAGTACTTACATTTGAGTACTTGCCGATACCAAGTACTGATACCAGTACTTAATAATCCCCTTCCAGTTCTTAGTTCCTTTTGTAAATGTGCTTTATTGTCGTTGTCATTAGTCTGACTGTAACAAGATGCTGCTACCGACATTTAATGCATTGGAATGAGCATTTCTCAATTAATCCACCAGGGGGTGCCGCTCTTAATTAATCATACTGGACAAATACCCCGAAGAAGAGTAAAGTTTTTTGAGAAGAAGAAGAAAGTTAGTAATAACAAACATGGAGACGACAGAGGCAACACTGATGTGATACTAATATTGCAGCGTTTTCGCTGGTAAGGTTTAAAAGCTTAGCTTCAGCAGGAAGGGAAAAGATAAATGAGTGATAAGTTTCGTTTTCACTTCCGCTGGCGGTCTGCACCGCTCCGTACCCCCGGCCGAGCCCAGGGTAGTTGTCATAAATATGTCAGTAGTTTTTCACTAACTCACACAGTCACTCTTTGAACAGATCCTCTGCCTCCATGGTTCCCGGTGGTATTCTCCATCTGGGTACACATCTGCGAGCAGCTGGAAAACGGATGGAATGTACGCAGAGGACAGACAGAACGCTCCGTCCATATCTGTCTGTGTCTTTAACATTACTTGCAGTCAACATTACTTTTATCACCATCATTTATTTTGAAAAACCTCCACACTCTTCACACTCCCCACACATTATTCCACCGCTGTGTACCTGCTGCACTGAACTGTGAATGTCACACGGCCGTAAGTGGTATCAGTGCATTTGTATTGGATATCTTTTACGAGTACAAATACGAGTACGCACACTGAGTATCGGAGCCGATGCCCGATACTCGTATTTATATCGGTGAATCCCTATTTAAAACACAAGGGTTTTTATTTGTGATTTTTTTACTTTACTTGAGAAAACCATAACACAAATACTTACACTAACAAAACAGACAGCAGGGGGGACAGTCCAACATTAGAGCAGCATCTAGTCTACATATGCATCAATATACTTGTATACCTGTATTAATTCTTACCTTTATGGTAAAGTTTTAGGGTCCATTAAATTATACAAAGTCCGGCCTCACAGTTACAACATAAGTGAGCCACTTAGACCAATTTTCAGTAAAAATATCAGTTTTACCTCTCAGTTTGAATGTGATTCTCTCTATAACATAAACACTGTACACTACATCAGTCCATTCATTTATAGTGGGTATGTCTCTTTTCAGCCATTTTCTGGTCAGAGTCTTCTTACTTGCTGCTAAGAGTAATCTCAATAAACATTTATTCTTATTTGTGATTTTAAGTCACCGGCAAATAGGCCATGAACTACTGTGAAGGCGCCGTGTCCATCATCGCCTTGGCTAGCGGCAGCGGCTTCATTAGCAATTTTTTCCAACATCTTTGCTGACAAAACTACTGATCGGATTCATTTCAGATTTTACATGTAGCTTCCTTGGGACAATGTCTACGAAGTTTGTTTCACAAATTTAGATTTCTGATGAATTTTTACTTATAGTAGCCCATATTTTGATGACTTATACCATATAAATGGCTGGAGATATCAATATAGTTACTACTGAGCACTGATAGTAACTCATATATGGAGTTGAATTTGTTGAGTTACCTTCCGGTGAAGGTGCCACCCACTTCTATTGCCGATTGATCTCCTGCATCAAGACCACATGACTCTAACATGGCAACAGAACCTGACAACCTCACAAATTCAAGTTATTGATTCTTGATGGAACATGCCAGTGAGCTGCAGGGCCATTGGTCCTATTTTGTTGTGCCACTTTAATTCTACAGTAGAATGGTCTCCCTCTTCTTTTTACTTTTTCATAGTGGGTGATATACCATCTTTCGGTGCATCGACCTCACCTGCTATGAGTGTCAACTAGAGTTATTATCTTCTTTTAATAAGCCCAGAACATGAAAAACAAGCTAATAATAATAAAAGCCCATTATATGCATTTGATTTGATTAGATTTGATTTTGTTGATATTTGCAACTCAACTGAAACACTTCAGACTTTAGTGAGATTCGCAAAGCCTGATGATATTTGAACTCAACAGCCAAAAAAATACACGCCTACACTACCAGTCAAAAGTTTGGACTCACCTTCTCATTTAAATGGCATGAGATGGATCCCAGGTGGTCAACAAGTGCTCAGCATCACTGGGAAGTCCTTCAAGACTTTCAGAAAATATTTCAGGTGACTACCTCATGAAGCTCATTGACAAAATGCCAAGAATATGCAAAGCAGTAATAAAAGCAAAATGTGGCTATTTTGAAGAATGTTAAATATAAGACATGTTTTTAGTTATGTTACACTTTTTTTAACTACATAATTCCATATGTGTTCATTCATAGTTTTGATGCCTTCAGTGAAAATCAACAATGTAAATAGCCATGAAAATAAAGAAAAACGAGGTGAGTCCAAACTTTTGAGTGGTAGTGTACCTTCAGTGCTCCTTTAGAGGCAGTTATTGTGGGTCCATGTCATTTTACCATCATTTAAACGTCCCCCCTTGACTGTGTTGTGTGGGTTTATTCAATCATGTGTGTAATGCAGAGGAATTTTTAGCTAGTGGACCATGAAGATATGTTGACTGACTTTGACAGAAAGTGTTTGGGATTAGAATGGCTTAGTCCGCATTTAAACTTGTGTTTTCTATCACTTTATGTGTCAGTGGTTTATCAGTCTAACCTCAGCTGTAGTCCTGTTCTCCACCTCAGCCTGCTCTGTAATTTCAGGGCTGTGCAGTCATTTTGATCTAGATGCTTGAGATCCATGGTTGGATCTCAAGCACTGCACTCAATTGCTCTTGTCTCACGTTACCATGGGATAGGCTACGCATGTGTGATTTCATGCTTTGCCACGCACGTTCTCTCCTCTTTCTTCCCTTCTCCCATATTCACATGGTCTTGGTGAAGAGGGCAGAAAGTAAATGCAAGTGTGGGATTTTGACAGTCAGCATTGTCTCCTTTGTGTTTTCCCATTCTGCTGTTTCCTATTCTTTCATCCTCCTTCCCTCCTCTGCCTTTCCACTCAGGCTGCATCACATCGGTTCTCTCGTGTATCACTTTTGTTTTATCTCTCTTTTTCTGTCATCGCTTTAAAATATGAATTTGTTTGCAGGGCTTTTCATGTTGACTTCCATAGGAGACACGCTTTAGGAAGCCTCTTAATGGTGTGCTGTGTTTACATCTGATTCCAGCTGATGTTTAATGTTGACTTTTTTTAGGGGGGAGGCCTCGCAGTGACATTTTGATGCCGACAGCGTGAGAGGGATGCTCAGGCGCAGAGTGTAGCTTACAAACACCCACACATGCACATATATGTCTGAATTAAAACTCCTGCTGAGCCTCTTCTTGCCATTTTTCCATCTCTCCACCTATTTTGAAACAAAACACCAAGGCAGCAATAATTAGGAGGTTTGATGTAGGTATCTCAATGTTTAGTTCTTAATTCATTTCGACTGAACCTTTGAAAACTGACTAGAATATCCGTGCTTATATTCTGATAATGTACCAAAAATGTCAGTAAATATGCTGCAGACAGGATTTTGGAGGCCAAAGCCAAAAACTATACAACTGCAATGCTTTAGGAAATGTCATTTGACAGAATCAATAAGTTTGGCTGTTTTTTTTTTTTTCTTTATTTTTTTTCAACTTCTAAGCTTTCTTTGATTTGTCCAGAATGCTTGAAGAAGAAGGATAATTCCATACCAACTTCTTGATTTCTACATTTTGATCTCCCTATATTTTTGGGGCTTTTTTCTGTTTGTGTTCCTGCATCTCTCACGGTCCATTCCTGTGCTTTGTAGTGTAAGGTGTTCAAAGAGAGAGTAAGGCTAGAAAGAACCCCTTGTGTTTGATTGCAGTGAGGTCAGAGATGATTGATGCAGGTTTTAGTTCCTCTGAGAAACTGACAAAAAAGAAAAAAAAAGGGCAGTGTGCACTAGTCTCTACGTGTATGTGCGTGGTGGATGTCGTACAAAAAGTGTGTGACTCGATTTTGGTGCATGTGTGAATCAGGTCCCAAAAGAAAGAGTCTGAGAGCAATGGACAGCTTCTCCTCCAGCCTTATTATTTGCTAGGGTGTTGTGCCTGAGCTCTGTGCCTGGTTATTACCGCCTACAGTCTTTTACTCACAGCCAATTTTACCAAGCTCTCCCAAAGCATGACCCAGACAGACAGAGGTGGCAGGGGCAACAGAGAAGCACAGAAGTAGGGAGGGTGACCTCTGGCAAATGAGTGGCTCTCTTTTGTAGCTTTGTGAAGTTTTACTGATGTGAAAATCAGCACTGGTCATAATGGGGTACTCGCACATCGAGAGAGAAAGACCTTTTCTGTAGCTGTAAAATGGCTATGAAGAAAAGTGCTACCATTGATTCTCAAAGGTCAAAGAGGACAGCTCAATAGATGTAGTGCACTGATGAGGTTAAATGATAAATGGCAGTTTAAGCCACTAACAAACATGCAATGATTCTATACAGGAATCAGTGCGTATCTGGCCTTGACCCCGAAGGCAGTTCTCATCTACATTTTAATGATCCTTATCTAGACCTCAGTGACCCTAGAATGACCCTCATCTCTAAATCCAAGGGGTCAGGCCCACATGAGCAGCCCATATGAAAGACTCTTTTTCAACTTTCCAGTCTAATTTAGAGCCATAATGACTGAGCCATTTTAAATCATTCACCATCAAGGGACCTGGCCTTAGCGATGGGAAAAAAGTTAGGAGAGTGAGAGAAAGACAAAGAGCGAGAGAGAGAAGTGATTAAAGGTGTAATGGGTGGGTGAATGAGCCGGGGGAAGGGGCTTTTGTTGTAACTGAGACACAGAAAGGCATTGAAACATGAAGCCCAAAAAGCAAAGTGACAGAGAAAAATGCCTCTCCCTTTTTTCTGTTTCCCTCACTTATCACTGCAAATCAGCCATGTGTCATCAAAAACTCCTCAGGTGCACGCCACTCGTCGTGAACGTTACTAAAGAGGTCTAGCAGACAGCTAGGGGCAAAGAAAAAAACAAAGTGATTATTCCTTGCTGGCCATGTTTAATCAGTTTTCCACTATGCTTTAGATAACTTCTGACCCAGGCTTGATAGGAAATTAAAACGATTTCTCTGCTGATGGAGAATTCAAGGAGTAGTTTCCTGAAGGACATTCATGTCCTTAATTACTTTCTGAGCAATTCTCTATTACAGGTCAGCCTTGTTCTGTCAAAAACAGGAAGTGAATTAGTTGCATTCATCTTGGTTTTGGTTCGTCTAATGCTCTATGACCTCACTAACTTTTCCAAGGACCAAATGTCCCCATTGAAGTCTGATCATTTATTAAAGGGCACAGTGTGAAATGGCTAGTTGTAACCTAGATGTGACTCATAAAATTTGCATACTTTTATTTCATCTTTGTTATTCCCGCTCTAAGAGGAGCCAGTGACAGTCTTTCATTGTAGTTCTGAGGAGGTGACTACCAGAGTTAGCATCCTATGAATAAAAGGCTTAAGAGGTAGGAATAGCCTCAGATATGAGGTGCTATTCACAAACTATCCATAGCCATTAACTATTATAGTGTGAACTACATTCTGAAAGCATTTTGTGTTTATGTTTTTTTTTTTTTTTATCGACACTGTGAATAAAAATGGCTTTGCATCGACAGCATCTTCTACACTCTTGCTCTGGTTAGCATTCAGTCATTGCATACACTTCCTTGGGTCTGATGTCTAGACAGTAATTTCATGAATAAATACAATAGATATCACCTCCATTTGGCCCTCCTGATTGATCTGTAAGCCCTGTGCTGATATGATGAATACAATGCAAAGAAGTACTCTAGTGCATACTGTATTGACTACAAAACAATGCAGGAGAGTGCCTCACTGTCTGTCAGCATAATGCTGAGCAGATAAATACACAAGCACATAAACACACTCATGCATGTGCACTTTTCAGCATTGTTACTTTCAGACACAAGTATTTATAAAGGGATGAATGTGCCCAAACTGCTTATATACTTTACATGTGAACACAGTCATAAATAAGTCAGTAATAGAGGTAGGTCAGATTAACTGAGAAAATGACATTGATTTCACACAATACTAACATTTCTTCATTGTGTCACATAGCAAATGCTTTCATATTGATTTGGGTGCATTTGGTTCATGAAATCCCCCTATCAGCGGCTTTTCTTTTTGATGATACTTAACTACCGTCTATGGCTATAAAGTCAACATAAATAAGAGCTATGATATTGTGCTCTCCCACATAGAGAGGTAATATTCTGGGCTGCATGAGCAAGCTGGGAAAGGTCCTTTTCTGCCAGTGGTGCAGAAGATGGAGAATAGGAGGACGGGGGTGGTGGGAGAGAAGATGAAGGCCAGTAGTACTTGCTTTGACATCTATAAGGCTGAACTATTTTTCTTCTCACTCAAATGTCAACCTATATTACCTCCTAGATTATGTGCATGTCTGTGTTCAATATAGCATAGAATGTGGCTTTAAAGATGATGTGTGAACAAAGATAGGTCCTTCCTATATTTTTAGTCATTATCTAACCTAATGTGTAGGATTCTGTCCAAACTGCACTGGTTTGTGTTAGAGATATGAGTCTAATTGGATTTAGTTTTATATTTAGTAGGAATATTATTTTTGAGTTCAAGGATAAACAGCCATGATTTTTTTTTTTTTTTAATTCTGTAAGAGCAGCCATACAACTAAAACATGAATTGTATTTAATTGTACAGTTTACAATAACTGAGGAGTTGAATTTAAATTCATTATTTCATTACGAGTCCCTTTGCGATTAAATTCAGAGGCATGGCTCAGTGCAGCTGCATAGAATCTATTGTGCTGGATTAAATTGTGGTAAATTTACACATTTCATTGGAGCGAATTGTTCGCCCAGGCTTGGTGGGCACATGTGCTAATAATCATTTGATAAATGTTAGGTTTCTCTTAAATTGAGTTTGATGGATGCTCTGTGATGAGAACACACAAGCTCCAGCGAAGTGTCTGATTCATATCACAGAAATAATACTTTACAGTTACTAATTGAATCTGGCTGGCCTAAAATGACTTTGCCATTAGTGTGACACAACGGCTGCTCTGTCTGAGCTAAACGCATAATGAGAGAGAAAATTAAGGGAATTGAGAAAATTCTGGTCAGAATGAAATGAACAGGACTAACATCTTTTGACTACTGATAAAATGGCTAAAAAATAATGTTACTGATGTTATATAAAGAAGGCTTCTCACTCTTATCATTAATAATGGAATAACATGTAATCATATTCTGCATGGTATTTGAAGTATTTGAATATAGTTAAAATACACACATGAGTGGTTTTACAGATGAGAGATTGGACTGAGCTCTTTTGTCTTGTTTCATGCAGTCTGCACTAATAAATGTATTTGTGTTTAGAGATTAATTTTGCCACAAATAGATTAGAAAATCTGCAGTAGATTACCTGCTGTGATATATAGCACAGAGAATGAAGGGTGGAGGGAACATCATCTACAAGCATTGAGAGATGAGAGTGGCAAGGTGGGGAAATGGGCTGGAAAATTCAGAATAGTGTCGTACTATGATGATACCCATTTCCTGTAAAACAAGATGGAGTATGTGGCAGCCTTCGAGTAAGAGAGCAGGAGAGTGGAATCGTCTTTACACTGATGGGGGAGTTATACTAATGGTCACAGAGTGAGTGTACAAGAACAGAGCAAACAAGTAAACCAATACAGGCAGAGGTTAACAAAACAGGGAAAAAAAAAAATGTTTGTCTTCATTGTAAAACTACTAAATTGAAAATCCAATTTGCAATACCACTTTGTTAAGCAACAGACACAAAGTCAGCATTCTTTAGACACACATGTAGTCTTGCATTAAATCTGCAAACCCATTTGCAAGTAAAAAGTCCTACTTGGCAATCACGGTAGGCTGAATTGCTGATAGTGGTAGTTTCAGCATCCATCTGGCTGCTTTGGTTGTTGCCATGTAAGGGAGAAAAAATGCTCATATTCATTTAGTCAGCACCAAGGCTGTGGTCATGTAAAAGCAGGTCAAAGTATGAAGGGCCAAAGACTGATCACACCTTCAAAGGATTCCACAGGAATTTGCATTTGCATTAAACAAATGATGCAACCAGAATGAGATTCTTAGATGTATAGAATGTTTTGAATGTGTATTAGATATTTATCAGCTAACGTGCAAATGATTGCACTTTTCATGAGCCAAAGACGGTAAAAAGCTGCCACTGTGCCATTTTGCTCAGGGTCGCTCACCATGAAGATAATAAGTATATTCTATTCACTATAACCGATCATTTATTCAACACAGGTAACTACTTAGCCCTCCAGTCATTTCCACACCATAGCACCTGATACTGAAATCGAATTAAACAAAATTAAAATGAGTCTCTTATAGGGCTAATGAATGAAGAATGCAATGGCTGCGCCTTGCTGCAGGGTGCCAGAAAGTCATGAAGCAAAGGAAATGGTTTCATATTCTAAAATCACAGATTATATCTGAAAACAGTCCAATTATAAAGGGCACTTAGGGGCACATGAATGAATGGCTGCTGAAAAATGTGTTGCATTAGTATTGCAGTCTACTATGCTTTAATAATCCCTCTGCATTTGTCTCCAGGGCTGGACTGCACAGCTGAAAATTAGCTTAATGTGTTCCTGCATGTCGAATCTCCATTGTTTTATGCAAAGAAACTGTAGTAGGTTTAAAAAGCAAAAAACTGTGGACTAATGTGTCAGGATGTTACAGTTTACCACTTTCCTTTCTCCAGACGCCAATTAACATCTTTACAGATCAGTGTTAAAACTTGAAAAAATATGTCTGGGTTGGTTTGTGCAATTCCTGGCATCTTGGAACATGTCTTAATAAGAGCCAATACTTCAGGCAGATCCCTGCAGCTCTGTTTAGCCAGTAGCTGTTTGTCTTAGAAGGAGCAAACACCCGCTAACATAGTAACATGGACACTGACAGAACTATGAAAACCATCTGGCAGTTGTAGGCCCCTGTTGAGCAGCCAGGCCCTTAGAGGTCCATGCTAAAGAATCAGTCATCCCTGGAGGGAGACAATAATGGAGAGGGGGCATCTAGATGGAAGAACTGAAGTGTGTAAGATTGTGGACTGACAGGCATCCACCTGCCCACTACTTACTGATAATTGGTCGTCATGCTATTGATGCAGTGCCAACACAATAGCAGGGTGCAGCACCCTGGGTGTAGAATTTCGTAACACCTCTCTGCCTCCTTCTCCCTCTGTTCATTGCTGTCCTCATCTATCCTGTCACTGCTTTTGAGTTCACAATCTGTGGAGATGACATGTAATTGAAGAGTAATGCGATCTGAAAAGTCAGATCCTGGAGGAACAAATAAATACTATAAAAGACGGCTTATGGTCTCCATTTCCTTCACAGGGACTGTCCTTTTGAGGCTACAGTGGATCTAAATGCTCTCACCATGGGCATACCTAAGAAGTGCATTGCTGTTACTGTGACTTAAGGGCGTTCTGCTGGGGTAATAGATTTTTTTTTTTTTTTTTTTTTTTTTTTTTGCATCCTAAAAAGCTATGTGGTGGTATAATGTCAGGGTAAGCAGACCTATCTACAGACAGCTGCTGACTCTTCTTTTCAGGAAATACATTTCTGAGGTCTGTTTGAAGTGTAATTCTTAAGAAGTAGGCCCAGTTTCACGTCTCCTTAAAGCCTTTGCCTATGTGCTGATTTTGTGTGTCAATGCATGTTTGCCTGTTAAGATACTGTATGCTCGACTGTTCTTTGTGTGTGGGTTTGAGAGAGGGAGATCATAGCACCCAGTAGAGTGTGGCATAGCAGGGAGTGACCATTTCTGTTTTTGAGAAGATGTGAGGTGGGAACCAAGAGGGGGGAAAAAATTTAAGTGTCACAAGATGAGGGAAATATAATTGCATTGGTATGGGCACTACTTTAAGCACTAGTTTTTGTTTGTATGCTACTATTGTTTGATCAGCCTCATTTCCATTAATACTGTTCAGAAAAGTCTTGTCAATACCATGCATGTTGTTATTATCAGGATTTTAGGTTTTATACCATTCTGACATGATGGCAACTTGGATCTAGGGTTACAAGAATTCTCAGTATATAAAACAATGAACTATTAGATATTAACAATTGACTTTTTTATTTCTATTACATATAATGTAGAGTAAAATGAATACATACACATTTACAGTATTTGCAGTAAGATCAACATAATACAGACGGAGCTATGTAAATTATGGTATAAAGAATAACATGACATTTGCTTTTATTTTTCTTCAGTATGTTGATGTAACTACTGTTCTGGAAATGCTGACCTTTTTCAAAGAAAACCTCAATCAGTGTTTAAAACACTCAGAGCACAAAATAGTGAAAAGCAGCAGGATTTGTTTTAATGGGTAGAGGTAATGGTAGTGTAAATATAAACAAGAGGTCTGCTTTGTACAAATACAAGTGGCCTTGATTAGAACTTAGAGTGACTACTTAACTAACAAATGGTGATGAGTGGGTTTAGTTCATTAATAATCCTTCACAGCATAGGAGGAAATGAGTTGTTTGTATTAAGTTTGTTTTGGCAAATACACACAAGGAGAAAGATGATAGGCTAATCAGCAGTGAATCAAAGTTGTATGCCTTTTACAAACCACTCTCTCCCCCTCTCTCTCTCTCTCATTCTTTTTTCTCTTCTTGAAGGAGAGCGACAGTGGGGAAAATTTGCCCCCGGGGAGTTGAAACATCAGTGAAAAAAGAGAAAAGGCAGAGGAGGTAGAATATGATTATGTAGCTGGCCATTGCAAATTGAATTATTTAAATATACGCACTGTAATCGTGGCCAAGGGAGTGAAAATAAAACGATGAGAGAGGGAAGGAATGAACAGGATGAAGGCAAGAAAGAAAGGGAAGTTTACTATGCGTGGTGTTCTTGCACATTGTTGCAGTCATGCATTCACTGTTGTTCTCTCTTCCATTGAAATGGTTGATTTCAATCAAAACTGATTGAAATGCAGTGGTCGTGTGCCGTCTAAGATGGACAGGTGATGAGAACATGAAGCCAGTCTGCGTTTTTGACTAAAGGAAAAAAAAAATTGCACTCTAAAGCTAGCAGATTATGAGCCATTTGTTGGAAAAGTCCAGTCACTGTTTGGACCGTAACAACCAAGAGAAAAACTAGTATGAGTTGCCATACCCCAGGTTGGTTCATGGTTTACATATGGATTCATTTATTTGACCTATAGTTGGAGGTCCTTCATAATGCAATCTTACAGCCAGAGATCCATTTCCTCCTGTGATTAAATTTCAACTCAGTCGTTTTTTGTGCCATTAATCCTATGTTCTATTTTTTTTATATTACTCTTCCCTCTATACTTCCAGTCATCCTAGATTAGTGATCCTCCATTACATGTTCTTTTCTCATTTCCATAAGCATTCATCCTCTCGTGTTACATGCAAGCCAGGCTGCCTATCTCTTGTCTAACAAAAGGACATCCCTGCCCATTTCCGATTATTAGTGGAGAAGCCTAATGACTTTATCAGACCCTGTCACAGAATGATTCTAGTTAAACCCCTGCAGTGCATGAGTGCAACCAGACATGGGGCCGTGCAGAATAAAGAGTGTTAGGGTCTTTAATTAAATGTGTCGTTTTGGCGTTTGATAAGCCCAGCAGGGCATTATGGCTGCCAGCTATAGAGGCGGATGGTGGGAGAGGGCAACTGACGTCCAGCTGCCCTCATCTATCATCACTATCTCAAAAAGGTATCTGTAGACACGGATATTTACTGCCTCCCTCACTAGTATGCACAGTAAATAACCTCAGTAATTTTATTCATGTTTCTAAAGCGGGATATTTACATCACATTTATCGCATGGCAAGATGCATGATCTGCTGTAGCATTAATGAAGTGAGAGAACACTGAGATAGAATTGATGTTTGTAAAAGCAGAGATAGGCGGTTACATGAAGAGAATATTCAGCAATCAAATGATATTTATGTTGCAAGACCTAAACGATATAAATTTAATAAGGAGGAAATATTAATCCCAAGAGCATCCTTGGTTTTAAGGTCATTCACTCACCAAACATTTGTGAGAAAGACATGGCATTTTGTTTATAACCATTTATTTCCTGCAGCTGAATGTGTTGTCTGTTTAGCCGACTTGACATCCATATATTGGCAGGCAATAGAGGAGGAGTGTCAGCAGTGTTGTCAGTAGTTTAGCAAGGCTCTGAGGGAAATCACTGTTAAAATCATCAGACATCTGGCATCTAACAGTAAAGATGGATGTCTTCACATAACCCAATCTCCAAATATGGATTGCACCTGGAAAGTGCTTGCACAGCCCCTCTTCCCTATCTAAATTATTGAATGCATACATGTGATGTGTTTACTTGGCCTGTGTCCATATGAATTAGTAATGCTGTGTCACACACGGAGCATGTAAAGAGATCTGAAGGCTGAAGTTTTACACCAAGAGGGAAGAAATTGTGCAAGAATTTCTTGAATACTGTGTACTTGTCTGGATGTTTTCTGTCCAACGCTACAAGAAAATATCGTCACAAAATTTTCCTTATGTAGTGTGGAGATTTACTTTGGTCTTTACTTGCACAAATTGTTTAGATTTATCATATTATCATATTTTCAACCTGAATTTTTAGTTGCATACATTATTAAATCCTCTTGTCTACCTCCACAAAACCTTACAGACCTGTTAAACACCTACTCTCCACTAACCCCTCTTTTTCATCATCAAGGACTCAGTCACTGTCAATAATTGCTATGCTAACAAAAGCTCCTCTGACGTTTTACCTTTTATTCATGTAGTTATAGGCCACTGGTTCATAATAAGTCAGTGCACATCTGCATTACTGTACCACTCTGGAAATTATTATTGGACCCTAGTGGTTTTTATAGAAATTTAAATTTTTGTCCTTCAGTATGTATGAATATCAATTGTTTTATTAAATCATCTTAGTCTATATGTTACTTCTAATGGTTAGAGTTTTCGAAAAATGTTGTATGAAATGTAAGTTATTATACTGCTTTATTACATTTCTAAAGCAAGCAAATTGTGTGCTTTCACTCCTTTGCCACAGTGGAACAATAATTATTGTATGTGTTCCTGACTATCTCAATGTTCCATATGTATAAAATTATTCAGTTAATCAAGTTTTGCACATTGTAGTCTGGTGCTCAATAGGAGAATGTGCTTGTCAGCATTAAGAGCTACATCAGTCATAGCAGAATTGTGTGTATGTTTTGTTGTTTCAGGTGTCTAACACTTGTCAGCTCAATTATTCTACTACCAGGGTGACTAAACTGCTCAAGCCTACCCAGTTTCCTTTTCACCATAGAAGTGTTTGTCAATATTATTTCTTCGCTCCTCTTTTTCCACAAATTATTGCCCTCTTAGGTTTTTCACGTTTTTATTATATCCCCTTTTTTCCTGCGGTGTTAAGAATTTCATGCCACAAAGCACTGTAGAGTAACATTCAGAGTTGTGTTTTTACGTGATCACAAAATCATCACACTGATTGTACAGTACTGGCTTTGGATCCACTTTGCCTTCAGTTCAAGGTAGAGAATTTCTGTCCACTTTGCCTTGAGAAATAAAAGTATCAGTACCTCAGCAGGGGCGACACGGTGGTGCAGTGGTTAGCACTCGTGCCTCACAGCAAGAAGGTCCTGGGTTCGATTCCAACACCAGTCGACGGGGGGTGGGACCTTTCTGTGTGGAGTTTGCATGTTCTCCCCGTGTCTGCGTGGGTTCTCTCCGGGTACTCCGGCTTCCTCCCACCATCCAAAGACATGCACCAATAGGTTAATTGGTTAATCTGAATTGCCCATAGGTGTGAATGTGAGAGTGATTGTTTGTCTCTATATGTCAGCCCTGTGATGAACTGGCGAAATGTCCAGGGTGTACCCTGCCTTCGCCCCTATGTAGCTGGGATAGGCTCCAAGCGACCCCCGTGACCCTAGTGAGGATAAAGCGGGTTCAGAAAATGAATGAGTACCTCAGCATTGTAAGGCAAACAGATCACCTCTGAAACATTGCTGGTGTTTTGCGCATTAGATATTACATTGTGAAAGGAATTAATGCCGTATGGTTAAAGAGCAGTACTGTAGTTGTGTCACAACCTATGATTAACCACTGTACAGTGGGTGGACGACTGTCTCTGTTTGTTTATGAAGTTGTGTGTGGTTTTTTTTTCACAAGGTTACTCTCCTCCTTCCTGGTGGCTTAAAATGACTTAATTTAATAACCACTGATAGAGCCACTCTAGGTCATTAAGTCTGCTGGAGAAGGCGACAGCAGCTTCATGACTAATTATTATGTTGGCCATGTCACCTCTTGCCTCGGCTCTTCGCTTGTGTTCATGTCGTGCATGAGGATGAGAAGTAAAAGAAGACAAAACCACTGAAGGAATTTAGATTTAACAAAAGATTTCAAGCCATGCTGTTAAGAGATTACTTTTGAATGTACTCTCCCGTCAGCTCACAGTGTTATTATTTGATAATCATTTCAGTGTTTCCAATTAACAACTCGATCATTCCCTGGCCATTAAAATGTGCAGCAAAGCACTTTTTGCCATGCTGATTGACTGCAGCAGTCGATACCATGATAGAAAGTCATGTTTACATATTCAAAGCAGGCACACTCATCTACCTATTGATAACCTCAAGATGTTAACCCTTCAACCTTCTGCTGCTGCAAGTCAACAGATAAGCTCTCAAACCTGATGTCTCCATCAGCTACATCCCTAATGAGCCCTCATGTAGCCACTCAATAGGAGACCTGTACTTAGGCAGTTAATGTCCTCTATTGAGCTGAAGCACTGGCAGCTGTCAAAGGATGGAGAGAACAAGGAGCAATGAAGCTACGAGGGAGAAACTAATGGTAATGTCAAGGACATTCCTGGACATTGACGTTCCTGTGTGCCCTTATTGTTTTTGTCCATGTGACCAGGCTCCATAGTATGTAAAATCACCCAGAGGCGTCACTCTCTGCTCTATATATTTGCTTGATCTGTATTTAGTAAACCACCATTTTATTTACCCACTGAACGATACTTCACCTGAAATTATTGTTATATTTAATGACTCTATAAAGGAAAATCTGATATGTACTATAGATCCATAGACTATGACTGTGTTGCTTTTTGTTTTCACACCTTTTGACCCATAACAGTAGGTGTAAAAAATCCAGTCGAAGGCTTGTTACTCGTGTGGAGGCCTGACTTTGTAGGGGCCTGATGTGGGTGACTGAATCCAAGGTCTTTGCTGTCAAACAGCATCAACGATTTAACACGGTGGGCACCATGGATTACTTTGTGGTTTTGATGTCAAAAGCAGTATAGAGGAATAGAATGGTGTGAAGTAAACAACACTAGCATGCACAGTATGTGTGAAAGCACATTGTCAAACACACAGACAAACCTGACATAAACATAGATATCACATATGTAAACAGTTCTCAAGTCACACAGTCAACAGTGTTGGTTGACAATGTCATTTAACGAAGGAAATGATATGAAAATGAGATGAATCAAAACTGTTCTATTAAGTGAGCACCAAAGTAATTAGATTTGGCAGAAACACCTTTTCAGAGGAGTGCTCCTGAGACAAAACAAACCATTTTGTATATGTTTTGATTTATGGAGGCCCTGTGTTGCCCTGTTATGGATGGTGGTGGCTTCTGGGTGCAGAGCGTGTAACGAAGGCTGACACTTTGAGGAGACAGCAGTCACCCTGTCCATTAACTCTGAAATCCTGATTCCAGTCAGCTATACTGCAGCAGAGGCTCTGCAAATACACAATCTGAATGTGGGCACAAATTTCCCCAAAACATACCCTAAAAGGATATTTTCTGCTTCTGTTTTCAGAAAAGTTGTACTTTGCCGGTGATAAGTGAAATTGTATACAGAGAACTGGGTGGAAATATTTTCCGCTGAGGGCATATCAGTGGAAAGTGTTTATTTCAAGGGTTTCTCCCTCAGATAAGAGATGACACAAGAGGGAGCAAACATCAGAAAGGGGGGATTATGACCAGACTGCCTCCCAGAGGAGAGAACGACTAGACTAGAGCTTAAAAAAAATGTTGAAGCAGGGGAGCTGCGGTGTTTGGCAAGAAAGGATTAAAAATGATGGATATGAATATCAAGAGAAGATTGGGATATCCAGGGAAAGGGCACTATGCTCAGAAGATGTGGAAACCGATGTGTGCAGACAGGAATCAGCAAATACTGACCATCTTAACATTATTCCCTGGTTAAGATTCTGGATGTTGATGTATTCTGTAGTGGAATAATGGACGCCCCAATTTTTAAAATACAATTTTTATTTCCATGTAAAGTTTCTTCTTAACTTTAATCATACGACAAATATCAAGACCTGAGACCTGTCATCATTTGTCCGTCTGAATAAGTGCTGAGTAATAAATTAGATGGAAAAACTCTATTGTGAGAACTTGGCATGAGTTTTCTTATTTGGTTCACAGTTGTAGGCACATGTAGACCCTCAGACATATCATCATAATTGTTGGAAAATGCTGCAGCTATTATTACACATAGACTGCTTCTTCTCCTTGCCAAAAAATAATGTGCCCACTCTCATGAGATATCAACTGGCCTTTCTGTGCATTATATGGTCTCTTTAAACAGTGCTGTAACAGAACCCTGCTGGCTAATATCTCCAGTGAAAACACTGCTGTTCTAAGGTTGATGGACCAACAGCTGCTACTTTTACACACACATACATGCATGGATGCTTTGCAAATATTTAGTAAACACAGCTCGACATGCCTGGTGGCTTTTTGTAGCGTTATACTTCTACATGAGCACCAATGACTCATTATGACTGTGTTTGCAAACCATGTTGGGTGCGATCAGCCATAGATAAAAAACTGCATCTTAAGTCGTGTGTTTCTCTTAGGTGTATGATAAGGCCAACACAATTCTTGCCTCAATCTGTTCCCTACAGATTTGGTATTGTCGTTGTGTGTTAATCTCAGTGATAACAGCAAGAACTGAGCGCTCCCTATCTGGAGTTTAAATCGATAGGCACTTCCATTTATTGAACATACACCCCGACAGAGCATCAAAAACAGCTTATGTCTTAAATAAGCTGTTGTACAGTGGAACTGTCTGTCTGTCTTCTAGCTGATCTCTCTTTTCTCCTGCCTTTTCACACACACACACGCACACGCACACACACACACACACACACGCAAACTGCTGTTCCTCCTCACGTAGGCTTTGGATAAATTAGATGTGATTCGGCAGGCATTTTAAACACTGGGGCGCCTCATACCCTAGAGCTCTGCAATCTGGCTCCCCAGAAAGATGATGACTCTTTCTTTCTTCTCATGCACACTCGCTCTTGCTTCTCCTCTCCTAACTTTCTCTCCTGCACCATGCTCTGCCCGCCACCCCCCCACCCCACTGCTATTGTTGGACCTTCATTGCGTATAGAAATTGTATTTAAAATCCCTAAATCCTTGTCAAAATTTCTCCCTGTGTGCAGGAGATTACTGTGAGCTAGTATTATTCTGGAATAGCTTTAGCAGGCACTCTCCCTCCCCACCAACCTTTGAGCTTGTACCCCGATTATTACCCTCACAATGACACACAGAAAGGCTCATTTTCAGGTCCTAGTTAACCTGTAAATCACCGTCTGAAGTTGGGGCAAGGGAACAAGTAAAGTGAAACGTTTTATTGCAAGCGCAGACGACAAAGAGCAGCCACTGCAGCTTCTGTTGTTGTGGAAGTTGCTTTGACACCTTGTTTCTCTGTTAGAAACATCTCTTTTCCATATTGTTTCAGCTCAGTTAGCATAATATGCTTCAGGGCCAGTTATCCGTGGTTTCAGGTTAGGGGGCCCCATAGACATCATGGTTGAGAGAGGATGAGGTGGGGATGAGCCCATCTGGTCCAGACAGCTGGGGCCACAGCTGGGGGGACAGACAGTGACAGCTGACTTACCACACTGCACTAGGCTGGAGAGATGGATGGATGGATGACTAGAAGGGGAGGAAGGAGGCATTGGCTAGACGATAAGTAGGGGAGAGAGAAACAGACAGATGAAAAGAGCTTACCAGCCAACCAGCAGGTCTTTTATTTTGCATTTCCTCAATGGTGGTGGAAAAACAGTGTATTGAAATATAATGAGCAGGGTACCTTTGCTTTTAATGACAAATTACTACTGACACCCAAAACTTCAGCACCTTAAAAAACCATAGTCTTAACATTTAAAACATGTTAATAAAATGTATAATTATACTGCGACATGTTTATGGAATGTTACTGTGAAATGTATCTATATCTTTGCTTTACGGCAGAAATACAACTATTACTTTTTCCTCCACAATTGTTACAGCTCTAAGGATGCATAGAGTTATATGTACACTTACATGACAGCAGCAGATGGTGTATCTCTGTAACTTTGCAAGAAGGGATTGTATTTGAATGAGGACAAATCGTGACTCTGGCAGGAAGGATGAAGCTGATTAAAAAAATAAATAAATAAAAAATACTAAAGTTCTTGTGTATTTGTCAAAAATGTGAGGCTCCCTCAATGTGTAAAATTAAAATCATCTTTCCAAAACCATTCTTAACGCATAAAGACCCAAACATCCACTAGCAACCAAAAAGCATGTACTGATCTAGACTGTTTAATAATCCTTGCAGACTAGAACTACGTCTGCAAATGGATGTCCATCAGTCCTGGTGCATCTCTAGCCTGTCCGTCCATGGGAGTGGATCTCTCCTTCACTGTGGTTCTCCCCAAGGTTTCTCCCTTTTCCCACTGGGTTTTGAGTTTTTCCTTGCCGAGAAGGAGGGTCTAAGGACAGGGGATGCCCAGGACGCTACTCATCTTCTTGCTGTTTATTTGACTGTTGTTTAGATCCAACTGACTCTGTAAAGCCCTTTGAGATAACCTTGTTGTGATATTGGGCTATACAAATAAAATTGAATTGAATCGAATAATAAGTTCTGATCCACTAATCCTATTAATCTACGTAAATAATTGGTGTAAAATACGGTTTGTCATCTTTTCATGGTCTTCATATATGACTCATTTGGATGTTCAGAGGCTTCGTAGTTACCGTGGAAACACTGTCATCTTCTACAACATTGATTTACCAGTAAAACCCATGGAGTTGGATCAATGACAGTGGATGGACACACTGGGTTTATGTTCAGTTAATGTTAGAGTTGCATAATAAGTCAGTTTTTCTTCAGTTTTCTCTGTTTTTGATATAATAACCCTCAACTTTAATCCTTTCATGCTTGAATTAGAAAAAAAAAGTATGTAGATTGTTTTTAGATTGATACTTTTACTCAAAATTAGGCTAAAGTTTAAATGCATTGTGAAATTTGTAATAAAAATATGGTTTTATTAAGAAGATATTTAACCTCCTGACACCTGGGAAAATACAAGTTTTGGCTTTTTTTAATTGAATAATTACTTATATTGGAAACACCATGATGCAACAGTTTTTTCAGATGCATTTTTTTTATTTTTGTGGAATGTCCTTTGAGGTGGACATTTTTGGTGGGGTTTTTTGTATAAAGCTGTGAAACTGCTGTCCACAAACGTGGACAAAAAACCCATAGCTAGGTCATAGGAGGTTAACTTCATAAACTTCATGAGATCACAGAGCAGTCCAAATTCTAAAACTAAGATGTTACTTTTTTCATAGTATTGCTTTGGGTCTATAGAGACTGCCCCCATGTGGTTTGGAGAATATTACCTTAGTAACCCTTTGGAAAGTGATCTTAAACTGTGTCCACAAATGTGGATGTCATGCATGAAAGGGTTAATCTGAGCTTTTATGAAGATCTACATGATTAGTAAATTCAATATAAGAAAATACTCGATTTTCACAAAAAATGCAAAATACAGAGGATACTATTACAATAAATGGTGATGAATTATATAATAAAAGGTTAAATAGAGAAAAAATTCATTTTGGAACTGACACAAAGGTCACACTGGCTCTTTATGGGGAGTGCAATTACATTTTTCATTTTCTCTGTGTTTCTCGACAGTGTATTTTTAATCAATGTTAATTTTAAGTCAAATCACCATAGTTCCTAAATGTTTAAAATACTGTAGGTAATAGTGAGTAAAACGATTTTTCTTAATATTTGGACTTATGTCATGTCAAGTCATGGTTTGATTCCTACTAAAACACATGAGCTTAATAGCTATTGTTAAAAAATCAGTTTTTAATCACGTTTAAAATAAAACATCTCATTATGCATGTACCTGTAATAATATATGTAGCTAGTAAGTAATGTGTTCAAATTTGACACCTTAACATATCTCTAATGTAACAGAGTAGCAGGCTGTCAGAGTAAAACCTTTCCTCGTGTATTTGACACATTTATTGGTAGTGACTTGGTTGGAGGATTTAAAGTCCAACCAAGAGAATGACTTTTCCTAAGACGTGGAAAAAAAACCCTCAGCAAATACAAAATCTTATTAACATTTCAATGAACACTTTAATATAAAATGGGTCATTTTCAAAGAGGCGGTCAGTCTTACAAAGTTAAGGTGAAATAATCAATGTGGTTACCAACAGTTTGAAAAATTCTGTTCAACAAAAGAAATGCTTTTGTGATTGAAGTGCCCCGACAATTATTTTATAAAAGAGGCATAATTATAACCACTTTACTCTCAATGTAATAGAACAGAGAAATGTTAATTTCCATATTTCCCAAATCATGAAAATGTCTGTATTATTTTTCCACAGGTGGCTCATTCTAACCATTTGTATGCCTTACACTTCCTCATCTCTGTTGTTAAAGTCCTGCCATTGGACACTGGGAATCCAACCCAGTCAGCCTCCTTTACACAGCCTTTCCATAGTACACAATCTGGCACCAACTGTGTTCAGAAAGATACGGCTCCTCTGGTTCTCCTGCCTAAATGGGCAGTGAAGCCAAAACAACCCATAACTTCAATTTCTGCTAAGCTGCTTGTCAAAGGGCAAATCACTATGCATCATGGGATCAAAAGATCCTGACACCTGCTAGGCTTCATAGAGATCCGTACATGATTAAAAGGTGAACCTAGAGCTTGTTTGGAGTAACAATCCTGACCTTTCCCTCAGGTGAGCCAAGCTTCATCTGTTTCCATGCTGCCAAGACAGTGTTTTTTTTTTGTTTCCTTCTTTTTTACAATTGGAAGACAGAAGGCTGATTCAGCTCATTCAGGAGACACTGTTACTGCACCCCCAAGGGCCAAGCCATACCTGTACTGTTTAAATATTCAGCATCTCAACCTACTGATAGATATCAGATCTATGTAATTACCAAACACCCAATTAACTAGGACAAGGAGAGCTAACATAAGATTGGCAGACAATGTCATTTGGGGGTATGATCGTTAATGGAATCTCAGAGAAAATGGCTTTTGTGATGGGGAAAAGGAGAAAGGGGGATAAAAAGGAGTAAGTGATTTATATTTTTTTTTCTTCATCTCCTTGCTGTCTCCCTCTCTCTCCCCCTGAGGATATATCATTTCACATGATTAAGATGTGTGCAACCTGCTCCTCCATTGAAGCAAAACAAGAGACACCCCCATCAGCTAGTTATCGTGCCTTTTCTACCTAGCTGAGGCTTCTTGTGCCTCCAATACGTGTATTTTCCTATAATACCTCCCCTCTAATTACCAAACACACATCCATATTTTTCCCTTGCTTGTCTTTCATCTTGATCCCTTATTTTTTCACCTAACCCTTCCCATTCGTCTTCACAGAAACCAGTGCATTAAACCTATCTTTCATTATCCTTTAACAGCATATGATATTATTAACACAGTTAAAATATTCATTCAGCTGTACATTTATAGATTTTAATGCTGCTGAAGCTACTGTGCTATTAGCAAAGCCAATGTCCATGACTGTGTTCCCTAATGCATCCATCTGCTCTGTAACATTCTGCGTTCATTCACAATTGTGCTCTTTTTTGTGGTTTACTTTGAAGGCATTGTTGGGTAAATGTATGCATGTGATTGTCGGTGGGATAATGGATGTTGGGTTGGTTGAAAACCAGTAGATTCTAATTACAGAACCTCTGTGAGAGCCCCATTTGAAGAGAGGTAAATAAAAAGTGTAAAATTACATTACCTACCACAATAGCCTTTCCGCTTTCCCTGTACTCACAGAAGATGTAATTATCAGTCAGACAGAAATACATTTGAAACACATAAGTAGATTTTATTCAGAGATTGCTGTTATAAATTAACGTAATTGCTGTTCATTGATTAGTTTTGGAAATAATAACTTTCAACTCTGAATTGGGAAAGGCAAGGCAAGAAAATCACTATGAATGCTAATTGCAGATGAGTTAGTAGTTGTGATATGATGTGTATGTTGTCGGACACAGTAAGCAGTGGTGTAGTCCACCCTACTCTGCCTCTAATTGGCTAATACTTGCTGCCTTCACTGATTAGATTGGTTAGCTTTAGGCATGAGGACTGATTAGTCAATCAGAGGCAGAGTAGAGCAGGTCATTCCAAGGAAAATATTGCTAACTAGCGCTGGCCAGTGCCACCCCAGTTGATTGACAGGTCACTGCTCGTCTTGTTCAAAGATGCGCGATTATTGGAAATGCGAACAAGAAAGGCGGAATAAACATCTTTCAAGTGAGCGACACATATCGAGAGAACCTACTTTCATGGAATACATAATTCTGAGGTAAGGTTTAAGGTGGTTTCAGAATGAGTCAGTGTTTTAAACTGCTGCCCATATGACTGCACATTTAGAGGAGAAGAGATTTTGTCACCATCAGTTAAACTGTGTGAGTAGGCTAACGTTATGAAAGGCTAACGTTATGAAATGCTAATGTTATGAAATGCTAACGTTATCCTATGTTTGCCTCATTTGAATAATTTACATTCATGCAGCTGTTTGTTTGACCAATAATACCTACAAAGTGCTCCTAATCAAGTTATGATAATTTTATAATAGTGATCAAATAGGCTACTAGTGACAGATTTGTGGGTGAACTAAATAGAGTAGTCTGACATGTCATTGTTTCTAAAACAGGGCATTTTTCTGGACTATTTACAAAAAAAAAAGGCAAAAATTGAGAGTATACCCACTTCTCCAGGGACCACTACACCACTGACAGTGAGCAGTTCTTTTTGTAACCAACCCAAGTCCTTTAGTTGTCTCAGCGTAACCATAAGTAAGAGTACACCCCAATCTTCAACTGGAGGCAAAATTCAGTCAAATTCATTCCATAATGTTTTATATATTCAGCCTTTTTTGCAATATTGTTTCTAAGAAATTTTGCTTTCTAAAGACCACAGACATGTTTGCCATTTCTACACGATAGACTATTCAAAATTAAACAAAAAGTGCAAATGCCATTGTTCTTTTTCTTTCTTTGCATTTCAGTTAAGCAACAGTTATTTGTCACTTACATAAGTGGCCAGAATGCGGGGCTCAGTCTGGAGGAAGTTTCCGCAACAGTGCACTTACATAAGTAGGCTAACATTGGGAGCTCTGTATGGGATAAAGCTACTGAATAGCACAAACAAGAGACGGAAGTTAAAAATTGATGACTTGCTTTTTGTGTTTTGCTTTCCTCTGCCGCGCAAGCAAAGAGATTCAGCTTGTCCTAGTTTCCCCGACCTCATCCAATGGGAAAAAAATCCCATCTCTTTCTTGACATCCTCCTTGGGTTGTGTTACGCTTGTGTCCTTTCAAATAGATCTGTACATGAGCATAATATGTATAACATTAACAGGAATGTTTTTCTTTCGTTCACAATATAATCCTGTCATCATTGAGTCTCACTTTGCTCCTTAATATCATGTGTTGTTCGAGGCGTAATTAACAAAGTGCATCATCGACAGAGGGTTTATGTCCTCACTTTAACTAAAGGAGGTTAGAGTCTTTTTGGAGGGGAATATCTAGTCTCTGAAGTGTAAGCTATTCACCTCTGGGAAGCTGGCTGTTGCTGTTGCATCAGATAGTAGTAGCAGTGACATGGCAGATGCATACGCAATGCAATTAATATGTGTGCCGAGAGTGATTATTCGCCCCTGTGTATTAGTGTGCTCTGTATTCCTTGTTTTTCCTTTGCCGGAGGGGAGTAGAGCAGCAGGTGTTGGCAGTCCTCTGTGTTTTTCTTGATAATGAGTTCCCAGTCCACACAGTGTCCTCAGAAGGAAACATCCGTAGTGTCAGTGACAGTCTCATAATGAAACATGGCAAATTTTACATATACTCTGATAGAGGTTTAGAATTATATTTCCCTTTAAAAAAAAAAAAAAAAAAATGTACTTGTCAAAATAAGTCGTTACTTACAGATGATTCATAGTTGATTATGATCCAAATTTGACTGGTGTCCTTTGAAAAACATTCTTATTTCTGCTATGCCCTTTACTTTTACTTGTTTTTTTTTTGTTGCCTATCCTTAGTCACATCCAAATTAGCCTTGCTGCTCAGTCAAAGCCCATTTGAAAAGTATGTGGAAATTAACCAGGACTGAAAGGTGTTAGAATGCAGTCAGGTTGCGCATAAATGGCTGAAATACATGTGTAATGGAATATATTTCCAAAGAATAAATTAAAAATACATTGGACCTGTTCACTCAGGCTGGTGCACTGAAGGAAAGAGTGCTGATATAAAGCTCCTACTCGATGTCGTCTGTACAATTAATTTAATAAATGTGACATTTCAGTGAGGCTACCTTAATTTTAAGGTTTTATTCAGACACCCATTAATTTGTCGAATCGAAAAGGTCAAAGTCAGTAGCAGAGTGTTAAATTTTACCTTTTGAATAGAGGTGTTCTTAAGAATATGTCTTAGGCTGATAATGTTGAATATTCAACTCAAATCTGCTGAAATTACATCTATAAAGAGGTTGGGTCACATCTTAAAGTATTGTTAGTAGTTTTTTTAGGGTTTTATTATACTGTATTATATTCAACAGACCTTGTTTTACATTATTCGCTCTCTTTACAATGCAGTGACCTCCTTTTCCTACATTTAATGGGATATTAAGTAATGACCTATTAATGTGTTGTATTAACAAACACAGTTTTCAAGACCCTTTCAGTAGCTCACATATTCATGCATTCTCCAGCTGAAAAGGGGGATTTGCAAAATATCTTGGAGCATAAGAAGGGAAGTGATATTTTAGAGAATAGTCAGTAGCTTTTGGATTTGGACAGTGTTTGGATGGTTGGACTGGGGGAAGGAGGAGGAGGAGGGGGGGGCTCTCTTTGGGAGATTTTGTAATCCTTTCTTCTAAGTTCAGGAGTTCAGCCCCAGTGCAAGGACATGTGTGTGGGTCACCCTGGGTGTCATATCTCCCTCACCTTGACAGCAGCAAGCACAGCATCTCTGGTCTCCCCCAGGATGCTCCCACCTGGCAGAGGTCCATGTGTGTGTCTGTGTATGTGCATCCACCTAAATGAGTAATAGTCCGACTGTTTTCTCTCCATCAGTGCAAAAGACCTGCACTGGCTTTTCCCATTTTGGCCATTTTTCTTTCCTCTTGTCTCAACCACTGAGCTCCTGTCCCAGCTGAGATCTCTATCAGCCGTGATTTATCTGATATACAATCTAACTCTGTTTTTCTTTTCTAGCTCTTTGCTTTTGTATTGCTATCTCTCAATTCCAGTTCAAAACCTACCTTATTTTCCTGTGCCGCTCATTATTTTTGCATCTCTCGTCCCTCCGACTTCTCTTCCTGTCATGTTTTTCTTGATGTTCCCACCTGCCACTCTTTCTGTTTGGCTCAAATTATGTACCATGCCCTCTAGGTGAAAATAGAAGAAAATGATTACATGGTGCGGATGGGAAAAAAAAAGCCAAACAAATATTGTCCGTACAGAGTGTGGAATTGAGGTCTGAGCTTGAATGGTCTATTTAAAGTGGCGAAATGAAACAATAGCGATTAGATGGAAGGAACATATCAGTTGGTAAATAACTGTATTTATATCAAGGGTGTGTCCTGGTCCCATCGGAAATATGCGTATTATTTGACAACGATCTGCAAATTGTTCAATGTAGTGTGGTGCTTTTGGATGCACACACACACACACACACACTGCACAGTTAAGTGTGTCACTGCCACATGTACTCTAGAGGGTATTCTACTTGGTGTCCGCTGGTTTCAAAAATCTGCGGCTGCTGTTTGTGTGTAAACAGTAAGCCCATCATGAATGTTTGCCTTCCGTCCGTTGTGCGTGCTCTGCTCCTTTCAATTCTCTCTCCTCATTCCCCTCCCTCTCTCTCTCTCACTGCTCCAACCAGACACACAAACCTCCTCTCTCTCTCTCTCTCTCTCCTCTCTCTCTCTCTCTCTCTCTCTCTCTCTCTCTCTCTCTCTCTCTCTTTCTCTCTCTTTCTCTCTCTCTCTCTCTGTCTCTGCTCTGCCCTATGTGTCATCGTCATCGAGTGTGTATTGAAAGGATCCGAGTGTGTCCACCTTTCCCTTTTTGGCTCTCTTTCTGACGGACTCCTGGTTTTTTGCCCCGCTCAGTTCAGAGCCGTGCGCCCGTGCTGTGAAGAGGGAGAGAGAGAGACGGGGGGGGGTGGCTGACTTGATCGGAGGAAAAGGAGAAGGGAGAACTGCACGGGCAGGAAGGATGCGCTCGTTGCTGCAGCTTCTGATTCAATTAGCATGAATTTCACAGCAGAGGCAGTAGCGGCAGCAGCATCGTCAGACTCTCTCAGCAAGCCAGCAGCAGCACCCTGTGTCGGAGCTCCGCCGAGAGGACCAGCAGATGCTTCTCATCTGCCTCCCGCCCTAGAAAGCAGTATTTGAGGGGGCAGAGAAAAGGGATAATATTCTGAAAGGCTGAGGAGCAATCACAAGTGGGACGTACAAGTCTAAGGATTGGAGGATTGTTCTGGTGAACTGGACATTAACCACTCTGATGCTGGTTCGGAGTATTGGTTATGGTTTAATCCTGTGCTGATATATTCTCGGTGCCGCTCTGCATTCCTCAACCCATATTGATTTATTTTTTTTCAGAAAACAGGAGAGAGAATTCAGTGCTGCCACACTTGGAAAATAGGCGAGTGTTTTGTCCTCCCTCTCACCATCCTTTTTTTCTTCCTCTTTTCTATTTATTCATTCGTTTCTGTCCCGCTTTGGCTGCAGACTGAACAGGTTCACAGCTCCTTCAGGGATTCGAAGCCCTAATACAGGATTTGACTGCTTCTTCGTCACAGCACCGTTGCCTCTGCTCTTGCAACCTGGCTTTATGTATTTTTCCATCCAACTGCTCTCCGTTTAAGTTGTCTGAGAAAATCTCCAAAGGGATGGTGGGAGTCTTTTTCTTTGTGACAGAGGCTTGGATTATGGGTGGAGAAGCCCAGTGACGAACCCCCCCAAGGTGCAGGAAACCCTGTCGAACAATTAAGTTAAAGAGCTGTAAACAAGATATTCTGTGAAGGAGCTAAGATGGAGTCTTGTAGTTTTTTAATCGGTGCTGCTAAGCTGTGATTATTGGTTACAGGGTGAAAAGGAAGTTGCATTTAAATCATAAAAGGCTGAGTTGTATGCTGCTTTAATTGTTTTTGGATAGGGAGTGGAGGTTGTTTTGGTTCTGTAGGATCCTGTCAGAAGCTTTTGGATATCAACACTAGACTCTTGGAGGATTTTTTTGGGGTCTTTCTTTTCAAGAAGGATTTTGTAATTTTTTTTTTTTTTTTCATTGCTTTTTTTTTTCTTTCCAGTTGTTTTTTGGGGATTTTGAAACAAGGATCTTTTTCTTGGCTTACTTTTTAACATCTTAATTTTCTTTACGTGTTTTTTTTTTTCCTCCCCGGGCTGGAAAGCAGGGGATCATGGGCCTTGGATTCATTTGAGATGTTCACTTCCTGTTTGTGTCGTATGAGGGGGAGGGGCCTGCCGTTCCTTTTGGGCTCCACCCCCATGGAACAGGAGATGGAAGTGGAGGTGGACGAAGGGTTGTTACTGGTGCCCAGACCAACGGTGGCTTCACCTGTAGTCTGGGCCAGTCCAGCCTTCCTGTTCAGGCTGGTGCTCTCTCTGGCACTGCTGGTGTTCCCCTGCCCAGCTGTAGCCGCCCGGGTCTCCTCCTCCCTCAGTACCACCCATCACGTCCACCACTTCCACAACAAGCATGGGACTGTGCCCATTGCTATCAACCGGATGCCCTTTCTTACGCGTGGGGGCCATGGTAAGAACATCTGTTTCTGTTACTCTTTTCCAACTCTTCTTTGTGTCAGATCTGATGATTGACTAATGATTTTGTAACAGCCAGTAAATCCATGTGTGAGTTGGACTCAGAGGAATGACATGGACCTGAGAGGTCAGAGTAAGTTAATTTCTTCAAGAGGTTGATTTATGGTGGCAATGAGCACTAAGTTGAGTACATAAGCCTGGGCAATTGGTTCATCCATCTATTGATCTCTGTCATCACTGGAAAGTCTGAGAGGAGCCAGGCCTGGGTAATCGTAATCCCCCTTCCTCTGCTCCCAATAGGCCACAGTCTTGAGTCATGTCCCCGATTTGGCGGATGATGTTACCAGAGGCCGTTCCCTTCTAGGCGCTTTGCTGCACATCCCCAGCCAGCTGGGTTTTGCCTCTTGCCTTTCAAGCTCCGCAGCCATCTTGGGCCCAGTGATATATTGAAGTGTGGCCAATTTAAATTCATGTAATCACAACCCACAGTGTAATTGTTGATGTGTGATGACAACCGCTAACAGAGAATGGTTTTAAATGCTTGTTGAGATGCTAAATCTCACATGCTGTGCATGCATGGTACATTGTGTACTCAAGAAAATCCATTGATAATTGCCTGAGCACTCATTATTTTGTCCTACTTTCCACTCTATATGTCTTAGGTTCGCTGCTCAGTGGTGCATCAGTTGCTGTGCTGTTCTTAGCCTAAGCTGTCAGAGACAAGGCAGGGTTTCACACTGATGATTCTATTGATGTTCAACAAGATTTTTCTTATTCCTTTTGTTTGAAATTATTTTCACTGCTCTCATCTAACGCCCTGTACATACATTACTTTGACAGGAGACTTCAGTAGCATATATTGATTCCTCAATATGCTTACGTTGTTCCATTTGCATCCACTTAGTCTTTCTCCTATGTTTCTGTCTGGCTATGTGTGTGTTTATGTCTGTGCCTCTACCTCCCTCTCCACCCCTGTTTCTTTTGACTCAGTAAACATGTAATCTTTATTAATCAGTCCAGTGTAATCGATGGCTAAAGCAGCTTCATGTAGCTCTCTGTGACTCTGGTAAGCCTCTGCAGAAATCACCACCACACAACTGCTTCCCTGGTGCTCTACTGCTTTGGATTTATGGCTAACCCAGCACACAGCTACATGCACGCACATTCTCACAGTCAAAATGTGACTGAGCACATAAATGAGGGCTAACCCATATCATAGAGGAGATGGGAAGGGATGTGGTGTGTGTTGTCAATGACAAATTCATGAGCTGTCCTTTAATGGTGCTCAGTGGAGTGTGATGCTTCACAGTAGCCATGAATTGATTTGACTTTTATTTTTGAGGTCAAACCTGTGTCCCTATTGTATTTAATTATATACAAAATTAGATTTATACTGTGTCATAATATGTTTGATCATGTTGAAAATGCAAGCCATCCATTAAATAATCACAATACAATTACTTTTAGAGCCTGTGAGAAAATGATTTATTAATGTGTACCAACACAAATACCTAATGACACATTTTTTTATCGCTAAAATCTTAATAAAAACACCACACAGTTAAAAAGTAAAATATATAATGAAACACTATTGAACATGACCAAAGAAAAATTGGAAATATGTTTCAAGCACACTTAAATTTCAGCTGGAGTTAGTAGAATAAGGAAAAGCTTTAAAAATTGAAATTGATTTTTTTTTATTTTTTTTTTTTAATCCAAAGCTGTCAGTTTGAGTTTAATGCAGCTGTAAACAAGGCTTCACATTTCTGCTTTTAAATTTACTTTGAATGTCAATGTGTCTTCGCATGGGTTATAGTATTACAAGCTGCAAATCTGACACTTTATAAATGAAAGCTGAATTTATAAATGTCATTTTTTTTTGTCTGCTTCTCTCTACTTTAAGACTCTCCTTGTGCATCAGAAATACCCACTCAAAATTTCCAGGGATGTACCATCAGTTGTTTCCAGTATTTGAAAAAATAAAAAATAAAAATCATGATCATATAAATTTGTAACTGAAGCACTGACAGTGTTCCACCCTGTAGCTTTTTTTTTTTTATTATTATTATTATTATTATTTAAGTGAACTAAACTGGGGCAGTTAATCAGAGAGGCATTGTGAAAATGGCAGCTCAAACTAGTGTCCTCTTCTTATTGGCGTTTCTTTTTATTTTCCTGCCTTCTCTTTCTCCAAGCTCAGATAATTGGATTGCACCTCTCACATCTCAAGTTGCTAAGCTATTTAAATTGACATAATTAACATAAAAATGTTCTCTGGCTCTCTCTGTGGATTTATGGCTGTCAGAAGATATTGGCCTGCAAGAGAAATGGTCTGTTTGCTTGGCAAAAGGGAAAGGCTACATTCACATAGCAAACTTAAAACTCAGACTTGGGTGAGGTACTCACCAAACACTCTACAAGCCTGTCAGTCTTTTTGCGTCTATAATCATGTGCTGAAAGTTGTGTGGTTGGCTAAATTCAGCTTTATTTTTTTCCTGGCAGTATGCTGTAGCAGTTACTAATGTACGCCTACACAACAAACACTGCCATTTGTCATTTGGTTTGTGTTGTTTTTAGTAGCACACTTGTAGCGTTTTCATTATCTACTACAAGACAGCTCACACATATTAGAATGTTACTCTTTTGCAGGGAGTCAATTTCAATTGCCATCATAAATACTTCCATTGCAGCCTGGTATATCAAGTACTTGTCTGAAATGCCAGACAGTGTGTTGTCAACCAAGTGGCACGGCTTATTACCAGCACTAATACCCCACTCACTGATAAGAGTGCACTTGCTTCAGAGCCTTTTTGGGAGGCAGTTGTAACAGACCCTGTGCCACCACAAAGTCACATATACACACACTAACCACCAGCTTGGTCAGACCTCACGTCAGCCCCGTAAGCTTCCAAAAACCATCCACCTGCCGTCTCGTGGTATGCCAAGGAAGTCTTACTGTCTGCTAGAAAAGGAGGCACCTCTCATCCATTAAGCTGTCAGTGTGGCCCTGAACCCACCCCGGGGTTTTAGCATATCAGGCCTATGTGATTCAAGGCTCAGGCCTTATCTGCTCCTCTCTTCCCACAATGTCATTATTATGCTACATCTGTCTGGATGAGCTCCTGCAGGGCCAGGCTGCACTCACTTGCGGGCCCACACCCACCCATCCATGAATACGCACATGTAGCACAGCAGAGAGATTGATTACAGTCTTTCACAAATTTGCAGACGTGTTGTGAGGGGAAATTTGTCTATTTCAAATGAGCTAAAATGTAATTATATTACATGTTTTATATAGCTCATGCGAAATAACTGGATTCATCTTAATAATCTTAAACATGTCACTGTATTAACGGGCAGGAAAAACGCATGTATTTTTTTCATATACCTTTACTGTGATCTTTGAATCTGATTGTTCAAAATGAAGTCTGTGCTGAGTTAAACATTGTTAGACTATTTTCCCATTAATCTTTTTTCTCTGTGCAGACCTAAATCTCGTTTAATTAATGTATCTGAAAGCAGAATTCCTGACATTACATAAAATAGAAAATAGACATTCAGTTGTGGTGAATGATCATTCAGCAGTTAAACTTAAGATGTGAAAATCATATGTATTCTCGGATTTTAATTAAGCGAGGTGGGAGGGGATGCCATTTTAACTTATTTGAAGAGGTCACTGAACTTTTTTTTAATGATAACACATGACATTATTGATCATATTGCAAAATTATTGCCCAAATGAGGTTACTGTTCCCATGCCTTACAGCGTGGAATATGTAATGGCTAACACCATTCAGACTGAATGGAGGAGCCAAAGCATCGGCTACTGATTAATGACCTCTACTGTTACATCATATTCTGTGATGGATGAAGAGCTGCCTGGTTTAGAAGGTTCTCACTGTCGGTTTGAGACACCAACCAATTGCAGCTTTCTATATGTAAAGTAGTTCATTACTGTCTAGTCAGATGCCTCAAAGTGTCAGCCACATTGCTGTGATTACAGCTAATTGGGGAGTCTTGACCGCTGAACTGTGGCATTTCACTGGGCTGTCTGCCCATTGATAAGTGACCCTTACACACATGCTTCTTTCTAAGATCCACAGTGAATGTTAGGGTTTTTGGTGGCAAGTTGGCTTTACTGAGAAAGTCTTTCATGCCATTGCAAGTTCTTACCTTGTATAAATGTGCTGCATTTAAAGTAGCCCCATATATCCCTTTGAAGATATTTACAGAACATGCATGAATACACACTGCAATTAGATACTGATTGCAGTTAAGTGTGAACAGCCAACACTATTCCAGTTATAAATGAAGCTTGGCCCAGTGCTTGTTTATATGTGTGATCATCACTCTTTCGCACCATCAGCATGGCCATGGTTTTGCCGGTGTGTCTGGTTTTGTTCATTGCTCATCTGCCAACACATCTGTGATTGTAATCATGCACACATGAACACATCCAGGCACATTATTCACGACTCTTGTGGAGTCAGAGAAAGGCAATATTTGCCATGCAAGGTAATCCATACCTGAACACTCCACTGCATAGGGCTAAAGGGATTAAAAAGCTAATTTTGTTTCGGGCCCTCTTTGATGTTTTAGATGGAGGATTTCCAAGTGATTTTACTGCTGGGTGGATCACTCTGTCCTTGGCACTCAGCAGCACTTAGTCACTAGCAAAGGGGTCCACCAGTACTTATGTGGTTGTTCCCTTTATGCTTATCCAATATTTGTGCAAGTGTAAATATTGCATAGATTCAATGTTCCCAAGGTTGAAATATCTCCTTTTAAAGAACAATCAGGATTGTTCAGTTTGTGTCCTATGTGTGCTTCATAATTGGTTACTAAGGAAACCAAACACCAGCTTCACGTCACTTATGTTTGTAGGTTCAGGCAATTGAAAGATGGAAACCTTGAAAAAGAGGTTATCTGATGATTTGTGGCAATTACGCTCGCCACAAATCATCAGATAACTTAATATTCAGACCATAATTATTGGTGCTCATGCATCACCTGAGCTTTCTTTCAGTTGTGCCGATGTGTGCATCACAGCGGCGTTTTTCTTTTATGCTCAACTATACAACCTGACCATCAAAGAAAAAACACCTCCATCGTTATCTCTGTGGCAAAGCTTTGTTTACAGCAAGGTAGTATTGATGAAAATAGTGACAACATGAAAACAGTTTTTTTGTTTATTGTGTGTGAGCATATTATTTATGTGAGAATATAATAGTATGAGGAGTATGCAGTAATTTACAATGTTTAAGATCAATGGCTACATTGTCAGTTCACATGGAATGATTGTGAAATGTGCAGCCACACGGTCTGTACTTGACTTGCACTGTGTGTTAGTGGTAATTATCGGGTTTATGAATGTACTAGTGCTTACTGTTTCTCTAGTCTTTAATAATCATGATGGCCCACCTCTCATCATCTTTGAAGTAATTGAAGAGATATTATATATTCACACATCGTTGACCTCAATGTATAAAGCTCCCATTGTCATCTCTGACATTTTATCTTGATCATATATAAATAATAATACTAATAATACATTTAAAAATAATACTGATTAATTTTGGTGTCAGTGTTGATTTCGAATTGCTCTGCATTTTCATTCTTTTATCTTACCAGCCTTTCACCTCTACATTATATTTGGCTTCTAAATCTGCACACCCTTTATTATTTTTCTTTGCATTGTCTCATCTTTCATCCCATCGTTTTTGCATGCCCTCCACTTCCTATGGGAGAACAGTCACTGTTTGTAGACCTCTGCGTTTTGTGGTTTTCTTGGCAAGGCTGTGGATGCATACTGATGAAGTAAGCTGCTCCCTACACCCATCTATCCGCCCTATCCAGAGGAGGCTGGTCCACTAGCCTTTCGAGTCCTGAGGTCCAAGACGATCTTTGCTAAAAACTGCCCACTGTGTGGCCCTTTCATTTTAAGTCTTGTCCTTTTCTTTTGCCAATAGCCTGTATCTTTGGTTACTGTGCTAATGACAAGCTGCTATGTTTGATAATCACCGCTTTATCTCTGGGCTGCAGGGGGAGGTCAGGTGCAGTGTGTGTGTGTGTGTGTGTGTGTGTGTGTGTGTAGGGATGTTGAGGGGGAGAGCTAGTCAGCGCTCTCCTTTGAGAGTCAAGTCACAACCCTTCTCTTTCAGAGAACACCATTAGTATTCATGATTCTCCTTCCACACCAAGTCCAAGGCGCACAAGCACATGCACGGACACACGCATCGTGATGAGAAACAGAAAGGACGCCTCAGGTGTTCTGGACGGTTAAGATAAGCTTGCTGGTTTGACATTTTCTGTCCTGCCCCAACACCCCCACCCACCAGACCCCTTCTTACACCTCAACATTTGTGATCCTGTGAAAGGGGACATATATAAGCCAAGAGTGCCAGGCTACATACTTCCAAAAAGCTGCCAAGTCTGAAAATGCAGTGTGAGAGTTTGTGTGTGTGTCATCAGCTGAGATTTGTGAATGTTTGAACCAACCATTATGGGAGTTACTTTAAAATGGTTTTCTTTTTTCAGCTGCTTTTTGATCTGTTGCTTGGTCTTTGCCCTCAATGATTGAAGTCAATGATTTTCTTAATACATCTTCTCATATTTTGTCCATAGAAATAGAAGTTTCAATTCTTACTTGATATCTGATACTAACGACACTTTACAGCTGTAGCCTTAAACCCTTAAATTAATCTAATATACTGGGATGTGAATATCAGTTTGGTGTCTGTCTTACTTCACTCTCTGTGGAAGTATACCCCAATGATAGCTCTGTGGGACATTGATAATCACTGTACATATGAATAGGACAAGAAAACCTGAATTGGGTCACACTATAACAACATTTTGAATTTTTGTGTTTCCTGTTTTAACAAGGTGGTGAAAGATGTACATGTTTTTGAAGACACTGGTTTGTGTCATGAATCATTAAATCAGAGAAAAAAAATTTCTATCTGCTTCTAACAATAATTTCAGTGACTGGCTTTATTCGGAAATTAGCCTTCAATAGGCATTCATTATGCAAATGTTTCTTTTCAGTCTTTTCATTTTGTATCCTTTCTTTTGCTTTTCTATGAAAATAAATAATCATTCTCATTTTCTCAAGGTTTTCTTTGTCATCAGTATAAGTTAAAGGTCAGCAGAACATTGTTGTTTGGACAGAGTAAAGCTCAGAATAGTATGACAATGCAGTGTGAACCTCTGCAGCAAACTAGCTAGAAAATGCATCTTCAGTGCCTGCTGGCGAAACTGATTTGTCATATTTTACTCTTGCATGTTCAGGCGCCAACATAAAATAAGGTGTCATACACAGCCATTGGGGCCAGATGAACGTGTTCCATTCAACACAGCCATTTGTAGCTTTTCTATTAAAAGGAATGACCATGTGAAGAGGGGGGAGATAGTGCTATGGCCTGGTGAGGGTATGGAGGATCCTCCCATACCTAGATTTGATTAATGCCCCTTGAAAGCAACAGACGCCATGCACCACTCTATATGTCACAAACCAATAATATGAATGGGAATGGCATTCAAGCAGTTACCAGTTGCAGGTTACCCATTAGAGTTTCTGTTTTTTTGTATTTTGTGTGTCTGTCAGATTTTTTGCTGCTGGAACACATGTACAACAGAACATATGCTCAACACTGATATTGAAATACTTTCCTGTTGTTGCTACCACTTTTTTTTGGATATTGGTTACAATCTGATTTACTTCAGTAACAGCAGGTGTTATTTAGTCACAGTTTCTCCTGAGGTTTTCCTCCTTGAGATTTAGCTGCTCAAAAATGGTTGAAACTTGCCAAAGAGCGCAGGGGAGATGACATGCTTGGTCTGTAGTCTGTAGCGGGTGTGTTCTCTCATCCCAGCCCACCTTCTCTGCCATGGCAGATGAAAGAATCGCAGTCAAATCAGTGGGAGTGCACCATGGCGTGGGGCAACGCCTTGGCTTTGTAGACAGCAGAGACGAGGGGGCCAGATCTTCAGAGGGTGTGGTGATGTAAGCTTGCTTTAATTATTTAGCCGTCAGATATTAAAGCAGTGCGACTACGGGGGCCCGCGCCAAGGATTTGAGTCTCCACTGGGAGTGCTCGCCATTAATAAACAAAGTGGCTTATATTATGCATGACTGATGCTTTGAAAAACTGCCACCTCTGCCACTCTTCCCAACCCGACGGAGTTTTAGGAGGCTGAGGAAAGCGCTTTCATCAGCTTCGCTCCTGTCTGAATGTAAACTTCCACCACCCCCATCCCACAGCTAACATTTCCATCCTCCAATTCCAGTTTTTAAAGGACCCTTGAGTTTGGTTTGTCTCTGCATTAAGCTGTTCATGATACTAAACATATAGTAATTGTTTTCATTGTTTTTGCAGTTGCGGATTTGTCTATAAATTAGGTTTATTGTGCTAACAGGAATTAAGGGACGTGTCAGACAGTGAGAGCAACAATTAATTCAGAACACAAAATGTCAGTGTTTTTTTATTTACAAAATGTGGTACAATATTGGATAGGACTTGTTGAATATTGAATATGTTTGCCAGAGTGAGGATGATTATGTAATTTCCAGAATTATAGTCAATCATTTGTGACTTCGGGTCATAACACTATAAGTAAACAGAATGTTTTGCTTTTTTTTTTAGCTGCTGACACACTAATTGTTTAAACAATCCTAGATAGGCTTTCTCTATTACATTAATTTCCATGTTGATACTTTAATAATTAGTGCAATAATAAAAGTATTTTTTATGTAGCCCTTTCCACCTACTGTACACTGCATGGGTCATTAAACATTTATCTGCAGTGTTAGCTTTGCTCAGCTGGCATCCCATTCTGCATCCATTGTTTCAAAAGAAGAACATTCCATGGCTGTGCTGCCTTCAAATATTTAAATTTAATTTCTTTGACTGAGAGCACTCACAGCAAGAAGGATGTCAACAGGGGTTTCCTTGTCGGCTTTTGTTTATTCCGTTTGGTTGACAGTGGAAGCGACCCATGTGGCACTACGTTGGCTACACTTGTTTTATACCCATGATTTATTTTTACTGCAGTCTTTTGGGATCACTGATTTCTGGCTTTAATTATTTCTTGTACCTGCATTGTGCTGTAGTGGAGATTCAATATAAAAAAAGATGATAAATTACTTCAGCAGAGACATACAGCTTTGCAGTTTGAAATGTCAGAATGTGAAAATGAAGGTTTACTGAAAGCACATGACAGATAGCAACACCCTGCTGTGTCTGTGCATACACCATATTACATAAATACACATACACACACATACACACACCCACACATGTTCTACCAATGGAAAGTTACTTTGCAGAGTTCAAGTGAACTTCAAAGATCTTTGTATCTTTATCTGACACATCTGTGTCAGGGCTCTGATGACTGACAGGCATGGCATCCATCACCATCATTCCCCCCTGCCTCCACCACTAATGTGCCCACAAGTCATCCCTGGGTGCAGTTTCCATACTCAAGAAAGGAAGGGAAGATGTGATATCTAGTGGAAATGAGGAAGAATGGTGGAAAGAGTGGAGATTAATAGAGTAGGGGAAAGGAGAGCTGCACAGCAGGGGAGGCAAAGGAAGGATGGAGAGCATGAGAAGGAAAGAGAGAGAGAACTACAGAGAGTGATAAAGTCTCGGCACGGTGTGTTTGAAGCCCTAACTCATCTTCTCGCACACAGAGCCTTGACACACTTAAATCTCCTCCCTGGGGCCTTTGGGGGGCTGTAGAGATGAACCAAGGCACTACTGGAGCAGAACCAGAGATAGACAAACCCCTGCTACGTTCCACTCTACTCTGCACCTCTGCCATCTTATCCCAGCCCATCAGTCATTTTACCACAGAAATAGGTTATCCAGGAGTGTGCCCAGGTGACAGTCCCATTTGGGACTAGCTAAAGCCACACTCCTCTTCACAGTTCTGGGCCATGGGGCCCTAAACCTTGGCCTTTCAGCTCATTGGTTTTCCTTCCCATGGCACAATTGGAATGTGCATTGACATTTTTCCTTTTCATTGCTTCCCACTCTGTTGCACCAGTTTGGAAATAGACCTCATCTAAAAAGAGCACTAAGACAATACAAAAGCAAGGTCCATCAGTCATCTGACAGACAGTAAGAGATTATTTTATATATAAAATATACACTTTACATTTACTACAAGTAGATTGTGTTACTTGCGGAAAAAAAAGTCTGGTAAAGTAGAAGTATTGAGTCAGCTTCTTTACTCAGTTAAAAATAATAATAAATCAGGCCCTGAGGCATACAAAAACACATCATATTAATGGAACACAAAGACAGTGAAAACATTCTAACTTTATATGAAAATACAGTATGTATAGAAAATAATGACTTCATTAATTATAACATTAAGTGCTTGTATACTTGTGATGTTTGATATGGACTACTGCACACACCAAAGGATTGTCCTGCTTCTTAAAATAATAACTCCATCCAAATGCATTCATACTAAAAAGTTAGCATTTATTTACAAATATTAGGAGTAAGGGGGAGTAGAACATGTGAGGAGTAAAAGTAAAACATGGTTAGAAAAGTATACGTTTAAGTTAAGTACAGATTTTCAGTTACCTCTACTTTTCATATTAATTTCTTTAAAGAAAATCTTCAAATAGCGCATACTCACACTTTGACATTCTGATGGGGTGTGGACTAGGTGCAGCTTGATCTCTCACGGGATGGGAGAACAGCTTAGGTCAATATCTACTCAAAGTGAGTCAAGTGAAAGCGATAACTTGAAGTGGCTGTAAACTAGATAGATTGCAGTAGGGAACAGTGCAGGTAGAGCATTCCTAATGGTAGAGGTGCAGCGAGGGCCTATCCAGCATCATCCTGTACTTACAGAGAGAGTAGAGTCTATAATCTGTCTGCAACGATAACTGTAATGTGGGGGCCTTTATCAGCCAAGGGGAAAACCAAGAGGCTTATCTCATGGCCTGTAAGGCAAATCACTCCGTCTTCCATCCTCAACACTCTCCACCCTTTTCACATCTTCTCCTCCTTCTTCCATACTCCAGCTAATGTTCCCTCATTGGGCAGATTATTGACCGCCAATGGCATGGCATGTGGGCTGGCTAAGAGGCCTAGTCTGGCAGAGAATTTGACAAAAAGGATTGTTTTTTTTTAGAATCTCCCACTTTAAATTGCACACTTGTGCATTGAATGTCTGTTGGAAAAATAAAACGATATTCCATCTGCTTATTTGTTTATGCTTGAAGACTAAATGGCCCCTTAGCCACATAAATTGGAACTGGCATCGAACACTCCTCCTAAATACTGAGCATTCACACTTAATTTGACTCTCCCAAGTAATTTAGTCTCCTTGAAATATTTTCAATTAAACTCATGTATCTTGTGTCCTGAAACCTTGGAGCTCTGCTCAGTTAGTGCAGAGCTATCTGACTTCATATTCATCAGTCAGTGTAATTGCTGTCCAGTACATAAGCAGTCCTGGCTTTTCAGCACGAATAGAAGGCTAGATTTACCCCACAAACTGGGTTACATTACAACTAACTGTCATTGTGAAACTAAACCCTACAGGGATAAAGTATTATTATGTTGTCAGTGTGCCTTGAGTTGGTAACATTGTATTTTTAGTCATGCTGGCTGCTGTAGTGATCACATTACTGGACTCCTCACTCTGTAGTCACCAAAACAAATACCCTGCCCTACTGTCAAAGACAAACAAATTGTATCAAGATCCATTTTGACATGCTCCAAAAGCCATTTGGCATGTGAGGAATTGCACTGATAAACATTTGGATGAACTGTAGCTAGGCATATTTCACTCAATATAGCTAGATAGTGAGCATATGGCTTATTAAAGCTTCACATTAACACTGTCAAACAAAAGGTCTCGGTCTAGCAACCATTTCTTAAATGGCATTGAGCGTATTTGACCTTCCTTTCCCCACTTGCCTCTGTTTCTGTATTTGTCTTCATTTTAAATATTTCCTGTGCAGGACCTCTCATCTATCTGCAAAGATTCAGTGCTGTTTTGAAACTCTTTTATTACCTACAGAATTACTATTATTTAAGATTAATCTCCCTTTCTGTGTTGCTAATATTAAATGTTGTTTTCTTTCTAGTCAATGTGGCTGGACATAGACAGCATGTCTCCAATGAGTGACCAAAGTGATATATAGCCAACTTGTGTGCTTGCCTTTATGCAGAGGTGGAGTTCCCAGCACTCCACTTGACTTGAATCATTTCCCCTGTTGTGAGACTATGCTCTCTACCTGTCAGTCATCTGTCTTGTTTTGTCAGTTTCCTCCTCCATACATAGGCCCCATCTTCCTTTGTCGACGTGCTCTGTGATCTCTCAAACAGTGCAGAGAAACATAAAGCTCTCCTGGTATTGATTGTATTTCACTCTCAGGTAGAGGCTATTGTCCATAAGCTGTACTTTGGGGATCAAAAGGTCAGAGGTATTGAAAACTAATAAACAAGATTGATGTCAGGCTCCTGTAGAGGCTTTAAGTGTTAGATAATGGATGCGCTGTTGTACTGTCGTCAACTTTTACTTCCAACTCTGATTCTGTTTAAACATTTAATTTCTCTTCTTAGAAAGCTGGTCGCATTAGAACAGCCTTTGTTATGATTTTTGGAGCTAAATTTAATCCTGTCACATAGCGGCAAGACGTAGGATTTCTTCTTGGAGATGTCATTGATTCAGAAAGATACGAAGGATCTAAATGATTGACAGATTGGGATGCGAGGAGACTACTTGTTCTACTGTACTACTGCTGTCAGTCTAATATGACTCATTCCATTTGCGCAATTGTAACTGTTGTTCCAACACACACACAAAACACTTGCTAATCATTTTCCACTCCTACAAATAGCTCTGTAAGTACCCTTTATTGTGGGCAATTTTCTGTTAAAATGCTGAACACTGTTTATCATATCTGAACTACACATATTGTACCTCTATTATTAACTTGAAATAATTGCAAATTGAACCTACAGAAAGTATTTAATGGTGCGCCAATGCTGAAAAACAATTACAATATCACTAAAGCATGCTCGGTAACAAAATGAGTATCCTGATGTGTTGGTTGCATGGTCATGTTGTATTTTTTAATGGCACACATGCAGTTTCATTTATCCTTAAAAAGTAATCATGGAAGGTGATGACAGTTAGTTCATGTCATAATCAAAGTGCTGGCCATGCGAGTCAATTTGTGCTCATGGCAAGTATGGCAGTATGTATTATTGGTACACTGTTACTATGGGTGCCACACAAGGCCAGATAGATAGAAGGACAGGAGCAGAGAGAAAGGGAGAGGATTGATGAATGCAGGCACAGTGGGCGAGCAGGTGAGAGATGGAGAGCGTTATTTTTCTCCCTCTCTCTTTTCTCTCAGTGCCGGGAGGTGACCTCTAGCTCGGCGATATGAAGAGAATGTCACGCAACATTACCCCTCCCTTCGCCCCAGACGCAGTTGAAGTTTTATTTTTTGTGCCATGCTGTGGAGAGAAAACAATTCTCTTCTTCCTTGATTAATGTCTGTTACATGGCCAGGCAGTACAGAAGGAGGCAGTAAAGACAGGATTGGTATCCCGTCTTTATATATTCCTTCTCTCCGATATGCCACATGTATTAATCAGAGCACTGACAGGCTCCAGAGAGGACCACAGTGTCCCTGACTTCGCTCCCTCTGGATGTCACCTGTGATCCGCTCTCATTGGTTAGCTGACCTCCCTTCTAACAGGGCTACTAGTTTGAAGCTTGATAGGAAAATGGACCCCAGTGGAAAATCTGTATGGTGATTCTATTTTTTAAAGAACAGGACTTGGGTCAAGAGCCAGCAGCAACATCATGAATACCTAATAAGTGCCTTTGTGCTGTGATTTTACAAAGGCACCTTTTTTTAAAAACCTATCTTTCCATATTTGTCGCCGGCTGTAACAGACTACTCCCAGACCACGATGGAATTCGTAGAATGTGTCAAGGTGGCACCAAAAGACATATTTACAGTTCTTTAAAGGGTACATTTTGTCCCGTTCGTGTGATATTAAAATTGCTGCAAAGTTGAGATCGAGGAGTGGCTGAAAGGTTGAGTGTAGATGTGTGAGATGGGTGTTTATCTGGGACATGCAAATGACAGATTATCAAGATACCGTCACAGAGCCAAGTGAGCCATTGAAATGGTTAGTGAGGGTTTTTGTTCTGCTTTACCACCTAAGAAGAGCTAGATCAGTTTAGATCAGGGGTGTCAAACTCATTTTAGTTCAGGGGCCATTTACAATCCAATATGAGCTCAAGTGGGCTGGACCAGTAAAATAATAACATAATAATCAGAAAACTTTTCTTTCTGTTTTAGAGTAAAAACAGTTAAGGTAAATAATGGAAATGTTGACATTTACAAACTATCCTTTAAAAACGTTAAATAACATGAACAAGCGGATGAATAAGTGCGATTTTTATATTATGCCTCACTTTATTATTTACAGAACTTACAGATCACTGTGGATCTACAAAAGCAAAAAACATGAAGTAATTAAGCATTTTTCTTTAGAAATTTCAGGTTGTACATGGTTATTCAGGTTATTCCTATTTTTTGCAAAATAATAGTTTGTAAATGTAAACATTTTCATGCAATTTTACTTTTTTACACTAAAAGATAAAATAAAATTGGAGTTGTCATTATTTCTAGGTTATTATAATAGGATTTGACAAGAGATCACATTGGTCTATATGTGGCCCCGGAGCTAAAATGATTTTGACACCCTTTACAGTTAATATTTTATGTGTAATTTTTTTTTAATTTTCCAAATTCATCCAACAGGCCGGATTGGACCCTTTTGTGGGCCGGTTTTGGCCCACAGGCTGCATGTTTAACGCCCCTGGTTTTAGTGGTACAGAATGTTTAGAACATTTATGCTCACTTATGCTACCTGGCCATCATAGTCTTTCCAGCTAATAACTGAAGTACTCTGCAAACCTGACAAAACTCACAGCACAACAGCAGTTTTACAGCTGCCTCTATTAGTCGGGCCATGTGATTGACCATTGGAATTTGTGTTAGGTCAGATGCAAATCAAGAAACATACTAGACAAGGCAGTGGTAGAAGATAATGCAGACAAATAAATATGTAATTCAGAATATAATGACACCAGAAAGGCTTCATTCTCCTGTTGAAAAATTGAACAGGGTTTGGCACACATCCTCTGAAGGGCAGGTGGACTGCACACCCCTCGTTACAGGGTGTTAATTAGATTTCTTTTTATACAGGATTCGTGATGTAGCGTAATCTCAAATGGCTTACTTGATGTCAGTATCAAAGTGTGAATGTTCAAGATTATTTTAGAAAATGAAATGGCATATGGAGGCATTTTCCCATAACATGCAGAATTTTATACATGTTCTTACTGTTGCATATATTATCACCAGCATTGAAGTGTTTCATCACACCATCATACAATTTAGCTTACACCTCAAAAAGCACATTTTAGAGTTTAGTATGACTTCAAACAGTGCACCAGTGTCTGTCTGTCAGTTTGGTTAATGACCATGGAGAGCTACGACTGCTCTGCCGTTGGAGGGGGCTCGTTACATTCATGACTGTCTATCAGCTTGTCCATCCCTTATTTATTGAGTACAGAGAACCACCCTCAACAGCTCAACCACTCCTTCCTCTCAATAATTAACTGTCTGACCTGGCCATCAGATAACACTGGCTCTCCACTTCATACAAGACCTTCAATACCCTTCACTCGCTCTGTTCCGCAATAACATTCTTCTTGTGACTCACATAGAGCAGGAATGACTCTCATCCTCCAAATCACACATTCAGCCTTTTCAACCACTGACAAAGTATGGCTTGTTACGAATGGTGGCAAATGTCAGACTTGACAGAGGGTCCCTTTAGAGGCGAGCTGCCAGAAGCTTGTCATGTCGTGACGTGTGAAAAGTGAGGTGACATAAAGTTGTGGCTTTGGACAGAGTGGTGTGGAGGCCTGACTTAAGTTATCTGTACAGTCTGTGTGGCAGGGAGCAAAGAACTAGTTTATACCTTTATTTATCACTGCAACTGTGGCAAACACTGCAAGTAAACACTAGCTCATTATTCACTATTTTGCTGAGTTGTACATGCTTTAAAATGCATGTATTTGTATTACGGAAAAAGCTGTGAAGTTAACAAAAATATATAGCCACGGTATTTGTTTAGGTGCGTCTGTGTGCATGTTAGTACAAATTAGGAAATGGGTATCGAAACTAAACGCAGGGAATCAAGCAGCACATATCACGTTGTTATTCGCAAGGTTCTCTTAAGTGTCATCTGAATACCTTATGATGAGTGGAAACTGACAGAAGATTCCTCAAACTACGCAGAGTGGGAGGTGTGTGAGCAGTTATATATAAGGCACATGTTTGTGTGTGAGTTCATGCGTGTGTAGGAAGTGTGTGTGGGTGGCAAAGAACTGGCATCCAAGCATCTGGAAAGGTGACTTCTATTGCAAACAAACAGTTGAAGCTCAGGTTTGATTGGCATGAGAATATCCACTTCACTCTGCTTCTGCTTATCGTCGCTATTTGATTATAATTTAAGCCCTTCTTGCTTCAACTGAGCAGATACCTTGTTACCAGGGGTGGCAAGAGATAACTCATAATCTGTTCCTCATATTTGCTCAAGACTCAAGGACATCTTACCTAATGAAGACGCAATAAGGAAAGAGATTTGTGTGTAGCACAATGTTTGCAGGGCATCCATTTTTTAAAATATGACAAATCCCACCAAAACACTAAGGGGCTGATTTACTACGATCACAAATAACAGGCACAAATTTGCTTGCACATGCAAAAAAAAAAAAAAAAAGCATGTGCTATTGATTTGCGTGTCACGAGTGATCAACTAAGATTGCCTGCGCAAATGATGACAGATGCAAAGTCTTGGAGACCGCCCTGTTTAAATGAGGATTTTACATGTGCTACTGGTTGTTGTCATGGAGACAGTCCGCTGTAAAAACTGCTCTTGGATACCAGCACTAATGGCAAGAGTGCGCTGGATTGATCCGTCCTGTTAGTACATAAGCTTCAACGGGCTTTTGCGTGCGCAATCAAGTTTGAGCATGTTTTTAGTAAATCAGGCCTTAAGTATTGGCCACTGTTTGTAGTTAAAGTATTTTCCACTGTGATTTAGATTTAAGTCTTTTCTTGGGTTACACATGACGGAAAGGTCTGGAAACGGGTCAGTTTTGTCATGTTTTTTTTACAGGCTTTAGTTTTCTGATTTGGTACCAAAAACAAGCTACAGTTGACAGTAACTGAGGGGTGACTTATATGGAGAAAGCTGTGATTTTATGTGTGGCATCTTAACTGTACTGACAACTGACCTGTTAAATACAGCTTTTCACTTAACATTGAAGTGTACATGTACAGACTATTGTCCATTACATTATAGTAGAAAGGTGTTTGACTATACGAAGACAGAACAGCGTTGTGTTTGTCTACTTTGACCTTGGATGCATCTTGCTGTCACGCATGTATTATGCACATAATTGATTAAAATACAAATAGTACACTAACATTGGTATGGTCATTAAATATACTTCCACATAATCTGATTCTGACTCTACCCTCAGTCAAGCAGTGGCTGGTGACAGCCAGTGGTACAGTATGTCTAGCAGAGGTGTGCTGGCATGGCAGCTTGTTCTTTTCCGTGACACAGGGAGCTTTTTATCTCACCATCAGCCCACAGGTGTTGCCACTGTGACTACATCTGAATCCAGTGGCACCTAAGCTGGACATATCAGTGAGAAAATAGACAGAAAGTAGTAGGAGTGGAGTCAGGCACTGGCACTCGTCTCCCACAAGTCACTGCTTTTAATCAATTAATGAGACCAAATGGAATCCACTGAGGCTTTGTGTTGCATTAGGCAATCAATGGTGAAGAAAAGAAGACATCTGGGATTTTCCACAAGAAAAGAAAAGAAAAAAGAAAAAAAAAGAAAAGAAAAGGGTTTATCTGTCTCCTTTGGATAAATAGTGTAGTCTCATTCACAGAAAAATGCTGTTTTACTTTGCAGAGGTGTTGGTCTGTTTTAGCCAAACACCAAAGAAAAAAAACCAAATAAAACCTCACAAATTTCATTCACTTGATATCATATGTAAATTGAAACATAGAAATGTGTCTCTGAATGCATAATCACCTCACTACCGCCTCCCCTGCTGGTGATCTGCATCGTAAGCATTATCTCTAAGGCCCCAATTAAAAACTTCCCCTGATTCAGTTACAGTGTTGTATTGTGCAAACATTCCACTGTTTACTCTCACTTTCCTCACCTCAGTGTTCCTGTCTTTGACAAGAAAACTGCTAAAGAATTTTGTGTTATGTGCTGAAATAGGATAATTCTATAACAATAGCAATTTGAAGAAGTAGCAGACAGAAAGGAATGCAAAGAGGCTAAGAGAGTGGGAGAAGAAAATTGAATGGACAATAACAAGACAGGAGATGAAATACAGAAGAAAGTCATACAAGGAGATTTGAAAATTCATTATTTTTAAAAACACACTGCCAGAAATAATTGTACTGCGTTTGCTCATGTTTCCCCCAAAAAGAGATTGGATTATATAAGAAGTCCTTCTATGTAAGTGCCACATTTTGAAATATTGAGCTCCAGATATAACTTTACTCTATGAAACTGACAACGCACAGCTCTGGTGAAGTGGTGACCAGCAACCTGAATTCTCCTTCTCCATAAAGGGTCTCTTCTCCAACGTGCCATAGTCCTCTCTCACGTTCTGGTTGACTGCTGTCTTCATTGATCCCCTCTCTCCTCATGACTCTCTCTCCTCCTGGACTGTTCCGCAAAATTTCCCCGTCAGTGAAGTAGAGCTGGGAGGCTTTCAGGGCTGCAGCTGGTGCAGCTGTCACCGGCACAGCGGACACTCTTAATTGGCTCCCCTGGGGCAGTCCCCTTGGTGGAGCAGAGCAGGACTCTGTGGAGGCATGCCGAAGAGAACCCGAGTCCATGCAGGCCTAGTTTAAAACCCACTGAACATGCCTCTGGGCTGTGTTATTGTGCTATGTAATATGGCTCATACTGGAGGCACAAGAACAGCTTTTTGCAAAACATTTTTTTTAATCATAGTAGTGATAAGAGAGATTACTTTAGTAATGTTGTTTTCTGTATAAGCATTACAATTCTAGTCTCTCTTAGACAGAAGTAGGAAGTAAAGTTTTTTTTTTTTTTTTTTTTTCTGCTATCACGCTATCAACTTTTCTTCAGTGTAGAATTCTCTGCATCTCATCATACCTCGGCACACTCTTTGTCTCTGTCTCCTTTGCTTTACGCAGCTCAGTGGTGGAGCAGAGGGATGAATCAGTGAATCAGACATCTGCTTTTCCCTCTCCCACTCCCTCATTTTTATGTTCCACCTCTGCTACTTGGCCCGCACCCCTTCTTGTCACAAGCCTTGACGTCTTTTACATTTCCTCTCTGTACGCTCTCCTCACCCTCTTATCCTCTCTTCTTACTTTTCTTTGTTTCTGTTCTACTTCCATTTCTTTTTTGTACTATATCTGACCCTTTTTATCTGAGTTTTTATCTTTATTATCTGCTCCTTTCATCATAGCTAATGTAATTCCAGTATTTATGTTTTTGTTTTTTTTTTCCCTTTGACTCCCCAATTTAGACCACCGCTGTCAGATTAGCTGATATTGTTATGAGACGCCAAACAAAATAAAAGACCATATCTGTTTCTCCTGTTATTAATTGAGGTGCAAGTTGACTGAGACATAACTGGAAAGAAATGGATGTGTCTTGGCGTAAATCGGAGATTGCCTTTTTGGCTGTTGCAGTGTTTAGGATTTTTTTCAGTGTCTATTCAGGAAACATGGGTTGAATCTACAGTCTTGAAGACTCACAACTACTGAAAGTGATTTATTTAACTTGCCCACAAACTTTGCTGTGTTGACTTTCCATCTTTGTCTGATTTATCAGACTTTATTTGATTTTATCTGTCACACAACAAATCAATGTACTCCCCACGAGAGCTGGCAACAGTCACAAGAGCTTCACCCCCACATCTGTAGGACTTAAAAGCCAATGGAACAAACCCTGGGTGTATTACCTAATGATTAACATTCATTCACTGGTCTATTAAATGGTCCCCAATTAGCACTGAGTAGCGAGGAAGAAGCAACTTTACGGTGTGATATTTTCATAGCCTCTGGTTCCTTGGCATTTTCGGCTGATTTGTTAATTAAAGTTAGGCGGGGGTGAGGGGTGATTGACCTTTTAGCTCAATTTGTTTCCTAGCTGCTGGTGCATTGACTGTGTATTTTCCTTTTTCCTGGTGAGTAATCGAGCAAGGAGAAAGGGCTGCACCCTCAGGTATCCCAGAGTCTGAATTATACACTCCCTGGGCCTGGCTGTTTGTACATGTTCTGTGTCAACACGCGTACACATTCATTGCACAGCAACAGAATTATGCATCCGTGTCTGTTCTTGTTAGCAAACAGTGCACACACAGCAGGTGCACACCTGCTCTGACGTAACCAAATTTAAGAGGCAGCACAACACAGAGCTTGTGTCTCTACATAATAACAATCTGCATGTACTGCACAGATTACTTGTGACAAAATAATTGGACCATCGTACGTAAACAGAGTATTTCACACATTTGTTTTTGTTATCTACAATGATTATGTATCTTAAATATCATAAACATATTATCAGTTTCTTTCACTTTCAGAATATTTTATGCACATAACTTTGGTAAGAGTTTCTGTACCTGTGAGATGAACCTTCATTAGATTCAATTAACAGTTCTTTATTAGCAATCTAGCACTTGATTCCAATGTTGTTAAACCTATTTGCATTTTAAATCGTACCCTTTCCAAAGAATACATGCAATAACTTCTAGTGGAGTGTTAGTTATCACAGCATTTTGCTTTCCATCCTCTTGCCTCAAAAATCTCTGACAGAATGTCTGACAGAAATGTACAGTTATTGGCAAGGTCATTCATTTCTTCACAATTGTACTATATAGCCAGTAACACTGGAGGTGCTACTTGTATGACTTATTACACAACCAGCACAGAAGATTATCTAATACTTAATTTCCTGTGTGTTATTACTATTTAAAAAACTTTCATTAATGCATAGGACTTTAGGATTTTTCTTTTTCTGTTTCCCAGGTCAGTAAGATCATTTGACTGTTTCACTCCACAGTTAAATCTATTTTCCTCTGCGGTCACAGATGTCAGAGCAAGCTGCTGTGTGTAACACACCATATGCTGAGCTTCACTTTCAATAATTTTGATAGTAACAAAGTAATTTATTGTTGTTTAACATTAGAGGTTACTGTGTGCCTCCACAATATTTTAAGTGAAAGTTCAGAAACTTTGTATCCACTTTGTTTATTGGAAATAAAACATGTTAGCAGATAATACTTGATAATCTGAAAAGCTAATAAACTGTAGCAGCAGCAGCAGCCTATTTTGCTGTTAATTGTTTGTTTTTTTGAGCTATTCCAATAGAAATTCAGTGCTCCTCCTGGTTTCCTTTCGAAGAGAAGAACATATTTTAACATACAATGCTCTCTGAAAAACAAAGCAACAGAAATGTTCAGTAAAAGGCATAGGAGAAAACGGTAATGGAGGGAGTCAGTCTAAGGCCAGTTTCTCCCGTTGTTTGGTAGTTGGACAGCTTTGAGGGGTCTTCTGCTGACTCAAATGACGAGTGATGGCAACTCTAGACTGACAGACACAGTGACCACTCAGATTGATGAAAGGTGCCATTGGGAGACAGATGAGGGAGTGATAGTAAGGGACAGATCAGATGGAATGGTGGACGAAAAGGTCAAAGTTTGGGGCACAGCTTGAAAGAGAATCTGCACTCTGCACGTTGTGAACAGAGAAATGAAAGCTTCTTTGAAGTGGTGCCTCATGGCAGGAAGGCTTTTTAACTGTGAAGTTGATGGCGGGAGAACTGGAAAACTGGAGAGATGAACCCTGACAGTAGTTACAGTTACATATGTACATCTGCAGTTTGGAGTCAAGATAAGACCATTTATAAAGTGTGAAGGTGAAATAAAATACAGAGAACTCTCTAGAGCTAGAACTTGACATGGGCTACATCAGCAGTAGATTCATGATTCTACTTGTGGGTCAGATGCAGTAGATTCACAAAGACATTACATTTTTAAAGCTGTTTGTATATTCCATGTCAAGTGTTTCTTCAGATACAGCCTTATGAATTAACAGTGACAGAGAGTAAAAAAAAATGCCATGAAGAATATATAAGCAAGGGAGATGGAGTGCATTACTCTTCAGCTTGATAGCGCTATCCTGTGTTTCAAAAAGAACATACTGTGCAGTAGGACAATTTATAACTCAGCAGTGGAAAGACAAATAAGCAAAACATGAGCCAGAAAAGGGGAATTAAATTGGAATTAGGATGTAATGGAGAAAATCACCAGCTGTATGAATGAGAGTTGACAGTGGTAGTGAGCAGGCGCAGGCAGCAACCTTGAAGTTAGAAAAGCGTGGATGTAATAGAAAAGGAAAAGTACTCATGCTAAGTCTCAAGGAGGAGGGAATCAACACATTAATCAACTGTTGCAGTATGTTGGATCAGCAGTGACCAGTGTTGGTAGACTCTGATCAGTGTGAATGTCAGAGTATGACTGTAAAAGTGTATGAACGGGGTCACTGTTCCAGCATGAATTACTGTTAAACAAAACTAAAGGTCTTTACTGTATTAGCAGCAGCCGGAGGGCTATGTATTCACTTTTAACCAAACAAAAGGAAACTGTTGCCAAGTTTGCCAGTGTTTGGAACCTAACAAAAATATTATCTGGAAGAGAGTAGTGCTAATAGCCCCATGGTCAATGTAATGGTAATGAATTCCTCAAAATGTTAGGGGGAGAAAGATCGTGACTCAAAAAAAAATAAAAGAAAGAAAATTAGATAGTGTTCAGAATAGTGGAATGTTTTTGTCAAAATCTGCAAAAGAAATTATCATCCCAGTAGTCTGAGGATTTACAAAATATTCAGATCTCTTCCTGGAGACCCCAACTTTCCACAGCTAATGTCATGATTGCTCATACCTAATTTCATCTCAGATGGTCTTCTGGAGACCCTGCATATCAATGAAACCGACTTCCACAACAACCCGTTGAGTCAAAGGCAAAATATTACGCCAAGACCAAAGTGTTTATTTATTGAAATGCATCACTGTTGGTGTTGCTTTTAAATAAACACCACACAGCATGAGCAATGAAAGACAGTAAATAACTTGAAAGAAGAAAAAGAAAAGGGTTCATAATGACTTCTTTCTATGTCACAATAATGAAACCCAGGCATACAGTGGTGTTATCGACTCTCACAGTCATATGCAAATTGGTTGTAACACATGTTCTCTCACCTAAAGCACAAAAGCTGTTGCATGTCGACCCAAGAGAGCAAGATGGATCATCTCAGTCAGGACCTTAGACGTTTCTATTCATGCCACCCCTCTCCATAGAAGCTAATGGATTTTCCCTGCAGCACATCTTTATTGTCTAATGCACAATAATGTCTTGGATGTTTTATGAGCTCGACCTAGCAAGCAGACAGAGAAGAAAGTAACGCCAAGGCTGATCGATGGCTAGGTAGTTGATGGATATAACCATATGGAACAGGAAGGTTGATGGGGAGATGGGGAAAACACAGGGAGCTCTGGTGCAGAAAGCTACATCAGATGCTTAATGCTCTTCTGCAGAGAGACATCTGGGCTTAATGCACAGTACTTGGATTCTTGTTTCTTATCTGTTGTGAATTATAAATATGGATTTTCAAGCTTGCATACTTGGATAGAATTGGACAGAAATGGGTTCTTAGGACTGAAGCGAAATCAACTGTGGCTATTCATAGGTTTAGCATATTTAGCATTTGCTTCATATTGTATTTGTTTCATTTTAGTCTTGTTTTCATTTTTGTCCTCACCCCTTCATAAGTTAAACTGAAGTCCACCAACGTAGTTTAACAAAAAAAAAACGTTCTTACACTAATAATCCAAACTTGTAGTGGTATGATTGTAAAGCCGACATGATTTTCCTACACATTCTAACCAAAATATTACTATTTAAATTCTTCAATGCTCATAACACGCAGCATTGAAAACACAATATAAGAAATGGAAAATGCTCGCCATGAGCTATGAATCTAACTCTAATGTGTGTCCTTGTGTATATGCATGTGCCTGGAGTCACTTTGTGCAAAAAAAGATGTTAGTTCAGCAGTGCATAGCATGAAGCGATGGTTCAGTGCTCCTGTGGGAGTGGATCTGTACCTGTCTCTTTTATGCTTGCAATGCTTGGCTGCACTAAGCACCCATCTGTAGGAACACATGGGGTGAGTTTGGCCAGAACTGATGAGAGAATCAGTAGCAGTTTGAGGTTAGAGAGAGCAGGAAGAGCAGGACCTTCATGGCTGGGAATGCATGTCTACAAGAGAGCAGACACACACACACACACACTTAACATAATGTTTTCCAGTACAAGAGCCTAAACCTTATGAAACATCATTATTTAAAGATTATCTTCCCAAATAAATAAGAAAAACAAAAGAAAGGGGTGAAGGAACCAAGCTGTTGTAAATATACCACTGTTAGCTCAAATGATCAAAATGATGCTTACAACTGCTTGCCATTATAAATCCAAATGTAATTCATTCAGCTTTTATTGGGGCATAAATGTATATATATAGTTATATTTTTTTGTGTCATTTAAAAACTTTTGTTTTTCAGCAACAGGTTACTTTATATCCTAGGTTTGCATTAATACCTGGGAACCCTTTGGTATGAATGGAGTCCAGTTGTCGAAACAACACGACTGTTGTGCACTGTTTTTCTCTCGTGTCCATTTAAATTCACAGTTCTGAAAAGCTGCCAATAATTGACACGTCTTGCAGTAGCAAATGAAAACCTGAAATACAATTTCTTTTAATACAAAGTCTCATTAAAGGGTTGGTGGGATTCGGTAGAAAATTATACCACCTAAGGAAATTGTGTCAGAGCTGAGGGTGAAGCAAGTCATGATTATTCTGTTACTGTTAGACAGACAAAGCCATTTTTCACAATCTAATAAGATAAAAACAAGGTGGGAATACTCGGAAGCTCAGCATTAGCGTGAAGAAAAAGAACTGATAACCTCTTACTGCGGATGAATCGAGACAAAGGCCTTGCCTGCAGATAAAGTTTTACATAGTATGCTAACCAGCCTCCATCCTACCACTGGGTTCAATGGCAAACTTTAGATTTGATTATGAAGCCCAGTTCAGTTTCTATCCCAATTGTCTGGCTCCACTGATTTGGCCCTCTCCTTTTTTTCTTTTCTTTTTTTTTATTTGAAGCCTACATCAGGGTGACTGCAGCTTTCAAAGTCACTAGTCTTTAGCCAGCCAATCCTCTTAGCACCAGGAAGAGGATCTCTCTGCAACATACTGCTGACATCCGCAGCATGAAACCTGTCAGATGTGCAAACTACAAGTGTGTGTATGTCTCTAAGAACATATACTGTATTAACTCCAATAGAGACCGATGTCAAATTAAAAGAAGAAATTTGAAGGCATTCCATGATGGCAATCCCCCATCCAAAGGGCATGACGCATCACTGAAATGTCTGATAAGTGTCTAAGCTGGCTTTCACTGTCACAAGAACACAACGGTGCACCTCTGGGAGATTTTGGATCAAACAGTAAATTAAGGGATGTCTTTTACAACCATGGCAATTGACTCCTTTCGCATTGACTGTAGATAAAATGGAACATTTTAGTGTTGTCTGGGTGTTATGTTCAGTGTCACAAACACAATGGAAACAGGCAACACAGTAGAACACACCACGGAGGAAGTGACAGCGTTATAGTGGCAACTATTGTTACCTTTTACTTCAGTCCTTCTTGCAAACTCAGACGGCACAACCTCTGCTGTTTTGAGACAGATAAAACTGGCGGCTGGTGACTTAAAGCTTTTAGCAGCACAGTTGGACTTAATAAATACCCCGGTCTTTGACCTAGATGTGTATGCAAATTGTACCCTTTCACACTGGACATAAGCCAAATGTGAATAGTTATTTTGTCCAGTGTGAATGTAGTAAAAGTCAGGTGCTTCAGACTGAAGGAAAAAAAAATATAGTGTGTATTACCATATGCATCATTATTATTATTATTATTATTATTATTATTATTATTATATTCAGTTTTCACTTTTGTAAGATAGACTTTTAAGGAGTGATATTTAGCTTTTTTTAAAGGGATTTATGCATTTTAAAACATTTTCCTGTGGTCTACATAAACTGTAAATGCTATATTTGGGTCTAAATTTTTCAGTAATTCAACTCCACAGGTCCATCTTCAACCCTATTTCTGAGTAATGACATGAAACAGGTCGTTTTGAGCGCTGGCCCTTTAAATGCAAATGAGCCACTTCACGCCCCGCCCCCTCCAGTTTGTTGACTGTGCTTTCTGTCCTGTACAACTATTTGTGTTCATTAATACAACCAACAACTGAACATTTTAGGTAATTGGCTCAAAGTTTGGACATATTTTCACTATGGACTACAATCGCTGCTGCTGATAAACAATTATTGCGTACCCAGAGAAATGTTCGTCGGAATTCTTGACCTTATATGTGCAAATGTCATGACGTAACTAGTAATAAAACATAACAAATTAAGCAGGAATTTAAAAGGGTTGTAGAAATCCACTTGATTTTTGCCGTAATGACTATAAAGATAGTTTTGCAGCACCTGGAGGGTTAAAATTGCAACTTTATGAACTGCCAGGGTCCAAATACACAAATAAATGTACCAAAGACTAATAAAAGTGGGGTTAGCAAAATATGACCCCTTTAAAAGTGTGTGTATATGTGCAGTGTAGGGTCTGCTATTGTCTTTGAGGCAGTCCCCCACTTTGTCTAAACAACTCTTATCTATACAAGCAGCCATATAATGCTTTCTGATTATGTTCTGCTTTTGGCAGGCCAAACGGGCTGTATGTCTCTTTCAACAGGCCCAGTAATCTCATTGCCACGTTTTGCCAGTGTTTTTGTAATGCTGTTAACTCCTGATAGTGAAGGCGAGTCAGCTGGGTTTTCATTTATCTCATTGATGGTTGACACTGAGCAATCACACTCTTGATATTTGACTGTCAAAATGTTATATTTCCATTAATGTGCATACAACTGCAAAAATGAGCACGTTTGCAGGCACATTTCCATCTGAGTGTGTCTGAAGGTTTAAAGTGTCAGTTTTGGTGATTTAATAACAGTAATTACCACTTTTTGGAGGAAAGAATAGACAGTTTATCGGTCTCTGGATAGTTTGGACAGTCAGCGCTGTGTTTGTGTAGCTGCTATCTCTGCACCGCACACATATATTTGGGGAAAAGCTGGTGGAGCAGATGTGGGTTTTGTACTCTGTCGTTTGGTCTAATCCTTATTTTTAGTGGTTAATACTCTACCTCTGAATGTATTGCTTTTAACGCTTGAGCAAGTGATGGATAGAAAAAAAAGCAGAAGTAAAGATAAAGAACAAAGACGGGAGAACAAAGGTTGCACAGCACCACAGAACTGAATCCTTCTTTGAGAATTCAAACATTGCCAAGAGAATTTAAGAGACAGTGGGCAAAGAAATAAGTTGATGATGGAAATGAAGTCATCTTAGCTATTGTATACTCTGGTATAATGTTCGAATGAAAGAACCATGGACTCAGTCCAGTCAGATAGATACGGACAGAGACCCAGGGGAAATTAAAAGGAGCCAGAGAAAGAGGAAGAGTACTTATAGACACAGATTCACTCAGAAAAGGCTTTCCTTTCATTAGGATCCATTTGCCATCACTTATTGTTATTTTAGAATCAGTTGGACAAATCAAATGTGGCCTGGAGAAGTGTATTTAAAGTACACTGAAAAAGGTGATGTGCTCGTGGAAGAAAGGAGCACTTTAGACTAATGTACCGTGCCGTCGGGCTCGACAAACACGTTTCACACGTCTCTGCAGTTCACATTAGACCTGCATAATTCATCAAAGTAATGTTTATTTCATCATATGTCTATCTCCAGCTCTTGCTTTGTATTGACTTTGTCCAGCCTTACTGCGCCACTCAATGTCCACTACTTCTTCCTAAGATCTTTTTTTAATCCATCCTTGTATCTCCTTATCTTTTTTGTCCACATTCACCCCATCATTTTCATTCACTTAAGGTCAGACTGAACATTCATTCCACACAAGGTTATTGATATTTGTGCTATGACAGCAACCTTGGAATATTGAAATGATCTAAATTTAAAGTTGCACCCAATAAGATTTTGATTCACCAAGGTCAGGACTGTTCCCGGTGGTTGTTGTGGCTTTAAAGACTGTTTGTAGGAGGTTAAAAAAAATGCAGTCTCAGGTATCAGATCATTTGCCATGCTGCAAAATAACAGCTTCTACCCAACGTGGAAGAAACCCAGTCAGTGTCTGTCTCACAGTACTGATGTTCATTGTCACAGTTTTCGTCACTCTGGTTTGGTTTATGTTGGGAATACTTAAAACCATGTTGGATTTTATTTTTTCACTACATTCATTGACAGCACCATCCTGTATAGAAATATGACATTCGGTCCCATATGAATGAACAGCTATATGTAATACTCTGATGCTCACTGATGTCCTCTGACATATCCTACTTTAGTGATATGTCCTATATATGCTCTAGTATTATAGAGAGGCAAAGCAGTTTTCAGCAGCAGGGCTATGAGTCTCCTCACTAATTTAATATGCTAATCTTACCATTTCCAGCATTAGGTATCTATTTTGTGTACACATGCACAACCCTCCCCAGCTAACTTGTCTCCCCATACCCAAGCGGAAGAGTGCGTGTGATGTTGCTGGGACTGCAGCATTGCTCAGGGGCCATTAATTTCCAAGCTGTGCTTAACGCACTTGGCACTCTATGGGGAAGATGACATGTATATGTATGAGCTTTCAGAGGACAGAAAAAAAAAGAAAGTCAGGAGAAAAGGAAAAAGACAGGCAAGTGGAAAGAAAAGATAGGACGGGAGAAAGTGATTACAGCAAAGAAGGAAGATGGAGCTTTGGGTATCTCATGAGGCAAATTTAAAAAAATAATAATAATTTTAATAGATATATGCAGCACTCTAGACATAGTGCTGACAAAAGTGCAATAAAACACCAAATGTGTGTACCATATACCAGCGTTTTAACAGCGCAACTACATGGCACTGAAGTTATCAGTTGTATTCATTTGGAAACTAAGGCTGCATTAGACAATCCTACTAGAGACACTTCCAAAATATATATTTCCTCTTAGTGGTGTAGTCATTGGCAGCAGCTGCTCTCATGATTTGTAAAATACTACTGTATGTGTATAGAATATTCCCTTCCTACTGTTCAGGCTGTATGTGGTTTGTTTCCCATAATTAGGGAAAGTTTCTGACTTACCAGGGAGTATGTTTTTGGGAATAAAACAAGGAAATCGTGAGCTCAGATAATCAGCTCATACTGGTCTGCATCCTCCATCATCATTAATGACCCTTCGGACCTGTGAAGCTGTTTGTTCACCACTGCATCTCACCATCAAAATCAATGCAGTCCTGCCAACTTGACCCTAACAAATATCAGAGGATGCCTCATTATTTTATTCTTTTTTTTCATACTTCTCTTGGTGGAACTATCCACATTGGCAAACTAAATTTGATAGAGCTGTCTTCCAAACATGAAACACCGTTATATGAGAGTGAGCTGGTAGGTTCCTCATTCTGATATTTATTTATTTATTTATTATGTTTTCCTGGCCCCTTCAATGTTTTGTACAGGTTATTCTCATTTTAATGAGAAGTGCAGAAGAATATTAGCCCTGGGTAAGGCCTTGCTTTTGAGGTCTTCTTTTGAAGCAGGCTTTATGCTAAATATTTAGGCCACAGGGCTGATGATATAAATAAATATGCAGACATTCTCTCTCCAGTAAAGCCTGCCAGTCCCTGTGCCTCCTTCTGCTCTGTTCTGTTATCTGTTATGTGATTTGGGAGTTGAGATTTAAGAATGATTCCAGTGGCTGGGGGTGTCTTATTACTACTAAGTCAACCACACATGTACATTTAGCTCAAGTAACGGCTCCAATTTATTTTTAGGCTTTTATCTGGACAATTGGCAATAAGTCATTCGCACATGAATTTTTATTGTATTAGTGTTACTTTTGTAAACAAGAGAAACCATTTTCAAAAGAAGATTAGTGTCTAGTTAGCCAGTATAATCAATCAGTAATGGCAAATATTGACTAATCAGGATTTCTACTTCTCTGATGTTTATCACGTAGTCCACCCATGAGGTCATTTTCTATGTTGTCTTTTATTTTTGGGCTGAGATTTTAAAACATGTTGGAGACCCAAACCCAGGGTCATACACTGATGCCCCCTCTTCCCCTGGTCCAGGTACAGCACCACTTGACTGACTGACTGACTGACTGACTGACTGACTGATTGATTGATTGATTGATATCTTTATTTTGATCATGTAAATGAGAATTTAAAAACAGAAATGCAAATAAATAATAATCAAGAGAATGAGAACAAAGCAAGACAGTAACTTAAAACTGCAACGTCTTAACCTTATCAAAATATCCTACCCACCATAAGTTTTACTCTCCATTTTACATCTTCATTTCTGTATATCGTAATTATTCTTTTATCTGTTTGTTTACTTCTTTGTATGTTATGCATTTTCTGTTTTATCTTGTTTTACAGTGTTCTTGGGTGTCTTGAAAGGCTCTTGTAAATAAAATGTATTGTAAATTTTACATGAATGAAAAGGAGTAGGAAAAAGTATAAACTTATCTAACCCTATCCCTTCAACCTTTTTCAACCTTCACATATGTCTTCTGTGCCTGCCTCTTGCACAGGATTTCCTGTCTGCCAAGCTTGAACTTCAAGGGGGCAAAGCTTTGCAGCCATGATCCAAATGAATTGTGACAAGGATCTAATTCGATACTAAAATTCCGCTTTGTTTTTATGGAGTTACTCCATCACTTTTGTTTTTGCACTTTTTTCCCCCTTTATTGATGATTTGTTTATTCACTTAGCTTCGCATAGATTTTTTCATGCTTAAATTATCTGTCAATATTCACCACCACAGTTGGATTTAGGGTATGCTACAAAATCATCTGGAGAATATTACAAATATAGATTTTTTATATTTACGTATATCATGGATGGTTTATCTTGGTAATATAAACAGTCGAGTAAAGACCTTGAGACACACTGTGTGGGATTTATATTGTTTGTTGATTTTGGGTTTGCATAGCCAGGAGGTATATAAACCCCTTAAACATCAGGGGTAAAGTGAACAGAAAGGTCAGCGAAAATTTTATTCTGGCTCCCGGTGACCATACCCACACCCAAATCCTTTAGTTTGATTGATTTATTTTTATCTATTAGTTTCCCAAGACTGATTCCATCTCTGATGTGGTCTCACTACTTTTTTCATCTCCCCTCTCCTCTGTTCCAAGCTGCTCCTTGTTTTCAGTGTTTTTCTTTGCACAGCATGCTTGCTCACCCATGTTGGCCCCTGCTGAGGCTGGGGAGAGAGAAGGTGGAAAGAACGGGGAACGGTCCAGACCTTGACATGCATGGGTTTGGCACACCAGGTCAGGCAGGGTTTAGTGCAGATGTGACAAAGAGTAGCCTCACACATGCTGTTACCAGCCAGATTACTTTGCAGCCACATTTCCAGAATCCCAGCTGGAGATCTGGATGGTTACGCTTGCATGGATATTGTGTGTGTTGGGAGGTGTTGGCTTGTCTCCAGACAGTGTGCATTGTACCGTGTTTGTGCCTTTCAAACGCCTCCTGTACTTTCATTCATCTTGACGCTTTATTAAAGGCTCACTAAAATGGATTTTTTCGGTATGACTTTAACGTTGCTGTCGTGATGCAGATTTTCTCAGGTTGCAATTTGAAAGCCTGCTTTGTGCGAATTTTTGTCTTGTTTATTTTTATATTTCCCCAAACTGTCTGTTTTGACTGCAGTTTCATAAAACCCTAAAACACAGATATTGTAGCATTAATAGATTGTACTTTTGGCGTAATTTAACAGCATCTTCTGGTAACTCTAACTCATATCGTCATCTGAGAAGTCAATCTCTTTGGAAAAACATGTTTAAATGATCAATCTCACCTACCTGACTAATTTGTGAATGAGCTCTCTGTTTGAATAACTTCAAAATGAAAAAAAAAAGCTCATAAATATAGTGTATAAATATCTCCATAGTTGATTAGTGTGTTATCTTACTCCCAAGTCACTATACAGCTCTTCATCCATCCTCCATCTATTCAATTAACCCTGTTGGAGTTGCTTAGCGATATGAAAAGAGGAAAGGTGATGAACCCTATGTCTTCTATCAGGTCCTCTCAATGCTCTCACATGCAAGCACACATTTTTCTGTTCCCTCGTCTACATTCCTCCATCATCTTCCTCATCCCTTGCCGCTCCTCTTCTTTCCTCCGCTTGATTTTTCTGTGCTGAACTCGACTCTCATAGCACTTGGTTAAAATGGAGATCAGGGAAGGAGCTAGAAAATAGAAAATCAGAATGCTGAACAGGCTGAGGCGCACACCCAACACATTCACTCACCACTCATTCACATACATATTTGTGCATAGATCAGTCAGACAGACACAGCAGGTGCTATCATGGAAACTGATGGGGTGGCGCAAGGGCACTACAAGTCCTTTCATGTGTCCAATTAGTGCCTGGCACAGGCGTCTCTTCTACAAAAGCAGTGCCTATTATAGCAGGGGGGGCAGTGTGAGGGGAGACTATTGGAGGCTGTTTACCTGTTGTGTGTGAGATTATTTTAATCATTGATCATACCCACTTGGTAAACTGCAAGATGCATTGTTTAGTATGTAATAAATGCACAACAGTATTCAAGTATTATGATTAAAATGAATGAAAAGGTTGAGGTGAAGTTAAAGCATGTATTTTTTTGGTAAACTATTGATTATTTGGAAATGTGTTAGGACACCTCACTCTGCATTCCTTGTTAAAATTCAGCCAATGGCCTCTTGTTAAGCCCTGCAGAATAATCACAGTGTTCTGGGTGTTGTTTTGGTACTACAGCAGCTGTGTCTCTCATAATGACTAACACAACTCAAGCAAATGTTCTTGGTAAAAGGCCACTCAGATATCTGCCGTTATTTTCAATCTGGTTATGTGTTGTCGGAAGTCTCTGTAAGATTAGAGCTTTATTATCATTACATTTAGGCTGATTAGGAAAAGATGAGGGAGCAATCCTAGTATCCACACCTCATTCAACAGTTTAATTGTACTGCATGTGTATTGACATTCCCAAGTATAACCTCTGTACACACTGCTGGCCACAAGTGTCTTCATCGTGTCAGCTGTTTTTTTTTTTTTTTTTTTTTTTTTTTGTAATGCTGTACAAGTGTTGTCACTGAATCCACTGTCGGGTTTTGGCATTTCTGTTTTCTAAAGATGACATACCACACACTGTGCTTACAGATTACACAAGGAGAAAGCACATCCACTGCATTCCAAAACACTGATTTTTGCTGCAGGAGGAGATACATGCTGGTGCCCACAAATGCTGTACACAAACACATAGACTCATGGAGGCTAGAGGTTAGGTCCTAGTTTACTGGGAACATTGTTGAGCTACTGTCTACATTGTATTGGAATGCCATTTCTACGTCAGGTGGTTATTTCTGTATGTGTCTCTGTATTTCACTGCTTTGACTATTTGTCCTCTCCCACCTGAAAAATATACCATGGTGCACAGACCATATCAATGATAGTCTGCCTCAACAATAGCAAATTTTGACAGATTTCTATAGGCATTACCCACAGAATAACACTAATTAGTTTAAACACTCCAATAAAGTACAGCAGATTTATTTCTGTTGACTTGATTTCACCAAAAGAGTCGAGTAAAATACACAAGAGGAATTAATAATTTAAAGATTTAATATTATTTGTTTACTATCAAATTAAGACATGTAAACTCTATAAACTGTATAATTTAAGGTAAAATGTAAAAAAATCTTTCGTCAGACAAATGACTAAAGGACTGACGAAAAGTGTTGCATTCAAAGACCTTGGAATGTTTGAAATGGACATGGTCTAGATTTGAAAGCTTAAAGTACCTGTATTTCAATATGTCCAACTGATCCATTTTAAAGGTCTAAATGTACACTGGGAAGACTCAGACTAACATTCTTTTTCAGCATAAGTACCACTTGCGTAACTCCTTTTTACAAGCCTAAAAAAACTGAAAGTGACGCAGATAACGCTCTGTTCAGTCATTTCTGTATTGTAGCAGCTACACCTATACTCAAGCTGTATTATTGAAATATTGGATTTGCCAGAATGCACAGCAAACTAATAACACATATTATTATGGAATATACCCATGATATTGCTGTTCATTCAATTGTGATATAGTCAGGTTAGAGCCCACCATGCTGCACCCCCACCTCTGACATAAGTAATTACTTGAAGCCGATGCAGACAGTTTAGTCTCTGTTATCACTGCACATACGAGGAAACATACAAATACAGATGAGGCAGTAATAAATATAAGTGCATGTATATTCAATTAACTGGAAGTTTTGTCTTTGTTTCACCTTCATTTTACTGGGTACAGTACTTTCAGGACAGAAATACTGTTATATTGTACTACACACTGCTCTTTGGTTTAAAGCACACTTTGTTGCTGTCTTTTACTTGTAGGAGGAATTTGTGATCCTCCTTTCCCATCCTACCTGGCCTGTACATGCTGTATTGTTACTGGATAATGGTGGTTTTAAGGCAGTTCACCAAAATGGAGAATGGAGTTGTGTGTGAAATGGATTCACTCTCTGAGCTTTGCATCAAAAGTGACCTAGAACATTTGGAATGGAAAATATTCCCCCTTTCCCAGGGTTTTATCCTTCATTTGCTGCGATGCACATTAGCAATGCTTTAGGAAGATATTTTTTGGTACAAAATGCCTTTGGCAAGTAACTGTATGTGTATACATGTGTGTTTGGATGTGTGTCATTGTCCAAGTCCTTTTTCCAATGTGTATCAAGGGTTTCTGCCAAGAGGCAGCCAGCTCAGGTTCATCTCGGATCAGCAGATTTCTGTTGTCAAATATTTTTCTGTCGTGCTTCAGCCACCAACAGTTAAATTGGGGGGAAAAGTGAACAGAAACACAAAAGCAGAGAAAAAGTACCCAGCTATTTTTTTTCGCTGCATTTGGCACCAATGTACCTGTCATTTCTGTTTGTCTTTTTCTTTTGTTATTTCTTCTTTTCTGTCTCTCCCACCATTGTTTTTTGAAGATTTCAGACCTCAGGATAAAGTGTGGTTGTTTCTCCTGTCAAAAGAAATGCATCTTCTGCAAAAACATAGATTATTAGCCAATGAAAAGCCCATACTATACAACCTTCTTTTAGTGCTGCAGGTGTTACTCAGTGGGACACACATGGAAAATTGCATTAACCTCCTTCTGGTCATAATGCCCCACTTAAATGGCAATTTCGTCTTGGAACAGAATGAGCATAATATATCTGCAGGTGGTTGTTGATCTATACCAATTACATATAATTTCCGGGCCTTGTGGGGAGGTTTCTTTCAAATATCAAATTTCCTGATTTGGAAACAAAAACCTCCTCAACCCTCCTATGAAAGTCTCTCTAAATCCTAGATTTGGTAAGGATTATAAAATTTGAAAACTACTTCAGCAAGAATAAAATAACAGTCCTTAATTCAAGAACACATCTAAAATATGAATAAAAGTAGATTCAACCTGTTACTCAGTGTTTTCATTACCTTCTGGCTCATATTTTCTGACTGCATTACTATTTGTTGCAGCAGCCCCTCTACAGATCTGGAATATCATGTTGAATGTCAGGAAGTTCAGAAAGAGTGTTTCCCCTGTGTGTCCTCTGCTAATATACTCACTCTACTCTACCTCTGAATACTTCCTCCTTTCCTCCGCCTTGCCTGAGGGTACTCAGCCCCTTGTGGTCCTCGTGCAATCAATAAAAAGAAGGGGACTTTCGATCGTCTCCTCACCTCTTCTCTTCCTGCTTCACATCAAAAACAACCGGTCTGCAAACACACCCACATACAGTACAACATCCTTTCTCACTCTCCCCTGTTCCTTTGCACTTTGTCTTTCTGCCTCACTCCCCCCTTTACACACTTACCCTTTAACGTTAAACTTTGCTGTCAAATCTACACAGGCCGCCGGAGCACAAAGACAAATGTTTCCTGTCGAAATGAGAATTGATTTTCCCAACAGCCTCCATAATCAACGGTTCGTATATTTTCATTTCGATAAAAAGTGGCGAGGGGCATCGTTGCAGTAATGACTGTCCCCATGGAGAACTGAAGGGCACCCAGAGGTGGGAGGGCTAGTGGTGACCGGAACATCATTTGGTTGCTTGGAAGGTTATGTTAAAAAAATAAAGCCTGATAGTTTATTGATGGGATCATCATGCAAAGCAATGCCACTAGTGCAGTGTTTTTCAACCGTGGGGTCACCTGGAATTCAAATGGGGTTGCCTGAATTTCTAGTAATTGATTAAAAAAAAACAACAACAACAACTTACTAATAAAAAACACATGATGAGTTGAGAGAGACAATCACAATACATAAAAGACGTGACAAACTGTGAAGCTGAAACTGAAGCACTGTGGTACTGTTTATCTTTCAAATGTTCATTGTGGTCAGTTTCAGATGCTGCAGCTCTTTCACAATTCATAGTTTGAATTATTGTTTGTTCAGTATTAATTTGCAACCTTGTAAATACAAACTGGACTGACTGTACATATCCTGACCAAGGAAAATAAAATTCTCACTTTGTACAGTAATCTACACCTGGCTTTTCTGCCTCTGTCCATAATAATATACATTATATAGACTAAATGTCGTCTAAAATTAATGTTTATTTGCAACATAGTGTAGCAAACTATTACATGATCAAAAACAAATTAATTTTAGCCAAAAAAATGTCTTCGTTTTGAATGTCTGGGGTTGCCAGAAATTTGTGATGTTAAAATGAGGTCACGAGCCAAAAAAGGTCGGGAACCACTGTACTAGTGCTGCCTACATTATTATTTATGCACTTAACATGACCTATGTAGTCTTGTGCTGCTTAAATAAAGGCTTAAATGATGAAAATGTGAAGTGACAGCATCTTCATAACGAGCAAGGTCAAAAAATGTAGACAAGGTATCCAGAGAGGATGAAGACAGTATTATGGAACAAAGAAGTCACATGAATGACAGGACATCCCACACAGACTGATTTAGTGATGAGATAGAGATGGAGCATGGTGGAAGTGGGGGGCAAAAGTTGGAGCCAAACTTAATGGCGTATGCAGCATTGAGTAGCGAGGTAAATCAGCCTATAAATCCATGTGCTGATGTACCAGGCCAAGGCTTGGCTGGGTCCCCTGCCAGCGGTTAGCGGCTGCTTTCCACCTGACTTCATCCATGCTTTTGGCTCTTATTTCTGTCATTCTGCCTCCTGTCTTATTGTCCCTGCCGTGACACAGACATCTGTGGTACTGTTTTGGTGACACTGACTAGAAATAGAAGTAAAAGAGGACTATCATCACACCTCTGCATTAAATTCAGTGCAGTTTTAAAGATGTAGATACAAATCTTTTGAAAAGACCCAAAACACACAAAAATAGACAAAGTTAAAAAAAAAAAAAAAAAAAAAAAGTTGGAGTCTTTTGTTCTTCAGAATAATCAGATGTCTTAGCCTTTTACATGCAATGTTTGATTTTAACACAGCTTTGAATCCTTTTCACATCAAGTCCCTGTTGTCTTTTATCTTTCCTGCCTGTCTCCACTAAGAGACAAGAACATCTTGTAAAGTTTATGCATGCAGTATCGTTATATAAACATAATAAATCCAACACACTTGACAGCTTTATTGCAGCACAGTGCAGCTAATTTATTTTAAAGTACCATATATATGCTAGTGGAAACCCTACACCTCCTACATATGGACATCAGTTTACTTTAAGTGCAGTCATTGTAGACTAGTGTCACTACTTTTGAAGGATACAGAAAATAAATACCTAGACTAGTCATAATGAGTACAAGAGTACAGGAACTAGGTGTACAGTATAGTTCTTGGTAATGATGGCAACTCATTTTCCATGAATAAAGAAGTTGTTACTGTGAGTTCTGCTATTTCCCTGTCGTCCTCTGCTGTTGGGGTGCAGAAAATGAAGCGAGACCCAGCGAGACTCTGTAACATATTTTTGGAAACCAAAAGATGGAAATCAGTGTCTCGTTCTGAGGGACTGGCTGCCATTTTGTTTTTAAAAGAATATCACACAACACCTTGTATCTATACCAAAGAGAAATTAAAATAGTGCTTGGATGTGAAATCAGTGTGGATAGGTGATGATTCGTTTTGCATTAATGAACTATATACTCATTTTTAATACATGCTTGGAGTATTGCTTGGTGTCTTTCAAGTACATGGGCTTTATGTGTGCACACAGCATCACTAACAGCAGGTACAGCAGTGTCCTTTATTCAGATGGTGTATCCATGCTTGGCAGCTGTTTGACATGTATATAGGCCATCATCCTCACACCTCATTGCATATGCATTTGACACAAAGCAATGTGTTCCACAAGGCATGCTGACAAATCCAAAGGCATTTGCATGAAGCGACTCTGTGTGCATCATCATCACCTGTCCACCTTACAGGGAAATGTCACAGTGTTGCACTCATGTCAAGTGCATTCATACTTCCCTCTGGGATACTGGTTTTCATGAACCAGCCTGTAATTTCCCACAGCCAAAACACCAATTCATTCAAGGCTAAGATTGCTGAGATAGGAATATACTGCATGTATGTAAGTGTAGAATGGAAAAGTGTTTGGTGAATAAATGCAACCTTCTAATCATTTTATCCACTGATATTTTCTTCACATTGATCCACTATGTTTTTTCTTCTTTTCAACTTGGTCATGAAAAGACTCAGATCCAGAAAGGTACAAGGTCATTTTGCTATTATTCGTGTAAAGTCCTCACAATTACAAGAAGATGAACGTCTTTATAACCTCTGAGCTGTTAGTCTTTACCCAGATCTACCACATTAAGAAATACAAGGACTCATCTCTGTGGCTTCAAATGGTGTGTATCTCTTGGACTGTTTAGTGTAATTGAAGGACAGAGCGGTATTTTATACACAAGCTGGTTCCTTATTATATGAAACTAATAGAATTTCTTCAGTTGAATAAAAAGTTATGCCGTACATTGGTCCATGTTTATCTAGATCTGGGCGAATTTGGCGAAATTTAGGAAATGCTTAGATAGACTTACATGTCCTCCACATTGAGAGGAGCCAGTTGATGTTGATGCAGAACCAGAAAAATGTGGGCAAAAATCCTTGACGATGCGATGGAATATGTGAGGTTTTTATGGGATTTTATGCGCTGAAAATGCAGGAATGTGCAAAAAATGCTTGAAGTTGCGAAAATATGCAGGAGCTGGAATTTTCTCCCACACCCTGTTCTAACTAGGCTACTGCTGAATGAAAAATGTCTAATTACATCCTATGATAAGCAAACATACAAGAAGTAAGCATACACTACATCACATCACTTGTAAAAATAACTTTGACTAATGTTTTGTTTAGAGCCACATTACATAATTTTTTTTTTTTTCCCTGTATTGTTAAATGTTAGAATATCAAATTTAATCAAGTGTCTGTTATGTGGGGTGGAATTGTTAGTTCTATGTCTAATCCTCCCCTTTATCTGGGATTGGGGCCAGGAAAATGACCCAAAACAGACACTCACTTATATATATTTTTTTCTTCTTCTTAACTTTGGTTTAGTTTCTAACCTTATGCTCTACTTAGGAGCCTACAACAACTCACAGTAAAACCTTTTTTTTTTTTTTTTTCTGCATAGCTGTGACATTTTTTAGATTTTTTTGTACAAACAGTTTTAACTTCACAACATTAAAAATCAAAGTGGCCCAAAAAGAGTCACTGTTAATGTCAACATGAGAAATGATGGGAACTGGTCTGGCCCTAATTCAGGTTCGTTGTTTTTTTGTTTTTTTTCAGAGCCCCCTCCTCAAATGCAATTTACTTTAATGATGGTTAAAAAACATTTACATTCACATCCCGCTCTGTAAGTGAGAGCGAGATGAACAGGCAGCTTTGCACACACACTGTTCATTAGCAGTGTGGACTTAGAGGGGTAGGTCTCCTCTCTGCTCCAACAGGTCAGACTGCTCCTACTGTAGACTGACCACCTGGGAGGTGCTTTGGGATGGGGGGAGGGGCTTACGGCAGCACCCACAGCTCGTTGAGGACAGTAACTGCTGTCAAGTTACAATGCAATATTTTTAAACTTTATGCTGAAAAATACATGGATTATAAAATCATGCAAACTTCACATATTTTGCAGATTTTGTGCAGAAATATGCTATTATTGCACCCTTTTTGAAAAAATCCTGACCCCCGTGTTTCTGGAGGGACTAGATAAGGATGCTTCCTGGATGCCTTCTTTTGGAGGTCTAGAAGTGGAGGTCATAAGGCTCCGCCAGGATTCACTGGAGGGATTATATCTCCCAGTTGGCCAGGGCGCCACTGAGTATTCCTCATGAGCTGCTGGAGGAAGCTGATGGAAACTTGGCAGCGTAGGTGTCCCTGTTGCTACTGTGACCTTGAAATGGACTGAACAGTTTGGATGTTTATGTATTACAGTGGAAACTGAATGAGTTAAGGAAAAGGAATGTAATTTAATGCACCTCTTTTCTAAGACTTAAATATTTTAAACCAGATACATAAACTGATATTTAGTTGTTTGTGTGTGAAAATGGTGGTGATTTCTCTGTAGTGTTTCATGCACAAAACCTGGTGAAATAACTTGTGTATATGGAGAGGGTTTGTTTTGAGTGGGTTTCCCCTTTAAGGACTGCCGTGTTGAGCCATAACGTACCTTTAAGAGGCTGCCGTTGAGTGGCCAGTTGGTTACAGGCTGCCAAGTGGCACTTCACAGATTATTCAGTGTCTGCAGTAGAGTTGCCCTGTAGCAAAGAGGACGACGAGAATAAAACACGATAAAAACCTGTGGCAAAATGGTTACATCTTTTCTCAGGCCAGCAGTGAGCGGGTGGAGATAGCTTGACTCTGTTTGCAGGGTTATTGTAAATGCCCTGTCAGTGGAAGACCGAAGGCTGTCATTCACGTTTGATTTAAGCTGACATTTTGTTGGCGTTCACCCTCCCGCCCTCTCTTGATACATGGAATCAGCCCCGGTTTGCCTGTCGGACGGTTTCCATTAGTTGGGCGGTTAGGTGTATTAGAGCGACTCCCTGGTGAATTGCAGTGCTGATAGTCTGTCAGTCTCTCACTCAAATGCCAGGCTTCAGAGGATTCTCCTCTTTCTCTGTTGATCTAACATCAGTCCCTCGCAGATTGTTCATACGTAGAGCCTTGATTGATGTGTGCACAGGAGGAATTCATCTTACAATAATCACTTTAAACCTCAAATGTTTGCATAATGTGGGTCAGATGTCAGTTAAGTAGGTGTTGGACAGTGGAGTTTCCCTTGTCTTTTAGGACCTAAGCTTCATGAGGTCATGATATGTCTTGCTTTAAGTAGTGCAGTGCTGCAGTACCACATGTGTTCCAGACAGAGTAGAGCACAATAAGCCTTGACAGTGATGACTGGGTCATTATCACTCATGTGTGATTTGCTCTGTTTGTTATGTAAGTAGTTTAATTTTCAACACATAAAAACATCTAATTATATGTTAGAATGTGGGCGTTTAGTGAGAATGTTTAGTTTCATTCAATCAGCCAAAATATTGTGTTCCATTGAGATATTGACGTCAGAGAATGCATGAATGAACTGATCCTAAAATGGTGCAACACAAAACTTCATCCACTCATATCCTGTAGGGAGTGTAATGTGACATAATGCTTCAATGCTACCAGTAGCACACCACCATTATAATGATAAATGTAGGAGTTGCCTGCATGCATGGCAGTTCAGTGAAAATGTGTTTTCCTCCTGGCATTTGTCAGAATTTTACCTCATTATATTCCACATAAATCTACAAACATCAAACACTGACATATACATTTTGTTGACTGTAATTATGTTGCTACAGTAATGGCTGTTAGTTATCACATTCTAGTCGCTAATAGAAGATGAGACATGGCAAGTGTTCAGCAGCTGGCATATGGGTGCAGCTGCATTTCCAATAATCCAATCTCCTTTATCTGTCAGACCAGACTGAGAATGTGACACCTGCAGCTCACTGCTGTAGTTCTCACATTGACTGTCAGTTTGATCAAAGTTTACCTCTGATGTAAAGTTAAGAAAATAAGCTTTTTCCTGGCAAACACTGCAGATGAAAATCTATGTCTTCCTGAATGTAATGCCGATATCAGCCCCTTGTTTGTTTAGTCTTGTTTTTAAACTCGGCCATAATCTATTCTTTAAAGTAGAAGATCTTGATTTCCAATTACATAAAATAAAGCATTAACTACCTTTGGGATACATTTTCATTAGTAATTCATAAGCATGTTGGATATGAAGAAGAGAGGAGAAGAAAATGCAAAGCAATGGCCCAGTCTGTTTGAGGATGGAAATTAATTCAGACTTAAGCAATTCTGCTTGAGTGACAGGCCTGGTGAGAGGCCTTGATTTCCCCACAGCAGTGTCGCTCCTTCTTAAAGCCAACCTCATACATAAAGAGACCACCAATTAGGAGTTAGTCAGGGCTACCCACCGTCCTGGATTATGATTCCATAATTGAGTGTGCAGGAGGTCACTACACTTACCCGATCTCAGAGGGGGGGACTTTATTTGGAAACGGCCTTGCCAGCATTAGGTGATGGCTTGCTAATAGCTGCCAGCTCTAGGCAAAATTGCCTGTCAATGAAGGTAATTGGGCACATAAGCCATTGTGTGCACTGTCACTCCATCCACATTCAGGTGCTGTGTAAAACCTTTAAAAAAGCAGTGTGCTATATCACCATCCTGTGAAAAACGCATCTGACATGTTGGGTGATGGATTAAATCCTGGTTAGACATGAAATCTAACTGTTATTTTGGCCATTTTTCTGTTATACACTGAATATGTCTCCTGTAGCATTTAATAGTTAATTGTCAGATGCTCAGAGCTCATCAGGTGTAATTGAGCAGTGAGTGCTGGTAGATACCTTTCTGCGGATGTCTTCTTTTAGGGATTTAGTTGGATTACCTCATCCTTGTCATTTGAATCCGAACACTGCAGAACACTATTCAACACTGGCATTTCTTTAACACATCTGTCTAGTCCAGGTGGCTGATTAGCCTGAGCAGATATATATACATATATATATATATATTCACTTTCACTGTGTAATTTTACTTTTCTTACTTTCCTTTATTCCATGCTTTAATTAGCGAAAGTGTCTAGCTCTTTTTTTTTTTTTTTTCAACATCTTTACCTCAATGATACCAGTGATGTTCGGTCTGACAATCAAGCAGCAAGACTGTTGAGGGAAAGCTGAGAATGGAACCAAACAATCAATCCTCAAGCACTGAAATTTAAGAAGAGGAAGGAAATGTATGGCTGATACAAGTGATGCGTTGTGGCAATGTGGCAGCAACCTAGAATTTCATATACACTTATTGCACAGGTTCAGCTTTTTTTCTTTTTTTTTTTTTCTTTTTTTATCATAAAGCTCACAGACAGAAGCAGGCATATATGAATAGATATGTGTGGTTTTGCTGCAGGTAAGAACAAGTGTTGACTTTAATATTAACTGAAAGTGAACCCATATACTACTAGTAGTTGTGAAAGAATCTCTAAGTGAGAAATTGGGGAGAAAATCTTTTTAGACCTGAAGGGGTTTTGATGCCATACCAAATGGGAAGAAAAGAGTGGGGCTCTACCCTTCAGCCATACTTCACCTTCATAGCTCCCATAAACCAGGAAATGTTCCAGTATAAAAAAGGAAATTGATTTGCAAATGGGGAAAACTATAAAAGTAGAGACGAAACACTCTTTATGTGGTAACTCTCAGCAGTGTGTGTGCACATAAAATACAGTGGGGCCTCAGCCACATAGTTTGACGATACATAAAAGCTTGTTCTTGAGTGGAACTGTTGAGTCCCATCACCTCCCCCACTGTCCTTCTGTCTGAACCCCAGGTACCATCTTCCCTCTTATTTTCATCCTGTCTCATTTCCTCTTGATCTTGCAGCTTTCTTTTATTTACTGTGTATCATTTTCGCGTAGGCCTGACCCAGGACCATGTCATCTGCTGATTGAAACCATCAATTATTTAGCTAAGCGCAACAGAGTTCTGTCCAAAGTCCTCCCTTCAACTCCTGCCACTGAACTGACTCTGAAGCTGCCTGGTGAATTATTCACCAGTGCCCTCTCTTCCCCCTGGCAACAGACCCGCACTGCTCCTTCACTTTTGGACTTCATTGGTTTTCAGCCTGAGGTGGCAAATAAAGCCTTAGCTGATGCATACATTGCAGCAGGTTCATTCTGGTTTTACTCCCAGTGGGGATTTCCGTTACTTCTATTATATCAGACTCACAAAGGTGTAGCATAATCATATGGCTTCAGAATGACTCACAAGGGGGTGCTAGGTGGAGGTTTAAGTGCATTTAGCCAACAGGGTCACATGTTAGCCAGTATAGGAATGTCATAAGGTTGATTGCTTCAAGGGGAGACGGTGCTAGAACCTGGGTCTGATGAATTATATGCTTCAGAGATGTAGGAGGTGATGAAAAAGCATAAAAAGATTTCAAATGGTGCTTCTGTAAAGCAGTATCTGGAGATTACAGACAAAAGCAAAGTTGTACATAACCTCTGCGGGGGAAGGCTATCATGGGAGGCTTTGTCTATAATGTCTACCTGTTCTTTAAAGCCAGTTCACTCCTTGTATATAGACAACATTAGCAGTGTTTTAGGTGCGTAGGTGATGGCACGGTCAAAGAGCACTGAAGGCTGATGCAGGGATGTGTGGTGGAGGGAGATGTCTGGTTTAACCATTTAAGTCAATACTAAGCACAAAATAGTACTCAGTGTATCTGCTTTGTATTTTAAACGTAGGTGGCAGCCTTTCACTTTCCCCAGGACTCAACTGCTGCGAGGCTCCCTGAGGCTGTGTTGCTGGAAAGAACACATATGCACACTTCCACATGGACTGCATGAGTACACCCACCCACTGTGTAGTGCTCTCAATTTCCTTTTTCTGATGCCCATACAATATGCCCACACATCTCAAATATAGCCTAATAGCTGCATCAGTCTTATTATTCCAAAATTAGCTTGACACATAGTTTGTTTTGCCTCTTTACCAAATACTTAATGGTAATCAGCTGTAAAGCTATAACCACACTATATCTTAAATTGATGGTCAAATAAGTCTATCCGCAATATGTCTTGCTTGTTTTCTCAGCCAAATTATCTGTATTTTTTTTTTTTTTTACTGGATTTTTGTGATAGAACATGTATTTGTTGAGTATATTTAGCATTTATCTCTGATTAGTGTCTTTGCTCAAAAGAAATTTGACAGGAAATGGAAAGCCAAATGAGATGATTAAGAAAATTGGAGGAGGTGGTGTGATGAGCAGGCAGAGGACAAATCAATAGGGTAGTGATTGAGCTGGTGCATTCATGACGGGCTTTGGCAGGGAGAAAACTCAGATCACAAAAAGCTGATTATTAGAAAATTACCACCTTCAGTAAGTCCACCTTTTACTGATAATGTGTCTGTTAGTAGTTTCCCTTCATAAAATTTGGGAAATGTGTAATCTGTTCACATCCAGACCTTTTATTCATGGGCTAATTGCAGTAATTGACAAGGTAAAAGCAGAGTTTTAGAGGAAACACACTAGGATGTTTAAGCAAAAACCACTTTAAGGGTGCTTATAGTCTTTTTTTTTAAGTGACTTGACCAGGAGATCCACGCTTTGATTGTAGATCTTCATTATGCTGCCTCTAGTGTTCCCAATGGACACTGATCAGAGAACTTGGCTAGCATTGATTTTACTGGCCAACACAGCTGGCCAGCGCTGGCTGCACTCATCGCCTGTATTGACTGCGTTATTAGGTTCTCCTGACTGATGGTATCACAGGTATAAATGATTCCTGGATTGCCAGAGAAGCAAATGATACAATGCGAGGAGGAAAAGTCAGTCATCCGTGCAGGCTTTATTGACGGCCTGACATGAAAGAGAGACAGGAGAGAAAGGAAAAGGAAGTTGCTGAAATGAGATGGATTGTGAGGAGATACAGGTGAGCAGGCACATCATTTTTGTTCATCTTATCTTGTAAATGTCTAAAACCTCATTGTTTACAAATGAAATGCACAACTATGTATGCATATTAACCCTTAGGGGTCCACGGTCATGGCCCTCCGACTGAATCATATGACATATTCAACACATCATAGCATCAGACGTTGGTCACGTAGACCACTTGGGACAATTGCATTCGAAAGTGCAGTCTTGAAAGACTCTCCCACTTTTTATTTGATGTTGATAGAACACATACAACCTGAGATATGATGTTTTCAACTCAGAGCAAACAAACATGAGTAAACGTATGAAAATGAGGTTCTTACCATATCTTTGTCATTTGTTGTACTTTTTCAAAACGGAAAAAACTGGCCAAATTGGCAGATTCTAATCCACAGACTGCATTAGCATTTCAGGTGAGGGTGAGAATGACCCCCACCTGAACTGAATGCAGAAACCAGGAGGACCAGGAGTGGGGCGTGAAAAAAACGTAGAAAACACTTACGTAAAGATATGCTTTTATGTCAAATATTTGAGCATAGTTTTAATTTATTACAATTTTAATGTTATACACCTAATATTTGGAACCAATATTCACTTTTATAGTCTTTGAAAAGGTTTGTTAAGCATCTTTGTTTTATTTATGCAATAAATTATATACATTTTTCAAATCAGATTTTATATTTTTTGTGTTTTTTGGCCTTTTGTGTTGATACAGTTGTTTAAGTGAAAAAATTATAGGCAGATGAGTCAAATGACGTAGTGCTGAAAAAAAAAAGATACCAAACATGGGTATAGTAAACATTTCTTTATATAGTATAGAAACGCAAAATCAAACGTACTCATAAACAGCCAAAATAGGCTCAGACCCCTAAAGGTTAATAGTTTTATACGCTTCTGGTGAAGAGGAAAAAAGATTCTTGTATTTCTTTACATGTCATCTCCCTGAAAACACTGTATTCTTTTCATTCACAAGGATGTTGCGTCTCTTGAGGTTTTTTTGTGTTTGATGTTGCATGGGAAGGAAGACAATGGTGGTTGGAAGTTTGGCTCAGGACATATTATAATTGCTGACATTGTAATAATTTGGTAGATGGGCTTGGCCTATCTGTAAAAGTAGTAAAACATGTCCTTGGTTGCATCAGCTCTCTTTCAATGACTCAGGCATCGTTTTACAAACACGTTGTCATGCAATAGATTAGGGACAAATATCAAGTTAGGTGTTATTGAATTAGCACAAACTAATCGCTGCTTTATTGTTTAAGTGTTTTCTCTGGAGTGTACGGATTAAGAGTGTGGGTGTGGTGTATTTGTCTTCTTTGTTTGCAAGCACACACCGGATACAACTGTAGCTTTTATGAGCTTTAGCAGATGAAAGTCAAATCTAGGAGTATTATTTATTAGTTTGAAGGTTCTTTGAGGTGCAAGTTTTATATTGACAATTAATATCTTAAATCTGATTATTAATTTGTTAGGATTAAAAAAACATACAGTAAATGCAGTATTTAAGGCATGTCAAGCTAAAGCTCTGGGGTGGAACAGATGCAAATGCATGTGGATTTACAGCTTGTTAGTGTGTGCTGAGGCCATAGATATTTCATGAAAGATTTTATAGGCAGACATCCTTGAATCTGCAGGTAAAGAAGCAACCTTGAGAGTGTAACTTTTAATAAGACTATTCATCGATGTTGTCTTATCTGCCTCCTGAAAACATAGCAAACTGTCTATAAAAAAAGAGCATTAAATCCTCTTTAAACAAATGTAGCCTGACAAACATCTAATAGTCTGCTGTTAGATCTTTCTGATCCTGTTCTCCTACTCTCCATCCTGCAGCCTTTCTCCTCAGTTTCCTTGAGCGCTCTGCCCACTCCATATCCTCCACCACGTCCTTCAGGGGAGGTGGAGGCACTGGAAGCAGAAATAGCCTCTCATGCATCACTAAAGTCACACAGCCTCGTTCACTCCTCGTCTCTTACTCTATCTCCTTTTGTCTTTTAAACAAAGGGTCATAAATATCAGGGAGAGCGTTAACCCTCTGAGAGTACCACATTGACCCTCCACTTTGCATCTCCTACACTCTTCTCCACGGTCATTTCTTTTAGCTCTGGCATAAAAAAAAAAAAAAAATGTGATTACAGCGTGTAGCATTCATGTCAGTTGAATGAGAAACCAAAGGCAATGATTGAAGTATATCTTCAGAGTTACCCAAGGACGACTTTGAACATTTCAATCCACAGTTCACTTTTTGTTTAGAGTTTTATTTTTTCATTTCATTTAAGGCAGTAGTTCTCAACCAAGGGGGCACAGACTCTTACATGGGGGGGTCGTGAGACACACATCGTAGTGCGTGCGTGCAGCTTAGCAACTACTGCTGTAGATCACAACATTATTAATCACTCGGCACCCCCACACACACACACACACATATTGTATTGGGAGGGGGGACATATCACTTGATTTCAATGATAAAGAGTAAACTTTCACTTGCTGACACCTTTAACTTAATGTCCTCGAGATACAGATCTGTCTTGTTACTTGTAGAATTACTTACCCCCCGTCCCACAATTTTTGGGGGGCATGTGGGGGTGCCAGTAGGCTCATGATACCATTAGTGAGGCTTGGTTCAAAAAAATGTTGAGAAACCCTAATTTAAGATATAGAGCTGTGCAGTCCATGGTCAGATCTATGAAAACATGAGAAATAAAAAGAAAAATAGGCTAAATTATTCACAAATAGGTCAAGGAACTTCTTTAATACATAACATGCACATTTGGTCTTTTTCATTTCTTCCTCTTAAGCTTTTTTTTTTTTTTTTTTGAAGTTGTAAAGATGTGCGTCACATCTTTGGAAAAGAGCAGTACATTAAAAAAAAAGTAGTCTTAATTGTAGATAGGCATAATTACCCAGGGTACCAGTTATCATGACTTTAACTTTAGAATACCTGATACATATTTGCAGCCTTGCAAAAGCTAAGTGCAAACTCAGAATAGTCTCTTTCTCTGCATTTGTAGTTGTAGTCTGGATGTAATTAGGGTTTGACTTACTAAGGCAGCAGCTAATTACATTATCAGCAACGAGGACCGCTTTCTAGTTAATTCTTCCACCATATTGGATTAGCAACTCGGTGAACGTCAGGCTCAGTTGAAGTTTAATGACTGCACAGCTCCAGCTCTGTGCTGCCACTTTGTTTGGTGCACTATAATGCAATAGAACAGTTACATTATGCAGATTTATTAAAGGTGCTGTTTTTCTTTCTCTGCAGCTTTGTTTTGTTTTTATTAATTCACCGCAGCTCCTTTACACACTTTTGTGGATTACTCACCCTTTCCATACTGTCACTGAGATTTATGTAGAACACAGGTTAATTTAAATTCCTCCACTCCACCACAGCCTTACTGCACTTATTTGCACCTTGCATTTTAGAGGCAAGGAATTTCCCTCCTGAAATGACACTTCGAAATTGCATAAATCCATCAAAAGACACACTCCAAACACCGATCAAGTCTTTGCTTGTTTGTTGCACATTTTTCCCCTAAATGCATATGAATAAAGGAGGCAGGCTCAGTGATTACACAAAGAGTGCTCTTCTGTGGCTGGCTGATAAATCACATGCATTTACTTTGGACTTAGGAAATTGGCCCTCAGTGTAAACAAACTGTTACAGTAGCTGCCAGCGTATATACTGTATACTCATAATACACATGTAGTACTTTGCTGATGTTTGTTGTTAATGCAAATGATTGTGTTTTTCTGACACAGATAATTTGCATTCATTCAACTTTATTGCAACACCATGTTAAGTAAACAGAATACATAAACAGAAATTAATTCAACCTATAGCTACTGCAGTAAACTGGCTTTTGCCCAAGAGTATATCTTTAAAGGTCATGCTCATATACACATTTCACATTTCATCCCGTATTTTTTGATTATTAATTTGCAGAAAAGTAGCGATAAACAGTGTGTGCTTCTGTCTCTGTGTTCCTGTAGCTCCAGGCGTTTTTTTTTTCCTATGTCTGTTAAGTGTGTGCAGTGTGACACCTTGCAGGAAAGACCGCAGTGTGTGACAGCAAGGGGCGACTTCCTGGCATTGAGATTGATCAGGTGTAGCATCAGAGAGGACAGGCTACTGATTGCGGACAGTAGTGATCACACATGTCAGGTGCTTAGCACAAATGCACACATGCACTGGGACTGCAACACACAGGCCTATGCATCATGATGGTTTAAGTAAGTACACACAAAAACACACATCGTTCTTGCTGAGACTAGCTTAAACATTGTAAAGACAAGGCAGGAAACATGGTTAATAAGTGATTCATAGACCTACTGCTTAGAAGAATGATGAGGCTTGTGGGTGGTTCGGGAGATAAATAATGTTGCATTTATCAAATTAGATCCTGGTCTTTTCTAGACACATGTTGTACATATAACTTTACGTATCAAGATGATATATCACCAGAATGCTAAACAGATATATATGAGCAAGAACTCTATTAATATGTTAATTTAAGTGTGAGGGAAGCAGCAAAAGTAAGCAACTCTCTTCTGTGGTAAGAAGAAAAAAACAGCTCTTGTGGCTACATTTTTCCACTCATTATGAACTCTTGAACTCTGTGCTAAGCCAGTTGACCACTACAGAGAAATAATATCATTGCTAAACAAAAAAAAGGAGTGACTACAGTGGGGATTTTCATTTTCATTACACATGCACAAGGCATATTTGGCTAACATAAGCTTCTGGGCATTACCTTATAATATAATAATAATAGTGTGTATTTTTATCAGCAGAAAGCAGGGCAGTTTTTAATTACTTATTTATGTTCCCCACAGTGAGGACCAACATTCACGCCTGACATTTAGCCCACGCTTTATAAAATATTATAGTATGTACTGTACTATATTATATACAAACCATCAGGTAGCTGTAAATGTTTTGTTTCAAGGTGTGAAAACTTCCAAAGTAATGTTATAAGTCTGCTGTAATAGTTTGGTTGCAATTTGATTGATGGAGTGTGTGAGTGGGTTCCATATCCGGTGTTGAGAAGCAGCCACAATAACAGCCCAGGCCTAATAATGATTCCTAATAGGGAGCAGTAATTGGAAATAGCAACTTCATTAGTGAGTGACAGCAGCAGGTGATAAGACAGGGGAATACTGTGTAGCCACTGATGCTAGAAACTCATTATCTGCAATGCATGCTCCACTCCTTAATTATTTGAGAGGATCTTCACACTCTTCAGAGCCCCTCTCTCACTTTGACTGTGGATTTTTAAGTAGTTCCTTTAAAAGAGATATTTGGGGTGCCTCTGTTATCTGTGTTTGGGAGGTGGATGGCCTTGGGATGAAAGTGATGAAACGGAAGAGGAGCAGTAATGAGAATCTCAGCGCTTCGGCCTTTGATGCAAAGCAGATGCAGCTATCCTCACTCTCTTTTTTTTTCATGGGGTAACCTCGCTACAGACTGCCGCAGTTGTTTGATTTTTAATATGCCCGACATTACTCGCCAACATTTTTCATTAGCAGCTTATTATTGCTACCCAAATACAATATGTCACTGGCAATGCTGAATTTAGCTTTAGCACACAGCCAAAAATGTTTTTCATTTTGCCTGAAAGCAAGGTTCATTAAAATAAGCATTCTTGTGGGAGTATAAAGCTTATATTACACCGGTCTATTATGGGCTTTACACTGCCGCCTTCAGCAGTCGGTACTGAGTCTGAGAAAGGAAGCCCCCTACCTCCAGGTTACCCCATACTCCATAAGCCTGAACCCTGACCCACACACATCCTGACTATTTAGGACTATGTGAAGTCTTGTTTTAAAATATTAAATATTTAAAGGAGTGATATTTTGCTTTTTTAAATGGAATTATGCATTTTAAAACATTCCCTGTGGTCTACATAAACTGTAAATTCTATGTTTGGGTCTGAATTCTTCATTAATTCAACTCCACAGGTCCATTTTCAACACTATTTCTGAGTAATGACGCCAGAAAGGTAGTTTTGAATGCTGTCCCTTCAAATGCTAATGAGCCACTTCATGCCGCGCCCCCTCCAGGTTGTTGTCTGTGCTTCTCTGTCCTGTTCAATCACTTGTTTTCGTTAATACAACCAATAACTGAACATTTTAAGAAATCGGCTCGAAGTTCGGACATGTTTTCAGTGTGGACTACAGCCGCTGCTGCTGACGAACAATTATGTCGTACTCAGAGAAATGTTCATCAGATGTCTTGACCTTATACGTGCAAATGTCGTGACGTAACTAGTTATCGACGTTACAAATTAAGAAGGAATTAAAATGAGTTGTAGAACACCGCTCAATTTTTGCTAGAATGAATATAAAGATAGCTTTGCAGCACTGGAGGGTTCAAGTTCAAAATGTATAAACTATTACGTTCCAAACACAAATAAATGCACCAAAGACAAATAAAAGTGGGTTTAGCAAAATATGACCCCTTTAAATATTTAAAGATCATTTTAGTAAATATTGAAATATTTAGTAAAATAATGAGTTTGGGGAAAGTGACTAGTGGTACTGTCAAAGATGCAAAGCAGGCTGAGTGAGGTTAGGTGTGTGTATAGACATCATGACCTGCTGTTGAGTTTTATTACCATGCAATAGTTTCCTTTCATTTTCATTCATCCTTGATTGGTTGCCACAGTGAGAACTGAAGGAGACAGAGAAAAGTGGGAGAGGCAAAAAAAAAATGAGAGCTCGAGAAAGCACTTGAACTCTTGAATGGTGATGCTAATTCATTGTTCAGAGAGAGAGGGAGTTAGAAAAAGAGATGGAAGGAAACAGGGGAGTCGGGCTGGCTAATGACACTGAATAGACAAGATCACAGTGATTGAGAGAAGAGATAAGATTATCTCTGATTATCTGCACTTGCATTATTATCGGAGGTTGAGAAGAAAAGGAACTGAGGAGGATAAACCTCATACACATGAGATATAGAGGAAGCAGCTCAACCAATATGGCAGAGGAGATGCTAAATATATGCCTTTGATTAAATGATGATTATCAGAAATTAAAAGACAACATTGTGCTCACCAGTTTAAAGGTCAAACATATCACTCTCCTCACAATCCATGATTTATCACTAGATCCTAAGGCTAGATCCACAAACAGGCCAGTACTCGCCTGTGTTTTAGTAGGATGTAACGGTGCTCGATTAGTTCCCCTATGCATTTGCCTTTGTGCCATCTTTATGCCAGTCCCACATGCCTGGAGGGGCATCCAGCTGTTAGGATATAGAGTGTAATGAGGCACTGGAGCAGGGAGGTTATAGTCAGGCTTTACATGGTGTATAAAAAAAACTGTACATTTTGAAAAATTACCCCCAGTTCCACATTTGATAATTTTTTGGAATTTTCTTTTATGGACGTCGGCAGGTAGGGGATTGGTGGATATTTGTCCAAATTTACAGACCCAGGTTTTCATGCATGAGTGAGCAGGGGCAAATTGCGCAATCCAAGTTAAAACTGGTTTGCACGAAGTAGAGGTGGGATTTAAATCCAATCAAAGGTCATGGGAGGGGACCATTGGCATCCATCTTGTTTTCCACAAAATTGCCACGTTACAGCATTAACACTTTGGCCGCCATGTCAATTTCATTTGTTTACCCATGGCAGCTGTTCCTGCCTTTCAAAGTTAATTCAACTTGTTAAGGCCTGAAAATGTCACTGAGAACAGGCCAAGTTAGGGTTAGGGTTAACATGCCAATTTTGTGGAAAATAAGATGGATGCCCATTGTCCCCTCCCATGACCTTTGATTGGATTTAAATCCCACCGCTACTTCGTGCAAACCAGTTTTAACTTGGATTGCACAATTTGCCCCTGCTCATTCATGCATGAAAACCTGGGTCTGTAAATTTGGACAAATATCCACCAATCCCCTACCTACTGACATCCATAAAAGAAAATTCCAAAAATTATCAAATGCGGAACTGGGGGTAATTTTTCAAAATGTATAGGGGTTTTTTTTTGATACACTCTGTATATAACGTCGAGAATAATTACTACTTGCTTACAAACATTGAATTTCCTGTATTTCAGCTTCGAGTTAAATGGTGAAGTATGACAGGCACACAGTGGATGCAGGTATTCTGGTTCTAATCAGTGGATGTTTTAGAGGGAGATTCCAGCATGTTGTGGCCATCTGTAGTCGTGAGAAGACTAACGATACGGTGTTTACAGCCTGGACTAGCCAAGACGGTGGCGGCGTGGCAGCCAAAGAGCCGTCACATCCATCCTGATTGGAATTCAAATGGATCACCCTCGCCGGGATCAATACTGCATGATAATGATGTTGTGACATTTGGAGAGGAGACAGTGGGTGCGGATGTGTGTTTGCAACCTTCATAGTGCCTCTGTGATGGAAGGTGTCAGTGTGCATAAGAATTTGTAGTCACACAGTCCACCCTTTGTTTTTACTTGGCAGGTTTTAATGGTTTTAGTGTTAGTGTATGACTCGGTTTTTTTGGGGGTTTTTTATAACAGGAGCAAAATTAGCACTTAAAACTAATTTATTAGTTATCTGCTTTTCACATTTACAATGAATCACCACAATGTAGCAATTACATCCTTTCCTCCATTTAAAAGTTACGATGATTGATGGTGTGATTTTGCTCTCGTGGATGACCAGGGAAAAAGAGATAAGCAAAGAAAACTTTGATTTGCAACATGGTTCCGAACTTCTGACTGTATAAACCAAAAAATAGTAAGAATATTCAGACAGAGAAGGGGGTGGGGGTTATTTTCCCATGTGTCATCTTATCTGGGGATGGCATTGGAGTTATAGGAACTAAGTAAATCATGTTTCTAGCGGTTGCTGGAAAAGCTGTAATATTACTGCAACATGTTTCTGTATCAGGTTTCTGAAAAATACCCGGTGCACTTCAAGTGGTGGTTTAGACTCAAAATAAAAGGCTGATGTATCATTTGAGAGCTTTTAAAGTTGTTTACTGCATTATACCACTGAAGTATATCAGCTTTTAAGTCTTTAGACAAACTTTCTTTTCTGTGTGAGTGCTTTTTAAATGTACACTAGACACATTTTTGGCCTCAAACCACTAAAACCCTCTGGTCTTTCTCATGCTAAATTAGTTTTAGCTTGGCTGGCTAGCTTTATGAGTGACACTGGCAATCTATCAGAGAGGTTGAGGATAGCCCTTTAGCACCATTGATCTCTGCTCTCTGCAGAATGTGCATATATACAACCTATACATCACTGGATGACGCTTTATCCAGAAAGATGGATGAAACACAGTGGCAAGCTTGGTCTGCATTAGAGACACTAAATATTTCTGAGGGTGCTTGCCCTGCTGATGAATGGCTTCATAAAATGTCCACAGCTACTCCTCATCTTTAGGCAGCTTTTCGATCACAGAATCATAGAGAGAAGTGCTTGGAGCTTTGAAATTTGAATCTGTTTTGTTTGTTTTTTTCTTGGAAACATTTCTATCTGCATCCATTACATCCTGTGATCAGTGTCGAGACAGACATTTGTCTGGTTTACCAAACTATTTTTATTCCAAATTCTTCCTGCTGCATCTGTCGATATTTTCTTCTCCTCCCTGTCTCCTTATCTCACTCCTCTCGCCATAAGTTTCCATGTTTTTCAGCTCTTCCGGTCTGTCCGGCTCCTAAAAGAGTTGGCTGCATTGTAGTGAAACACTATTAATTACCTTGTCATCCCTTGACAGTTGGCAGTGACAGGTTTTAGACCAGCTCTCTGAGGAGGTGGGCGGACACCAGCGCTAAATTAAAAAGCTGGGAGAGCTTGTCATCCCCTGTCATTCGTATATTTAATGAAAATCTGAAGGTGTGTGTATACAGTATGTGTGGTTAGTCTTGGAAAAGAAAGCAAGATAGACATGCAGAATTACAAACAGATGGTCAAAAGAAAAGAATGAGACAGTTAGTGAGAGACCAAGAAACATCTGGCTGTTGTATGGACAGACATGTGGGTTAAAACATATACACTTATACAGTGGAGACCAGTCAGCACACTGAATCAACAGTTGCTGTTGTTTTTAATATGCAAGAGAAAAAAAAACATGCAGAAAAACATACTTGTATTTTCAAGCTCTGATTTGAACTCTGTACTTCACCTCATTATCTTATTGTCTTTTACTCTAATTTTTCATGAGGGACAGTTCTGTAAACACTGGCTTCATTGTCTGTCCACACCAACAGCTCAACATTTAGTACATAACTGTCGTCATAACAACATGGCTTGCTGTAGCCAACCACCAGGGTTAAGTTGTGTTAACCAACATAACTGTTGACATGAATATGTAATTTGAAATTTTTGTTTTCTATTTTTATAGTTTTCAAAAGAATACTGTCATAAGTTTATGCTATTGTAGAGTAAATTTAATATCTTTTGAGTTTTAACCACATTACATCACATCCTGACTATTGCTAATATAAAATACACTAGTGCGTTGACCCGAATACTGATATCAAGGGATTGAAGTTAGTAAATGCATCGTTCCTGTTTTTAACTTAATTTCCCATCATGCAGTGTGGTACTGTGCTTCCCGTCATCCACCATGGGTATAGCAATGTGTTTGTAAGGCCGTTGTATTCCAAAATTACTAATATCTCCCAGAATATTGGTCCTATCAACTTGCCGAGATTTTCAATGTGGAGATGGGACTGCTCCTCAACAGTAGGTATCAAATTGGCCTGGTAAAAACATCTCAATTTCTCAGAACTGCGCAGATACACACACAGACAGACAGACAGATGCTCTGAGAACTTCCAGTATTATGATAGAAATGATTAAAAAGACACAAATAAGGTTAAACTAAAAACCATGAAGATTTGGTCCTTTAAAGGTTACACCTCGGTAATTGACTTGTTTTCAGAAAGAGTTCCCTCATTGTTAAATAATGTAACTTTAGTGCAGTGAGCTTCCTACTGAATTTCTACACATCACCTAACAAGCTGTTCCACTCCACCGTCTGAGATATACCACTCATCCACTTCTCCTAATGGAAAACTTGTGTCATTTTTCCCATCACCACCTAACAAGCATGCAGGGGATTTGTGTGTACCAGGCTGCTGTGCTGAAACACTTGATGTGGCTAACCCTCAGTGGTGTTGTTTATGGTGGTCCAGAGCTGTGTGTGGCCTGGTTGGTATGAACATGCAGCAGTGGCCCAGGGGAGCTGTCCACGGTGCTGAAACCAAGAATCTCGGCTTCATTGCTGAGACTGCTGCTTCACTATCTAATGTGCTAAAATGGTGTCTTATTTTTACCCAGCTTTAAATATACATATACGTATTTGTGTAACTACATACCAAATTTGATTCATTCGACATTTTTTTGGAATGAATAAGGAATGTGCAGAATAGTTGGACAAATTTTATGAAACGTCAACTATGATATAATTTCATCATTCCTATTAAACATTTGGTAGATATGATTTTTTAATTTGTTTTTTATCTAATTGTGCTCTGCAAGGAAAAAAGTTAGACACTAGAATAATTCAGTGATTGAGCCTAGAAAACAAAACCCTTTTTTAACTGTTGTAGCCCAAGGGAGGCATATAAATTGAATTACCCTGCTTGGTTGTGGTCATCAAGATATCATAACAGGTGATATCAGGCTTTGCTTCAGCGGCATGTCCCTTTCTGACTCTATGAAATAGTTTGTGCCATAACATAGGAGAGAAATTCCACCGGGAAGAGGCTCTCATTTTCAGTTCTGGACTGAAGAGGGTATGATGTTACTGCAGTATTATATCTCAAAGAAACCGCTTAGGTGGGTGAAAGAAACTTAAAGAAAGAGACAAAAGAGCCCTGGGAAATCTCCCACGCCATCTCACAGGCACCTCAGCATTCCTGTTCCTCTCACTCACCTCACTGACTTTCAATCGCCGGAGCCAATTTGCTGGGAAAGAAACCCCATGCTGGCAAGAAATGAAAACCACCTCAACTCCTCGACACACACCTACCCCACAGCACCGTCCTTCTCCTCCTCACCAGCCTTTCCTCTATTCTCCTCTCTCCAGTCTCCCAGCACATCAAAGGCCTGGAAGAGAAACATGGAGACTCACTTGGTTGCTTTTTTGCCTCCCTAGTTTTCATTTTGTACCGTGGCCTGTCTCCTCCCTCTTTTCATTCCTGGTTTTCTGTCTTGTGCAAAAGAGAGAAAAAGGATGATTTTAGAGTTGAGAAGTGATGAGAAAAACACAGGGGAACTTTTATTTTAGATCAATGAAATACTGTGCAGTCCTTTTTTAATATCAGCCACTTTTGGTTTGGCTCCGTATTATTTGACCCACCATCTTATTGCCCCAAGTAAATCTGCATCGTTCAGCAGAAAATGGACATTTAAGAGGCAAACTGTCTGGTGGACTAATTCTGAACTAAAACTATTGAAAGAAGCTTTTGGTGTCCGTTTTACAAGGAGCACTCAAAGACAACAAGTGGTGGTGATGATCTGTCTCAATCCGCTGTATTACCTTTAGCTCCAGGTGAGTGAGAAAACTGTAGGAGAACCGTAGCAAAGCAGAAATGAGACAGGAAACACAGGTAGACGAGTTAGAAAGGAGAGGAGGGTTGTTTGCCTGAGGCACTGGTGCTCCCCAGCACAGTGGTGGCAGAGTCAAGGGTTTGAGACTGTAAATAATTTACAGTCTCACAGCACACACAAGTATACACACAGACACACTGCACACTCAAGCACTGTCTGTGAAACACACACCCAGGCTTTCTCTTTGTCTGTTTGCACACATGCACAGACAAAGGCCATTTTGCTTCCATATCATGCGGGAGTGCTAGCCACATTACTATTTCATTTCATGCTTTTGTGTACTTTCTTAACTGACATACAGCAGAGGAAAGGGGTAAGATGGGGGCCAAAGTTAACTCCTTGGTCATGAACTAACACACACACTTTAAAAGAAGAACGACAAAGCAGAAGAAGGTTTTTCTACACATTCCCTGTCCAGTTTCTCCTTTCTGCCTCAGTGACCAAAGATCTTGATGTAAATAACCACAAGCAGATCCCCTCAAAGCTATCACTGAACAAAGCCTAGTGATGACACTGAATTACCTCTGTGTGTGGTATTATCATCCCAGCATTTAATTGCATTTTGGATGCCCAGAGGGAGCAGGTTGAACCCTTTTACTGCTGAATTGTAGTGGTTTTATAGTTAGTCCATTGCTGGCATGAAAATACCAGAAGGCTTCTCCTGACATTTAAGGGGGTTGGAGGGGTGGGTAAAGCAGATAAAGATGTGGAAGGGAAAGATGTGTAGTGATGAAAAGAAGAGGGAGGGCTGGGTAATGGGCGCTGTTGAATGAGGATGTTCATGGCAAAGCACGCAAAATGTCAGATGTGAAATGCATTGCAGACTGAGTGAATGTCAAGGGGCAATGGACAGCTGCTAGTCATTAGCAAGATGACCAGTGATCTGGGGTGGTGCTGTAACCTCGATTAGCTCAAGGCGGGTGTGAACCAGCCTGTCAGTGACTGAGCCACAGGCTAATAAAAAAAAAAGCATAGCGCTGACACTCTGCGGCATACCGACATTACTGACCATCTGCAGAATGTGCCGTCTAAATAGCTAGTGTAGCAGAGCAAAAGAAATGTGTTCATATATAACTAATTAGCAACCTGCCACTTGGATTTTTCTGTCATGTGTCTTCCAAGAATTTATTCGACAGGTTCCATGAACAGTTTCCCCATTTTGGCCGGTATTATGAAATCTGTGCAGAAAAAAAGTTTGTGAATAATCTGCCAAAACAGCAGGGAGCATTACTTAATATGATTTCCGACTACTCAGCATCATGCTGATTTGCATACAAACCATGGTTTGCAGACGCACAACACCCCTCCCCCTTTGCCTCATTTCCTTCTGAAATGTCAGTAAATGGTAGGGGCTCTGTGGCAATCCCAGCATCCCTTATGGTCTCATGTTCCTTCCTGGCGTGACACAGATGGAGAGGGCCGTGCCCCACTGGTGCCACTTTGTTTGGGTGGTGTTGCGCTGTGATTTTGAAGCCTGTGGGCACTGGCAGGGACACACAGGCTTCTCCTGGCATGGAGTCATATCATCTCTGCAGGATAATAAGTTAACATGAGGGGGGATTAGCTGGGCATGGAAAATGGAGACATCATGCAAGTACTGCAGAGAGGTGCAATAGACTGCACATTTTCACACATAGACTGGATCTAATGTGAGATTTTTTTTCTCTTTGGTTTATATCTTTCCTGTCCTTTACCAAATGGATATGTCAACCATCTCACCTCCCTGCTTCTATCCTTCACAATGTGCTACTGCAGTGGGACTGTCTTATCTCTGTTTTCTTTGCATTCTGAGGATGCAACCCTTCCATTCCCTCTTTCCTTCCTCTCCTCCTCACTTCCCACCTTCCCATCTATACGCCGGTGTGTTACTAATCAGGGCGCGCAGAGCCCGCAGTTTGTTTGCAATCCGATAAGAAGGATGGACCAGAGGCAGGGGGGAAGATAGTGGAGGAGAAGGGGAGACATTCTGGAAATATCAGCAAATTGGATTTAGCAGGAGAAAATAGCAGGTATCTGATAGCACACAGACCTGATTCTATTAATGCAGGCAGAGAAAGTAAAGCAGGTGGTGCGCAAACATGCGCATGATTGTGTGTGTGATGGTGATTATAATTAAAGAAGACCAGCATGGACCAGTTCCCCCTCCACACACTCTGTGACAGAAGATAGGTGTTTGAAAGCTGGCACCCTTTTTTTCTAGCTGCTACCCGGTCCTGTGGCTCTTTCCTCCAACCTGATTCACACATACTCCAATCACAACCACTCACCTCTTTCACCTCAACTGAGCCCCCACCTCCCCCACAGGTCGTTACGTCCCTTGAAGGGTGGCCAATATGTTCAACAAAGCAGTTGCTGCTTGTTGCGTTTGATATGGAAATTTTTAAGATAGCTGCTAATAAACAATGAAGTCGAACCGTTACTGTCTGCCAAATTTCCTCATGGAGCACTGCCTCTCCCATTTTTATACCCTTTTCCATCTGTTCACAGTTTTGTCCAATCGGCAAGAAGATGGGACGCGATCAACATCCACCAAAAAAAAAAACAAAACACACATCTATCCACAACACCATTCTGTCGTTTCCCTCCCGCCCTCCTCTCAGTGTCTTCCTTGGCTGACCTAGATAGTGAAAAGCGAGGCGCTAGAAAAACATGACTTCAGCAGAATTAAAATGCTTTTCGACGGTCTTGCCGACTATCCTTTTGTTATGCAGCTCAATAGGCACTTGCATATTCTTGTACTTCCAGATGGCAGCATTTATAGAAAAGTAGCTCTTGTTCCAAACACTCATAGGTTGTTGTTTTGTCTCCTTTTGCTAAAGAGAGGTATTTTGAATATTAGACTTCAGAATTCCTGTCCTGATGCTCAGATTTACACTGCATTTGTGTCTGCTTCGAAAGTTGGATAGAGCTGTATCCCCACTTGCATCTATAAGGTAGAGGAAATTGCAAACACTAACATGCAGAAACACATTTTGCCTCACTGTGATTACATCTGGAACGCCTCAGTCTCTCTCACTCTCTCTAGCCACAGTAAGGCGAAGTATTTCCATGGCTGCACAGACTGCATGCTTCGATCCAAGCGTCAGGCATGAAGAAACACTGTTAGGCTACTAGACTGTGTGTCCTGCTTATAGAGTACCACAGCACTGCCAAACTAGGTCATCAGACTGATATCAGAAATACTGATAGACTGTGCCGTATAAAATCCACAGTTTGTTTACTTCAAACAGACACTTATGTTTACCCTGACACGATACAGAATATTTAAGTTGTACCCTGTGTCTAAGTGAAACTAAAATGTATGAACATGTTTAATTTATTTTGGCTCATACCCTCTGTTTCATATGTTTGAGTTCATGTTTTGCCTCAGGGTTCTGCTTTGCCTCTTGATCTTTGACTCAATTTTCTCTTTGGTCCTGGATGAATGACTTTGTGTAAAGGACAGCATTTATTACATCCTCTAAAGAGAAGCTGTGGCTAAGTATGATAAATGAGTGATGAATTTATCAGTATGTGATGAATGTACAGTCTCACTGAGGTGCATTTGAACTAACACATTTTCTTTTCTCTTTTCTTTTTTCCCCTCTTATGCTCCCCTCCTGCTCCCACTTGATGCCCTGAAAACAACCAAATAGGTAAGTGACAGAATCCCACTCTGCACACTAAAATGTCAAATTGACTTATTTGGTTCATTTTCTTTGCTAGAAAAGGCAAAGGCTCTGCAGCGTCTGGCTTAGGCAGCAGGTACAAAAGACATGCAGAATGAGCTTCAAGGATTCGTCAATAGGGAGGCATTTTAAGACTTTTAATAGGATTCTGTCCCTTTGAATGAGAATAATGGTGGTTTACATATTGTATCTATGCACCTCCAAAGCAAGGAAAAGCACCGGTAAATTAACTTACAGGCAATAACAAAAAGGATTGTTTTAATTACAACTCTTTTTGGCTAGTTTTATTTCACAGTTATTGCATTCTCAGGAGGCTTTGCTGTCTTTCTGGCCATGCTTTAGCCTTCTGCTTGGTTTGAATCACATATTTAGCTCCAATTGCTAAGTCTTAACTATACGTTTTCTGAAAGCCTGCTGTTGTAGCTAAGAATGTTGGCACCACATAAAAATTTAATAGGCAAGTGAGTTAGAATGTGTTTAACTTCAATCTACTGCAGACTCATTTCTACCTATTCCTCCATGTATCATGTTTGAATACTGAGGGAACATTGCAACATTAATACAGTCGGTGATTGTTAAAGAGGGTATTTGCCAGTTTTTAGGGGGAAAATACCTCCTGCATGTGGAAATGAGGGCACCTCTACCACCTCACTGTTGGTGATGGGCCAATTTGTATCAAGCCAGTTAGAGGGAATGTGGGGTTTGCTTTGACTTTTTTCACTCTGTGCCACTTCCTTCTTATGAAGTACCATTGTGTTGCTCATTAGAGCTCACAGCAGACTGCATTAGAAACAGCACGTGATGCTTCACTTTGCACTCACTTCATTTTGTCAAGCCCTCTCTCCCTCCATTTCCATGTGCATTCTGCCACCACCCTCCTTTCTCACAAGCACAAAGGCAAATTAGTCATCTGTCTTTCAGGCTTTATTTCCCTTTTCTGTCTTTTCATTATTTCTCTCTGTCTCCTTTTGTCCTTTTCATAATAACGAGAACCATCTTTTCCATCTTTTCATTTTTAACGTTCTCTCCACCTTCACTACATCAGATGTCTATTAGGACACACTCTCCTGTGCTATTATTCAACACACACCTCATATCACCAGAACAGAGAGCAAGATGACGTTTGCAATGCCTTACAACTGGAGCTTGTGTTCCAATTTAATTTTCTCATTTGATCTTGTCAAACGGCTGTATTTGGAATACATGAGCCTGTTTAAATTCATGAGGTCAGCTAGTGCCTTCTGTAATTGGAATCACTTGCACTCTTTTTAAGGATGGCCCCTTAGCTTTGGTGACAACAGTGTGATCTGTGTGGATGTGTGAGAAAGCGAGAAATAGATGGCATATTCCACTCTACAGCAACATATGAAGCAATATGTCTACAACTGAATCATCAGTTGCAGATTTAATCATTGTAGCTACTATGGCGGATGGCAAAATGTGAACTATTTGGTTTAGGAGCCTGCCAGCATAAGATTTACTGGCACTGCCTTGAAACTGACATAATGCTATGAAGTTTCAACTATTCCAAGCACTGATTTAGCTTTTGGGCTATTCACCTAGATTCATCTTAAATCTCTGATGACACATCTGAGGCATTGGGTGAGAGTAAGGTTGTTGTCAATTTAAGCTTTTGAGAAGCGTTTTTGTGTAAGAAGCACACATCTATGATCCCCACAGAAGCCAAAATCGGCTCAAGTAAACACCACCAAAGCAAATCTTTGGAGCCTTCTATATCTCATTTGATCAAGGAGAAGTTGTGTTTTCAACTGATGCATTTTAAAGGCAGTGGTTAGAGCTTACACTCACTGTTCAGCCTCATCCTACATTTGAACCTACAAAACACTACAGTCTCACTTTAGAGTCAGGGGTTGTTTTTTTCTGTGCTATGCTTTTCAGTTACTGGGTCCACACTGAAACATGGCAGCACCGGAACAATCGACTCACAACCTTTATAAAACATGAAAGAGATCAAGTATGTTCTGGACTACTGTTGAAAAAGGTCTTGCCTATTTGATACAGTTGGTCCACTATAAATATCAGGCTTATTTCAGATTCTTTTTCCAGAAGGTGGGTATACTAGAGATTTTAGAAAAAGATAGACTTTTCCACTAACAATTTCACCCACTTGGATGTTGACGTGAGTGGTATTTACAAGTGGGTAAGTGCTGAATACTATAGGACTTGTTCAGTTCAGTTTGATCTCATGCAGAGGTCCAGTCAGTAAAGACATTCTCACCCTTCACTCTGCATCATTAGTCTAGTTGGTGCCAACAGGTGGTGGTTTGAACTGTCTGTTATTATCCATTATTGCTAAAATTAGTACAGTTGGAGGATTAGGACTGAAAAAGTAAAATTAATTAATTGTTATATTAACTGTAGAAGGGTGGTGCACAAATGAACATTTTACCCGTAAAGTGTAAAATGATGAAATCTGTTACTTAAGCCTCAACTCCATCGTTGAGGTGGATGTGGAAATGTGATGTGTGAGTTTTCTTCACAGTTTGTACTGTAGGTGTTTAAGCTGGTTGTTGAATTATTGAACTCAATGAACATGTTCCTTTGTGATTTCAGATCATGTCTTTTTTTGGTTGTGCAATTCACATAATACTTGTGTTTCTATAATTAAACATGATCTAACATTTAACAGTAATGAATCACCCAACATCTTTTTTTAAAAACAAAAAACATTTAATTTGTCATTATTTTTCTCTTGGTCGCTCTTGATGGGTTTGGGTTTGACAGCCCTCTGTATTTATGTGAAGGAGGCAATGGTCTACACTTTATTAATCTTTTTGCAGTTATCTTCCAAAACCATAAAAGTGCAAAAACAATTATATGTTAGCTTGAATGTCTTACTGTCTTACCAGCACAGAGGAAAGGTGTGAAGCCTTTACTCCTGTGGGTTAAGAGAAAAATGTGCTGTTTCTTTTGTCTGAAACCACATTCACCTTGACTGCTTGCAGTATTTAATTCAAAGTGCTGCAACATTGGGCTTTCAAGATATTATGTGTTACAGAGTTAAGTGTACTATCATATAAACACACTGAAAGCAGTTTGAATGTGTTCACTCCTTCGAGTTAACATATAATAGCCAAGGATGAAAAGTAGCATCTACGACTACAATGTTCACCGACTGAAATAATGTGGAATTGAACTAACATCAGTGATAACTAGTAACAGTTTTGAGGTACTTGTGCTTTAATTGGTCATTTCTGTTTTATGTTACGTAATATTTTCGGTGCAATATAACAGCTTCTGAAAAGACATCACACTGATTAAGATCGAGACATTAAACTATTGGTCTTCTGAAGCAGTGTTCATTTCGCATTTCAGATGTCCACGAGATGTCAACAGCTCCACCAGAGTCATTTTTCTCTCTAAACTTCACATAGTTTCATTCCATAAATGTGTCCAAATTTGTTCAAAAACAGAAATGTGTGTCAGAATTTAATTTTTCACATATTCATCGCCCATTAGTCATCTAATGAGTGATAATTTATCAGTCTGTAGGACCAAACCACTGCCTCCTTAATGTTTTAAAAATACCTTTACTTATGTATAACGTTCATGCAGGATGTTTACCTTTAATCTGGCGTTTCAGACTTTGAATACTTCTCTAATTGAATAAGCTGTTATGAGGCAACTAATGGGTCTCATTTTACTTTTTACTTAACAGTGTTTGTATGATTTAGTTCTTTTCAGAGAGCAGAGCTAAAGGACAACTTAAGGCACAGTTGAGCGCACTTGCATTTTGTTAGTCTCATAACATAATTGCCTAAGTCAGATTTTTTGGCCAATTTGTGATATCTGCATAAAATGAAGCAGCAGTTCTAGGAGAGTAAAATTATGCAGATATCACAATTCAGCCAAAAATATGACTTGGGCACTTGTGCTATGAGGCTAATGATTAAATATTTTGCACATTTGTCCAGTTCCTTGTACTAATTACACTTTAATTATGTGTATTTAATCTGTGTGACATTGCATTTGTGTCCAAATCTATTAGAACTATTTGTAGTTATAATTCAAGTTCATTCAGCTGATGATTATGGATGTCATCTGCCAAGAGATTATTTTGATGAATGGCTCACATTCAGTATAAACATCCACCTCTTTTTGATGTGATTTAATCTTGAACATTCAAGTTTGGGGGCTGCTTGTACACATGGCATGCAGAAGGTGTTTTTATCGGGAGTGCTTGGTAGCAGGAGTAATGTTTGTGTTTTCTAGATCATATAAATAAAAAAAACAACTGTTCAGCATGCAGTTTGTCCTTGAATGAGGTGGCAGAGTTGGCAGTCAGATCCAAGTATTTTCTGTTTTGCTCAAAATCTGCTTTTGTTCAGTCACAATATAGCCATAAAAACAGGTACAATATACAAAACCCCTGAAGGAAACATTCTGTAATTTTCTCTGCAGATGCCCCATTTATTCTAATGAAGGTATTGCATTTTAACGATCAAAAAACACATCAATCAAAAGAAGCAGGTTAGCCACAAATTCTGTCTTTTATTGGTGCCAAAGCACATTCTTTTGATTTAAAAATAGGCCAGAGCCTGTGTACGACTGTACAGTGTGAAGGTCAGATGACTCAGTAGGCTTTGTCTTACATCAATGACATTCAAACCTCAGCAGCAACATTTAAGAGTAAACAGTCCGTCACCTTTTTGATCACCAACGTGTGAACGATGTTGTCACTCCTCAGAGGCTTATTGTTTCCTTTGTATTTGCATTTGAATTGAATACAAATCCAAATCTGATGACGAATTAGATGTTTACAATGAATAAACGGTTTAAACATGAGGATAGAAAGCAGGTAAAAAAACAGAAACGGTGAGATGTTAGATGACAACATTGTGCACAGACAATACTGTGGGTGAGGTTTGTTTCTGCAGGGACTAGAGCTGCTGGTTTCAGTGGTGCTTTAAATGACCCAGCTATCTCTCTTGCATTAAACACACTGCCCTGCAATCTGCACTAAGCCTCAAGCCTCACTCTGTGCAATCCGCTTACCCGTGAATAGCTCTAAATTAGCAGTTGGCTTTTTCACTTTATGCTTCCAAAGGGCCAGGGGCAAGTCGAGAAGATTTTTTTTTTCCAGAGGTAAAGACTTAATACAGCCTGCAGTCAAATGTGTTTTTAATTAACTTACCTTGAGGGCAGTCCCTATCTGAAAACTTTTGATTAATTAGATAGGACTGCTTCAGATGACACAGCCTGTGGGCCACCCGATGTGGCTCGCTCTTTCTTTAAGGATTTTATTACCCCAAATTCCTTTAATGTGACATCAATAAATTATGCACTTGTCAGACCTAAATTGTGTCTTATTGTCTCGTGGGGGAGGAGGTTGTGGAAAGGTTTAGCCATTGTCGTTAAAATCATTTTTACCCCTCAGCCAAGGGGGATTGTAATCGTTTTGTCGTCTGTCTGTCTGTCTGTCTGTCTGTCTGTCTGGCTATTCAACGACATAATCGCATTATCTGAAGAATGCATTGAGATATCTGCACCGAATTTATACTGGCATGAAGCAGAAGCCACTGAAAATATATGACCTTCACCTACTTTTGCAAGGTCAAATGGCCTTGTGTAGTTATAATATCTGAGTACTTTCAAATATAAATATGTATGTAATAAGTTTTACACAAAGATAGTCTAATCTAAATTATAGGGCAGTAACTTTACACAGAATCTTCCACTATATTTGGCTGAGGGGGATTAAAAGTGCACAGCATGTTATGTTTACAGATACGGCCTGACTGGATGTTTCACAGGCATGTCATGCAATGTTTCAGTCTTCATCACTGGCATTACCCAAGAAACCTTTGCTTATTTTATCCAAGTTATTTTCAGCAGGCGGTACAATGTCCTCGTTTGTGTGACTCATTTGTTTGACACCTAACACACCAGCTCATGGACTGATGCAGACAAAATAATGTCTGTGGGGTATTGTGTCTTCGAGCAATGCTACATTAAACCTCCCATCTGGTGGGATTGCAATTACAGGTATTTAATTTGGCAGCGCATCGTTAGTGTTTTGTTGTACTGTCTGCCACAGTCAAAGCTCCTCGTCCAATGACAATGACCTGCATTAGCAGCAGCTAGATAAGAGGAGCTGATCAGGAGTCGGCTCAAAATGAAGGCAGTTACATTGTACAGGCATTACATTTAGAGAGAAGGACATATCAAAAAGAGGAGAAAATAACTAGAAAACAAATAAGTTGCAAGAACAACAGCAAAGGACAGACTTTTATGTATAAATGCGTCGTGTTATCAGCTGAAATCCCGACGTCCCCTCTAGAGATGACAGGGATTTTCTTTAATTTGCCACTAAAATTCTGAAAAATGTCTCGACGCACAATAAGGGATTAATAAAAATGCTTAACTGCTCCTAAACACCACTAAACAGGTCTTCTATCCAAAGACACGCCGTTACATCTTTTGCTTCTGGTATCCCATTGGTGTACTTCAAAGTATGAAAGTATGGCAGTTTCATTTTTTAACGATGTCGTTCACTTTATTATTCAAGTTCAAGACTATTTTTAATAGGTTCTTGCTTTGAGCGTGACCTTCAAATTTTCATCTCACTCCACCAGATTGCAGACAGCAACAATATGTATTTGCAGGCGCAACTGAAGTATGTTTAAATCCACAAACAACTCCAGCCTTCATTACAGTGTCAGTTTCCCCAGAGGCTAAAGGGCAGGGCACAGGCCAGCATCACAAATTCAGTGGACTGATTCATCTGTGGAAATACAAGTCTCTGTTTTCCATTAAATGTGAAGTGAAATACGTCTAAAGCTCATAGTGTTTTGAAAACTGCTGACAGGATGGATTGCTTTTAACTTAGTGATGCCCTTCATGTGCTGTAGTTCATTGACTCAAGTGGTGAACAAAATGGAGAGGTAGGGTGCAGAGAGGTTGAGCTGGGTCACTGAGCCGATCGGAGTCTGCAGTCAGTACAGTTAATGGATAGTTGTCGGCCCAATGTCTGCAGAGGAGATTTAAAGCCAGCTCCCATCACAGCGGCATCCAGCCTGACAAGACCAATACTTACAAACAAGCAGAAATAGACTCACTGATAGAACAACAAAAGCAGACAGCTGTAGGGTGCAGCAGTGATTTTGCAGCAACAGAGAGAGCTCCGCCACATCGGTAGTCGTCCGTCTTCCGCCCTCTGTTCGTTTCTGCTCTGTAATGTTTCAGCATATATGGTTGTGTTGTCAGATCTTGACTGTTTGTAGACGATATTCGAACTGACAGATGTTGAAATGGAGAGCTGTCTGTTCACTGAGCAGTGGCTGCCATTTCTCAGAAGTGATGTTCTTGGGTTGTTTTCATGCTAGTCAACACACCGAACATGTTCTTCCACTTTGGTTTACACTACAACAGCTGTGACATTTCAGGTGAGGAGAGCGGAAGTATTCCTTAACATGTGCACTTGCCTTGTTGGGGCTGTTTGCATAATATGTTTAGGCAAGTAAAAAAAAAAAAAAAAAAAAAAAAAAAAAGCACTCTTCCACAACTGCAAAGAGTCATTTGGAACTATTGATTTCCTCCTGTGGCAGTTACATCTTGCCTCTTGTCAGAGCAAGGTTTTTAATCAGACACATGCAGGAGTCTGACTCTGTCAAATCAAAGGAGAATGAAGGACTGACTGAGGGGGGTTTGAGGGATTGAGGTGGGGGTAGAAGAGCTAGGAAAAAGCACTGAACAATTGGCATGAAATGAACTGTCGTCAAAGCCAGTGCTTCGCTGAGCATAAAACAGTCAGAAGGGGATGATTTATTGTTGCGGGGAGAACAAGGGCTCCACTCTGTATGCATATTGTATGTGTTCCCATGGAGTCGCGGCCCCTATTGAGGAGTATTTCAGAAACATGAAATCACAATAACACCCGAAGTGAGGGGAAAAGTGGCTCAAGCTTATAAATTGATATTTCCGACTTGCTGTCTCCTCCTTCTCTTCTCATAATACTGAAGTCCTTTCAAGGTTTGGGTTATTGACAGTTTTCTCTCACTCAGTCACATCTACTCATACACGTCACCCCTGACTCCTGGTGTTTATTTTCCCATGCTGCTCATCTCTAACCCTCTATGCCAGGACATTTCATAGCCTCTCACTTCCTTCTTATTCAGTCTCTTCCTCCTATATTTCCCCACCCTTCTTTTCATCCCCAGTCCCTCTCAGCTTCTTGGAGCCAAATCAAGACAGCTCCCTGCCTCCTTCCCAGATACAGGAGGGAGTGGAGAGAGGCAGCGAGGAGGGGGTCTTTGTAGTCAAATTGACTTGTGCCGTGTTCACCAAACGGATGAGCTGAGCAGGTCTCTGCCCAGTCTCAACAGTATGCATGACACACTCATTTGTCATGCATTGGCCTGCACATCTACTCCTGCCAAAACGCTGTCCTGGCTTCCATCCCAACTCTCTCCTTATTCACTCAGCTCTTAGGCTTGGGTGGGGGGGACAGACACAAAATGGCTGCCACTGTCACTGCACTGTTCTTTTACTGAAGAAGGAGGAGGAGGAGGTTGTGTTTTGTTTTTTTTTTACATGTAATGAAGAATGAGATGGTCCAGTTTTTAGGTAAGATAATATAAAGTAATGGACTAGATGCTTTTTTGTGATTTTTGAAGTAATTTTTAATCTTGTAAATGGGCTGTGGTTCACAGTTGCTATAGTTTTGAAAAAAAAAAAAAAAGGTTTTTCTTATTTTTCATCATTTAGTTTTTCAGGTTTTGATTTCAGTTGAGTTTTATTTAGTTTTACGAGAGAATTTTTTTTTTTTTTTGGACAGTTTTTATTAGTTATTTATTATTTTGTTGTATACAACATTAACAAACAACAATTGGCAGCAGATAATAGTCACAATCTAATAGTAATGATGATTTATAGTGTACATGCTAATCAAGTTACCTAATTAATTTAATTTTCAGAGTAGCAGTTTATATAACATTTCACAGGACTATGAGACAAACCACATATTAATTGCATTTAAAGAAACTAATTAATTTGCCCCATCTTATTATGTAAAGTTCAGCCTGCAGCCTCAGCATAAATGTTAATCTCTCCATTTTGTGAATTTCATCAACAATTTTCAACCAGTCCTCCAGCATCAGTGAATCAAGTTAAAGCCATTTTCAAGTGATTGTTTGTTTTGTTTTGTTTTTGCAGCAGCACCAAAATAGTTTTAGATGGTATTTATCACTTACTGTCAAATCATCAGGAAGATCTCCTAATAACAGTGACAAAGTGGGTTGATGTAATTTAATTTTATATTTATTATGAGGAACTTTAGTTTTATTTAGGTTTGGTATAGATTAAAAAAAATAAGGAGGATGACAGTATGTATGATAATGAAGATAATAATGAAGATAATATTTTGTATGATGTGATACATAATTATATGATTAAGTTTCATTTTAGGTCCAGCTTGGTAGGAGATAGTGCTGTAACAACCACAGCTGAATTTAACAAGAATTTCAGTTTGTGTTACATAGATTGTATATTTTTTTTTAATGTAGATTTCATGTTTCCGTTTATTTACGCTTACTTCAATTATATTGGTGTATAAGACTGATTTTAGGATTTTGGCTTAGTTAACACATAAATGCATCATCATTCATTTTGTTCTCAATCATTCCCCCTCCTGTCTGTCCACTATGTCCATTTAAAGTGGATGGTTCAGGACCAGAGTTTTGTGCAGTTTTGTGAGGTGATAGTTTAGTGACCTACATGAAGTGATGTATTACTTTGACCTTAATAATATGTAGTAAGACGTTAGTCATTGCGTCACTTTGTCCCTAGAAACTGAGCCACTATAAATTCTTTTGGAAGTTTTGGTGGCAGCTTTATACTCAGAGACTTTTCTTTAGATTAGAGGCTTAGTTACATCAGCCACCATTTTCTCACTGACAAGCATCCCCATTTTGTAAAGGTCAGTGTTGTTTTTTTTATAGGCTCTTTGTTGTAGGCTACTTCCTTTCACTAGTTTCTCTGTGTGATTACGGTGCAGTGTGGACACAGCCATGCTTGTTATTAAGGCCAATTTCCATCACTCCTTCTCCCCCTCCTGTCACTAGTGCTCCTCCACCAGGGAGAGAATGGATTTTAATGGGAGGTGGTTGATTAGCACAACACTAACGACCAGTCGGGTAGTGTGGAAGACTGCGGAGAGTGAGGCTGATTTAGAGAGGCAGGTGGTACTGAGAGAGAGAGAGAGAGGAGATGAAAGTCACAGAGAGAGAGAGAGTTATTGACTCATTGATGAATCGACCGTGACAATTGAAGTACTCTTATTATCTATTTTGATATCTAGCCTTCTGTCCGCACATATAATTCATGAATTCACTTAAACACACACAATGCTGCAAATTAAAATGTCTTATTCGGTGTTTTTGACATTTTGTTTTTCTCGGTGTCATTTATCGTCTGTTGTCCTGTCACTATCTCATTGTGCATGACACTCTGATTCAGTCTGTTTGCTGTCTGCATTTGGCCCAGACCAAATCGCTGCTATTTTATTATTTCCATTTCTTTGTCAGCTATTCATGCGTCAATTATACATGAACAATACTGAAGGAGTTTATTTGAGAAAATAAAATCTAGTGATATAGCAGCTCATCAGAGGAGCTCTTACATACAATTAGAGAATCATATATTTACAAGTTTGTTTTCTTGATATATTTGTACGACACATACAGAAGTTGCGCTAGAAATTTTTATTGTCCGTCATTGTGACAGACAGGGATGTAAAAATGTTGTCATAACACTTTATTATCCATCATTTCAAATTCAGTTTTTAATGATGAGACATATTTAGTAGTATTTAATGTTCAAAAACATCTCAATGATTCAGCAGCTGTAGTTGCTGCTGGCTGATCAACATTATCAGTATTACTTACTTGTCCTTCATCCTCCACCACATGAATCAATCATTTTTTAAGCAATTCCATCACATTTACTGGGCTTTTTAAAATAACTAAGGGGACTTGGTTGTCTTGACATTTTGAGCTAGCTAAGTAGCAGATAATTTTGGCTTAAGTCAGTTCAATAACGAGACAAGACTTGACAATGACTGATTAGTATGTACACTGGCCATCAACGGGACCGGGGGTGTATTACAGGTGAACTAATGGAGTCATTTGACAGAAATAACGCTGTTGTATTCTGTGTAGTTGTGACTGGTGGCGCTGTAGCGTTGTATACAGGTAGGATGCTGTTATGGACTGTTTGATGCCTTGTTTAGAGACAGACAGACCAGCAATCCTGTGACCAGGTTTTGTTCACGTTGTGTGAAAACTTTCTTCGGTAGATTACCCTCAATATTTTAATCTGTAAAAATGATGGATGGTCTTAAGAATTTTCTGTCATCTTTAAAAAAAATCAGTCAGTGACGGAATATTTTTGGTTAACGCGACCTCTGGACACATATATTGTTAAACAGGATAACAGTGATATTACGTGCACAATGCTACATCACTGAAATCTTGTAAAGAGACAAAAAACTCATGGAAATGAGTGTAAGCTGTGATGCATTTATTAACGATCTGTCTGCCTTCCTGCCAAATCAAAAGTAGGTCACTGCAAAACTGTCTGCCACTGTAAATCACTCTATGTGCTGTAGCTCTCATTTCCACAATGTCTACCTGTAATTTAGCCCAGGGATCGTGTTTGTATTTCAGACATGTCAGTTCACAGACATGTCAAGGGTAAGGATATAAAATTACATTAGGGGCAGAATTTATTGCAGGAAGCTGCAGGCAAGAAAATGAAGAGGCTGATGTTGCGCCTCGCAAAACATTTTGATCATGTTAAGGGATTGTGAGTGTTGTTATTAACCATGGCAATAACAGCTAATAAGACTAAACCCAGTTTGTTGAAGCCCGTCGGATAGTTGTGAGCCACTAAAATGTGAAGCCACATTGAGTAGCTGTGTGCTTTTACTACTCCTGGGGTTTCTATGTGCAAAAACAGTGGGTTCAGAGCAGTTTGGAATGCCCATAAGCCATCATGTTGGCTTGTTAGTACTATAGATGGGCATGGCCTGCTAGCCATTACTTGACTAAAACAAGGGGAATCATTCGTAAACCTCAAGATGCACAAGGAATGGCTGAATGTAGGCAAGGGATGCTTTCAGTCGTCTCATTTGCCTGCCAGCCACCATGTCAGTTTACCAGTGATCTGAGTGGGCACCACAGCGGTTGTCCAAGGCTAACAAGCTCTGAAGAGGAAAAAAGTGAGGGACGATAAGAGGGACAAAGACTGGGAAGACAAAGAAACGCACATTATGGGAGATTCAAAGTCAGGCGTACACATGAAGCTTATGATAGCTGGAGACTGAGCGCTTTGCTGTGTTACCATTGTCCCGTGACCAAGCTGTGCATTCCTCTCATCTCCCCTCTTTGTGTTTCTCTCTGTTCCTTTGTAGAGCACAGCTGCTTTCTTTGGGCTTTGCTTGTGAGAGGAATTCTATTCCGAATTAAAGCCATTTTATCCACACAGACTCTTGGAGGATCTTAGAACCATATGATTAATCATTGTTTTATTGTACCATCTGATCTAGTTCACACAAATTTGGTGAAATGAGATTTCGAGTTAGTTTAAGTATTTTTTTCCCCTGACTCTTAAAGTAAACCTCAACCAAATCTCAACCACCACACATGTAGACCATAGTTAGCTAGAAGGTGCTTTGTGCATGCATTTACAAATTGGTTTCAGCCTATTTTCAGATGTTTTCCACTCGTTTTAGAAAAAAATACATATCCCATTAATAATCTATAATGGGCCATTATAGATTAGCTGGTTTAGATGGATTTCACATATAGCTACAAGCATTAAAGTATAACATAGCCCCATTTTGAGTCTAACTATTCAGAAAGAGGCTGAGAGTGGGAAAGGCCGGTCTCAAAGGCCTGGTCCAGATGTGTGTGACAGGAGTTTTTCGTGGACATCAGCAGGACAGAGGATCAAAAGGAGCCTATGCACATCCGTATGACCCTCTGAAAGTTTGGGGTTTTGTACCGCTTTACCACCTGAAAAGACTCGCCTAGAAATTCAATATACCTTTAAGTGTGTATTTTTGCTGCTCTGCCTCGCTGTCACACAGTCCTTTCCCATGAGGAAATGAAGTCCTGAAGCGCTCTTCAAATGTACCAAACTCGCCCAACAATGACAGTAATTCTGTATTTGCCATTGACGACCAGGCTTTATAAAACATGTTTGATTTTTGACTGTTGTTTGTCAGTGTGTGTTAGAGTGTGTGTGTGATTCCCAGTTTTAGCCCTATGTAGCATTCCATCCCCCTCTCTTTCTCTTCATTTCCTGTCTAAAAAAATGCCTAAAATATACATGTAACATTTGAATATCTATTCACACCAACACGGATACAGTCGCAGAAAACATTAGACCATCAAAAGTCATGAAAAACAATGGTTATGCAATCAAGTGCTAACTCCTGTGTGTATCATGTGACTAAGACAGAAAAGAAAACATGGAATGCCTAAAAGCACTGTTTTTGGCAGTACAATGCCATAGCTATTGATGTAAGAACTGAAATGATTTTGGTTATTATCAAGAAAACATGGAAAATGGATAGATATCAGCTCTGAAATTAAACTCTTATGAGCTATTTTTGTTGTTATCATTATATTTGTCCAAACAAATGTACCTTTAGTTGTACCAGGTATTAAAATGAACAAGAAACTGATGAAAACAAGGGGTGGTCTAATCATTTTTTCCCCGACTGTACATCATATTCGCATAATTCAGTGTACAGCTCAAAAAATATGTTGTAGTGTATAGTGTCACTTTAATGTTCCCTTTTACCTGCAAATAATATTTCTGTTTAGTTATTTTGTCAATTCTCTCTGTCCTGCTTTTGGAGCAAGAGCTACTATACGGTTAGAAAAAAAAAAAAAAATTACATCATTGTAGTTGCAGCATCTCATCACTAGCGCCCTGTTAGGGATTAGATTTAAGATTCCATTGATCAATTTTTCAAGCTCAATTAGGTCTTCCCCCTAAGTAATATCATGTACTTCTGAACTCTGTCCGAGCTGGAGTGAAGCCTCAGATCTTTTAAAACCAAGGATGACTTTTTTGGCTCCAGATGACATGCCTGAGGTCTGTACTTTAGGTTGTGTTACCCAATTTTATGTTTGCTTTCAGAGTATTTTAGGCTGTCACCTAACTTCCCATTTTTGCCAGTAAACGTTGCAGCCTTGACCTGACTTGACCCGACTGAGGTTAAAAAGGTCTGAATCCTCCATCTCTCAGTCTTTCCTTCAACCTCGCCTCCTTTTTTTCTACCTCATGCTTCATCCTCTTTATTCCTTCTTCATAATCCCTCCATCCCTCCCCTCCTGAGTCTGACCTCTCCCCATATACCACTTTGTGTTGGTGTTGCTAAAGGCAAGGGATGCTGTGGATGTTTGAAACCTCACCAAGGGTATCTCATTAGAAACAGCAAGGCCTCCTCCACACACATCTGACGAGCCTGCTGGCAGAGCACGGCCTGTGTCAGCTTCTGCAGAGAGCCACAGAGAAAAATGAGGGCAGAAATTGGAAGAGCTAAGGAAAGATGTAACAGAGAGAAAGAGAGGGAGAGAGAGAGAGTGTGTAGTCATAGCAGTTGAGGGACAGGGAAGAGAGGTAATAGGCACGTTAGCTATCTTTCATCTTCTCTTCCCCTCCTCATCATCTCTTTTCACTGTTTGGTGTTTTTTCCATCTCTCTTAACATCTCTATCTCTTTCTCCCCTTTTGCTTTTCTTTATTCCCTTTATTTCATGCAAATATAATACTAACATAATTGTGTCATAATGGATGCCAGCTCATTCACTTCCTCCCTCCTCAGCTAGTCTTCATCCCATAAATGCAACTCTGTAGATGACTCCATTAACACAGAAAAACCCAATGCTACTTTTGTCGAAGTTCCCAAATGACATTTTCTGTCTATTTAACCTTTCCTAATTGATTTATCACCATGTATTGTAATATTGTCCTCGGGATTTTGCATTTTTCACTGTAAACCATGTAATATACTACAGGGTGTATAAAAAAAAAACGACATTTTGAAAAATTACCTCCAGTTCCACATTTGATCATTTTCTTTTATGGGTGTTGGTAGGTAGGGGATTGGTGGATATGTGTCCGAATTTACAGACCCAGGTTTTCATGCATGAGTGAGCAGGGGCAAATTGCGCAATCCAAGTTAAAAACTGGTTTGCGCAAAGTAGCGGTGGGATTTAAATCCTATCAAAGGCCACAGGAGGGGACAATGGGCATCCATCTTGTTTTCCACAAAATTGCCAGTTTACAGCATTAACACTTTGGCCACCATGTCAATTTCATTTGTTTACCCATGGCAGCTGTTCCTGCCTTCCAAAGTTAATTCAACTTGTTAGGGCCAAGTTAGGGTTAACCCTAACTTGGCCTGTCCTCAGTGACATTTTCAGGCCTAAACAAGTTGAATAGATCTGGGTCTGTAAATTTGAACAAATATCCACCAATCCCCTACCTACCAACGTTCATAAAAGAAAATTCCAAAAATTATCAAATGCAGAGCTGGGGGTAATTTTTCAAAACGCATAGTTTTGTTTGTTTTTTGATACACCCTGTATTTTTAATTTAAATATTCATGAAAATTTGGAGTTTATTCAAAGGTATTTCATCACAACAAAGAAAACTGAAGAAAAAGTGACTTTTTCAGCGAACTTAACATTAACTGAACATAACCCCAGTGTCTCCATCCACTGTCATTGATCCAGCTCCATGGGTTTTACTGGTGAATCAATGTTGTAGAAGATGATGGTTCACTACAGAGCCTCTGAATGTTCAGTTGGGTCATATCTGATGACTTTGAACACATGACAAAATGCATTTTACACCAATTATTTACATGTATTAATAGAATTAGTGGATCAGCATTTATTTGACATTTTAGGTCACAGAACACAAACATCTGACAAGCTAAACCAGTGCTCCCACATATTTTACATGCCATTTATACAATATATATTTCACTTTTATTGTGATGTAAAGTCTACTAAATTGTAATAACAGTGTAAATCTGTTTTTACCACTCAAACAGAGTGCTTATGAGTTGCAATTCTCCCTACTGAAATACTCCTATGCTCTTCACTCTCAGATCACGTGACACTTTTGTGATACTTTTTTGTAGGATTGCGATATGATCCCAGAATTTTAGAAATATGCATTTATGTTCCTTGGCATGGTTATGCTAAACTCCTAAAACCTCATTTTAACCAGATTCTCACTTGCCTCTTACTCAAGTCCAGGTTTTCAAATACCTGTGTTCAATAAAACACAATAAGGAGAAGGTAATGTAATGTTTGTGGTGCTTGTAATATTGAAATAATATTTTTTTTCGCGCGATATCGCGTTTTTCCTAAAGCAATATTCCAGTAGCACTGGATAATCCAGTTTTCAGCTGCTGTTTCCTAAAGAAATAGTCAAAAGAAAGTCATAGAATACTGTTTTTGCCAGCCTTTTGAAAATTGTATGTACACTTTTTATTGGAAGAAACATGCAATGTGGGCAAAAACACAATCTTTGCAACAGCTCTGAAAATTGTAACTGAGTTGAAGGAGCTACTCTGCCTCAACTAAGTTTCACCCAGTGTAACTCACTTGGAGTGATGTTCTTTGGATTTTATGTGGTAATTTGTAATTTCGGAGCTAAATGCCGTATTCTGAGCACTTCATCAGTACATCTTGTCTGAGTGAACATAAGTGCAGTTCAAATTTCTGAGAGGTAGTGAGGCTCTACTTGGCTGCATGCATTGAACTCATGGAGCGATGCAAGAGGAGCAAAATAAAGAGAGAGCACAGATAAGGAGGTCTATCCCTGTATCCTCATAGCCTCGTACAAGAAGCTAATACTTCTTGACATCCGCGAAACCCCTTTTTAATCTGCTGACTGAAAGTGGTGAGGAGGGAAAGGAAATGAGGGAAGGAAAGGAGAAAAGAAAAGACCAAGTACTGCACTGTGTTATGTGCTTAAAATCAACTCCAGTTTGAGACTGATGCTCTAAGTTGTTTTTTTTTAGATATTTTATTTTTCTGTTTTTCCAAATATCAATGGCATATCCTGCAGTTCTGCCAATAATGCATTCAGTCACGATATCTGTTGAACTCTTTTTCCATTCAGACATCATTTATTACAAGGTTAAATCTCACTTTCCGTATCATAAACCCTGTTAAAATCATTATGCTGCACAGATATGTGTTTTGATGGGTCTAAAACCATATAACACCTTCTGGTACAAGTCTGCTAGATAATTGTATGGGCTTGTCGAGTTCCTCTGTTTTGTTCCTTCCCGTCTCTTCTCTCCTCATGACACAGAAATCGATCTCAGCAGGCCATCTTGAAAAATGTCTCAGTTTTTAAAATACATCTCAAGGAGTGAGGGGGTTTGTTGGAGGAGCTATCAGAGGACACACAGGTCTAAGTTAGGCGTGATCAGCACCTGTGATGTACTGCACACCAACCCAAACTGTAAAATATAAGACATCAATCCATTGTTCTCATTATGCCATGGAGTGCATGAGTTGACAAAAATATGGCCACTTTACTATGAACACTGTTATACTGTTTACAGGGTGGGGAAGCAAAATTTACAATATTTTGAGGCAGGGATTGAAAGACAGTGTATGACCAATTAGTTTATTGAAAGTCATGAGAATTTATTTGCCACAAGAAAATTTATATAATAGAAAATGTTTTTATTCTATGTGTCCTCCTTCTTTCTCAATAACTGCCTTCACACGCTTCCTGAAACTTGTGCAAGTGTTCCTCAAATATTCAGGTGACAACTTCTCCCATTCTTCTTTAATAGTATCTTCCAGACTTTCTCGTAATAGTTTTGCTCATAGTCATTCTCTTCTTTCCATTATAAACAGTCTTTATGGACACTCCAACTATTTTTGAAATCTCCTTTGGTGTGACGAGTGCATTCAGCAAATCCCACACTCTTTGACGTTTGCTTTCCTGATTACTCATATGGGCAAAAGTTTCTGAAAATGTATGGATACCAGTGTTAGGTATGATTATGACATCAATATATGTTTGGTTTCAAAACAATTGACGTAGTGTCTGCTGAGAAAAAACAACTAAATGTTCATTGTAAATTTTACTTCCCCACCCTGTATTAGGCAGATATTATAATAAACAGCAGAAGGTTGTGACATAACAGTAGTCAGATATTGCTTATAAATAATACTTCTGAAGTAAGAGTATGGTTTTGTTGAAGGCCTCAACAAAACTGTCTTTGTCTTTGCTACTTCCTCCTTACATGTTCAGTGAACTTAAAGTTGGGGTGCGAGATGTTTTCCTGGAGCATTTTTTTTACTATATTACTTAAAATCCCCTTCACACCCCGATTACAACCAATTCATTATATGCTCCAACACAAAAATAAAAAATGTAGTCACCTGTGGAATGGACAGGACTGAAAAAACACCATCTAATCATTTTAAGCGCCCACTCAAAATGATTGAACGGTGATATGTCTATCAAACTCAACTGCCATTTGTCCCTCCCCCCTCAGCGTGTACCCCTCTTCGAGCATGAATCGTGCATTCTCAAAGGCTTGAAGTGCCTGTACAGGAAGCGGAGCCAGAGCTTGGCTATATTAGTTATATTAGGATTGAAAGTTCACTGGCAAACTGTTTTGTCACTAATATAAATCACTTGTAAATGTAACGTTAGCCAGATAGGGGGTGTGGGAGGAGACTGAATGAGGTATGCATGGATCGGCCAGAGACGGGGACGGAACATTGTTGCCATGCAGCGCTCGTGAACCCTCAGGAACAAGCTTTGCACATGCCAGTACTCTGGAGGCGTGGCTTCAGGAGAATGTCTGAAGACAGGGGTTTGGACTTTTGAATTGAGTATTTTCAAAATGTAGCTTGCTCGAACCGTTTTTCTAAGTTCTTGTACTCCACATTTAACCACAAAAGAAGAAGCTAAAGAAAGAAATGAAGAATCTAGAAAGTGCAAGGTGAGAAGAGGGGCATGCCATATATTTCAGGCATCCCCACCTGCGCTGAGCCTAGCAAAATTTGTTCTATCACCTTAGCACACAGACACAGAAAGCAAACCTATCAAAAGACAGCGAGGGGTACAGAACCTTCCCTACATGATTTAACAAATATGCACTGTAAGCCTACACTGTATGTCATGCATGTGGAAAGCTTTGGAAGATTGCATTTATCACTTTAATCACCAGTGCTTGTCTGCTTTTTGGCAGGTAATTACAGAGAAAATGTTTCCTGTTTGTTTACCAGTGAGAACTGGCTCTAACAATACGTTTCCTTGCCACTGTGGCCCCCCTCAGACTGGCTCTTGTCTGAGATGTGTTGACTCAAATCCAGGGTGAACTGTACTCATTATTTGTCTAATTTCCCTCATTAGCCACAATGTACATGATAAGTATGAGCTGGGGAAATGAGTTGGGCTTGTTTGTGCGCTGCAGTTATCGTGGTGGCAGAGATGGCATTGGAGTGTGTGGACACTGAAATGGCTGCCTGGTTGCATCAAATCACATTTCAGTTTGTGTTTGGGGGCAAATGCACTGTTATCTGCTTGCTGCTGTTAATAAGACAAGATGAAATAAGATTTGTGCTTTTATTCGCCTCCAAGCATCTCTTCCAGCCATCTTGTCTCCCATTCATTTCTATTACCTGCCTTATTTTACTTAGAGAAAGAGACCGTGTGAGCAGTCCTTTGTACTTAAAGGCACTTGAATGAACATGCAATGAAAACAAATGCCTTTGCACCAGGGAGGCAAGGTTTAGTCTTTTTCATTGTTGAGGTAATTCTTCCTCCATTACAGAATTACACCATCATGACATTTAAGAATTGTAAATAGCTCTGTAACAGCCACAGCCCATCTCGACAGTGTTGCTGTGCATTGTCCAAACATTCTCAACACACTCTGAAATAGCCTGCAGCAAAACACTTGCCTGTGTTTTTCCCAACTGTTCCCCTCTCTCATGAAAATGCAGTGTCTTTGTATTCATCAACACTGCTTAGGTACAAGCACCCCTCTGGGCTAAGAGCAGAGGAAATTACATGCGAACATTGTGGTTTGAAGGTTAGATTGCCTCAAGCGTGCTAGGAAAAGTCAACAAGATTTCTGACGGAAACATCCAGATGAACCTCTCATATGTAAAGTTAAATTTAATTTAATAAAGTCAAAGTAATAAGAAGGGAACGAGAGAACCTGCCACCTACACACAAAACAGCTTTTTTGGTCAACTTCCTGTTTATACCTCAAAAAAAAAGTTTAATAGCAGCTTTTTTTTTTAACACCTGGATATTAAAAATCAGAACACATTGATATGCACTGTCCCCTTCCAGTACTCCTGCAGCTTGTGTCACAACACAGTGAACAGTGTTAATGTATTACCGAAAGTTTCCATCATGTCATTTCCTTCTTTGTTGCCACTTCAGTCCCTGTAGCCAACACATTATCAGCTGATATTCACCAGCGTCAAGGTTAATCTGTTAGTGCAGCCATGTAGGTGTTTCGGTCATGCTAAGTCAACCTCAGTAAACTACCAACAAGTCCCTAGAGTCCCTCAGTTGCTTGTGTTGCATGTTGAACTATGTCAACTGCACTATAAGTAGAGACACTACCAATGATTAAGTTAGTGATGTAAAATGTGAGTTTAACTCTCAAAGGCCTAAACAACTTTTGGAGACCAAAAGCGTCCACTGATCTAAACTGTTCAATACATTTTGAACCACTCATTCTATCAATACACGTAAATAATTCAAGTAAAATGCAGCTCCTTAGCCGTTCAGCTGCATCACAGGATAATGTTTTTCACTGATAAAACATTGATAAAAAATTGCTAAGTTAGTATGTTTTGCTGAAATACTCTTTTTCTTCAGCTTTTGCTGTTTTGATATAATAACCTTTGAATTTGCTTTGGGACTTTATGAACATTTCAGAATCAAGAAGTTAAGTTTATGAAAATACCGAATATTCACTGAAAAATCCAAAACGCAGAGAATAATTTTACATTGAATTGTGCTGAATAATTTAGGAAAGAGTTAAATGTAGACAAAAAAGTAAAGTCACCACAAAGGCTATGCACATTAATACATTTGTGAAATTGTTCAGTATCAGCTGTGGCCCCAAATTTTGCAATTGGTGCATCCCCACCAAAACTCTGTATACCTCAAATGACAGTACAGATTTTAGCTTCATTGAAAACAATTCATGTTCTTGGCCAGTTGAGGCAACTGAAGTTCCTTTTCTTAAGCCAAAGTGCATATAAATACAGCTCAAATTAAACAGAATTAATATGTCAGAGACTTACACAAAACCCCAACAGATTGCATATGAGTCCAATTGGCTTATGTGACGCACCAGCGAAACACAGCGTGAGGACTCCACCAGTCACCCCAGTGTTTACTTTCCATCTTCTTACAGACTGTATTTGTTTGTTTGTGTCCACATTCGTCTGAGAATTATCCCCCCCTTTAACAGCCTTATTTGTAGCTCATGTATTGGCCGCCGAAGCAGCATCCCAGCACCAGCCAACAAATGGATTGTTATGTAACGGCTGCAGCCTGACTGTGTTAGACTGCCAACCTGCAGAGAAAGAGAGGGGATGGAGGGACAAAAGGAGGGTTAAAGATAAAAGGGGAACAGAGAAAGGGAGGCACACAGTTAGAGAAAGAGAGGAGCAAGTGACGAGCCTCTGGCTAAATGTTGTGGTTCCAGACACAGCACAGCAAATCTCCTTTTCTGTTCCTCTTTCTCTCCCGTGTTTGGGTTTTGTCTCGTCACATTATTGGTTCAGCTTGATTTGTTTTCTATTGAAGGTCTCCCAGTAAAGTACGGGCAGTCATTTATTTAGGATCTCACATTCCCATCTCACTCATCCGTCATCTCTCCCCACATGTGAAATATCAGTTCTGTGACAGGTGTACTCAGTCGACCCTGTCCAGGAGTCCCTCGGGCTGGGGAGACCAGAGACCAAGGACGAAAAGAATACAACTGACTGTCTTTGCTTTGCACGGGCCCTTCAACATCGACAACATCAGAACAGAGGCACCAGTGACATTTCAGATGACGACCCAGGGTCCTTTGAGAGCTAGCTTGTGGATAGTTTTGTGAAATCGCCTTCTTGCTGAAAATGCTTGTTTTAACCTGTCCTGTGAATTTAGTGTTTACTTCTTGGCTTTTCCCTTCAAAAAAAAACACCAAAACAATGTGTTGCAGAAGTGAACCATGAGTCTCTTGTGGTTAGATGGTAACAGGACATCTTCAAAGACATGCTTACCCCCCCCCATTTTTCTCCCACCTAAGCTACACTTCTTAAATAGAACCTCATGATAGCTGTGTGTCTGACTAATTGACCTTCAATGAGGACAATAATAGAAGAGAAGAGCCCTGAATCCCACCCACTGCCGTCATGTGTCAAAGCTGCACACGAGTCTGAAATCCTTTGTGGATCGACCTATGCCAGCTCATCATACGTGCATGTCAGAACACACTGAACACACATGCACACAATATTTAATGCATGCACCTCACACATCCACTACAGACTGTCGTTCTTTCATCTCCCCGATTCATCCGCCTCCGTCTTTGATGTGGGATACCCTGGAGTCCGTGGAATACAGTCCTGGGGAATGAAACAGAGTGGATTTGCGCTCTTACTCCTAGGAAGAGGCTTCCCATTGATCCCCTTTGCGTCTCCTGCTCTCTCTTAGCCTTTTTCAGCCGGCTTCAATCACTCACTCCTTTACCTCCCCCCATTCTCCCAACATCTATCCATCCATCTTACCCCCAGCATCTTTTCTAACAATTTTTCCCCCCTCATCCAAGATAAAGGTCATTATTCCCTCTGCTGTACACACCATTCTTTGTTCTCTCAACCACTCTTGCACCTCTAGTACCACAATAACAAGTTATCCGAGCCCTCCAGCACACTCAGCTCATTTCATTAAAGAACCATTTAGAATGTTTCTCCAACCCCTGGTCAAGTGTGCAGCAGAGGTCTATTTCATGTTAGGCTCTAAGTTGCTAAAGTGGAAGTTGATGTTGGCTTGGACAAACTGATTGTGCAAGGTGTTAGCTTGCTCACTCTTTGCTCACTGTTTCTGACAAGTGGCATTTCAGAGAAGCCATTACTGCTATGCAGCAAGCGAGGAAACTGAAGTCATTGGAGAATAATTTCATCTGCTGAGCCCAGAGACTAAAGGGGTACTAGTATTTTAACTATAGTTTGCAATTTTACCCCTATTTATTCCCTATTTGTGAAGGGACACTTAATGATTTTGTTTTTTCTGGAAAGGCTGAAGGAATATATTAAGAAACATTTGCTAGTTCAGCTGTTCTGGTGGGAAGATGTGTGGCTTTGCTTTGTATTGTAACAATGAACACTGAATATCCACTAGTTTGGACTGTTTAGGTGGATAAAACAATTAACCCTCAGAATCTTATGGAATTATAATAGAGGGGTTAACAGTTAATCAGTCAGTTAATGCACGGGTAGGACAATGAAATGTAACGTAAAATTATGTAAACATGTCCACAAATTCAAAGCTGTGTATAAACCTTTCTGCTTGTGTAATGTTATAATTTTAGCCACTGTTTCATAAGGTCAGCACTTCAGGGATAGAACGGCTAATTCCGGTTTTAGCCTGTGTTTGTTTATGTGCTGTGAAGGCCACTTCAGCGTAATTAGAATGATGTTAATGCTAATGGGGCCCATGGCTATTAAACATTATCAAGGAGTGCACACAGTGGCATGCACATTGGTACCCCCTCCACACACTCACCTGTATTCCCATAGATGTAGCAGCAACAAAACAGGCTGACCTTTTCAGAACATCACAACTTAATGACTCTGTATGGAAAATAAGGATATTACTCGCAACAGGCCTGTTATTGTTTCTTCAACCTGCACATGTCACGTCTGTGTCTAACAGTGCTCGTAACCAAAGGATGCGTACCTCCACAGATCTATCCAATCTCTCTCCTAATTTTTCTCTACCTTTCATTACTTTCCTTTTTATTTGTTTTTATTTTCACAGCTTTATTCAATATTAACACAAGCCAGAAATATTTTCAGTATGGAGTGGGGCTGCCTTCCTTGTTTTTTGCAGGCTTAGCCATAGGGGAAGGCGGTAGTTCATGTGTGGGGGTTCATACCCTCCAAACAGTATAAATAATTAAACAGCAGTATTCCAGAGCAGAGCCTTGAGGTGAAATATTCACACCTCTGCCACTTGATTGACATGCTATTAGAAGACTTGATGCAATAACAAACAGCCATTACTTTTCTTCTCAGTAGGTTTTGATTTATGCATCTCTGGGTGAGCATGCATCCATGTGATTGCATGCATAAAGGTGCTAAACCCCTCCCTCATCCCCTCTAACATCCCCTATAAACCCCCACTCCAGAAGATTGCAGATAGAAAATGTATGCACATATAAACAATGACCACTAACACCAATAAATGCAGTCACTAGAAAACGTTATACATGGAACACTATTTACTTTACTATGGAGGAAAACAACTACAAATAGGTTCCAGTATTGAAATTGGCTCGATTGCTTTCTAAACCATCAGATATATGAACACATATCTGGTAGAGTCATATAAAATATACAGTATCATTCCTTCCAAGACTGATAATCTAAGTGTATGCCTTACTGCCTATTTCAGGATTCAGCATGTGTTCGAAATACTCCAGCAGGTAAATATTTTGACTGCGGTGTTGTAGTGTACTTTATATATTTATTTATTGCTTGCCGAAGGGCAAGCATATTGGTCAGTTCGTCTGTCTGTATGCATTCTAGTGGTCACGTTTCAAGCATTGCTGATACCAAACGAATTTGCATATTCAGAAAACAGCTTCTATCGTGAAAACTAAGACGGATATTGACTAACTTTGTATTATCGACTTATGGGAAGTTGGATATGACCTCTCATTTCATTTCTCATTTCAGAGTTATGGCAGAAAATATCACTATTTCCGACACTTTTTTTTTGCAATTTAACTTTGGAACGGTTTAAGATAGAAGAATACGACTTCTACCATAATGTTCAGCTTGGAAAAGTAGGAAATAGAGTTCTTTTATTTTTCCTCTATCACTTATGGTTTCTGAGTTGAAACAGTTGAATGTTTGCATGTCACTTATATGTAAATTCACAAAATGGCTGATATCTGTGAAATGATGGCAGATATCGGCTATCATAGTATTAGCAACTAATTAGAAGTCACATATTGCCTTTCATTTGGTACCAATTTTGTTGATCTTCAATGACCTTGAAAGGTCAAACTCAAGGTCATGATTTTCAAAGTACCCAATTTTTGACCGTAACTCCCTCAATTTTGCACATAGAGAAAAATGACCAGTATCAGAGTATAAAGCATGAATATATAGGCCAAAGTTCTCTTTCAAAGGCCTCTGGCAAGGGCACTGCCTGTGGCAGTTTCATCGGTCTGTCTGTCTGTATGCGCTCAAGCAGTCACATTTCAAGCATTATTGATATCAAACCATGACTAAATGATTTGCCATGGTCTCTATCAACTAGATTAGTTTTTGTCAATAGTAGGCCAAGGTACAGCTGAGATATAGGCCAAAGTTTGGGTCAGGGGCCTAATTTGCATATTCAGGAAAGAGCTTCTACCTTGAAAACTAAGACGGATTTTGACTAACTTTGTATTATCAACTTATAGGAAGTCGGATATGACCTTTCATGTGGTACCAATTTTGTTGACCTTGGATGACCTACAAAGGTCAAACACAAGGTCATGATTTTTAAGATACTCAATTTTCGCCCATACCTTTCAGTTTTGCAGATAGAGAAAAACGACTAGTACCACGTTACAAAACGTGAAAAAGTAGAAGAAAGGCCCCCGGCAAGCGCACTGCCTATGGCAATTTCATTTATTTTTTACTGCTGTTATGTACTAGTCGTGCAAAACATGCATCTAAACCAGAATAAGTCTTAAGGTGTGTTAAAATGGTTTTGGCACAACATTAATGCAATAGTATTATGGCTGTCAAAATAATGCAACTTTAGCTGGCAGTTAATTACTATTTCTATATTATACATCCGATGATGACGAGGAACCTCAATTGGAATTGAACACTATAACACAGTTGTTTATACAAACATTTCACATAGATTTGACAAAGAATTTTAGTAAACAAAGCCTATTACTGAAATATACAAAGAAATGATGGTAATAATTGGTACAAATAGAAGTCACAACAACAAAAAACAAGATGACATCATTAAACACTGTCAGTTGAATCTAAAACAATGTGTGAATAATGATGAAAGTAAGACTATATGATTTCCCCCAGCAATTTTTATGCGTGAGAATGTATGGTGGGTTATCACAGTTGTGCAGAGTAATTGCAGTTGGCTCATTGCAATAAGGAAATATAATTGTGACAGCTTTAAACAGTATTGTAATTTACAATGATGACTCAGTGTTGTCTCTTCATTAGTCACAAGTACCCCTTGAACCACATGATTGCTTTTTAACCTTTGTCATAGCTGTGCAGGTTCAGCGATAGCACAAAGGCAATAAGCCAAAGTAAATTCAGTCAGTACATGATCCACAAATGTATCTCTTCATGCTTATACAGGAACTCTTACCATTTCACTCAGTAGGAGCTATTAATTCAGTAAAGGGAACAGAGTAAGTACAAGTTGTCCGTAGTTCTGTTGGAAAGGCTAAACTACAAAAATATATACGTATATATGTCTGAGGTGTTTTCCTACCGGACTCTGTACATGTGTTCCTTTGAAACTAATTACTGCTTTCTGCCAAAGCAGCTGCATTGGGCTTCACTGTTTCAGTTCTCCAGACTATTGAGCTGACTATCAGATGAAGGAGGGTATTTTTAGCTGATCAATAAGCTTTCGACATGATATATATGCAGGTCACATGTGCTCTCCAGCCTAGCAACCTCTCAAAAAAATGAGTATAAAGCTTTCTAAAAGTCTGCGCTCCTTACTACCTCACACCCCGATGCCTTTTTGTCTACTCTGACTGGATGTTTTTTTTTTTTTAAAGATATTTGGAAAAAGACTCAGGTGGCTTCTGAACATTTGGAATTGTATTTGTGCAAAAATCACTCTGTGATAGTCACATCCCCTCCAGGGACATAACACGCATTTTGAAATGTTTCAGGCAAATCTTTCAAGCACACAATTTGGTTTCACAAGCAAAATAGGAGCAACATTTAAATCCTCTGCCTCGGAGAAAGCTGCAGCAGCACGTCTGATGCCTGCATATTGAAGGAGAATAATAATTAACAGGCATCTCCAATTTGGTGATTTCTTAATTTTTTAGGGATTATTCAGATAAATGTGTTGAGGACTTGACTCAAAATATTACAAGCTGTAAAGATAATTGCTATTTTCTATATTAACTATATTAACTGTGTCTGCTTCTTTTGAGTTCACTGCCCCAACACTGTGATCCTGAAAGCCAGATATATGGAAATTTGATTTCCAAGAGGTCCTTTAGAGCTGATTTCAGTGACAGAAATCAGTACCCTTTTGTCAGAAGCCTATGATTAGATTCAAATACAGCAGGCTATGCTGTTATTCCTCCACTATGAGGGTCATCCTGGAAACAAATACACAATCTCCGACCCCCTCCTCTTATCCTCCCTCATAATGTGCTGCAAGAGTTCAGACATGCAAGGAGCTGCTGTGTTAAGGCCAGCCATTCAGGTTCAATTACAGCTTCCCCCTGTGTTTTCAGGCAGATTGATGTACATTTCAGCACATACAAATGTTTATTGGGACTCTACAGTAGGAATGGACTGAGGAACTGGAAAAACTCTACCACAGTTTTGCCAACACATGAATATAGGGCACAGAGATCCCTGTTTTAGTGGCAGTTGTAAATGATTAGATTAAGATCCTTTATTGTAAGTATTCAGTACATTTTACCACACACAGAAATTCAAACTCTGCTTCTAACCCTGATAACTCTGATATTCATATAAAATAATAATTGCTATATAGTGATCATAAGGAATAGAGATTGGTGGTAGGAGTGTTTAGGTTTTTACTTCTTCCTACTCCTTTTCGAGCATGTATAATTTCATTTCATTTCATTTCTTTCTTTTTTTTTTTTTTTAATTATTATTTTTATTATTTTTTTCTTTTTCTTTTATTTACTCATCAACCTTTTATGTACCAGTACTGATATTTTGTTGGTTGACTTTTGTTTTGATTTCACTGTCTGCATGTTCAAAATAAAGATTTCAATCAATCAAACCCATCTCTAGAACATGCAGGATCATACCACACACTGCAAACTAGGAGCAGCGGGCTTGCCTTAGCAGGCACCCGGGAAGCAAATGGGAGGGGTTAAGTGCTTTGCTCAAGGGCACATCAGCCAACAACTTTTTCTGCCAGCCCGTGGAATCGAACCAGCAGCCCTTCGGTCACAAGTCGACTCTCCAGCCGATTCTCCTCTGGGCCATGGCTGCCCCCCACAGCAGAAATCTCTAGAATAATAGTTTATCTTTGAGTAATAAAATAGAACATTGGGCCACAATATACTTATTTCAGGTTTGACATTTTCATTCAGAGAAAGTTTGCCTCATATCATCCAATAATGTTCCTTTTATTTTCTGATTATTCTTTCTTGAATTGTCCAAAGCTACACCTAGTTGATATGAGCATCACATTGTGTTTCATTTAGATGTGATTATTGTCCTGATTAGAATTTCATTGTTTGCTATAGGTTTCATCCATGAATAAAAAGCACATATATACATATATATGAGAACATGACAGCTAATAACGAATGTATAAATTTACATGCAGCTCAAGGCTTATGACTGCTTAAGAATGCATTTCATCACTATTGTATCCTTGAAAATATAGAATAAATGAAACAAGCAACTATAAATGTATATGTTTAATTCAGATATGATCTAATACCATTGTGTAAAATATGTTATTCATAAATTCTTGTGCCTGTAAAATGCACACACTTAAACATATTAATTTATCCTGTCAAAATTTAACACAGGAGACTACTGAAAACTCTGAGAAAAGTATAATCAAGTATATTTTCAAGTCTTGGAACATTGGGCCCCCTCTTATCTGTCAAACCAATCATGTGGAAAGCACTGATAGAGGAGGAATATTATCCAAACCCATCAGACAGGGATGATTTGCTATTTCCATTCTAGATGCAGCCAGTCTTTGGGATGCCATTTCTACATTTTCTTATGTGCCATCCCTGAGAAATGGCTATCAGAGTAAAGGCTGCAATGTTGATGAGGTTGTAAGATGTGTTTGCAACTATGTCTGTCTGAGGGGAACGGTGGAGAGGTGGTGTGTGTGTGTGTGTGTGTGTGTGGGGGGGGGGGGGGCACAAGCTTAGAAGTGATGGGGAGAAATGGTAAGACCCTAAAATGTCAAAAGAATATGTGCTCTGCTCTAAGAAGAGTGTGTGTAACTGCAACTTCAAAGATCAACAGCTGTCTGGAAACTTTTGGCAAATGTCTCATCTCTGCCTCCTTCTCTTGCTGTTTTTTTTTTTTTTTTCTTTTTTTTTTGGTTTTGTTTTGTTTTTTTTTTTCTCTTCTTCCCAGTCAACGCATTCCTTTGTAAGAGGCTCTGAAATATGTCGTGTCAAAAAAAAAGTAGCAAAAAATGTTTCAGTCTCCTCGTTTAAAAGAAATCAATAGCTCTGTCTCTCTCCTTAACTGCTTCAAAGAATCCATCTGCACTGATGCAATAATACATGAAGGTTGGAGGAACTATCTCTGTGTTACTGAGTTATTGTTTGGGAGCCATAGACTTTAAAATAACAAGTTTGTAAATTTACATGGGTTCACACTGCCGCTGGTGCTTTTATACTCTGACGCTCACTGCCTCCTGAGCCGAGGTCCCATCATCCTTCTGTCCTTTTCGCTTGTGGAGTTGTCATTTTATTGTGTCGTGCAATTTCCACACTGTCAGCTCCCCTGAGGCTCTGCGCCTGGCGTTCAACACCACAACACTGACCACAAACTTTAATGAAAGATTGTGGCGTCTGCTTTTTCCAATATGACCTGTTTATCCCCTCAGTGGATGGTGGTGGCCTAGAATGCACTATTCCAAATCAATGGCTCCTTGTAGAGAAAGCTTCTCAAATAATAAAGTCAAAGCCTAAATACACTCCCTCTCACACCGACATAGTGAGGAACAGGGAGGGGTTTGTGTGGAAAATCAAAATCAATAGGTTTTTCATTACGGCTTTGATTCACGAGTCTTTCTTGATTATTTTTCCAATGGATCCAGGACAGATGAAAATGTTTTTTTGTTTGTTTCGGGGTTTTTTGTTTTGTTTTGTCCGTTCTTCTTCAAACCAAATTACCAGGCAGCCCAAGTGAATGGAAATAATAATCAAGGGACGTCCTGCGATGTTTTGATTCATCTCTTTGCACTCTCTCCACCTCCAGCTCAGCAGGTGGGATTAATCGGTCGGATCGATGGTTCCAGAGCTAATTGGACAAAAGTAATAAATATTTAGTCTCCTTTTTGGATATGGAGGGGTTGCAATAAACATGAGCGCAAAGAGCATTTCCATCATTATTGTTATTCTTGCAAAAGCGAGCAGGCAGATTGCTTGATTAGACCGCAGTGGACTGAAGGTCAGAGGAATCTATACTGAGCCAGGTTTTTGTTTGCGGACAACTCCCAAGGCAGCATTAATTTACTTTCAAGTCAAGTTTTCAATACAAGCAAGCTGTTGCTGTTGGGAAGGAGTCAGATGCAGATCTCTCCATCTGCAGTGTGCTCTTAGGCAGTTTCAGGCCATAAATATTTGGTTTATTTGGTAGATCTTCATTATGCATGTCATCACCTTTATACTGTCCATATAGGCACACAATTGCTCTAACATTATAACTTCTGTTGTTGAAGTTTGCTAAAATGTTTTCTGGTAAAAGCAGTCTGGTATGTACTTGCAAATTTAAGCATTTTAATATTCATATTGTAATGTGTTGAAGCAAATATGTAGGGGGAAAAAAAAACAATTTGATAATAAATACCTTCCTTGCACCTCCAATCCTCTGTCTCTTAAGCAAATACTGAATATAAGGACAGACAGACCCACATAACAGAATAGAAAAATGAAGGCAAAATATTATGCAGTCCATGTCTGATGGATACTTGACAGTGATTGTCATTACAGCTGTCAATCACCTGTCTTTATTTGACATCCTCTAAAAAGGCCTTTCTTTAGCTAAGTCTTCCAGTCTGAGCTAGATTTTCTAACCTAAAAACTGAGCCAAGAGGAGACACTGAAGGGTATATTACTCTCAGATTGAGTTAATTACTAGGCGCTGAAAGATTATTAGAGAAATTTTGTCCAGTTCCCAGTCTAGCTTTAAAGCGGTGATATTTAGCTTTTTGAAATGGAATTATGCATTTTAAAACATTTCCCTGTGGTCTACATAAACTGTAAATGCTATGCTTGGGTCTGAATTCTTCATTAATTCAACTCCACAGGTCCATTTTCAACCCTATTTCTGAGTAATGACACAAGAAAGGAAGTTTTGAGCGCTGGCCCTTTAAATGCAAATGAGCCACTTCACGCCCCAACCCCTCCAGGTTGTTGACAGTGCTGCTCTGTCCCGTTCAGCCTCTTGTGTTTATTAATACAACCAACAACTGAATATTTTAAAAAAATCGGCTCGAAGTTTGGAGATATTTTCAGGTTTTACCACAACCGCTGCTGCTGACAAACAATTATGTCGTACTTGGGAAATGTTCGTCAGAAGTCTTGACCTTATATGTGCAAATATTGTGACGTAACTACTTATAGACGTAACAAATTAAGCAGGATTTAAAACGGGTTGCAGAAATCCACTCCATTTTGCCAAAATGAATATAAAGATAGTTTTGCGGCACCTGCAGGGTTCGAATTCAAACTTTTTGAAGTATTAGCATCCCCAAATACACAAATAAATGTACCACAGACTAATAAAAGTGGGTTTAGCAAAATATGACCCCTTTAAAAACTTTTTAAAAATTTTCGTGCTGTATTTTATTTAATTTCTGCAGACCATACAAAAAAGTTTAAGATTAATTTCCAGGGAGATATTGATTTCAGTGTATACCAAGTGTAGATGTTGAACTTGACACTTAACAGTCAGAAAAGTAGTATTAAAGACAAACTTTCTTTCTGTTAATATATTCAAAAGTCAACAGTACATGTTAAAGTAAAGATGTTCACACAGTTAAGTCCAGACTTTATAAAACAATAAAAATGCCCTTCAGGCAGATTGTCTTCGGTTTGATAATCATCTTCTCTGTCCATATTTCTCTCCATGTCACCCTCCTATTTGCGTGTTGCCTTCCAGTATTATGTGGTTTTTTGCTTCAACCAGAGCAGCAGGTGTTTGCTGCTGGAAACTGTGACACTTGGATGCATTCTGTCAGACTGCTCATTAGAGACTCTGCACCTTCGTCGTCTCCTCATTTAGAGAGAAGAGCACACACAAATCAACATATGCCCACATGTAAACATCTCACACAAAGCAGCAGGTGGCCACTATCAGCAGGACAAATCAAAGAGGCCAAGTTAGCTTGTGCTTATTTGACATCATAATAAGAACGCAGTTGACAGAATTTCCAAGAAATACTGAAGTTTACAATGTTTCTTTTTTGCCAACTTGGCGAACACTTTATAAAGGGAACAAGTGATCATGAATATGGGGTGAAAAGTGACAAGTGTGACTGACATTGGTGTCAGGGAAGCAGGAAATGCTCAGGGGAAGACGAAGCATATGGTAGATGCTCTGCGTGAGAGGGATGTTAATTGATGAGAATTAGTTTGCATCAGATGTGACGTGAAGACACTTGCCACATCTCTATTTGTGATACAGCCTAAATAAGATATCAGTAGCTATTCAGTTTATTTGGTTTTTTGAAGGCTAATTTTACCAGTTTTGATTAGATATTTCAAGTTGTATGATCGAATCACATCAGTCTGCTCTATCAGACACTACACATTGCACCATTATTTCACAGGCGTAGCATGTGATCATAGTTTAGATAAATTAACAGAGACTGGTGGAGGACTACCATCACCAAGAGATAACCAGTGATTGGCAAATATGTAAAAATAATTAGACACCACAAGTGATCCAGCTCATTAAAGAAAGTGTGTGAAAGATATATGTTCCAGCATTCTCAGCTCTTACCCTATAAGGCTACAGCTAACGTTAACTCTATTACAGTACAATAACGGGAAGTGTTTGAAGAAAAAATACAATTGAATGAATAATAGTGTCACTTTGTTTTTGTTTTTTTGTTTGTTTTTATACTTTGTTTTTATTTGTTTTATCAACAAACAGACAATACAACACACAAACCTGGGGTCACTGGTTGAACACAAAATATTTAAATCACACAGCAGTAATTGAGCATTGTTTTGTTTATAGTCCAGCCATTTTCTCCAGCACTTCATGAAGATATGTTCCTTGAGTCGTAGGTAGTAAGTCAGTCTTTCCATGGAGTAGATTTCCTCTATTATAGCTATAGCCACTGATCCTCACGGGGTGCATCCGTTTTGAGCGATTTCCTTGTAATGACCTTTTTGGAAGTGATTATAAGAATTTTAACGAGGTATTTGTCTTCTTTCTCTAAGTGTCACTTTGTTTTTACCTACTAAAGTGAAAGTTACAAAGAAGTAGTGAGTTTATCTTAGTGAGCACAAGTTCTCATCCTAATTTTGTCTGTAATATGTGTATTTATTACAGAGAAAAAATATTACACAAGGTCCTATCCATTCCTCTGCAACAACATTCACAGAAGAAATGACCAAAAGTGAGATGCAGACAAACATAATTACACACTCCAAAAATCTAAATCTTACCAAGTGTGTTTTTGTCATTTCTTGTCAAAATATTTCATTACTCTTAAAATAAGACACAATCACCTAAAGAGGAACTTTTCAGTGAGATTTAAGAACTTATTTTTAGACAAAAGATCTTGAAAATCTTATTTCAAGTAATCTTACCAAGATCATTTTCACTTGTTCCATTGGCAGATTTGTTTTTTTGTTTTTTGTTTTTTGCTTAATTCAAGCAAAAAAAATCTACCAATGGAACAAGTGAAAATGATCTTGGTAAGATTTCTTGAGGTAAGATTTTCAAGATCTATTGTCTATAAATAAGTTCTTATAACTCACTGAAAAATTACTCTTTTGGTGATTATGTCTTATTTTAAGTGTGATGAGATATTTTGACTAGAAATGAGAAAAATAAACTTGGTAAGATTTAGATTTTTGTAGTGTAGTTTGGTTGTCAGAATGACTCGCATGTGTGTGTTTTATCAGACTACTTGTATATGTTAAACTTTTTGTGACTCTTGCACCTTCACTCTGGGAAAAAAAGCAGATTCTAACATTAGGGTCATCTGGCTTTGAGGTTGGAGATATTTTTGTTTAACTGACAGGAGAGGAAACAAAAACACAAACAGCAGATTTGCAGTGCAGGCGTCCATGAGGTACATACTGTATATGTTATATTTTCTGTGCAGAGATGGAAATATAAAAGACAGTTAATGCAAACTCTTTTATTCCCTAACCCAATGAGAATCGATAAAGAATTGGATCGATAAGCAAAATCGATAATGGAATCGGAATTGTTAAATTCTTATCGATTCCCATCCCTAGTAACAGCTAACCAATCTCTGTTGCATCTTTTAACTTTCCCTTCTGAAAAGTCCCTCTGACTGTCCCCCAACGTGAGTGCCTTCACATACATGCATTCACACCAAATTAAGCTTCCATTAACTATTCCTCTTTTTCCCCACATGGCTCCACTCATCTTTCACAACATGGCTCCTCTCCCTCTCCGTTTGTCGGCCATTTTAGGAATCTTTCCTCCACTTCCTCCACAGCTGTCTCTTGCCCAGCTCCGGTGCGATACTGTTAATAAACACGGGAAAGAGAAACAGGAAAAACGCCAACTTTCTTCCACTCTCCAAATCCTCAATTCACACTTTTCCATCCTCTCTACTCCCTGCCTCTGTACCCTGTTGTCGTGCTTCATCCTCTCCTCTTTTTTTTTTTTTTTTTTTCCCCAGCACACAACCTCTTTATAGCCCTCCTTGCCATGCTGCGATAATTAGTCAGCGCTAAAATAATACAGCCTCCAGAAAACAACAAGAGCTGAGCAGAGGGCTTAGCTCCACTGAGAGAGAAGGGGGGGGGGGGGGAGGGAGGGAGGTTGGTGGAAAGCAGAAAGGGAGACAGAGGAAGCAAGAGAGAGAGTGTGGAGAGTTGTGTCAGCCGATTTGAAATGGCTACCAGCAGATTGTTAGATAATGAAAGTGTCAGGTAGCTGTGTGTATGTATGTATGTGTGTGTATGTATGTGTGTGTGCGCACACAAGAAGTGCCACTCCATTGTTTATCAGTCTGCCTTTTCCCTGTGTATGACTAAGAGTGTGTGCAGTCCGCTGCTGTGGAAATTGTTTGATGGCCTGTTGGCCCTGCGGTCATCACAGCCTCTGCTTTCTACCCTGGATAGATCTATGTGTGTGTGTGTGTGTGTGTGTTTTCCTCAAGAGTATGTTCTTTGATGTTGTGAACTAGTGTAAATGTCAATCTGATGCTCTAAGAAGACATCAGAGAATAGAAATAGCATCTTTTAATTGTGATGTAAATTCTGATCAACTTTTTTACAGAACACTGAGTTTGATTAAAGTACATTTTAGTATACATTGAGCAACAACAACAAAGATTACACAGTATCATGGCATACTCTGACTCAGCTTTTCACCATTATTTTAGAGAGATCATTTACATATAAAGTGTGTTACATTAAAGTGTAAAGAGCAAACACATCAGGTAAATCCACATATGAAAAAGTGTATCTTGCTCTAGAGTTCAGTGTGAAAAGGCAGAGAGCTGGGCCTCATGTGTTTGGTTGAGTTATTTTTGATAATGTCGTTTCAGCATTCTGTGCTTTTATTAGAATGCCGTGTGATGTTGTGTGTGTTCATAAAATATGTCTGAATAGCCCGTGTGTGTTTGAGCACACAAACAGCTCTTTGTGTATTTTAAATGAGCATTCCTGGGTTAAAATGTATACGTGTGTGTTTATGTTCCAGGGAAGACAGACGGCACACAGGGTTGAGAACAGTTCACTGTTGTTTCATTACTCTATGCTTATCACAGCCAACGCCCGTCGTTTCTCATTCACTGTCGGGTTCATTGGAGCCAAGTCCTAACTCATCTGCTACAGTTCAAACATAAAATTGCTCAGTGTACAAGATGGGCAGATTTTTATTTTATAATTTATTTATTTATTTTTTTTTAGCCTTGAACTCAAAATACTGTTGAGGCAAAGTTCCTTTGACAGGGAGATCTGAGAAATTTCTTTTGTTGATGTTGAGAGGTGGTGGTTATACTGACAGCAGAGCCAACACAAAGTTTGTCAGTTTGCCCTAGTTTGAATGCAAAGCAACTGCAGGCAACCGAGGGCAGAAGAAACTGCAGTGGTTGGCAGATTAACATTTCAGAGCAAAGTGACAGTCAGCACTGATGCTAGTACTAAGACTAATGCTAACATGACATATAGTGCATGATATACTCTGCCTGTGAAAATATCTTCCTCCCTTCATGTTGTCACCATCAGTCAGTCAGTATGGGAGTTCTGTCCCTATATACAAACATCAATATAAAATATACGTGATGAGTATCCAAACAGAAAAGCAAAACTTTTTCATAGTAAATCTAGCCTTAACCAGTAGAACTTTGCCAGAAAAAGGCTTTATATATCATATATTTATATATCATATATACTTTATATATCAAGATGAGCTCTATCTATCTATCTATCTATCTATCTATCTATCTATCTATCTATCTATCTATCTATCTATCTATCTATCTATCTATCTATCTATCTATCTATCTATCTATCTATCTATCTATCTATCTATCTATCTATCTATCTATCTACCTACCTACCTACCTACCTACCTACCTACCTACCTACCTACCTACCTACCTACCTACCTACCTACCTACCTACACTGTAAAACAAAAAAAAAAAAAAAATCTGTAATTTAACAGAATTTTCACTGTTTATTTTACAGATTTCCCCTGTATTTTTAAGATACAGGAAAATATCAATGAAATGGCAAAAACAGACTGTGATTTTACATGTCAAATGTAAAATACCATGAAAAAACTAACTGTGAATAACCATAAAACTTCCATTTTTTAAAAGATTTTTTTCTTTTTTCACAGAAAAATATAGTTAAAATACATTTGCAAATGTATCATAATTTCACAAATATTTATTTTCTATTTATGAGATTAAACTCTTACTTTAAAGTCTAATCCCGTAAAAAAAAAAAATAATAAAATGAGATAAAATTACTGACAATTAACCGTAAAAGAAGTATTTGTTCTGTAAGTTTAACAAGACTTGTTTGTTAATTGACAAGTATCTTGTGTAATTACGGGAGGTTTCACAACAGAAATGTTGAATAAATGTGTTTTTGTGAATGTATAACATGTATAAGCACTGATAAACTGTCCAAATACAGTTTTTATCAGTGGATTGTACAACTTTGTCTCACTGAAAATCATACATATATATATATATATATATGTGTGTGTGTAATTTGATTGTTTTAATACATGAAAATATTATTTATTAAACATTAAAAAGTCCAAAAAATATGCAAAATCTCATGTAAAGTTAGGGCAAAAAAGTGTATTTTAATTATGGAAAATTACCGCAATTTTATGAGATGGTTATTTTCCGTTATTTAACAGTATTTTTTCGGCACCCCTGCTGCCGGAATATTACTGTTTTTTTATTAGTTTTTTTTTTTTTTTTTTTTTTTTTTTACAGTGTACGCTATGCATTCTATTAAAGCTTTTTAAATGTTGTTATGTAATGATGTGTCAACACCCTCATTCTCTTTTCTCTCTGTTCTACAGCTGGGACAACGTACATCTTCGGGCGAGGCGGAGCCCTCATCACATATACCTGGCCACCCAATGACCGGCCGAGCACACGGGCAGATCGGCTGGCAGTGGGCTTCAGCACGCAGCTGAAGGAAGCCGTTCTGGTCAGGGTAGAGAGCGCCAAGGGACTTGGAGACTACCTGGAGCTGCACATAGTAAGACACCATCTTATAGTTATTGAGGGGATAGTAAATTGATGAGAGGAAATGGGAAAGGTACTGAAGTTACATTCAGTCCGATGAGTCGCTGGGGAACACCTAAAAAGAAAAGAGGGACTGGGAAATATCTGAACCTGCATGAAAGAGGCCAAGGGACTGGAATAGGACCCTGAGCTATTTAGACTGATCAGAACAAGAAAGAGGAGGGAGGGAATGAGGAAATGGAGGAATTGAAGAGGTAGAGGCACAGAAAAATGGAAGGAAAAAAGAATGACCTGAATTGACAGACTGAGAATAAACCAGGAGGCGTAGAGGAACAGGAGGAGAACTAATACGTAGCTTTGAGTGTTAATGATGAGCTCTCAGACATTGTGGGTTGAAGCTTTTCTAATTTCCTGATGCTTGCATTAATATTCAACTTATTATCCTAACTTTTGCCATAGTGTGTACCTTGTTATTTATTTATTTATTTATTTTTTATTTGCACATCATAAAACAGCAAGAGAAAAATTAAAAAACAACAACATGCAAACAAGTAACATCATTCTGGAGGAGAGGATGGAAGGCAAAAAGGCTGATGTGAATACCTCCCTGGAAATAAACAATAAACAGGAAAAAATTAAAAGAGAAAAAGAATTAAAAATGCGATATAACAGAAATAATAAAATAAAGTAAAAACAATAAAAATGCAAATCAAATTACAAATAATCAAATACAAATCAAATGATAAACAGCCTTACATTTTTTTCATGAATTACAGTCTTTTTCAGATGCTTTTTAAATAATGAGAAAGAAGAAGTTATTAAAGAAGTTATGATTGTAAAAACTGTAAATAAATAATAATCACTCACATAATCAGGTACATGTTAAAGAGCTGAAGCAGATTATCTAAAATGCTAAATTATTGACCTAAATTATAATAATAAAACAGAATACTTATAATATATGTAGCAACTGGAGGGGTCAGAGAGGAATTACTGTGTTCGTGGTCCAGAAAATGACTAATTACCTCACACCATCTCGTTTTATCTCCTGTCACAGTAGTTATTAGTCTCATCTCTGTTTTTATTACTTTCATATGTTAGGCATAAAGGTCATTTAAAACCACCTCTACTGATAACTTTAAATAGCAATTAAGGGACAGCAGGCATTTAAAAATGCATTTACACAGCCACTAATTGTCTCGTTGACCCCTGTGCTTCTTCTGCCTCATATTACATTCAAAGCTCCGAGTTATTTAAATGGGGAATTTCAGTTAATTACCAGCTAAGACCACACCTGGTGACTCTGATCTACTCAGCGTGGTCCTGATGTCATTTTCAGTTTTTCTTTTTTCGTAAGCAGCTGGAGAAAAAGTTTGTGCAACATCATACAGACCAATCTGTTTCACTCTCCTAAACAAACACAGTGATGAAACATGATTACAGTTAGCCACACTTTATCCACACAGACAAACGTGTATGTATGAGTGTGCAATCAAAGCCCTCCAATATCCCGCTGACCCCAATTTGTGCGGGCTACCTGTGCCTGGAGGGGACAGGAACATTATTGACCCTGGGTCACTTCTCATCCAGTGCTTCGTAAACTGAAATGGACACACAGAAGGAGGAGGGTAAAAGAGAGGGATAGGTGAAAGTGTGTGTGTGGGGGGGTGGGCAGGTATAGAGGGGGGTGGATGCACCAAGTAGGTCAAGGCCAATGTGGATGCTCTTATTGTCAGTGATAAATTACCATAATGACTGTAATGATGAAAGATTATGCCTTTAAATACAATGAACACAGCAGATGATGATGGGCTTGAAGTAGTTACGGACTTAGCAAAGATACATGCAGCCATTTTAAATGCATTTTTCTGTTGTAGATGTTGGTAGTTCTGTTACACTTATTAGATAACAGCCGCATTACAAACTGACAATCATCATAAGCCCCTTTATAAAAACAGGTGGATGAAATGAACAGAAAGCTGATATTTCTATGACTATTTCCTCATCATTTTTCACATTTTTGACCTTGACATCATATTATTGCACTCTCTACATCCTGACACACTCAAGTTTCATTGGTACCAGTCCTGATGATTAACAGCTTTATGCATTTTGTTTCACAAAGCCTGAACAGTTTTGAATGAAGTGAAGGACTCTTCTTCATTAGGTGAAGTGTATATGCATCAGTAAGCTATTGTAAGGCGTATACTGTACTAAAAGCATAAAATGAACAGGGAAAAAAAATCATTAAACATAATTATTTGTATGACAATTAATTTTTAGCTGAAATTTCATCATCATGACAGGCTTTTGGTGAAACATAAATCAGTCAGTGACACTTTTTGTCAGTGTAGTGTCATAGGAATAAAGACACATAAGTGCAAATAGGTGGTTTCTTTGTGATGCATAGAGAACTGGGGAAAAAAGGTAAATAAAATCACATAAGATGAATTAAGATGAAGAAGTAGTTACTTTCATCAGTTTTAGATTTGTAAAAAGCAAAAATGTAAACCCTCAGAATTGCTATGTGCCATAAAAGCTATCACCAATTGTTCAACTCATATTAGTTTTTACTTTCAAGGAATGGCTTCTCACAGTTTATCTGTCCCTGTCGCACACAATCCCTCATCACTCATTCTGCTGGTTGCTCTTCTCTCAAGAGCATATTCTCTATCTAACTTCAGCGTCTTTCATTTACTCCCTCATTCCCTCCTGTCTGGCCCGTTCATTCTCTTGTTCCCTCCCTCTCTCACACACATCAGTGCCTCCAACACACCAGCTTGGCTCCTGTGCTCCCATTGCAATTACATTTCATTTGCTGCCGTTCCTCCCGAGTCGCTCCCCTAAATGACACTGTTCAGCCCGCAGTGGGTGTTTGGGTCCTGTTAATTATGCCCGTCTCTCAGTGAGGGGCGATGTACAGGCAAATTAGGCCTGAGAACCCAGGAGTCATGGCCCAATATCATCCCGCCTGATGGGGACCTCACGGACCCAATCAAACGACAAAATAGCCCCACGTTTGAACAGTAATGGTGGCCTTTAGGTGCAATACCTGAGGCCTGGTTCATTGGATTCAGCTAATGACTCAAAAATAACATCCATGTTTCATTCTAGGTTAGTTTTTCTTTTTGCTCTATATTTGATTTTATAGCCTCTTCTCATACCCAAGAGTGGACAATAATATATTCTATCTTCATGGAGGTTAGACTGATGTTCCCTGAATTTCCAAAAAATAATCACTAATAAGCGCTCACTACTGTACCAGGAGTTAGGATCACCCTTGAGTCTTTTAACACATTGTTTGGCATTGTTCCTGGAAGGCCACAGCTACCTGCAGGTGGACACAAGGTGGTTGCCTTCATCACTCTTTTAGCACGTCGCCTTATTCATACTAGGTGGAAGGAAGCTGCCCTACCTTCTGTTGGACATTGGGTCAGAGAAGTGATCTCCAATCTTAAACTCGAAAAAATCCAATATACATTACGTGGATCTGAACAGAAGTTTCATAAAGTGAGGAAATCTTTCTTATCCTTTTTTGACAATCCTACGACCCATACACAAGGCCCTTAACAAGTTAAGATGTATGTGCATATGTATCACTCTGATATATAGTTTTATTTATATCTACAGTTCCATATTGTATATGCATAGAGATCTGGTGACCACAAGGGGTTTGGGAGGGTTAAGTGGGTTTTGTTAGATTTTTTTTTATTTTTTTTTATTTTTCTATGTGTGTGAATACCTTTGTGTATTCTGTATTTTGAAATTTAGTAAGCATATCTGAACAGAAAAAAAACATTCATGTTTCATTCTACGTTAGTTTTTCTTTTTACTCTATATTTGATTTTATAGCTTCTTCTTATACCTGAGTGGACAATAGTTGCTTTTCCATTGGATATCTCCACAAAATTTTATGGATATTTACTAAATGTCGAAAAAGCAGAAGTGTAACGAACATAAATATGGTATTGATTTACAGATATATTCATTATTATTATATATTACCTGTCTATCTTGTACTAAATTAAAAGATTATCGGGTTTCCTAGTGTGTCCACACATACCGCAACACGTTTCTTCTTCTTCTTCGCATGTTGTAACGTACGTCAACATCTGTTTTTTTTTTTTTTTTAATTCATCTGACTCTAGTTGCGAAAAAAAGGTCTTTCCATTGCAGTTTTGTGTGATATACCATTTGCATTACACCTGAAAAACCACATTTTGCTGAGACTTTTGGCAAAAGTGTTGTTTTTCCATTAGGTACATTTTATGTACAAGTTATATTTGCACAATTCAAGGGTCAGTGGAAAAGCGACTAATAATATATTCTAACATCATGGAAGTTATGCTGATGTTTCCTGGATTTCCAAAGCATATAATCAATGTTGATGTTCATTTTGAATTATTGTGGTCCTCTGGGAGTTAGGAGGCCACACACTTCAGATCACAACACCTCCCTGTCGTTACAGGATATGATACAACACTGATGGATGCTTTCAGTGTCAGTACAACCAGACATCCAAGCAATAGTGGGCACGGCTGATAACATGCCACCAAGATGGGCTAGAACATTATTCGTTATCTCACACAAACCACTCATTCCTTTATATACCTTTCCTCCCTTTCCAGTCCTCCAATCCTTGCATTTCATTTACTTGACAGAGAGCAGGACATCACTCATACTGACATGCTGTCATCAGGCCTCTAATGTTGTTGAAGTTGTGGGATAAAGTGTTAAGTTGCTGAATGTGCTGATTTGAGCTGGTTTAAAAAGGACACAGGCAGCATATCCTTACAAGGCTTTGTTTCTCGCACTTCCCTAATTATTTACTGTGGTTGTGTCTGAAAGTGTGGCAAACTTTCCAGTTGACATTTTGAGTTGTAGATGAAAAAGCTTTGAAATTCATTATCTGGAAAATGCCATAGGAATGAATCATCACTGCATAGAGCAAACATGACTGTGCATTTTGCTGTTGCAGTGCATTAGTTCTTAGATGTGCATAAAGATTCTCAGCCTGAGAATTTGAGAAGAAGTAAACCAATAACAGCTGGATTTGCTCTCTGGTCTTTGAAAAGATGTAGTGTTCACTCAGCAGACTTCATCATTTCCACTGACTGGTGGGGAGTTCCTCTGTATTTAATCACCCAAAGAAGTTAAATACCACACAAGTCCCCAAGAGTCAGTAGAACTAATTAAGTCTCTTGGATGAATGGTGAAACATTTTCAAGAATATTCTGTGGGTCCAGTTGCCTTTTGCTTGCTGTTCTCTTAACAAATTGGTGATAGCTGAAGTTGCAAGCTATTGTCTTAGTTTGGATTTGTTTGTGAGTTTAGCTGTCATTGTGGCGAATTTCTGTAATAGTTCACTGTGAAATAAATACCGCAATAATACAGTATGTTTTTTCTCTTTCCAGCCAGGGTGGTTACTGCCCCTAGTGCATACATTCTTTTTCCTTTCTTTCTACACAGAGACTAACCTCAAATTCATTTTAATTGCTGTGTAATGTGTGGGTGTAGCCTTAATTTTTAAAACGTTTCTAATTTTATGAATGCTGGTATTTTACATCCTACCCAGAGACAACAGTTGAAAAATAGCTTTTTTTTTACTAATACTGGCACATTTACAGAAATGTTCATTAATGTGTACTGTCCCTGCTAAATAAACAAACAAATGAATAATAAATAAATAAATATTGTAGACATTCAGAAGCGTTGCAGTACTTCTATTGATGTCAAAGGTGAGAATGTTTAGCCCTTGATAATGCAATGGTGTGGAGGTATGAACTTAATAGGGACAGACACAACTTTTATTACTTCAGCGAGCATTTCTGCTTTCTTTGATTTAGTAGACAGGATGTACCCCAGTCCGCACTATGTCTTTCACAGGACGTTAACTCTACAGAAGTAAAAATGGTCGTTTGGGAGTGCAGGACATCATTTTTGCCAATCATCCTGACATTTCCACCATCAGGGCCTGGGGTGTGAGATTCAGGAAATGAAGGCTACAGACAGATATGGAAGTGGACTGATAGCTAAATCTCCCATCTGTGGTTGCTGGAAAAGGTAGATGTCCTTTGTGAGACCTTCAATAGTTTGACATTTTCTATGTATAAAAAGGGGGATGATTGAATCAGAAATACTTTTGTTTAATGCTTTGCTACATTAAGAGGTCATAGCCTACAGTATGTTACCTGGGTAAAGACTGGCCATGGCATTTAAAACCATGAAATTAATAGATAAATGTGTTCCTTTGCTGAAATTCTTTGGGTAGTTTTAGGGTTATACCATCTGAACTGAACTAAATTTCCCTACACCAGAAACTGAGTAAAGGTGCAAACATTAAAGGGGTCATATTTTGGTAAACCCACTTTTATTAGTCTTTGGTACGTTTATTTATGTATTTGGACCCTAATAGTTCATACAGTTTGAATTTGAACCCTACAGGTGCTGCAAAGCTATCTTTATATTCATTCTGGCAAAAAATGAGTGGATTTTTACAACCCGTTTTAATTCTTGCTTAATTTGCTACGTCTATAGCTAGTTATGTCACAACATTTGCACATATAGGGACAAGACTTCTGATGAACATTTCTCCGAGTATGACATAAGTGTTTAACAGCAGCAGCGGTTGTAGTAAAAACTGAAAATATGTCCAAACTTCGAGCTAATTACCTAAAATGTTAACAAACACAAGTGGTTGAACAAAACAGAGAAGCACAGCCAACAACCTGGAGGGGGCGGGGCGTGAAGTGGCTCATTTGCATTTAAAGGGCCAAGGCTCAAAACAACTTTTCTGGTGTCATTACTCAGAAATAGGATTGAAGATGGAGCTGTGGAGTTGAATTAATGAAGAATTCATACCCAAGCACAACATTTATAGTTTATGTAGACCACAGGGAAACGTTTTAAAATGCATAATTCCATTAAAAAAAAAAAAAAAAAAAGTCAAATATAACTCCTTTAAAACTTGCTGAACCACTGCAGAGAATATGCAGCTCTAGTTCTGCGCTAAGAGCAGAAACGCTTTAAAGAAATCCGGGACATGAGCGTACTGTACTTATACCTCCTGCTGTATTGTCACCACTGAGAAGTGTATACAGTAGCGTCTGCAGGTATTTCACAGTGAAAACAAAAAGTACAACATTCTTTTTGTTTAATGCTGACTTGATAGTCTCTGTCTGACTGTCATTTTTTTATATTCAAATATTGGCAAAAGAAAAACTTGGCATTTAAAAAGTGTTGCCTTTCTTTTCACTCTCACTGCAACAGTTTATCTTTCCCCAGCTATCCTTGCAACCAGACTCAGGGGACAAGCACTATAGTCAGCCCCCTCCCACCACCACTCAACCTGGTAAATGCAAGCAATGGTGTCACCTTTTCATAGCATATCTTACATTCTGCCTCTCTATTTAAAGTACTTGGCAATCACAGTATGTTAAATATCTTCAGCTTTATGACTCATCTCAAATTAGTAGAAAACTGCAGGTTTTTTCTTTTTTTTTATTAAAGCAGAAGAAGTATCGCCTTGGTTAAGACAGTTAAATCTCCTTTTTCACCTTTTTTTTACTCAAAGCCATTAAGTCTCAAAAAGCAGCAAATTGGGGTTATTTGTTATACACAGAGAGATGAGTCATTAATGAAGAAAGGAGCAAATACCAGTGCCGTTCTCCTCATGAGCTGCTCATAAAGTTTCTAAATGGCCTAACAGATGGTGACATAAAGTTGTAGCAGTTCGGATGCACCTTGCAAAACTACGACTTGTACAATCTTTTTTAAGTATTTTTTTAGAGGTGTCGCTTTGTATTTATTGCTTTTCACACAGGCACCGCTCACATTTGACAGTCATTACATTTACAGCTGGCAAGTTGTCGCACTAACTGCTCAGTGGGAAGTGTCTCATCTGCAGTTATGGGCCGCTGCACAGTGCACAGCGGGCCTCCCCAAGTACCTCCATCACTAGCTGTCCGGTCCCGGCTCATAGCATTAAATAAGGGCTGCCTCTGATTACCCGTTAGGGAGCCATCCCTCACTGCAACTGTCTACTTTGTGCAGCAAGAGAAGGGTGGGGAGGTGGGTGGCAAGCGGGACATGGCTATATTTTCTCCTGTTGACCCCACCCTTACCCTTCTCCCAGTATGTGACAAATGCTGATTGAGAAAGTAACAGAGAGCGCAGTCCTGCCCAGTGTTCACGTTTCAATACACAGGCTCATTTTATGGCCAGCACCCCCATGGTCAAAATGTGAACTGCAGCCTCTGACTTCATGAGCCTGATCTCTGCACTTCTCACTGCGATATACCGCCGCTTTAATTTTTATGATCCAGTGGCCACAGGTTGTCTGCCGAGGATTAAAGCTAGAAACTGTTTAATTATGAGTTGAAAAAATGTGATCTGACACGCAACAGCAGCTCGGGATAAGACGAGCAGTGAGGAGAACAGGGTGGATGGAGAGCTTTCAGGGTGCGATGGGGAGGCGAGTGATGCTGGCATCAGATAAAGGCAGATGGTGATGCAGATAAAACTGTCAGAGAGGCAGAGGCTTTTATCCTCTACTCCCCAGCCCTTAGCAACACACACATGCATATGCGCACACACACTGACACACAAACCATGCCTTTACTTATAACTAGCTGTTAAAAGCATACACACGTCACACACTGCACTCAGATTACAATGTCTAGATACATTCACAAGGACAAATTCATATTCATTGAGAACACAGGTACGATTAGTTGTAGTGAACATCATAATACATGTATGGTTACTGTTTGCAAGGCCAGCCCTTTTCATTCACCCCCATACTCTGTGATTTGGTAATTTCCTTATTTATAACTCCCATGCTCTCCCCCTACCTTTCCTTTCTTAAATAGGTGTCACTTGAACAACCTACTGTCCTTCATCATGTCACGGGGGAAAAAGCCAAACATGCAGGGAGGAACGGATGGATGAAGCATGGAGAACAATTGAGGGAGAAAGGGAGGCATTGCTTTGATGAATGTAGCTGCCTAGGAAAGGGGAGCGTGGGCCGCCGTCAGTAATGAGATCGGGTCCTGGTAGGTTTGGCAGGGTCTCTCTCCTCAGCCAGCAGGAGCCTGACAGCATATCGATTAATCCTACCTTTCGTATCACTAATTAATTGTCCCCGCAGGTGGAGGGGCACCAGGGCGTAAACTGCAAGGAGGGAGGTGTTTTCTATCTTAGAGGTTTCATCATGGGTGGCTAACTTTGGACGGGCAAGGGAATTAGGAACAAGAACTTAAATAGTGCATCTTAAAAACACATAAAAGTCAACTATTCATTACAAAATCGCATTCATAATCATTTGATGGGCGGTGCACTCGAAGGCAATACATCAGGGGTTTAATTGTTGTAGACACAGCTCCTCATGAATGACCACCTGTTTGCTCATCAGCCCGAAGACACCAAGCATGATACAACAACAAATAAGTCAAAACTGCTGTCGGGGTACAGATTTATTTTACTAAGTGGCTTTTTTAATTTGTCATTTCTGTATTCTATTAAGAGAAATGATCAAAAATTGCATTTACATGAAATAACGTACTTTCCAAAAATGCCGCTGGACTTAGGCATGTGAAGTTTCTGGCTCCACTGAAATCAGTGTTTACAACAGTTGGGTTCCTTTGATAACTGCAGAAAAGAACCTTTTTTGACAACAGTGACTGATGTGTGGTCAGTGACAAAGTGGTTACAACTCAGCAATGTGGAACCCCCTGCCTTTCTTGAGATCTACTGTGAAAATGATGGATGAAATTACAGAGTGTGAAATTATATAGATCTTTACAGTTGATCTGCACTGTATTGTATCTGTAATGACAACCATTTGGATTACTGTGCTTAAGCCTAATTAAATCCGCAGCATGGAGGTTTACCATTACGTCAGGAACTGATGCTTTGACACATCAAGCTGTTTACAAATCCAATCCATCACAGTAGTTTGTAACTTGCGCACAAGCTGGTCACAAAATTATGTTGTTTTACAGCTTATAATACTCACATAAACTACATGACAAGTCCATAAAATACATAATAAATTTGTGAAAGGTGGTCTCAACTGTTTTTATTGCCTAGAGGTCACTGCACTTGCAGCTCAGACTGGCCGTGTATCCTGAAAGAGTAAAGTGGTGGATAGCCTATCTGGATCAATAAGCTATTAGGGTGCAGGAGAGGAGGTCTGTCTGTGCCTTCTGCCTTTAACAGTCACCTGGGAAAGCAGAACTACCCCGTCCCATGCTGTCTGTGGTTTAATTTCTTAGAGTCTTTACCTATTTCCATGTGCTGTAGTGTAGACACAACAATTCTCGATCAACTTACTTTAGGTCAGTACCAAATGACTGTATGCATTATGTGTTTCTGCATACTAGCAATCAAATTTAATGAATTGCATGTTGATAATTTCCAGTACAAATGATGTCATCATTATTGTGATGAATTCCACAGACAGCGTTGTCTGCCTTGCTAAGATTTAATGTGCTGCATTTAGCTTTTGTGTGGGTTTTCAATCTTGAAGATTAGGATTTAACTCAATGAGCCATGACTTGCTATGGTTTGCCATAACAAGTCTGAATCAGGAACCTCAAGTAAAATGCAAATACATATGCAGCTGGTTCCAAGAGTCCTAGTGCTAAGGTGGAGAAAGAAACTAAACAGCAAACAGGGTGAAGGAATGGAAATGGAAGCTTTTGGAGGTGGATAGAGAGGGAAAAAAAGTTAAGTACATTTATTCAGCCTGCTGTGTCTTGATTGAGGTGCCCCGAGGAGAGGACCACTGTGAGGTCCTTTCCAAATGTCGCTGCTACACATCAGCCTAAGTCCCTCTGGATACACTTTACCCAGACCTCTCCACTCTTGCAGCTGTAGGCTTTGGATGAGGACAGATAGGACAACTCATTTGGTTTAACACAACTCTAAATTCACCCAACGTATCACAGCCCAGCATTACGCATTCGGAATTATGCATTCATTTGCATTCTGATTCATCTACACCTACTATCGTCGCTTCTGCTGCTATTAACGATTCATTGTGACTAATACACTCATTTTCTGTTTGAACGCACAGGTGTCTGCATTGTTCTGAAGGGTCTCATTAAAACTTTTCTCTTCTGTGATTAACTCATAATGCTGACACATGCATGAATTTCAGAGTGGATATGTCAGCCTTAAACAAACACTGATTTCCTGCAGCCCTTGCATTCAAACCTCAAATTTTCTAATTTAACACATTCTCTAACTTCTGCCCTGCTTCCCTGTGGAGCATAACTGAAAGCTGCCTGTTAGTCATTTAGCTAATACTTTCTGTGCTTCGGTTGACCCTTATGTTCCCTTTCTTAGATACATCACATCCATAATGCATCCTTGCCCTTTTGCATGAAAGTTTCTCTATTGACTTTCTGTTCTGTTTTAATAAACTTTATGTCTGCCATTGATTGTGAAACTACTGTGGGTCCAGATCCACCCTTTAATTTCTCAATCGACCCCCAAATGAGCATCCTACATCACTTTCAGCCTACTTTCATGGAGGAAAATAATCTATAACCTAATTCCCAACCAGTCTGAGACAGATTGGCAGATTCAGACTTTTCTGTGTTGTCTAAAAAATCTGCTTTGAACTTTTTTGACCCTCATTAAATGATGATGAGCTCAAAACAAAAACTGTTTCAGAAACTTCACTCACTTTTTTGGTGTCTTGGGGGGGGGGGGGGGTTACTTAAGTGTTGCGGAGCAGAAACTGCTGAAGAAAGAATGCTTGGTAGAAAACGGATATGCTCACAAACAAAGGGAGAAAACAAGGAAAAGCACCAGACTCCGAAAGATGGACTGCAAGAGGATGACTCAGAGGCCAAGAGAGGCAAAACAGATGTTGACATCTGCTCATCCATGCAGAGTGCACATATCTACGTTTCCGAGCCCTTTGTGATGCATTCAAGGCCGAAGTGATGAATGAATGCATCCTTTCTTGGCCACCACTCTTTAACTTTGCAAGACCATTTGGCTGTTAACAGACCTGGAAAAACCACGTCACCACTGAGTGCTTTTGTTGTTCTGAAAATGAACGCTATTAAGAATGAATGCCTGGAGCCGTCGGCATAAATTTGGTCAGAGTCGAGAATGAAGCTCTTAAAAAAGCAGCTGGTGTAGAGCGAAGATAAGAAGAGCACTTTTTATAAATTGTAATTCCTTTTGAGGAATAAAGGGGCTCTTAATAAAAAGCCACAGCCGGTGTTCAACAGTGAGTTAAATCCATACAATGTTCCACTGGAGAGGAAATGGAGACATTTGGCTGGGCACATGGCTCTGGCTGTGCCATGATGCCTCTCTATTTACTCATTTCAGGCTCAGTCACAGCTTTAGGTTGTTGAGGTTGTTTCTCTGATGAAAATTTCATTAAAAAAAAAGTGTTATGCGTGCAATGTCAGGGCATGAGGGTGGTTGGTGTCCACAGGCTGTTGTGTATATTTAGTCCATTTGTGGTAAAGTGAGCAGCAAGTCTGTTACCAAAAAAAAAAAAAAACAGACGCTGAAGGAGAGAGTTACCAATTTTACTGCAGAAAAGTCATATGGTGTAAGAAACAGAACCAGTCACACAACTTGACTTTTAACTAGCATTTGAGACATGTTCCAGGTTTGACTCACTAGATTTACACTCAGACGCTGCAATGAGAAGATGGTCTGTTATTTCGCAAAGGATTCAAGGAACTTTGTCATATCAGTACACATTTATACATGAGTGCACAGCCACTGTTCATATTGTTGTGCATTTACTACATCCCAGCGTTTACTTTGTTGAGTACTTGGGGTGAAAGAAAACAGTGATGTGTGATTATATTGCATCACATGACACTAAATGTCATTATTTTTATCGCAGGCATTCTGGACAGGTTCTTGCCTTTCTGACTTACCAGAGCCTCTGCTTCTTGATGACACATGAGGAAACAGAAAGTACAGTGTGTTCAAGAGGCACTTTGCTTCAGCTTCTATGCACATTTTTGTACATTGATTCATAAGTCAGTAATTAAATGCAGGATTCAGATTGTCTGCCCATTTAGAAGTATTTTATTTCCTGCGTACACAGCTATCTTTGTTAATGATGATGTTTTGCAATATATCAAGCGTTACAGAATTATATCATGAAAAAGAAAAAAAAAGAGACATCTAAGGTTTTAATGAGCTAGATTTCATTTTAAGAGCAGAAATGTAGCCCTCTTTTTTTCCTTCACATTTTCTCCACTATCCATCCTCTCTATTTCATTTTTCGTCCTTATGGGTCAAGGAGTATTTACACCAGTAATCTATCCTACCGATAAGTGAGACTGAGGTGTAAGTGCAATGAGCAACAAGAGAAGTGTCTGTCCTCTCTTCTTTCGTCCTTCCCCAAGAGATGAAATCCAGTTGTCAGGCCGATAACTGATGCATGATGGGCCTCGGGGTCTGTGCAAACCTGTCGCTGAGACATCCTATGGATGTTCACTGCTGAATCTTTCATGTGCTATCAGCGGGCTGATAAGGTGCAAATAGGATTCACATGCTGTGGCTGCTGTATTGCCTCGGTAAATCTGCTGTAAAGACCAGTTTTAGTCGGATTTGAAGGAAAGGCAGGGGCCAAGTTGACAGGTATGAACAAAGAGTGAAAACAGAGACGATGGCGAAGATAACACCTAAACACACATTTGCAGAATAGACATCTCTCGCTATTTCCTCTTTTAACTAATCCACACAATAGATACAGTCTCGACTAGCAAATAATTTTAGTATCAAAGCAGTGGAATTTACATAATTGGACATAAATATGCACAGGATTTTCTGCTGCTTAATGCATTCTTTGTTTTTTTCTTATTTTTCAATTGTGTTCTGTCTACCTGTCATTCCTCGAGACAGTACGGTGCTCATCAGCCATATCCTCTTTTGTCTCTTTTACATTTGCATTGGCTCTGAATGTGATCAGAGATGGAGCAGAGGGAAAAAGAAAACTACAGCTTTCACTCACTTTGATTAATTTCAGCTGTTGTTCAGCATATTACTCTTCCTCCTGGGAGGGGGTCAGTTAAAGGGAAATAACATACAACCAAAACTGCAAGTTTGTTTAACAAACAATGAAAAAAAGCCTTTTTTTCCTGAAGCTTGTATCCACTAAAACTATGAACTGAGACCTGAAGAGGGAAAAGATAGTCTTTCATGATACATTTGTCAGTTGTGAAAAAAAATAGTCATTGTCAAGAATCTGGATCAGTCTCTGGCTCTATTTCTCACTGAAAAGAAAAGACACACATTCCACCCTAATTTTTAGGGAAAAGTAAAGTCATAAGGGAGGAGTCTGTAATAAGTGATTGAAAGATTGGTGGCATCATGGTTTTCTTGCAGTAATTAGGAGCAGAAGGAAGTTCATAATTAATTTATTGGCTGTTGCCACTGGGAATAGGGTGTGATATCATTTCTTATCATATCCAGTTTGGTTCAAGACAGTCAGATGTGAGAATTGGTTTGCAAGCACCTTTGTTTTGTTAGTTTCACTCTGTTTTGTTTTCCATGTGGGATCTGATCTATTTTAGTTCTTAGAGGTGAAGAATTAAGTTGCTGGCATTAGACCAAGAGAAACAAATGTTATTCTTTGCAAATAAGCAACTAGTTTACTTTATCAGGCAACCATAAGCTCCTAGACACAGACATCATTAAAAGTCTTTGCAGCTGCTTCATAAATTTTTAATTTGACAAACAAAATGGATGGGTGAAGCTATTGGGTTAAGGTTATTCTTATTTGTTCCCCATTTTCTAACTCTCCTCCTCAGTCTTTTATTTTTATGCTTTTTTTTCTTTCCACTCCTTCTTTGCTGAGTCAGTGCTTGTAGTTACACAGAGCCATGCTTCAGAATGATATGCTGAATAAGTACTCTTATGTCCATAGCTGATGTAGCAAAAGGCTGAGGGAGAGTTTGTGGAATATGGGAGAAATCACCAGAATGATTATAATGAGGGTAACTATTTTTTCTTATACAGTGCCCAAAATAAAGAAATATACTGATGTTATTTCAGTTTAGGTTGTGAAGTGAAACATGTAGAAACATGGTCATATTATCCATGTACACAGTAGAAAAAGAATCTGATATTTTCTAGCTGATCTGGAAAAGAAAAGGGGCCACTTGGCTGGGGCACATCCTCATTAGGGTAGAGGTCCCTTAGAAGACCAAGTCCACCAACTCGGACTATTATCTTGTGCGTTTTGGACACATGGATCCTTCCTACTCAACTAAGACTGGGGCAGTAGCCATCAAGCTGTTCATCTTGTCTGCAACGCGCTGGGCCAACTCGAGGAAAAAAAAAAGCTTGCTAGTTGGATATCTTCCCAGAGCAATTAGCTGAACCCACATGCCTGTTTGATTAATACACAGATGAAAATTAGTTCTCCCAGCCACTTGAGGAGACGAAGGCTCCTCCATCGTGACCAAGTTAGTTTGTACTTTGCTACAGTTGACTCATCTATAGGGCATATGTAAGGGTGTAACATTTTTTAAAAATATGTTGGAATTGTATGATCCACATTACGGCTCTATGGCTATGATAAATGGACCAGGATGCAGACCACAGTCATCTGTGTTGATAAATGAATCTTTTCCCCGTCTTGCTTACGCCACCTGCTTGCCAGTTTACATTGCCATGCAATCCTCGCTCACTCAACCGGGATGCAATCCATACATATGTGACAGATAGGGCATAGCTATCAAAGCTGGCAGTCCCAATAATTAGAAAAAGGCAATAGTCGAGGCTGGGGAGACCATTTCCCTGATGGATTAGCAGCAATCGCTTACAGCAGTGTCCCAGAGCTGTTTACACTAGCAGTCATAAGGCAGATGTATTGACTATTGGCAATGCCTTTCTCTGGATCCACTTGATCTAAAGCAATTGGATAGCTAATCAACAGATAAAAAGCACACAGTGGTCTATTTCCAAAAACAACCGATGTATTATCACCAAAGACAAAGAAGATGCATTTAGGCATTTTGTGTTTTGCTCTCTTACATTCGAACACGTCCAGACACCCACACACACACACACACACACACACACACACACACACACAAACACACACACACATGCAGATGCACAAACTACAACCCACCTGGGAGGGATGGTCTGAGCACTCTGATGTCACTTAGAGAGGAGAGGAGGACACCTAGGAACTATTCTGAGGGCTCTCATCTGCTGTTTTAAAAAGCCCCAAATCAGTGATCCTTCTCTGGGTCAGATGGCTGAGGGGTGATGGCTTTCAGGTAAAATACCCCCTGCTACATTTGCAACTGCATGTGTGAGTGATTACACTACTGTTTTTCTTCAAGTATTGGCTAGAAGTACCATATAACAAGCCTCAGTTTTACTCCTTTTAATTGACCAGACCAGAGTTAAATCTCTGCTGACGAGACACTTCTCCTAGTGTAAAATGGTTAGAGGGGAAATGGGAATTTTTCCCCACTCAGTCCATCACATACACACAAACAGGCTTACAAACACATGCTTCATAAATCTATCCATGCTGGAGGCTGTCACGGCAGGGTGTAGGGAATCCATGCTTGCCATGACAATTAGCTGCACATCTGGCCTGATGATTGAGCGCGTTGGCCAGGCAGCTGGTGTAGCACTACCACTGGTTAGTGTAGAAATCTGGAGGGTCCTGGAATGTTGAGAACTGATGCTGAGTGGGTGAGAAGGGGCTGATAGTTAGCCACCGAATATGATACTGAGTGAAAAGTGTGGCAAACGGGCTGCAGATACAGTTGGTGCGGATTAATTTTGCAACGTATAATGCTAGTAGGTAGGGATGGGAATCGAGAACCGGTTCTTTTTGAGAACTGGATCCCAGTGGCTCGATTCCTTGGAATTGTTTGCCTGCCTGCTTAACGATTCTGCTTATCGATTCTGCCTTTGTTGCACATGTGCGATGACGTCAAGCGTATGCTGCATTGTTTTGGTCAGAACGTAGCTAACATGGCGTTGAGGCAGAAACGGTCTAAAAAGATGACACCAGGTCCACTGGAACACTGTCAAAGCTTCCACTTCTTCAAAAGGGTGGAATCCCTCCAATCTGCTCAAACATTTGACCATATCATGTGATTCATTTACAGGAACGTCACGTATTTGATTCACTATATAGCGGCGCTTGTGAATGTAGTGGCAGAGTGAACGCCAGGCCCAGTTCTGGTTCCGGTGCGGGCAACAAACGTCGTACCCCCTCAAATACAAGTTTCCAAAGGTAGGGGAAAGGAAATGAGGTGCACAACAATAGGAGACGAGCCAAGCCGAGTCGAACCGGTTCGACGTATTGGACAAAAGAGGAATTAGTAAAGCATCTTAAGTTTCACTTTCACTGCACTCCCCCCCACCCCCCCCACCACCACCAGGCCCGGCGTCATCTGTTGTTATTATTTGTTCATACTGTATATGTTATATTTTCTGTGCAGATGGAAATATAAAAGACAGTTAACGCAAACACACCTGTTTGTACTCTTTTATTCCCTCACCCAATGAGAACTGATAAGGAATCGGATTGATAAGCAAAATCGATAATGGAATCGGAACCGTTAAACTCTTAACGATTCCCATCCCCACTAGTAGGTACATACAGCTGCTTCTCTAAAACTGACAGTCAGTCGGTATGTGGAGAACAGAAGGGTGTCAATTGAAGTTACAGGCATACAGAGAGGAGACGACACTGAACTTTTGAGCGATCGAAACAATGCATGAAATGTCGTATACTCAGTGAAATTTTCTTTGGGTGCAGCAGTGAAGTGAATTACTTGTGGTGTGTACAATACCCTAAAGGAAGATGAACTCACTTACTAAATATGTAGTACATTTACTCTCTTAAGCTGAGAAAAAACATTATTATTAGTAGTAGTAGTATTATCAAAATATTGATTCACATGCAATTGATAGTGGTAGCAAGCTTTATAAGTGCTTAAAAGGGTTGAAATATGTTGAAAAGACATTTTTTATGCTTCACTACTCACTTGAAATGACAAAGCACAACCTCCTGTTTTTCTTTTTCATGCACCATTTTGTGTTGTTTTCCCTCCTGCCAGTCAGAATAGGTTAACCTCTAAAAGAACAATCATAAATATAGACATTTTTACTCCCTGCAGATGGCAGTAGGTTGTCAGGAAAATTCATTTTTTTTTCCATGTAAGAAATATTGATCTGGATAGCACAGTGGTATGCATGCACTGTAGCACATATATGAAAAGGTGCATTTATGCCCCAGAGTCAGAGCCGATATTCACAATGCACAACCAGGTAAAACTATACATAGCAGGAGGGGGTCTTTCATGGAAATTTAACTGGCCTATACGGGCATCAGTGTAGTTGAATGAATTATTAAATGAATTTATTTTTGATCTGGTTTGTACATCAATCATTGCACTTAGTACAATAATTATAAGAACCATAAAAACCAAAAAAGGAATAGGCTGGAAGCAAAAGCTGATTTTTTTGCCTATCCTTTTCACCTGATACACTGCTTATATTAAATGCGTACAGCATCAAGCATTCCCATCATAAACAGAAAAATACAACAAAAACATATCTACCATCTCAGTTCAATAGTAGTTAAGGATTTATGTGTTTCAAGCAGTAGATGCACAATATGTGTGGCATGAGGGATATTCATTTAATATTGTAACAGAAATCATAGTCATAAGAGAACCTTCATTTAGAGAGTGCAGTATCTGAACAGAGGATTATCACTGTGCGTTAGATGTAGACATTTTGATGACATGATAGGTTTCATATAATGGGGCACAGTCACCTCAACACAGCCTTTTAAGGACAGAATGCCCTCTTGTGAAGCTAAGATGGTGGTAGCACCCCAACACCACCCACCCCTCCACTCCCAGCACTGCCAAGCCTCCGTCTCTTAATTATCCCCCCGAATGATGAAAATGGAAAAGAAATAGTAAAGATGGAGCCAAAGCTGTGACGGCTGGTGGGTCATTTAGCCGAGCATTTATAAAATGAGATCCCCTGCTCGGTTTGGAGCCATATTAGAAAGTCTAATGCCTGTCTGGAGAGATAAAGAGAGGTAAGGTCGCCCTAATGTGCCAGTTATACTGGGCAGTGTATCGTGACAGGCACAGGGGGGAGGGTGTGGTCACAGGCTCTCCTCATTGAGACAGTTTTCCCCTCACATATATTTAGCATTCAAGCAAAATCACAAGGATTGACATCATTAGACATGAGACAGATGGTGAGACAGTGGCAGATACTAAGAGAAAACACCTGCGTCTGTCATTTTAGACCTAACATTGTCATTTACCATCGCTGTTTTCAACAGTCCCTTCTCAGACTGTAAAGTTTGGCAGAGATACATGTGTATACTGTATGTGTTTTAGCAGGAAGTTTGCATTAAAAATAATTAAGAGTCAATTTATGACGACGGAGCAGACGTTTCACATTTTTGTTTCAACAGCACTCAGAGGATACCTCCCTAAAAAGCACCAGCTGCAGAATCTAAATACTTCATTATGGTATCCTCAAGGTACCTTCTCATACACTCCATCCAATAAATGTATGCAGTCATGACGCTCATTATGGCTGCTTTTATTCTTCTAGGGTATTAGCAGCATATGCTAGTGACTCCTCACTTGTGTATTTAGAGATGCTGTGCTCGTCTTCCACTCCCTGTTGGACAGTGAAGGGGAGACGGAACCAGTTCCCTCATCGACACAAAAGTTAAAGCAAGCTTTAATTAAACTGTAAGCCTCCTCCCAGTGTCCTACAGCGTCTTTAATCTGTTGCTTTGATGCTATTAGCAGTGATATAAGAGGGTGTGTTATGATGCTGTTGATCCTGTCTTATTACAGGAAGTATGAGTATTCCTCGTCCTTATGCTCTTGGACATTTATTCACTGCAGCTATTTCATGAGCAAAATGAGGGAGAGAAATGTCAAAGAGCTGACTTTGAATCTGATGGGAATTGTGTAATGTCACTGCTGCTGTGTTTTGGTGGTATCTGATAGAGCTGCATTCTCCAGAGAGAGCCGGGCCTCCTCACATCACATAGGTGATTCAGCATGCATACGAAGGGATCCTTCCAAACAAATTCGCCTTTTATCTATTCCTGTCCTGGCTGCATCCAAACCAGAGCTGACTAGACTGTCAAAGCATGGACATTACCTGTGCTGTACAGAGACTTGATTTGGATGGTCTGTGAGCGGCCCAATATGGTGCGTGTTGTAGACAAAGAGACAGACACAGAAATCCCAGTACAGCTCGTATCAGCATCTTCTGCTGAATAACTGTCGTTGACCCTTATGTCATCTGAGGGGGTAACACATTATGACCCAGTTCACCCTCCAGCGGGCCTTGTCCTCAGCCTTTCTCACCCTGTTGGTGTCACTGTGCCTGGGTTAGTGTCAGCTGAGGCCAGGGTGTCATGTAACCTTTCACTCTTCATCAAAATCACAATGGATACAACCTGCCCTGAGTCACTTACACCGACACACTGTCTTTCTACATCTGGATCTTTGTGTTTTATATCTTCTTTCCCATCTTGTTTTTCTCTTTTTTGCCCAATTTTATCTGAGGTTTGTTCCTCCCTACTTCAGTGGTTACTCTTCTCTCTTGTAGATTTCTCTGATACCTCATAAATAAGTGACAGTTGCCTCTGATGATATATATTATTTATATTTACAGTGTCATACATGTCATACGGTCAGTACACTGGATGGTAGTGACAGTATTACAATAACACTAGAACCCATTTTGTGGTGATAAACTGTCAAAGATTCCATCAACATGCCTGGATGTGTTGTAGTTTTTTTATATTAGGGACTTGAACACAGGATAACTGTTTATCTATCAGAGATGCCTATAGGTTTAAAGCTTTGTGGCAGACCAGCTCATGGAGACACCTAATAATCAAATCTATTATTTGTATCTGAGGCTGACTCCATAAAAGTAGAACAATTTGTCTTAGGAGTAAAGAATGAGAAAGCAGTAGTGGTAAGTGCTGATAGGTGAACATCCTGTAACAGGCACTGTATAGAATTTGTCACAACTGCAGGTTATACAATTTACAGAGGACTATAAATTGGAAAATTTAGTAGAAAAAAAATGCTTTGACTTTAATTGCAAATTGTATACAACCAGAAATATACAGCTAGTAGTGTTATCTGTGTTAACCCACTGTCTTTCATTCCATTCTTTCATCCAACCTTCTCATGTTTTGGCTTTTTTCATCCATCTTCCTCTGAAAATGGACAACTAGCACATGCTCAGAAAGACTTGGCCATTCCGTGTATTTGTTCCAGTTAGACAGTGTTTAGCCAACTCTGTAATTGGCCTCTGGTTAATCTCCACTTTCCTTTTTAGCCGCTTTCAATGGAAGGCCAATGACTTCTTCGTCTCCCTTTGGCACAAATTGGTTTAAGGGTTGTATTTGTATGTCGCACACACTGTAAGAAAAGATTCACAGCACTCCAAATATTGTAATACAAACATTTTGTAAGTATTCCCACAATTTTCAAGCAAACTATTTATATTTTTCTGTCAACATTTAATATATTTAAATCTAAGGCTAAAAATGCTGCAATTTAAAGTAAGCATTGGTGGGCTCCCTGCTGAGACAGTATGTGATGGATAACAAGCATGTTGCTGTTTGGGCGACTTTAGAAAGATTGCAAAACATTTCACAATTAGCATCTTCAGGGTAAGAGGCTGTAGCTGTGCCTCTGAAAATGTATGTGAATATGTGAGACACCAGTCTGAAGACCCAAGCAGTATGGATCACTGTGCAGATACCTGCAGAAAGCTAGATTAATAGTGATGGGAAGATGAGCTGCCACAAAGAATTCATTATTCCCCCTCTTAAATAAATGAGCCCTGGGCTGCGACTTCGCTGCTGCCACCTCAGATCTAACACATGCTTTAATAAGAGCTGTCGGGAGGACTATGCCATGAGGCAGTGTGTATGTATGTGCGTATTCCTACTTGAATGTGTGTATGTAAGTGCAGACTCCTAAATTTCTGCTTATGTATGACATATCCATGCACAGTTCCTCACACACTGAAGAGGAAGAGGTATAGGGAAAACCTGTGTCTGAACTGAATCTTGACCTTAAGTGAGCTGTATGTTTGAGACGATGGACGATCCTTTATTGCTTCAAAGAACGCTTACAGTGCACATCCTCCTGCCGGTCTGCCTGGAAATGCTGGTTATGGACTTCTCATTGAGTTTCCCAAATGCTCACTCTATGGATTAAGCAATCATCGTCTGATGTATAACTGTCTGCGTGTATCTACGCTGCCACATTTTTTTACTAACCACATAATGATATCCTTCTGAACTCCAATACTCTGAAAATGGCAGCTTGACAATCTTGCGAGACATGCACATAATTTACTTTTTTAAAAGACATACAAAGAGTCCATTTATTGGACTCTGAAATATTATATGGTGATTTTGATTCCTTTACAGATACTCAATACCTTTTCATATACAAGAATATGCTATAGATGGCCAATCCCTGTGCAGTGCATCTATTTTTGCTGAATTGTTTATGGCTGAGTTCACCAGTCTTATTCCCATGCATATGTCAGATACGTGTTCACATGGACAGAGACATACAGGACAGAGTGTGTGCATGTATCATATGTATTGTCCATGTGATATCTGCAAAAGGAATGAAAATTAAAGTCAGCAGCCAGCCCACTAACAACTAAGTTCAGACACTGATGAGTAGAATTCTTTGCATATTGGTTAACAGAGGCTTCTGGAATAGTTTCTATAGCTCAACGACCTTTAGTGTATTCAAAGGGACTGTGTTCTGTTGTGTAGGAGCCCAACCTTACAAGCCTATTGCCACTACAACACAAAAGAATGTGAACATTAGAGCCTGATGACAGAGCCCTGCAGCACTGCACGTAGTCAACATAGAAACACAAACACATGGCACATAGAGGAAGTCCCATGTCTTAAAATATGCTATTGTGTAAAATTAGACCTATTTGTATAATATGAAAGCACATATTGCTTTATTGTAAATGCATTTTTAACCCAGGCAGTCAAGTTGGATTTGATTCTGTTGTACAACCTTTGTGTGTGTGCTCTAAATCTGTCAGGTCCATTCTAGTGATTGTGTGGTCTGTCACTGAGGCTGCATCATCTGCTGAACTGTTTCAACATGGACTCCTGTTTCCACCCCCCCCCCCCATCCCTCCACCCCCTCTTCCTGGCTCTTATTTTCTCATCATGCTGCTTGGCGCCGCCTGCCTTGCTTTTGTCCTGTCTGCACTTGCAGCCAAAATGGAAGCATCTGGCTCTGGCCTCTTCAGCACAGACTGTAGGATGTTATATTTACCAGTCTAGTAATTGGGGTGGCAAAACCTTGTTATGTGTGCAGCAGGTGTATGGGGAATGATTTCCTAGACCTATGGAAACTGTTTTTGCTGCTTTAAATTGCAGAAAATATAACACAATGATGCATCATCCTATAATAACATATTTAAATCACATATTTTACTTGCTACTTAATATTTGGCCATTCCATTTTTGCTCATTTTAGACAGTGTTCTCCTTCCACTCGAACAATATTATCTGATATTCATAAACTCTATTTTTGTTCCTATCACATTTAGGTTTGGCACAGAGTGAGTAACTGTCTCCCTCAAGGGTAGGATGCCTCCATGTGTGGGTGCAATGAGCAACATTGTTGTTTTGAGTGAAATCTATTTCCACACCACATTATTCCTCATAGGTTTGTGGGAAATTCATTGTTGGGATTTTTCTGTGTTGGTCCATTAATTAAGAACCTAGATCTAAGTAGCTGAAGGGTAATGGAACAGGTGGTTTTTGTTTTTATGGTCCTCCGGTGACAGCGCACAGGCTTAAGGCAACAACACAAATAGGTCACAACAGACTCATCCACATCAAAATAATTTTGGTGAACTATGCCAGGCAACGTGTTCAGAGGGCCTGCGGCTGTTCTGTCCAGTTTGTAAATAGAATTAAGTTCTATATAGTAATGAAGCAACTAGATAAACAACCAGAGAAACAAATTGCAAATGCAAAGCGTACTCATGGCTCGGTATCATGGGAAGATTTAGACAGTTGGGGCCATTTGGAGTGATTTGAAAGCATCATCGGTGTTCTGATCCAAATATTGACAGTTGGTTGCTTGTTGGTCAGACATAGTTTGGTACAGGGAAGAGCAATGGCTCCAGTGGCAGTAAACTGACTGGTGTGGCAACATTCAGACTACATGATACTCATGTTAATGGTTGTTGTGTTTAGTTGTTGCTTGGTGGTATAAAAGTAATTGTAATGAATTAAAAGGGTAGGAAATATGATTTGCAGACATTGATGAACCAGCCATTCTGTACAATCTCGCATAATGGTTCCATGGATTCAGTCAAGAAATGGTTTGAAATAGTTATTCCATTTGATTATTTCTATTTATCTAGGAATCCCACATAACTGAAAACAGTCTGCTCTTTACTTACAATTTTCCTCTCCTTCTCCATTTGTTCTGAAATTGCCAAACCTCCTTAAAGGTGCATTATCACAACCAACTGTTGGTCTCGCGTCATTGAGTCTGTGCTTAACACTCCCACAGCCCAAGGGTGGACTAATCAGGGTACATTTGCGAGACAGCTGGATTGGCAACCTCACCTGAGAATCCACTCCTGATTTGCTACATCTTTTCTCCATGTGATAATTGTTTTTGCACATGGTTCCTGTTTCTAGATGAAGTAAATAAACTAAATCAGACACAGCCCCAGATATACAGCACAGATACTAAGGACTAGCTGCTTTTTTTATACCTTCATAGTCGTATTGTCCATCCAAAATTGACACAACATCCACTAAAGAGTTGTGATGTCAGTGAGATTGACCTGAGCCCACAGATTCTAAGTGGCTTCCTTTAAAAAAAAAAAAAAAAAAAAAGAAAATCCCATTCTGCATTCAATTAAAGGTAAAACGTGTACAATAAACACCTTCTTTAATCTCTGATAGATGTTTTCCTGGATAAGGTATATTAATGACAATCATCTTTGCATGGTTGACCAGTTTGTCCAGTATCTGTCAGTCTTGTTTCTGTGTTATTTTGGAACACATCCTTATTAAATGTCGTTCCATGCTGCACTTTCACCAGAGCACCCGCCCACCCTCTTAGACTAATTTACATGAATGATGACTGAGTCAGGTCAAGTGACCTGAGTGCCTGTCACCCCATCTCTCCAACAGAGGACTGATGGGTGATTTACTTTTTAATAACATCTCACTGCGCTCCAGGCACTTGGTTTTTTATCATCTTTTCTCTGGCTGACGCTCCACCGTCCTCCTTCTTTTCACCTCTTTTTTTGCTTTATTGCCCTCTTTTTCAACCCCTTGTCCTTTTTTCTGCTCCTCTGGGACACATGGTTCTCAGATAGATTGTGTCAGGGTGATATTGCCAGTCTGATCACCAACTGGCTCTGAAGGACGCCGAAATAGGAAAGGTACAAAGGTGCATACCAAGCCCAGAAGATGTACCTTAAATTTGGGTCACTGGCATCATTCTACTTTACTTCACCCCCTCCCAACCCTACCTGCCCTCCTCCATCCACCTGCCTTTTTAACATAACCCTGCTTCCCTCAGAAAACTATAACTCATGCTGGGATACAACCTAGAGCGACTGCTTTTTATCATTATCATTTTCCTCAATTTAAGTCACCGTAGCAAAAAAAAACCTCAGGGACATCACAATTTGTGATCACAGTTCTTTTGAACACTGTCTCCCTCTCCTTACAAACATCTGGCCCTCCATCATTTGAAGGCTTCAGCGCAAAATGTGGGCACCATTAATAATCTTTATTACAGCACATTGACATTTCAGTGATGTCTTTTTAATTACTTAGATTGATAGTTTTGGATTGAGATGAATCTAGGATGGCGGGTCAGGAGAAGGAAGTGTGAAACACGATGAGGATTCATCGGTTATGAATCGTAACCTTTCCAACTCAGAGCTTAAATGTAAATGGCGCCCCAAGGGTGATGATTGTACTATATATCAATGTCATTTAGATTCCCCTTGGAAACGAATGAACCTATCTAAGTGAATATTTTAGTGTTTCCCCATCTGGAAGTATACATTAGTTGCATTCCTGGTCTGGAAAGATAAATACAAAATGATATAGAATTAAAAAAGAAGAAAAAAAAAAGCATCAGTGAAAGCTTATGATATCGACTGTACATGGCCTGAAGCTGAACTTGTCCATTTCTTCCAGCTTATATAACATAGGAAGAAAGCGATTTTCTCTTTTTTTTTTTTTTTTTTAATAACATCAGCAACATTTCTTTTTACTTGACTTTTTCTACTCGACATAGTTTGCTGTCTCTGCTTTTGAAATAATCTATATCACAAAGGTGGATGAAAAAAAAACCACACTTATTTTACTCTTCACTGAGACATTTCTAAAATTACATGTTTTTATTTGTAGACGAAGAAGGTATCCAGGTGTATAATGGGCAAATAATGACTGTGTACTGTTGGCAGGACATTACTCTCTAAAGGCCAAAGGTTTAATCAAGGTCTGCACAGTAGACGAAGCCCTATGGAGTCTAATCACACAGTCGCCACAAGTTTATTTACACACTTTACAAACTGCTTAGTCAGTGAGAAGTTTGTTTTTTTCCTGTGAACACAAATAGGATATCAGGCATTAACTATAGCATGATCAGGACCACTGTATTAGATGAGGACTAGAGGACTGCTGTTCTGGTGCTAGAAGTAATGGAACAGTGAGAGCTGGGGTAAACCTGGGCTGTTTTCCAGCTTTTCAACAATCTTATATTAAAGCCTTTTTTCAGAGGTAGAGCATTTTTCATAGTTTATACCCACACAGAACACTGACCTTCATTTAAATTTAGATTCAACATTTGTAGACTGTGGCATCCACTTTATTTTTGTATTCACCTCAACCTCACATGTACTCAAGTTGTACATGTATGCTCTTGAGCTATACATGTATGAGGTCATGCATGAGAAGTCGACTTGTGTTCTTTGAAATTGTGACTTTGAAGCAGGAAATTAACACGTCAAAAGCTGAACCGTTTCACATTAAATGGTGTCCTAGAATATCTATTTCAGACACCTTTCTTCCTTCAATCACTGAAGGATACTTTACATTTCAGAACTTAAAATAACTTTATTACAAATTTAAATGAGTACACGTCACACACGGTTATCTTTTATCACCACTTTATATCAAACCATAATAGACAAATGTTCTCTTCTGTGCTTTAAATACCCATATTGCTGCTTTTAGCTAACTGCACACTCCTAATATAAATTCTGAGTCATATCTATAAATTGTTTGAAAACATACCTAATAGACCCTTTGAGATGATAAAACCTTAAGTAGTATTTAGCACGATCAGTGGAAATGAATATGAAGACCACAGTGTTAGTTTTCACAATATAGAAACAATAACCGTGGAACCAGTGATTTTACTGTTTATATGTAAATGAGTAAAAAGAGTGAAACTAGTGACAACATTTCTAGTAAAAATACCGTCATTCAAAGCATTTAGTTACAGTAAATGAAAACTGGTGCAAATAAAAACATTCAAAACATTACATAACAATACATTGTCAATATTCTAAACAAAAAAAATCATAAATGAAGATTTGTTGGGATAATCCTGATTTTTCCTATTGTGTTACACCAGTGGTTCCCGACCTTTTTTGGCCCATGACCCCATTTTAACATCACAAATTTCTGGTGACCCCAGACATTCAAAACAGACTTTTTTTTTTTTTTTTTTTTTTTTTTTTTTTACTAAAACTAATTTGTTTTTGATCCTGTGATAGTTTGCTGTACTATTTTGCAAATAAACAATACTTTTAGACGACATTTAGTCTATATAATGTATATTATTGTGGATGAAGGCAGAAAAGCCAGATTTAGATTACTGCACAAAGGGAGAATTTTATTTTCCCTGGGTCAGGATATGTACAGTTTCAGCTTCAGAGTTTGTCATGTTTGTTATGTATTATGATTGTCTCTCTCAATTCACCACATATTTTTTATTAGTAAGGGTTTTTTTTAATCAGTTACTATAAATTTCAGGTGACCTCATTCAAATTCCAGGCGACCCTACATGGGGTCCCAACCCCAAGGTTGAAAAACATTGTGTTACACACTTACATTTCAGTAAGGCAAAGCAGGTTTATTTATATAGTACATGTACAAGACAATTCAAAGTGCTTTACATAAAACATTAAAAGCATTACAGCAGAAGCAACAAAAAGTATAGGCATAAGAAAAACAAACAAACAAATCAAAACAGAATTAGGTAGATAGATAAAACAGATAAGCAGATAAAACAGATAAAAACTTTAAGCTTAAAAGAATAAAAACTCTACTCAAATGCAGCTGAGAACAGGTGGGTCTTTAACCTGGATTGTAGCGTATGTTTCGTCACCACCTGTCTTGGTCAGATTCCAGAGGTTTTAAACATGGGTCAGGTGTGGGATTTAGAGCGGCCTCATAAACATGAAGTAGCAGCCAGGGATGTGGATTGGTCTAAGACACTGTTTTTTTTCCCAATTACCAGAGCCAGGGCTTTGTACCAATGCTGGATTTAGACATCTAGCTGATCACGAGGAGACAAAAGTTGACCGGAATAGAAATGCTGCTTCATGTTTTTGTAGTGAACTGAGAGGTTATATAAATGCAAAGTGAAATGCATCAGACACAAAAAAATTAATACAAGTCTCATTGGCTTAACTATGTCATTTAAGCTACATTCAGTATTTTCAGAGTTATATTCCTTCCCTCATCTTTTTATTCCCATGTGCACCATAGCCTGTAAATCTGCAGTCGGCGGTGACAGCTGTACTGACTAATTCTAGCAACATGAAACGAGCACCACATCACATCTCTTCTGTGCAGCAGCTGTAGTTTGCCAGTTTTTTTAACAGAGTTTAATCACTATTTATACCAGCATTGAAATTATATCACTGGCGTTTCAAAATATTGATGTGAAAGTGTTGGGGTAATTACTTCAGCTTTTAGTCCACTGGCACAAGGATTCATCTAAAGGAGCACTGCCTCCATCAGTGACGAGCACACGGAAACTGAAAATCTGAACCCATCATAACACTTTTACCCTACATTTGTTTTTGTGTTTTTTTGTCCAGCTGTTACTCATCCCTCCCACAAGTCAGAGCTGGTGGTTGGACTGTAGCTTTCTGAACTGTATGTTCCTCTTTATTTGTTTTGGAGCCACTGCCTCGACAGAAGTTGTTGAACTGAGGGTAAAAATAGTACTAGTACTTAGATCAAACATTCAATCCATGTAAATTTGATAACCATAAAAATGTATATTTCTTGCAGGATACGAAAGCTTCTACTGCAGCTTTTAAAATGAAATGTGTTATTAGAGGTTTTCAGTGAAACATGCAAACAGTCCTCAGTAGTCATCTGACTTAGATGGATTAGATATACCTGGAGTATTCCTACATATTTAGAAAAATATCAGCTTTGTAGCGTAATGCCTTGTGTCAGTTGAAAAATATCGTGTGCCATTCCTTTTGTAATTATCTGCTTAAAAAAAAAAAAAAAATCCGTCACACTTTCTTTCAATTCTCTTCTGTGTCTTTACCCTTTATTTCTGCTCAGTTATTTTCCTTTAATAATTTCCACTGTTTCCTCAACCTCTTTCTACCTCCCTCTGCTTTCTGCTGTTATCACTTGATGCTAGACAATATGAGCCTCTTCTGTGAAGAGCAGTTTACCTGATTGGGATGATAATCAAAATCTGAAGTGGCCCAGCACCCTGGTGAAAATGTGCTTCACGCACCGTTTCATGTCTAGTTTGTCCCTTTCAATCCTTGTGGGTAGGCATCCGTGTAAGTAGGTGAGCTTTTATAAGAAGCTTACATTGTTCATGAAGTAGGAGGCTCTTCACTGGAAGCACAAGACACTTGATACTCATTGAAATATTTGACACTAAAATTGGATGAATTTTTCAGTAGTATACTATAAACTCAGGTCACTGGGACTGGAAAACATTTATAAGATATAATGCACTTTCCAAACAGTGACTTTTGGATAGAACTGGTGTGTATTTTAGTCAGTAAATCGCTGCAACATGATTCCACTCCAACCTAAGGTGTAATTCCAGCCCCCTCCCCAAAGAAACTGTTCCAGCATTTAATTTTGTGTATTGTTCAGTTGGATTTCCCACCCGTCATTGCTCAAATAGTGCTTATAAAACAGTGCTACTGTCTTTCCCCCCATCGGTCTTGCTCACTGAGGCATTGGTCCATGCTATTCGTCTCTCATCTGCAGCATTTAATTTAGATTTAATTAATACAGCAAAGCTTCAGAGTCACTCAGAGGACAGTGTTCATTTCCAGTTGAGAAAAGACTCTGTGTCTCCAGAAGTGATAGGAAACTATTTTTGAGTTTGGAACAGCTCTAAAAAAAAAACATACAAACTGGAAAAGTCTTGTCAGATTTTCAGTTCTCTGAGCTTTCTTTCTTTTATTAAAGATGCAGCAGCTGCTCATCTCAAGAGCAATTAGGACCTCAGTCGCAGTCTTTTCAACCCAAACGGACCGCTGTCACACAAACACATGCAAACATTAAAAGTGGACTACGATCTTAGAAAACGGTTCAAGAAAGCTACATTTTGAAAATAATCAATTCAAAAGTCCAAACCCCTTTCTTCAGACATCCCTCCGAAGCCACGCCTCCAGAGTACTGGCCCACACAATGCTTGTTCCCAAGAGTTCACGAGCGCTGCACAGCAACAATTCACCGGCTCGGGCTCCGGCCCCGATCCATGCATACCTCCTTCAGTCTCCTCCAACACCCTTGCTCTTCCAGAACAGCCCCAGTTCACACCTTTCTGGCTAGCGTTACATTTATGTTAGTGACAAAACAGTTTGCCGGTGAACTTTCCATCCTAATATAGCTAATATATCCAAGCTCTGGCTCTGGCTTCGTTTCCTGTACAGTTACTCCAAACCTCTGAGAACGCACGATTCATGCACGAAGAGGGGTACGCACAGAGGGTGGAAGGGGGAGGGACAAATGCCAGTTGAGTTTTACAGACATATCACCGTTCAATCATTTCGATTGGGCGCTCAAAAGGATTTAATGGTATTTTTTCAGTCCTGTCCATTCCACAGGTGACTAAATTTTTTTTATTTTTGTGTTTATTAATTAATTGGTTGTAATCGGGGTGTGAAGGGGATTTTAAGTAATATAGTAAAAAAAAAAAACGCTCCAGGAAAATATCTCGCACCCCACCTTTTACTTCAGAGCTGCGCTACAGAAGAGGAGATGGTATTCATTGTCGGACATTGTAGCAGAAAGACCAAGTCAGAGAGATGAAGTGAAAGAAAGATATCCATCTTTTATGAGTGTTTCCCAATTCTTCCACTGGGATTTCTGTGAGTGCATTCAACTGTATACCCTCTTCTCTAATCCCATTTAGCCAAATTGTAATCAGAAAAAAAACCTCCAAGCTTCTATTGCCTGGCTTCCTGTGTGGGCTCAGCAGCTCAGACTTACATCATCAAGATCCTCAGTTTCTCTTCTACTCGCTTCCGTCACCACTCCTTGTTGTCCCAGCGGTGCTCTAAAAATCACTTATGGTTTCTGCCGTTCATTCATGTCGGAGATATCTACTTGTCTACCTGTTTCTGCAAGGACTGGCTGCAGATTCTTTTGTGTCAGTTGTGGTCTGTCTAGTATCAGTCCAGTTTTATATTTGTACAGCACTTCCTTAGGGTGGATTTTTTTTTTTTTTTTTTTTTTTTGCAGTATTGATCAAATTGAAAAGATATATCTTAAGAAATATGAGCACACAGCTTTACAGGAAGTTGAATTTTAGAATTTTGCCAGTGCATCAGTGCGTCTTTTTGATCATTATATTTTCAAACTAATTGACCCACATAGTTACACTACTGTTCACCCCATTCATTCCAATATTCTTCTGAGCAATGCTGTTAAAAGTACATTGTTAGTACCAGAGTGACAACAGTGTACTTTGAGATTAAAATTTTTTTAAAGAGGCACATATGTTAGACGGAGGGAACTGGTGAGACCGCCAAATTCATAGCTGAATAGTATTGAGACAGATGGAACAGGTTTTTGGTGTTGGCAAGCCTCATCCTCTGAATAAACATACAGGTTAGCTTCACTTCTGTGAGTGATTCGACTGTGAATGTGGTTCAAATCATCAATTCTAACAATTCCATTTTAATGTACTTTAATGCACCTTACTGTTTTTCTAACATTTTTGTTTTTTATACTTCTAATGTATTATGTATGGTGTGTTTGCTCTTGTATTCTATGTTGATTTTATATTTTATTTTTGCTGTCTGTCATGCTGTGGCTGCACTACAATTTCCCAGTTTGGAACGAATAAAATCTATCTATCTATCTATCTATCTATCTATCTATCTATCTATCTATCTATCTATCTATCTATCTATCTATCTATCTATCTATCTATCTATCTATCTATCTATCTATCTATCTATCTATCTATCTACCTACCTACCTACCTACCTACCTACCTACCTACCTACCTACCTACCTACCTACCTACCTACCTACCTACCTACCTACCTACCTACCCTGTAAAAAAAAAAGTAATTTAACAGAATTTTCCCTGTTTATTTTACAGATTTTATAATATCAATGAAATGACAAAAACAGACTGTGATTTCGCATGTCAAATGTAAAATAACACGAAAAAACTGTAACTGTGAATAACCATAAAATTTCCATTTTTTAAGAGAATTTTTTTCTTTATTCACAGGAAAATACAGTTAAAATACATGTGCAAATGTATCATAATTTCAAAAATATTTATTTTCTATTTAGATTAAACTGTTAATTTAAAATTTTATTAATTTATTAATTTAAAATCTAATACCGTAAAAAAAAAAAAAAAAAAAAAGACATAAAATTACTGACAAGTAACCGTAAAAGAAGTATTTTTTCTGTAAGTTTAACAAGACTCGTTTGTTAATTGACAAATATCTTGTGTAATTACGGGAGATTTCACAACAATAACGTTGAATAAATGTGTTTTTGTGAATGTATAACATGTATAAGCACTGATAAACTGTCGAAATACAGGTTTTATCAGTGGATTGTACAACTTAGTCTCATTGAAAATCATTTAGATAGATAGATAGATAGATAGATAGATAGATAGATAGATAGATAGATAGATAGATAGATAGATAGATAGATAGATAGATAGATAGATAGATAGATAGATATTTATAGGTAATTGGATTGTTATAATACATGAAAATATTCTTTATTAAACATGAAAAAGGAAAAAAAAAACGCAAAATCTCAAATCTATCCATCTATCTAGCTATCTATCTAGCTATCACTGAAATTCTTACCAGTGACATTTTTGAACATCATACAGTATAAATGAAGAAAGAGGAATATACATGGTGGGGAAGCAAAATTTACAATATTTTGAGGCAGGGATTGAAAGACAGTATATGACCAATTAGTTTATTGAAAGTCATGCAAATTTATTTGCCACAAGAAAATTGACATAATAGAAAATGTTTTTATTCTATGTGTCTTCCTTCTTTCTCAATAACTGCCTTCACACGCTTCCTGAAACTTCCTCAAATGTTCCTCAAATATTTGTGTTCCTCAAATATTCGGGTGACAACTTCTCCCATTCTTCTTTAATAGTATCTTCCAGACTTTCTGGTAATAGTTTTGCTCATAGTCATTCTCTTCTTTCTATTATAAACAGTCTTTATGGACACTCCAACTATTTTTGAAATCTCCTTTGGTGTGACGAGTGCATTCAGCAAATCACACACTCTTTGACGTTTGCTTTCCTGATTACTCATATGGGCAAAAGTTTCTGAAAAGGTATGGATAATAGTGTTAGGTATGATTATGACATCAATATATGTTTGGTTTCAAAACAATTGACGTAGTGCCTGCTGAGAAAAAACAATTAAATGTTCATTGTAAATTTTGCTTCCCCACCCTGTATAGTTGACGTTTTTCTTTAAACACCCAAATCGGATTGGACTGCTGAATGGTCAGACAGTACAGCGGATGGTGTTATTAATAGGCTCAGTGAAAGCTTACTGCCATTTTCCTGTCTGTTTGGGACTCTTTGTAGTTTATAATTCATCAGTGTGCTTGTTAGTTTGTCCATCTGCCTGTCTCAACAAGTAACCAGCCTGCAGTCTGCCTGCCCCCTCCCTTTCCTCTGCTACCATTTTTTTATGTCTTCTTGGAGGTTTGAGGACAGCCAAGCGAAAAAGAAAACATCCTAATCTAGGGCACGAGCTGCATTCCATTAGCTAGGCCTGCCAACCCTTATCCATTGATCTGCTCGGATTTGGGAGACTTTCTAACTTTATATTTTGAGGAGTTGTGTGGAGTGGGACTAGCGCCTCACTGATCTGACAGATAAAAACAAAGATGAAAGAGCTGCATTTAGGCACAAGCCTGGGACAATAAGCAGAAAAGAGAGGAGGGAGATTGAGCTGGAGATAAAGGGATGAAGTGGAGGATGTAGATGAATGTGTGAGAGGCTGAAGTTTGTCCTCCAACACTGGTGAAGGTCAAAAGGTTTAGTGTTAAAGAGGTACCGACTGTGGATAGGTGTGTTTCCGAATCAGTCATAGTGGTCGGACCAGCAGGCGCATCCCTTTAATTAAATAATAAGCACAGCGCCGCATGTTTCCTCACATCTTCTGAATCCTATGTGTTCCCCAGTTTCAGTGAATAAAAGATCAGACTCTCAAAACTGTCCACCCCCCCAACACGCTGTGCTGCTCTCTCCCCAAGAATCACAGCTTTTGACAGCGAGTGCAGTTGGCATGGATTCACATGGTGAACTCATGGTGAGTCATAGTTTTTTAAATCAGCCAGACTTTAGAGACTTTATGGAAAGAAATGCATGAGCATAGGAGTGAAGAGAGGAAATGACACAGGTAAATATCAATAAAGCAAAATGACACTGTGTTACTCATGACAATTGAAATATAATTTTAATGTAGATATTGAAGTTTTAGGATGAATTGTTTTATTATTAAGATGTTATTGTTTTAACATAGGATTCTTATGTTTAATCTGTTTTATTTCAGTAATGTTAACAGTGAGTTCTTTGTGACCAGGACTAGGATGTAGTACTCTGTTTTAGTTTAAATATTTTGTCAGTAGGTTAAGCATGTTAAGATAGGAAACATCTGTCTGGACAAGAGTTAAGTATATTCTGTTGTTCTTGTAGACCAGGGGTGTCAAACTCATTTTGGTTCAGGGGCCATATTTAGCCCAATTTGATCTGAAGCGGGCCAGACCAGTAAAATAATGACTTAATAACCTATAAATAATGACAAGTTCAAGTTTTTGTTTTTGTTTTAGTACAAAAAATCCCCAATTAAATTATGAAAATATTTACATTTTACAAAAAAGATGTGAAGAACCTGAAAAAACAGAAATTTCATTGGAAAAATTAGTGCAATTTTAACAATATTATGCCTCAACTTATTATTTATACATGTACATTTACACACAGTGTTCCATAAACATTTGGTAACAGGCAGAATATTGTTAAAATTTTGGAGTTTGGAACTAAAATTTGAACAATTTCTACAATATTTTACATCTCTTATTATTAACACAACTACAGATCACAGTGGATCTATAAATGAACAAAACATTTAGTAACATGCAGAATATTGTTAAAATTGCGGCTTTTGTGTTGTTCATCTTTGTTTTTATTTATGTATTTATTTGCATTTTATTGTGAAAGAACAGTTTTGTAAATGTAAATATTTTCACAGCGTAATGCTATTTTTTCTCTTAAATTTTTCCACATAATTTTTCACAAAGAAATTTTGTCGTCATTATTTATGGGTTATTGTGTTGTTATTTTTACTGTAGATCACATTGGTCTGTATGTGGAACCTGAACCAAAATGATTTGGACAACCTTGACTGTTCAGGTTAATTTTGACACTTTCATCCTGCGGGCCCGGAATGGAACCTTTGGTGGGCCAGATTTGGCCCCCGGGCCGCATGTTTGACACCTGTGCTCTAGACACACACATATTCACACACATAGTATTGTCAAACATAGGTGATATGAAGTAAACTTATTGTAGGCATAAGTTTACTTGGAGTTGAGGCCCCACATCTGCATGACCTTTTTAGATAATGCTAAGTTAAAGACCAACTCATTTGTACGGTTGAGTCGGCCCATAGGGAAAATAAATGTACAATTCATGTAATGTTCGGGGCTTATTGTTTTTGAGTCCTCAGCGCTGAGTGTCCATCTTATTTGTGATCTGAATAAATTTTGTCGACTTTTAGACTGATCTGAATCCAGACTCATCCCTGGAGCTTCCAAAAAAAGAACAGCGTTAACACTATGAATGAATGTTTTATAGCATTTAGAACCTTTTCAAAGATAGATTCTATAATGGGAGAAAATGAAATGAAAGCCAGCCTCTTTTCCTACCATTTCAGTGTTTCTTAGCTTCCCCTCATCTTTTCCCCCCATCATTCAGTCTCCCTGTCTGCCTCTAGAAGCCAGTAGAAGCTGACCTGGAAATGCATATTTACCCAAACACTTCCTTAATTAAAACTGTCGCTCGTCTCCTCTCAGCTCAGTGGCCCATCCCAGCCCCTCAGCCCTCAGTGACAGCCATTCAGAGCAGAAAATCTGTGGACGGCATCGCCCTGCTAGGGGGCTAATCTCTGCTTCTCACACCCTGTTTCTGAATTAACTGTCCTCATTATCGCATCCTCCCAGAAACTCTCCTTCTCTTCTCTTTTTCTATCAACCCTCTTCTTCTTCTCCGCCTCCTCCTCCATCCTTTCTCTCCTCCTTCCCTGCCTCCTCCCCTTCCTCCTCCTCCTCCTCTCTCATGTAGCTCTTCCCCTCCCCCTTTCCGGCTCTCCCCTAAAAAAGTAGGACGACAGGAGAGAGGAAGAAAGGAAGCTTTTTCTGTTCCCTCGCCTAAAGTTGAGAAATTCTAAATAGCATCATGAGTGGCCACAGGCGAGAAAACGCATTTTGGTGTCAGCCAAATGATAATTGCATTTCAGCAGTGGTGGTGGAGGGGGCTCATTACATAAGCAAAACATCACCATGATTGGGGCCACGGCTGTCACAGAGGTGTTCGGAAACGCAGCCAAGTGAACATGGCTGCATCACGAAAGACTAACAACAAAACATTAAGTCCAGCCACTTTTATTAACCCCCTCTCATCAGCTACTGTTGGGCAGCTGCAGCTAAGTCACTGTTAATGGTGTGTAGAGAGTGTAACACTGACTGGTCAAGGGCGAAGTGGGGTTTTACAGTTGTTACCAGTTAAAATCATTAACTGATCGTTTGACTGTGCCATTATTTGCCATTTGTTAGTCCCATTTAACAAGACTAATTTTGCATCAATAGCAATAAAACTACCTTATATGTGGATATCCAATCCATATTCTCTTGTTTCACTGAACCACTGAGTTTTTGTCATTTTATGCCATACTACTCCTCTTCCCAAGCTTAACAATCACGTCTAATAATATTTGACATGGATCAGCACTATATCTACACTGAAGTACTCCTTATGTCTCTTTCATCTCTAGTATGGCATACGTGGAAACACTTCAACTTGAGTAGGTGTATGGTGAATGAAAACCTGCTTCTAATACCAAAATGCAATTAATGTAGCCAGTGCAATAGATTTTTTTTTTTTTTTACAAAGTCCAAGATCAATGAGAAAATATAGAATTCTTCTGGAATATAAATTGTGTCTAAGCCGAGTAAGTTACATATTTTATTATATGATACAGTCTCTGTATTGAAGATATGTACAGAATTTATAACCGTGTCTGAAAAGGAGGTAGCTGTAGGTTATTTGTCTTCAGCTAAGTCTAGCTTGTCTATTTCAGTACAAGTACAAAACACACACTGTAGGGAGGATCTCTCTGTGGTGTATCTTGTCAGCAGCTGTAACTGGTCTTGTCAAAACTCCTCTGAGTAAAATGCCAGGGATTTTTGGACTATCTCAAGTGTGATTTATTACATATATATATTAAGAGCATCAGGGCATGTTTCCAAAACATTCAGTGGATCTAGTGCCTTCCTCAATGTACATGCAGAGTTTTCTCCTGAAAAGTCAGTACAGTCTGTGAGGGAGAGGTCGAAGGACACAGTTGGTGCTCACCATCACAAAAGAAAAGTGTACCGAGTACAGCATGCTCTGCTACTGATAGCACATTCCATCAGTTGTCGACCACACAGCAAATTCTTTGATAGCCAACACTTTTATCAAGATGAACCATTCCATCTTTTTGGATGGAGTTAAGGGTGCACAGGACTGATGGGAAGACAGGATGTCAAGCTGCTGTGAGTCAAAGCAGGAGGACAAAGATGAAACTGAAAAAAGAACAAGGCATGGTGAAGGGGAGGAGGTAGAGGGGAGAGAGGTTTTAGATGAAGACCTCAAATGCTTTCATTATTCGCTGTCAGATTCCAGGATGAGATAGAGACCGTCCTCACAACGTTGGGTCAGGACTCCAATCTCCAGCCACAGCAGAGTGAGAGGGGTTGCAGAGAAAAAACAATTCACTGCTGACATGTGGTGGATGGAAAGAACCCTAGTAACTCTGAGGCTACAACACAGAAACAGGGAGCTGTAAACTAAATGGTGATGCACAGTCTGTGTGTGTGTGTGTGTGTGAGAAACCATGTTGTAGAATGCATTACTTAAGCAAACCTGTACTGAAGAGAGGGAACTCCCTCTGAACACAGAAAAGGAAAAAATGATAACTCATCGAAAGTTTTCTTCAGAAAGATCTTTTCAGTCATTACACACATGATACACACACAGTGCAAACACAAAGCTCTCAGAAATAAATCCACAGTCTCTCCAGTCTTACAAACATCATTCTACGAGGCACATTATTGCATTCCTCTCAGGACTCACATGGCCTCTCTTTCATCTCTGCACTAATGATGTTCCACTGCCTCACACACCGAAGCCATTTTAATGACACATGGAGGGGAGGAGGGCATTCAAGAGGGAGGGGCGGCGCGTTGACCTGCCTTTTATTGAGAATAATGGAGCCAAAATGGCTCCCATCGGCTCCAATATTTCCCAGGTGGCTGTTCATTTATCACTGGACCTGTGCTTCCCAGGAGAATCATAATACAGAGAGAAAAAATACATTCAACCCCCGTTAATGGCCACTCAGCCTGTGCTGAAATATCTGTGCAGGAAGACTGGCATCAAATCATCATTTCATATCTGCAGGCAGAACACACTGTGCCTTTGTCTTACTTTAAACATTTCCAGAGTGCCTTCCTCCTGCAGTATAGCTCCACCTTTTTTAGACCAATACTGAAAAAAATAATTACTGGTGACATTTTCTATCATAGGAGGAGCTCAGATCACCTTACTTCTGTAGTTTTTCTTCAACAACCGTATTATAAAATAGATTGCCTCTGAATATGGTGCAAAACCTTTTCTATGTTAACTTAGTCAGGAGGCAATCCCACAATATACAGACTATTTATATATGTCTAAAAGATGTTCTGTGTGCAGCAAAGCAGTGTTTTACAGCTATAACTAAAATATTCATCGGAAAGGAGCTTGTCCTAGACAGGCGGCATCTACAAAAGTGGATTTATCTGTTTTGTCAGTCTCCACTTATAACTGAGACGACTTCACAAAAACATCTCTTCCCTCGGGGGATTTAAAGGCAGCATGCTCACCTCTCATTCCTCCTTTTCTTTTCCTCTCAACTTCCTTTTAATAAAGTCAGAGTGCCCTGTGTTTTGAAGCACCAAGTGACCCACGACAGGTCATCCAGGTATGGACTGCACCAAAAGACTGTCAACCAAAATCAGAGTGTTGTCTCTGACTTGAGTCTTGAGTGCCCTGTGTCTGGCTGGAAGGCAACATTAGGCCACAGAAAACTATGAATGGCAGTCAGTGAAGATCCCTTTGGCCTTTATAGGAGGGATCAATTCAACCTGTAGTGAATACGGCAGCCTCGCAGGATCCAACTGTAACTGAACTCAGTGGTCATATTGCCTTTAAATGTTGTGTGCTGTATATGCCGTAACTTCATATCGATTGATATTAAGCAATCACTGTAGGAGCTTGAATTTCAGATATTTTCTATGTACAGTACATTCCTTACTGTTTCTGTCCTTAAAAAGTGTCCCCAACAGCCTCAGGGGCTCACCATACAGCACAAAAACTATAGCAATTTGAGGAAAATCTTTTAAATCTATCCTTAAAAGCTCAGAAAAACAAGCAGTCAGATACTGAATGGAAACACATTTCAAGCAAGTGCAGAGTTTAGCCATTATTGGAGCCGGAGCTGTAATGGGCAAAATTATAGGTTATTTTCATCAATTGTATAGAATAACTAGAGGGCTCTTTCCTCCAACAAGGCCCCCCATTCCTGCAATTTTAGCTAAATGTTCTATCTCACAATGTTAAAAAAAAAAAAAAATAAGGGAACTCATCTTTTGCCTGTGCCTACCTTCCCCCAAAGCCAATGCAGTACTTTTACATAATCATACTGACAGAAATACAGATCTGAACTAGAAGCACTCGGAGAGCGCAGACCTCCGCCAAGGCTGATCAGTGGCCCCCCCCCGTGGGCCCCCCCACCCCCGATCACCACCAAAATTTAATAATTTCTTCCTCATCCCATTTCCAACAAACCCTGAAAATTTCATCCAAATCTGTCCATAACTTTTTGAGTTATGTTGCACACTAACGATCAGTGGCCCCCCCCGTGGGCCCCCCCACCCCCGATCACCACCAAAATTTAATAATTTCTTCCTCATCCCATTTCCAACAAACCCTGAAAATTTCATCCAAATCTGTCCATAACTTTTTGAGTTATGTTGCACACTAACGGACAGACAAACAAACAGACAGACAAACAAACAAACAAACAAACAAACCCTGGCAAAAACATAACCTCCTTGGCGGAGGTAATTATCACATAACCACCTAGAATAGAATAGAATAGAATAGAATAGAATAGAATAGAATAGAATAGAATTTATTTGCCCTTTGCACATACATCGCAGTATAGGTACATTGGAATTCCTGTGTGTTTCCCTGAGTCAGAGTTAAAAAAAAGACATGAATAAAAACAGAAACAAAACATAAACACACACATGAAGCTGTTTACAAGAAGAAGAAATGGTGGTCTTATTGTAATTTGTAGAAAACTTTCACCAAGATGGGTATTTATTAAATGTGCTCTGTACTTGGATTCATTTGAATAGTTATATCTTTTTTCTGGCAAAATGCCTTAACTTAAAAATGTTGGAAAAACAGCAACCTTCCACTTTGTGACCACCCGCAGCAAAAATCCATTAAGTTGCTTTTAATCACGCTGGCCAGAATGAAAATGATCATCAACAGCACTATTTTATTTTATCTTTATCTATTTATTTTCTTTGATGATGATAGAAAGGCTGAATAATCCAATTTTAGAGATGTCAAATCAGTGAGCTATCTATGGCCAATTACCTTTGCTAGATAGTTGTCTTTTAGATATGAGAGGGTCTTCAATAGAGAGCTCAGCACCGACGTCCAGCGCCTCTTGATAGTGTTTGATATGGAGAATCAGACCCCTCGGGCTTAGCTTATGCACTCTAATCCTCATAGAGAGATAAGACGAGAAGGCCTTTAATGTGGCTCACACTCTCACATACACCATATACATACAGTACATCACAGCATGTACGGCACATGTGCACGTAGACACACCGCACTGACGCTTTTACCGTACTTACCCTTCTGATATCACGCTGTCTTAGTATTTGATGTTATCTCAACAACAAACGAACACACATACATCCCATGTACACACGCACAGACACTGTCAAAACACTTACAGTATGGTGCCAGATCTGAGGCATCTGGGTTATCAGGATGTGGCATTTTTATCTCATGCTTGTCATCACCTCACAAAACAGTTGGGGGGAGGGTGTTTCCATGTGTTATGACTTGAAACAGCCATGCCCTCGCTCCTCCTGTCGTCATGATGAGCGCATGATCCAGCGCGTGTGTTAGCGTCCTGGTGTATTTGGTATTCACGGATCACTTCATATCATTTCCAATTCAGACAGATTCAAAGCAGGAGCATTGATCAGTGTGTTTTCTTTTCTTTTTTTTTTTTTTTTTCTTACCTGCTTCTTCTTTTTCTTCTTCTCCTTCTGCCGTGCCACTTTTTCAAGAAGTCGATGCCTTTCCAAGCAGAGCAGAACGGAGAACTATTAAACATGTACGCCGAGCCGAGAGTGGCGAGACTCCGACATGTAAACATCTCTCATGAAAACATTTCCCACCAGGCCCTGACAAACGCACGCCAAACCTATCAGATCAGCTGCCTTGATCAGTGCTGCAGTCATCAATCTCTATTATGTATCATCTTGGTGATCAAGGAACGCACACACACACACGCCATCAATTGTGTTTTGTGTTTATTAGGCAAAATGAATTGTTTGATGCACGTTGATGCAGCAGATCTATAATCACAAAAAAGAACGTCTGCTCGGTCTGTTGAAACCAAACAAACCCTCAGACAAAGACTGGAAATCTTACATAAAAACATGTTTTCTATTTAAGCACACAGTCTGACCTAGAAGAGCTGTTATTACTGTAAGAATGGTTTTTTTTTTGTTTTGTTTTTTTCCACAAGTAGGCAGTTGTTATTTAATGTTTACAGTGCAGCGAGAGGGAGAAACAAGGGGAGCGACCAAGACAGAGGCTGCAAGAGAGATAAATAGAAGAGGACAGGGTTCAGGAGAGACGCAAACAATAACGAGTACAAAGAGAAGCAGGGAGAGAACTACCAGCTGGGTAGTATTTATGCAAATTGTGATTTAGCAATTATGAAAATGAATGAGTAGAATAGAAATGGAAAACTATGAATAAATGGCCTCAATAGCACAAAAGAAAACTACTTAACTGGAAAAAAAAAGGTGTTTTGATGATTGCGTCTTGATTGAGACAAAGCTTTGTTGAGTAAATAAAAAATTAACATTTGCACATTTAAATAATGTCAAAATCGAACAGCAGGTGCAGTCACACTTTTGTATCTGTGTAACCTTTTTAGTCTTCACAAAAATTTAAATACAGCCCAAAACGTTTTCATTTTCATACAAATGAAACCAAGAAAATCAACTGATAAAAATGTGCCTAATTAGCATTTTAGTTGTGCAGACTTTTGAAAACTTTGTGTAAAATCGGGTTGGCACTTGTATGAAACAAAACCAGTGAGACCGACACAGGTGCAGTGTGAAACGGAGACCAAGGCAGGGATGTGAAAGCAAGTGACAAGACTGGAGGAAGCAGAAAGAAAGGCAGGAGGCTCATTAGGAGAAATTTGGGCAGAAGCACTTCTGCATTTCCTTCTGGTCTGTAATTAAGAAATGGATTAATGAGAAAGAGACACATGCGTCTGCCAATGCCAGAGCAATTAACAAGTGGAGGAAAAGTTTGTTGTTCTGTGGATTCACGAAAGAGAGTGGAGAGCAGTCATGGCATTACGCTCATTGACTTCTTGTCTCTTTGCCTCCCTCTACGATCTCTTTTTTTGGACTTTTGGCTCTGTTTATTGCACCAGCTCTCAAAATACCCTTGTTCCGTTCTTTGCTGAAGAATTCCCATTAGCCTTCACCTTTTCCTGAATATGTAGGTTGCATGCAAATAGGGCAAACATATATATATATGTGTGTGTGTGTGTGTGTGTGTGTGTGTGTGTGTGTGTGTGTGTGTGTGTGTGTGTAGGTTGGTTGGTGGATGGTTATGTCATATTATAGCCAAGATTTTCCACAAAAGCAGAGCCATAGAAATTTTTAAAATCAGATTAAACTTTTTTTTGTTTTCTGATGCACCGTTGTCTTTGTTTTTGTCCTTTTTGTTCATTTATCTTACATTAGCTGTTGTTAAATTCAGAAAAAGTCTCACCAATATTCAGTACAATACTCCAAAACTTTTGAAAGCTTTTTTTTTTTTTTTTTTAACAGAACCACTGTTCATTAAAGAGGATTTAATAAATGTGCACATTTCTGGGACTCAATTTGAATAGCTTTGCATGATTTACATAAAAAAAACTCCTTAAATGTCTCATTCTGGTCGGACCAGCTCTGGATGCTCCATAAACAAATAGTAAAAAAGTGTCATTTAATTCATCAGCAGGAGATCGATGTACCTCAACTGACTCTAAGAGGACAGTTTCAGGATAAGGACTTGACTTTAAGGGTAAATAAAAACACTAAAAATAAAAACACTGTCAGTAATATATTCTGACCAGCATCAAGTCAAATGGATTTTTCTCTATAATAACAGAAGCTAACTCATTATTTATATGTGTGGTTGTGTTCCTGTCTCTATCTGTCAGTGTGTGCTCATAAGCAGGCGGCAGGTGGTGTGTGTCGGGGGTGACTGGTGCAACGGGGGCAGGTGTCAGGTGCAGAAAGCTCACGCAGAGGTTGAGATGTTGCAAGGGTTGTGCACAAGATAGGTGATGATGTATTGTGGCGGAGTTGTCAGCGCTCCCACTTTTTTTTCCCAGTCTCTTTCGTTTCAACATACCCACGAGGGCATGCTGCTCAGAGGTGAGGATCACAATTCTCCTAACCTCATGAGTCACAGCTTCAGAAAGTACAAATTGAGTTGTTTTTTGTTTTACTTTCGTTACCTTTTTTTTTTTTTTTTTTTTTTTTTTGCATCTTTTATTTACAAAATGTGTCCACTTTTATCTCTCTTGATCAAATATTACCTCAGGCGATACGTTCCTCCAATCCTCCTACTTCTGACTCAGTTTTGCTCACATGTACTTCTGCAGTTTGGTTTCTTCCCTTGGGATCCATATTACAGCTGTTATTCTTTTTGCTGTCATTTATAAACCTATCCCTCATCTTCTTAAGACCTGTCACTTGTCATACAGATTAATAAACCCAGCAGAGTGCACTGTAGTCTGATGCATCATAGCTGACACTGATCTTGTCTTTGTTTGAGAGTTTTTTTTCCGGTCTGCTATTGCTTTCAACAACAGACACAGTACTGTACTCTGCGGCTGCCATATTATCACCCAAGCATAGCCTTTGGTATTACCATAGATGTACAGAGACACTGTTGTACTGTAGAAAATGAGGTATTCATGGATCTCTAATTCAATTACTTCTGGATGTCAGTAGAGAGCATGCAAAACGTCTGTGTGCACAGACCGAGTATGACACGCAGTAGTAATGTTTGCATGTTTGGATTTCCACGCCGCGCTATGCACAGCCCACATTATTCGTCTATGTGTTGTCATCGCATCTGTGTTTTGTCTTTGTGCGAGTTTGTGTGACTGCATAGAGATGAGCTCACATACAAATCAGTTCTTTTTGCAGGCATACTCCCATGTATTACATGATTGCAGACAAAACACAGTGGGTGACATGAACAAAAGAGAGAACAGAGAGTAAAGCCATGGTGAGGTTTGGATTTGTTTGTTGTAAATATTTTACTTTTGCACAAACACAGGGTTTTCTAACTGACATGGGCAGTAGATTGAATCACTTTAGGGTCAGAGTTGGGGATGTTCCGATCGGTATCGGCTGCCGATCTGGCATTTTTTAGAAGATCGGATTTAGTCACAAGATTGAGCTGATCTGAACCCAGTTCCGGGGAGGAGGGGGGCTAAACACATGTCCTGCTCCCTCAAATTAAAGTTTCTGAAGGTAGGGAAAAGGAAAATTAGCTTCACAACAGCAGGAATTAGTAAAGCGTATAGAGCACAGGTGTCAAACATACGGCCCGGGGGCCAAATCTGGCCCGCCAAAGGGTTCAGTCTGGGCCCTGGGATGAATGTGGGAACTGCAAAAATTACACTGAAGATATTAACAATCAAGGATGTTAAAATCATTTTAGGTCATTTCAATCTAAAGTGGATCAGACCAGTAAAATACTATCATAATAACCTTTAAATAATGAAAACTGTAAATTTGTCTCCTAGTTTTAGTGTAAAAAAAGTAAAACTACACAAAATTTTTTACATTTACAGACTAGCTGTTTACAAAAAATGTGAATATCTGAAATTTCTTAAGAGAAGTATGTGGAATTTTAATAGCATTCTCCCTGTTAAATGTTTTGTGTATTTGTAGATCCACTGTGATCTCCAAGTTGTGATCCACATGTATAAATGATAAACTAAGGCATATTATTGTTAACATTGTACTTATTTTACTAACAAATTTTTAGGTTGTTCATATTTGTTCAAGTACAGTTCGTAGATTTAAACATTTTCATTACAGAATTAACTTTTTTCACTCAAAAATTCTTATCCTATTATTTATATTATTTTACCGGTCCAGCCCACTCTATATCATATTAAGCTGAATGTGGCCCCTAAACTAAAATGAGTTTGACACCCCTGGTATAGAGGTTTCACTTCCATTTTATGGTCCAGTTGTGACGCATGAGTCAGGTTTTTTTCAACCTGCCGGGCTTTTGTGGCATTATTTGACCCGACTCGACCCGCAAATTAACTGACATTCTTTTGACCCGCCCCAGTCCGCCCCACGACTAACCCGCTGATCCGCACATCAGTAACGTATGGCACCAAACACACTCCCATATAATACCTGGACAGATCTGTCCATAGGCACACTATAGCAGTGGCAAACATACGGGCCAAAAGCAGCCTGCCAAAGGTTCTAATTTGTCCCACAGTATGAATTTGGAAAGTACAAAAATTTTACCAAAATTATTAAGAATCAAATGTGTCATATTTGTTTTAGTTCAGGTTCCACATTCAGCCCAATTGTGATCTTCAGTAAAATAATAGCATAATAATCTATAAATAATTACTCCAAATTTAAATCAAAATTTCATTGTAAAAAGTTGGTATCGGATCGGTATCACATCAGTATCTGCAAAACTAATCCAAAAAAAATTGGATCAGAAGCAAAAAATCCAGATCAGGACATCAGTAGTCAGAGTGCACTGGTGGAACACAATGATCCTGAAATTGACTTGAACCTCATTAGTGTGCTGTAGAACTGCAAAGTAGAGCTGCAACCGATTAATCGACTCAAAGTGATCCAAAAAAATCATTCAACCACAATTCTCCTGAATCAAAGCTTTGTTTCCTTCATTTCTCTGCTGTTAAACATTGGTTCCACTGTTGTGTTTCACATGGATGCTTATTGTGACGCACAAAGAAGCTTCAATTCAGGAAAACTGCAATAGAATATCTCCCTTCAATCAATTCGAGTCGATTAATCGAATCGGGACTTTTTGCATTGACTTCAAGCACCTAGTCGATTAATCGGTTGCAGCTCTACTGCAAAGCTGTTATAATTCAAGGTTTATGTGTGACCCTTAGCTTGGTGTGCTTCAGATGGATGAATGTGGTTTTCAGTGAGCTGGTGTAGTGAGAAACTGAAAGCTGAGGAACACTTAAGAGACTCTCTAGATGATTTTATGCAGACGGTATTTAATAGAACCAGCTGCTTACTGTCAGTATTTAAGCACAACTAACCCTGTAGCTCTTGTCCTTGGCCTACATACAGCCACGTAAATGGTATGTGGTAAAAGAGTCCACACTAGAGCAGATTACGTATATACACAATGTTCTGACAAAGCCAGAATGTCTGTGTTCTATCCACTATCGACACCATCGCAGACATATAGCAGATCAGTAGACAGAACAGCTGACCTATGCCCTGAACCTGACTGTATCTTATATGTTGTTGCACATAAACTGTCATCTGAAATTCTGTACCACATATAGCATAGGTCCCAGTGTTAGATTTGTGTTGACAGCTTGAGGCAGAACGCATTCGTGGAGGCGTGACTTTGCAAGTGAAGGATAAAAAAAGAAAAACCTGGTGCCTCCATTATCCAACCTGTAAAACAGAGAATCCAGTCATGTTGCTTTAAGACCCTAAATGAGTCTTTAATCTTCTTCAACTTGATCATAATGAATTGTGTCTAGCATGAGCGTTGTATTTTACATCTGCTTCATTTCTTATATATTATTATTTTGTGACTACGCACAGTTGGGCCAGAAATGGGGACAAACCACTGAAATAACAACAAAACACTTCATTATAGGTGATATAAGACATACACAACATACCCTTCTCAGCCCAAAAAAGAAATAAAAAATCCTCCCAAAGATTATGCTTTGTTGGACCACCTTTAGCTTTGATTATGGGATGCATTTAAGGTGGCATTGCTTAGTACTTACACAATGTCACAATAAATGTCAGATTATTTATTTCCATCCAGAGCTGCACTCATTCCAGGCCGAAACAACTGTACAAAGCCTACTCCTAAATATTCTCAGTGGGGTTCAGGTGTGGACTCAATCCAATGCAACTCCAATTCTCTTTCACAATTTGAGTCTGATGAATCCTGGTATTGTGATCTTTGAATGTACTTTTTTCAGCAGGATGTTCAGACCTGCTCATTCTGTATATTCTGGTTTAGCTGACCCCATTTTATAGATGCATAATGTTGCTGGACCACCTGACAACCTGAACCAACCCCAGATCAAAACACTGCCCCCACAGGCTTGTACTGTAGGCACTAGGCATGATGGGTAATCACTTTGAAACACCATTGAAATACAGTCCAATCTTTATGCTCTGATCAACTGATAGTTGTGTAAGAAATTAGATGCTACTCTGCATCAGTTAAAGCGTTAAAAAACTTCTTTAATCACTGCAGTAAACATCCATTGGAAGGATCTAATCTGAACTATTTGCTTTGTTAAATACAGGTTGGGAATTTTTTGGCCAAACCTTGTGACTTGTGAGAAATACTGTTTAAAATAAATAAATGAATGTGTTGGTGCTTATGAGTGTCAAACATTTACAGAATAGATGAAATCCAGCTTCCTTCATTTCTCTCACTTTAAAGTGTGATGGCATCGCATTTAGCACATTTGGAGACATGAACCCCATGATTTGTTGGAATGAATGCTTATTTCAAAATTACATTAGTGATATTTTAGAAGTATTTTGTGGTGGGCAAAATAAAGGGAAAAAATGCAGTCCTGTCTCCTTAGTTCAGTGGTTCCCAACTTTTTTTGGCTCATGACCCCATTTTAACACCACAAATTTCTGGTGACCCCAGACATTGAAAACAGAGACATTTTTTTGTTAAAATTATTTATTTTCATCATGTAATAGTTTGCTGTACTATGTTGCAAATAAACATTAATTTTAGATGACATTTAGTCTATATAATGTATATTATTATGGACGGAGGCAGAAAAGCCAGGTGTAGATTACTGCACAAAGTGAGAATTTGATTTTCCTTGGTCAGGATATGTACAGTCAGTCCAGCTTGGATTTACAAGGCTGACAATTAATACTGAACAAACAATAACTCAAACTATAATTATGAGAGAGCTGCAGCATCTGAAACCGACCACATTGAACATTTGAAAGATAAACAGTACCACAATGCTTCAGTTTCAGCTTCAGAGTTTTTTTTACCTCCGCCAAAGAGGTTATGTTTTTGTCGGTGTTGGTTTGTCTGTTTGTGTGCAGGATAACTCAAAAAGTTATGGATGGATTTGGATGAAAATTTCAGGAAATGTTGATACTGGCACAAGGAACAAATGATTAAATTTTGGTGATCAGTGGTGGGGGAGCCATGGGGGCCCACTGATGGGCTTTGGCAGAGGTCTGTGCTCTCTGAGTGCTTCTAGAATTTTATCGATTTATTTCAAATATGGAAATGATACAAGCTTCCTGATTGCTACTAATTGACTTCTTTGCACAACATAATATAGAAATGAAAATTCAAAGAAGCATAAAATAATAATACACACAAAAAAGAAAAAAAAGTCATATTCGAATATAGATATATTATAGAGTTTGTCATGTCTTTTATGTAATAATAATAATAACTTTATTTATATAGCACCTTTAAAAACTGAGTTTACAAAGTGCTTTGACAGACAAAACAAACATGCACAACAGCAGAATAAAAACATAGAAAACAACAGAACTCACTAAAAGAGATAAGTACAGCAAACACAAAAACATGACTAACTTTGAATGTATCATAGTGGAGAGGGCAGAAATAACATAACAGGATGCTGTCAGATCAATGCAAAATGAAGGAATGGAATGAAACAGCATAATGTATGTCAGTATAACTGAATAACCGTAACAGGGTAAAATTAAATATTCAACATTAAAAACATTAAAAAGAGACAACATCACATAAAGGCAAATCTATAAAATTGCGTTTTAAGAAGTGATGTATTGTGATTGACTCTCAACTCACCATATATTTTTTATTAGTACGTTTTGTTTTTGTTGTTGTTTTTTTTTTTGTCAATTACTACAAATTCCATTTGAATTCCAGGTGACGCCAAGGTTGAAAAACACTGCCTTAGATCCTCCCACTTTGCCCCCTCCTTTCCATACGTACGCTCATCCCTCTGCAAGCACAGAAGGCTTTTATATGATGGGAATGATGAGGTGTGTTGCAGAAGAATGTCTGCATGCTTGATTGACTGATAACATGTCTAGTTAGTTTTCAGAGCGAGGCAGCGACTCGGGGTGAGTGTAGGTGTTGTCTGAGTATCAAGCGAGGACGCTCTCAGATATGCCTCCACACTCCAAAGAGCTGTTTTTAACTGAGTGGAAACTGCTGGGGTGCCTCACAATTGATATTTGATGTGTGATTTCTTCTTTTCCCTTTGACAAAGAGCACAAACGCAGCGCTTTATTTATTTATTTTTTTTACACTTCAAAGATGTGTGGTGGAGCAAGTGACACGCAAGAGGGGAGAGTAAATAGGGGATCATGGTAAATCATCTTGGATTTATAGGGGAGGTGGGCTTTGTAGCAGGGACGTGCGGTGGGTGGGTGGGTGCGGCACACACATGTCCACATTCATACCCACGCTCACACACTGACAGTACAGTAAGTGGTTCTGCCCCAGCAGCGCTAAACAAGGCCAACGGTCCGCAGTTATGGACAGTAAATAGAGCAGAGCACTACCTGTAAATAACCAACAACACAACCTCATAAATCCTCTGTGCGTGTGCGTGCGTGTGCGTGTGTGTCTTTCTCACCTCAGTACACACACACTAGTCCAGAAGGAGAGCTGTGAGTGCACGGTAATGCATGAGCCTTCACTGCACTGATCCATTTAGATGAGTCCTGCCTCTTTTGGAGTCGATGTACACAGTCTGCTTAGTATTGACCTTTTTTCACAGCAGACATTTTGACTTGTTTTGACAGAAAATGTAAAGGTGTAATTGATATCAGTACAAATGGCTGCTTTTCCATTTTAGTGCGTGACATTCAGAGTAGACCTGTCATAATTATTACAGCATCGCAATCATTTGGCATAATTGTTGAATAATTTCCATTCTGCTGTATAACAGATGGATGAAACTAGCAGAAATGTTTTCAGCGCAATTTGCACGGTGTTTTGAGGTTTGACTGATGCACTTTTAATGATGTAATCGCACATAGCCTTCTCTTCTGGTACAGTTTAATGGCTAATAAGCGGAAAATTAGCATCACAAATTATCAAACCTGCAAACAACCAACATTTTTCTGAAATCTTTGCATAACCTTAGAACAATAGAAAAACTGGAATGGCAATTATTTTTGAAAAGGTGCAAAACCTGAAATGTACCCTATTCATTGCCAATAAATGCTGTTTTTTTTTTTTTTTTTTATAAAATTACCTGAGGATTAGAAAAAATATCAGGTTTATACTATAATACAGTGTTTTTCAACTTTGGGGTCGCCTGCAATTCAAATGGGGTCGCCTGCAATTTCTAGTAATTGATAAAAAAAAAAAAGCCTTACTAATAAAAATATATGGTAAGTTGAGAGAGACAATCACAATCCATAAAAAACATGACAAACTCTGACGCTGAAACTGAAGCACTGTGGTACTGTTTATCTTTCAAATGTTCATTGTGGTTGGTTTCAGATGCTGCAGCTCTTTCATAATTCATAGTTTGAGTTATTGTTTGTTCAGTATTAATTGTCAGTCTTGTAAATCCAAGCTGGACTGACTGTACATATCCTGACCAAGGAAAATAAAATTTTCATTTTGTGCAGTAATCTACACCTGGCTTTTCTACCTCTGTCCATAATAATATACTTTAAATAGACTAAATGTCATCTAAAATTAATGTTTATTCACAACATAGTTGAGCAAACAATTACATGATCAAAAACAAATTAATTTTAGCAAAAAAAAATCTGTTCATTTTGAATGTCTGAGGTCGCAAGAAATTTCTGATGTTAAAATGGGGTCACAAGCCAAAAAAGGTTGGGAACCACTGAAGTAAGGAGACAGGACTGCATTTTTTCCCTTTAATTTGCCCACCACAAAATTAATTTTCGCAAAAAAAAAAGTCTCCGTTTGAATGTCTGGGGTTGCCTGAAATTTGTGATGTTAAAATGGGGTCACGAGCCAAAAAAGGTTGGGAACCACTGCTATAATAGCAGCGTGAAATGAACAGAGGATGTTAATCAGATTTATTTGTATTGATCATTAGCTAAACTTCAGGATTGAGGCAGCACTGGTGTGTATACTGGCTCAGTGAAATGGCTTCCTGCGCCACCAGAATGGAACAGAGCCGTTTGTTAAAGTTATCAGTAACACTAGTGCTTCCCCTGCTGTAATGAGCCAAAATGTCTGCTGTGAAAAAGGTCTGTTCATGTGTTTGTTTACATTGATTGTCACGTTCGTCCGCGCATCATTATGTTGTTATTGCTGTGACCTGAGTACCTACCAGAGGGCAGAGGGATGTCGTCTCTCTGACCTCCGTGCTTCTGCATCCATCCATTTGCTGTTACATGCTCTACTATTACATGCCCACACAGGTCAGATGGACATATGTGCACACAGTTAATTCTGGCACCCTTCCAGTGACCTGACCAAGGTTGGTATTGCCCATTGGCACAGAAATCCGAAGCTGGAAACATGCAGGGCGCCCAGACAGTAAAAACAGGAGCCCGTTGATACAGGATATTTACTGGTGGAGGTGTTTCAAGTGCAGAGTTTTGTGCTTCCGTGAAGAACAGCAAGGGAGCATTTATAATTCATTAGGTCATGGAAGGATCAAAATGGTGCCTTTACAGTTAAACTTTAAGCAGAAAATGCCCATAGTTCCTCCTACCCCCGACTGCATCGCATTGTGGAGACGATCCACTGCCATTTTCATGTTGGTCCACTTGTACTGACTCACTGTCATCTCTCATGCAGCTCTGTTCACCATATTACGCTATTTTTAAGTGCCAGGTCTATTTTTATCATTAGTGTTGTGCTTTTTTCCAGTGTTAACATTTGAACTTTTAATAGGTTTTCAAGGGTTTAAAAAGAGGCCAGCAGGATGGCAATGAAAGGGAGTAAACATAATTAAAATTTCCGTTTCCTTTTTCATATTCTATTACACTGCATGTAGTAGACGTCATGGGAGGACATTTTGAAAGTGAGTGTTTAGATGCTAAAATAGAATAGCCTATTTATTGAGACAGCATGGTCTGCTTTGTGGGAAAAAAAGGATAGATTCAGGCAAGATGCAAACAAAAGAGGATGCATCTGTTTCCTTTTCTTTACAATACAGTATATTATAGCAGATGTTCGTCTAAGGTGCTGCTCTATGTTTAGTATAATTCAGTCTTTTTAAAATATACAGTATTGTGTGTATATAATATAGTGTACATGATTCCATATGTGTTGGGAGTGTGGTCAGTGCATGTCCACACCTCATTTTGTCCCCATGTAGCCAGTCTAAGAGCATTAGTTACCATTTTCCGATCCTTTTTTTAAAATTCATCACAGCTAAAGACCGTTTCCGGTACGGCAGGTTACTGTGGCAACACACAGCAGGACAGGGGAGAGCACCTGTGGCTGTCGAGACAGTAGTGTTTATCACCTGCTGGGGGTGCTGGGTTACACCTGGCGAACTGACCACCCACACATGTATACACACGGCCAGGCAGGGCCGGAGTGGGCTGCTGGTTCAGCCCGGGACTTTCATACCCAAACCAGCCCACTTTCACCATGGAGGAGGAATTTGAATAAATGAAACAGCAGCTAGCTCCTACAAAGCCTTTGTTTTGGGTTTAAGTTCAGGTATATGTTGGTAAGTCAACAGAAAACACCACTTAAACATTTTTTCCTTTTTTTTTTACCAGTATTTTAGTATTTTTATCAGTATTTTATAGTATTTACTAAATGCTGCAGACAATCGGGACCTGAGTAAAGTGTTTTGTTTCTGTGTATTTTATATCCTGAAATGAGAAATAAATTTGAATCTGAATCTTTGAAAAATATGTAATTCAAATTTAAAACAGATAAAGATTTATAAGGTAAAAGATGTGATAAAGATGAAAATGTTTTTACTTTTGTACAGGAGCAATAAGTTGAAATAAAAATAATTTGAAATTAAAATTGCATTCATCTTCCCAACAGAGAAGTGCTCTATAGTTAGGTTGACACTAATTTAATATATTACACTTCTAAATTATTATTTAGAAGTGTATTATTAGAAGTGTATAATTATTATTATTATTAGAAGTGTATAATTATTATTCACATTGGTGTTACATCAATGAACCCTGTATTTTACTGAGTTTCACGACCAAAAACAAACAAACCAACAAACAAAATTATGTTTATTATTTTCAGCTTGAAACTAGATATATGTGATTTAATGGTGTGTATTGGGCTCCATAAAATAAACGACGCTAAGTTGATATTGCAAATGTTGCACAATAGCCTTATACGCTGACAATACCAAACTATTTCCATATCTCTCTTCATCGGTTGTAACTGGAGTCTTTTCTCTGGAACACAGGTCTGTTAATTTCACACATTTGGCATCATCATCTTCTTCTTCTTCCTTTCTTTTCTATAACCTGGCCTTTTCGGTTCCACCTGGCCTCTTCCTGACCTCCATCACCACCCACTGATGTTATTCTATTGCTGTATTTAATTTTACCGCTCCAGAAAAGACGACTTGTGGGCCTAACCAACTTAAACATTTAGGAGGGGAGAATTCCCTCAGATGGTTGAACGTATCTAATCTACTGCCATGTAGGGGTTCTGCTGTCAGATGAATGGAGAATGAATGCAAGAAGATTATATAAGTGACAGATAAGTGTCATCCAACTGGCCCAAACCCGAGTCTGACATGAGCCGGCCCATTGGGAATCCTCCCGAATCTCCCAATTAGCCACTCCAGGCCTGCAGCCAGGTTTATCCATGCGGAAATATGTTAAAAAAAATATGGTCCAGAATATTTTAATGAAGTTCTTTGTGTGGCACGATCAATTTTTTATGCATCCAACACAATAAAAAGGTAATAAAAAAGGATCCATGGATCCTTGGTAACAATTTAATACACTCTACCTCTATGCATGCACTAGCTGTACTCTGTATAGTGCAATTTAGTTTCTGTTTTTATATTTTAACTTCTTTTATTGCTTTATTTTTATTTTATTTTAATGTTTTTTAATGCTTTTATTATTTTGTATTGTGCTTTTAGTCTTCTGTGCAGCACTTTAGTCCACTGTGGTTGTTTTAAAGTGCTAATAAAGTTGGATTGGACTGGATTGGAATTACACTTAAATTCATTCTGATACATTTTGATATGTAAAATGGCAAAAACTCTTTAGAGCATATTTATAACGTACACTAGATGCATTGAATTCACTGCAGAAAATGCTCCCTTTAACCTTTAAGCAGCCTGAACTATTGTGACAACTTTCAAATGATTTTTCTCTTTCAACCTTTACTAATGGATTTATCATCATTATTATAATATTAGCCTCATTGTTTAGTGAAAATCAGTTATTTTCCAACATTTAATTTGCTGACCATGTAGATGTGCATTACAGCTCAGAGTAAATTCGAAGGTCATTATATCACATGGCAGATGACAGTGTTTCCAAGGTTACCTCACAGCCTCTGAATGTCCAAAAAAGACACATTTGATGCTGCTGAAAAGCTAGGAAAATACATTTTACCTGAAATATTTAACTGTATGGTTAGGAGTAAGGGGAAGCTTTTGGCAGCTGTTTAGATCTTTTAGGGTTAGCAAATGTACTACGCACTTAAACATGAGTAATATTTGCTAAAATATTTTCAGATATGCAAATGAAGTCATGCTTTGTTTTCATGTATATGTTTTTGTTTTTTGTTTGTTTTGTTTTCTTATAATCTGTTTCATTTATAAGGGCAAAGCAGGATTATTTTCTTTTGTTGCATATTCGAAATACACTAAACTAAAATCTAGTTTCCAAGATACACTAGTCAACATTTGCTAGGGATCAGGACTATAACTTTGCTATATTCAGGGGTGTAATTCTGGAAACTTGAAAATTTACTTTCCCAGTGGAGTACAGTCTGTGGATGCGGATGGTGGCCACACACATTATTGACATCACACCGTATGTGTTTCAGAACATTCTGAGTGGTTTCAGTGAAAACAAAATTGGAAGAGTAATTGTTGTGAACTCTAATTTCTAGGGTTGCATCACCCTTTTGCCAGAAAGTGCAATAAAAATGTATGTTTTTTTACCTTTTGGTCCATTTTTCTTTACATAACTAGCCAAAGTACACACATAATATATGAAGTCACCCAAAATATTATACAACGTCAATTATTGTGCAAATATAAAACTGATCCCTAGCAAATGTTGACTAGTATATTTCAAATGATTACTTTCACAATAACAAAGGTATAGATGATCAACAGTTACATCCTGTCACTAATGTATCATGAGCAAACAGATGTGATAGCACTGATTTTCTTTGATTGCACTTGTTAATAAGCCTGAAGGTTTAAACCGGTTGCCATTCCATGTGTGCTCGTTCTCACCCTGTCACAGTGTCCCTTTAAATCTTGCGTCGCTTCTGTTCGAAAGACGTGCACCCCGACATCCTTCGTGCCGGATCTCTTGGTTGAGATTGAAAGGGGAAACTTTGCCCTCGCTTCTTGTCATTTAGTTCACACCGAGATCTTTGAAGACGTCTTGTAAACAAAAGACAAAATGAGCTATCACTGCTGGAGACCCCTTCCATGGTTACCAGCAACTTTGTATGTGTCACGTACAGATTATTTTGCATGTGTTTGAACACAACAGGAGCTCTGTGCTGGGTTGTTCCTACCACTGCCTTTAGACAAGAACCACATTAATGATGTGGCATTAAGCTCAGCACTGTATTACCGCCATTATATAACTACACTATGAATCATATATGATGACGTATTAATTCATATGCTTCTACCCCGATTAAATCCCTCAATGGTGTTAATTTTTCATTCTGTCCATATATGGATCTGAAGGCTTTCACCCTGGGACGACACAGGGTAAAGGTTAGAGGAAAGTAAATTAAACATTTAATTATTCATTATCTGGTGCAATTTGCTGCATAGTAATATGGAAGTTGTTTCATTTTTGAAGCGTGCGCTGAGATCATTAGCCTTATTTCACAGGTTTCACAGCAAACCTTATGATGTGTAGAATTTTGAGTCTAAACATTATAGGAAAATTATGAAGTAATTGTGCATGGTCATTTAACTGCATGTGGCTGCTTTGTTTTCTAGATGATGGATTTCTGCTTTGAAGGTACATCAGATATTATCTCGACACAGTGAAAACCGATAATTGACCGTCTCAGAATCTCCGAATTCTAATGGCTCATTGAATTTGTTCTCTGTCGATTTTAACGAACAGTTTATTTTTATCTAGGAGCTAGAATTTAAAAGGCTCATAATCATCTACAGCATTATTAATATTTATCATTTTAGCATAAAAATGTTGGGTAAAGTTGTACCATTGTCACGCCATATAAATTTTACTTATTAGCTTTGAGCAACATTATGAGAAATGAAAGAAAAATTTCTTGACTTGGCATATGGTTTTATTTAAATTCTTATCTGTAAATCTGATTTATGTGCATGTCATGTCAAAAATATCTACGATATGAGGTGTGTTTTTATCTGAGCTGAAGTTTGATGTGAAAAGTATATTATATATGCAGTAAGAATTAAATACTACAAAATATTAGAGCTACTAAATGTACATTCCCAAATTATCATCGCATGAATTATTCATGGGTTTTTCACATTTGTAGGGAATGTTTTGTTTGTCTTAGAAAACACAGTCAAGTGAAGGACGTTTTTTTTTTTTTTTTCCCTCAGTAATCCTTTCTTGGTTGTGACATTGAGTTTTAAGAAGGAAAAGGATACAGATCTCTTGTGAAAGTTGATACAGAAAGAGAGCTGAAAACAACTTGGTGCAGTAGGAGGGCTGTTACCGAAAGTGGCTCCTCCATGGTATTTAGATAGGGTTATGAATTTTAATAAGAATAAGAAAAAAGTTCCTGTGGCCATAGAGCTGAAAGTCCTAATCAGGTCACAGAAACTGGTGCAAAATAGATTCAGTTGCTGGTATTTCATAGCACTTTTGACCTAAAATAGCCAGGCTTTTTTATTACCAGATTAAAAGTGAAACAGCAGTGTGAGCATCTGTAGGATACCCATGTTTTAGTGTTGTTTAGGTGGTGTTTGGGCATGTAATGGGAACGAGCTTGTCTGCATCATTAACACATGTAAACTCAGCCCACTCTCTCTGTTCTAAATACGTTACACACTTACCAGAGTGAAAACATGCTTTGTTTTGTAAATCAGTTTTGTATGCCTGACACTTTGTTTCCTGTTGCATATCTGATGATTAATAACTCAATGTTCAGCATGAAAATTTCCTTTCAGTTCAGTTTTTCAGCAGAACTGAAGCTGCTCTGTAGCAATCGCTGCCCTGGTCATCGGATGGTCTCCTGGTTCAAACAGAGAATTTATTCAAAAACTCATGGGAAGGAATGCTTCTAGGACCCAAAAAACAGTTTGTTAGAGGTGCTCTTTGGAAAAGGGATTCATAAAGTAGAAAACAAACAGGAAGAAAATTCCAAAGCTCTCTCTTTAAGCATTAAAATGCCTTTATTCTCATGGCATGGTCAGGTGTAGATCATAGAGTTTATTGTCTTAAACGCTCTTACTTTATTCTGAGAGTCCTTAAAAACAAAACTATCCTGTTGTCTGAAACTTTGCTAAAAGAATGAGCTGATGTCTTAGCTGTTATTCTGTTTATGATTTAACCCTTTAAACCCTAAGCCTAAAATGGTTAGTCTAGACTTTTTTTGTTATTTGACTATAAAAGTTAGAAAATATGCTGTGAATGAGTTTGTTTACTCATTTTTCCAGTGCACTTTTTTTCCCTAGAGCTCTCAAAATCTACCAGTCATTTACAATTTCCTGCATATTGTAACTCTGCTGTAACAGCTTCTAGTACAGGTGTGAGTGAAATTACTGCAATGACCCAATAAAACCTATAAAGCACAACATCTCAGGTTTCAGAAACAGTTGGAATTTTTCCAATTGCCCAAACAGTGAAAGAGTTACAGCAGGGGTCTTAAACTCATGTGCTTTCAGGGGCCACATTCAGCCTGATTTGATCTAAAGTGGACCGGACCAGTAAAATAATAACATAATAACCTATAAATAATGACAAGTCCAAATTTTTGTCTTTCTTTTAGTGCAAAAAAACCCATTAAATTCTGAAAATACTTATTTTTATAAACTATCCAAACAAAAAGATGTGAATAACCTGAAAAAACTGAAATTTCTTAAGAAAAATAAGTGCAATTTTAGCAATATTATGCCTCAGCTTATCATTTATACATGTGCATTATGGAACCGAACTACAAAGACACTAAACACTTAGTAACAGGCAGAAAATTGTTAAAATCATGCTTAATTTTCTGTGGACATTTCCGGTTGTTCATATTTGTTCAGGTAATTCACATTTAATTGATACAGAATAGTCTGTAAATGTAAATATTTTTCAAAATTTAATGTTATTTTTTTGCAATAAAACAAAGGGAAAAAAAATTGAAGTTTTTAAATTCAAAATTTTTTGCTTAATTCAAGATTTCTTGCTAAATTTGAGAATTTTTTTGGCTTAATTCAAGATTTTTTTCCATAATTCAAGCTAACTATTTTATGCTTAATTCAATTCAAGACTGTGGAATTTTTGCACTTGGCAAAAACATCCCACAAGCCGGATTGGAACCTTTGGCGGGCCGCATTTGGCCCCCGGGCCGCATGTTTGAGGCCTGAGTTACAGCCATCCAAACTGCATGTGTCAGCGATGACACATCAGGTTTTAAAGAGCTAAAATACTAAGCACACATACACAAAACTCGCACATTAATCATTTTGCAAATAACTCAGGTTCACTGTGCCTTTAAATAATAATGATATAAATAAAACATCACTATTGATCATGTCTCTTTTCCTCCAAATGAACTTCTCTAATGTCAGCTGACAATGCTCTTAATAAAACAAGCTGGCAGAAGCTCTGTGGCCCTTATTTAAGTCACTTAAGTAAAGGTAAAAGCACACAGATTGGTTTTAGGCTTGAGTGCTATGTCTACGCCGCTCTGTCATTTAGCACTCATAACCAGAACGTGCTCTTCAGAAGCACTCGACAGATGTGAGTCCAATAACCCGAGGCGACAGTTCTGAGTCTAATAGAGGTGCTCAGGGGTGAAGGTGGCCTGACACGCATGAATGTGTTATGAATTAGCATGTTAGGACAAACCCGTTTGGTCCACCCAAGGACAGGATATTGGATTCACCTTTTTAATATAATGCATCAATAACTGCAACCTCCGAATTGAAATTGTCACTGTTTGGATGGAAAGGTATGAAAATGTATTCAGATATGAATAATGTTTCACTCTCGGGATGTAATAGGTGTGGTGGTTGTATGAATAACTAAAAAAACTAAACAAAACCACACACAAATGTAAGGCTATCCTACATTTAGTGAATAACCAAATAACCTTCAAAAGTGACGTGATATTCTCTTTTTATACATCACATTTAATTATGTTACAAAATGTTAAATCTAGAACTGAACTATATTCTGTCTTTACTTCATATTATGTACGTATCTACTGGCAAAATGTAGATAAAACTAACATCCTGTAACACCCATATAGCTACTTAAAGGGGTCATATTTTGCTAAGCCCACTTTTATTAGTCTTTGGTACATTTATTTGTGTATTTGCGAACCATTATCCTACTATAATGGATGTTCTGTGTCCGACGCATGTCCGGATGTTTGTCCCGATGTTGCAGCACGGGAGGGCATACAGATGCAATGCCGCTGTTGCACCATGGGAGAGCGCTATCATACAGTGGCGCCATGGGTACAATGCCGCTAGTAGTTCATAAAGTTTGAATTTGAACCCTTCAGGTGCTGCAAAGCTATCTTTATATTCATTTTGGCAAAAATTGGGTGGATTTCTACAACCCGTTTTAATTCCTGTGTAATTTGGTATGTTTTATAACTAGTTATGTGACAACATTTGCATATATAAGGTCAAGACTTCCGACGAACATTTCTCTGAGTACAACATAATTGTTTGTCAGCAACAGCAGTTGTAGTAAAAACTGAAAAAATATGTCCAAACTCTGAGTTGATTACCTAAAATGTTCAATTGTTGGTTGAACGGGACAGAGCAGCACAGCCAACGACCTGGAAGGGGGTGGAGTCATGTGCATTTAAAGGGCCAGCGCTCAAAATGACCTTTCTGGTGTCATTACTCAGAAATAGGGTTGAAGATGGACCTGTGGAGTTGAATTAATGAAGAATTCAGACCCAAGCATAGCATTTACATTTTATATAGACCACAGGGAAATGTCTTAAAATCCATAATTCTATTTAAAAAAGCTGAATATCACTCTTTTAAAACCTCCCATCAGTGTTTGAATAAGACTAAACTCAGTGGTGTCTGTACCTATAGACACTGTATTAGAGTCTTTCATTCCTCAAACTGAAAGAAATGCAAAAAAAAAACTTAAGCGATAATAAATGTACTCATCAGCTAAATGTGGCATTTATTCAGACTAATGGATGGTTATGTTGGATTGAACAGGTGTACCATACAAACTGCAAAACCTGATATAGACAAACCTACACCGGATAAAACGGATTATGGCATCAGATTTATTCGTCGCCCAATGATTTGCTTGAAAACAGTATGTACACAGCCAACGTGTTAGTTAACCAGTGCTCGGCTCTACAGCAGCACAGGAGACACAGGAAGAGAATGAAAGGACAACAAGGCAGACAGCCAGGGACAGAGAAAGAGATTGTGTTCGCTTTATCCATGTTTGCTCAGTTTAGCGCAGGGCAAATATTAGCCCGAGTGCACAGCAGCCGTTCTTCTCTACTGGGCTTCAACCTCACACCCTGTCTGCAGAGACTAAAAAGGCAAAACGAGAACAGGGAGGGAGAAAGGTAGAGGATAAAGGGCAGAGTTATCAGAGTAACAGATGGGGAGAAGCAAAAAGCAATTGGACCAAGTGAGGGCACAAAGTAAAGCAAGTTAGAGAAAGTAGTGTTATACAGAGGACAGTCTGAGCCGTCATCTCACCATTCAAGTCAAAGGCACACTATTTTCACAGTGTATGTCAGGTGTGTGTTCTGTGTTGATGAATTACATGCAGCTTTTCATATAGCCACACTGAATTGTCTACTTCAGGTCTGTAGTACTAGTACCAGCTTTGAGTGTTGCTTTCTCCTTCTTTTATCATGTCAACAAAGTGCAGAGTTTAAAGATGGGGTACGAGATCTAAGAAAAACGGTTTGAGCAAGCTACGTTTTGAAAATACTCAATTCAAAAGTCCAAACCCCTTTCTTCAGACATCCTTCCAAAGCCACGCCTCCAGAGTATGGGCACGCACAATGCTTTTTCCCGAGGGTTCACAAGTGCTGCACAGCAATAATTCACCGGCTTCATCCCCGACTCTGGCTTTGGCTCCAACCCCGATCCATGCATCCCTCATTCAGTCTCCTCCAACACCCCTGCTCTGACAGAACAGCCCCAGTTCATACCTATTTGTCTAACACAGGGGTCTCAAACTCATTTTCCTCAGGGGCCACATTCAGCCCAATTTGATCTGAAGTGGGCCAGACCAGTAAAATAATAACACAGTAACATATAAATAATGATAACTCCAAATTTTTGTCTTTGTTTTAATGTAAAGAAAAAAAAACATTAAATTATGAAAATACTTACTTTTATAAACTATCCAAACAAAAAAGATGTGAATAACCTGAAAAAACTGAAACTTCTTAAGAAAAATAAGTGCAATTTTAAGAATATGCTGCCTCAACTTATCATTTCTACATGTCCATTATGGATCGGATCTACAAAGACACAGAACACTTAGTAACAGGCAGAAAATTTTTTAAATTGTGCTTTTCTTTAGACATTTCAGGTTGTTCATATTTGTTCAGGTTATTCACATTTTATTATTACAGGATAGTTTGTAAATGTAAATGTTTCCATAATTTAATGTTATTTTTTGCACTAAAACAAAGAAAAAAATTTGAAGTTGTTAATTCAAGATTTTTGCTTAATTCAAGATTTTTTGCTAAATTTAAGTTTTTTTTTTTCCTTAATTGAAGATTTTTTTTGGCTTAATTCAAGATTTTTTTTTTTTTTTTACTTAATTGAAGATTTTTTTGTGTAATTCAACATTTTTTCCTCAATTCAAGCTAATTTTTCTTTTTTTTTTCTGTTTTTTTTTTTTTGCTTAATTCACTTCAAGACTGTGGAATTTTTGACTTTGCAAAAACATCCCATGTGCCAGATTGGAATCTTTGGCGGGCCGCATTTGGCCCCCGGACTGCATGTTTGAGACCCCTGGTCTAACGTTATATTTCCTAGTGAAATATGTTAGTGACAAAACAGTTTGCCAGTGAACTTTCCATCCTAATATACTGTAGCTAATATAGCTAATATAGCCAAGCTCTGGCTCTGGCTTCGTTTCCTGTACAAGTGCTCCAAGCCTCTGAGAAGGCACGATTCATGCACAAAGAGGGGTATGCACGGAGGGAGGAGGGACAAATGACAATTGAGTTTGATAAACATATCACCATTCAATCATTTTGATTGGGCGCTAAAAATGATTGGATGGTGTTTTTTCAGTCCTGTCCATTCCACAGGTGACTAAGTTTTTTTTTGTTTTTTTTTGTGTTAGAACATTTAATTTATTGGTTGTAATCTGGGTGTGAAGGAGATTTTAAGCAATATAGTAAAAAAATGCTCCAGGAAAACATCTCGCACCCCACCTTTAAGTGTGTCCAAATCACAGACTTTACTGTATGTACCAATGGTGTTTTCAACCATTGCAATTTTCAAGGTTGGAATCATAGAAGATTAAAAAAAGGTTTGAAAAAAAAAAAAAACACAATGCAGCTATGGTCTGCAGTGCAGAGACATGAAAGAGATAGAAGAGGAGAGGGAAAATTAGGCTGTGAGGACAGAAAGTGGAGGAGAGTGAGTGTAGAAAACAATGGAGACAGAAAACACTTTGCTCTTGATTTTGTCCAAAGGTCACAGTCATTCCCTTCAATTTTGGCCAGCTGCCTGCCTCACTTCTCCTCAACAGAGAGGAACAGGCTGCTCCAGTACACACTCACACACCCCAAAACAAACATTAATACACATGTCTCGCCCGCAGCTGCACACAAAGTCATACAGTCAAAGTATGAAAACATCAAAACGAGAAACAAAAAGAAACGATATCCCGTTTCGCACAGTGGATACTCATGCATGACAAATTATGGGAGCAAACCGTAGATGAAACCAGACAGCAGAGGAGACGCAGATGACTCCTCCGCTGTCTGAGTGGGTCTACCCTGGTCCTTCACCACAAAATACTCAGCGTTACCTCAAGACACAACTTATCTTACACTCAGACAATTACAGTTCACAGGCAGGGATAACATACAAGGTAATGAGGTGTTTTAGATGGAAAAGAAGGGTCAGATCCAAATTGTGATTAGGTAGGGTACCGGTCTGTTCCCCTACAGATTTTAGGTTCATTAATATGCTGAAGACGGATTCATCTGCGGTAAAGTCCATCATAATCATTGGAGGAGACGAGCAAGGCGCTTGATGCAGCTCTTTAGACATGTCTATTTGATTAGATTAAGTTAGATTAGATTAGATCTTTATTGTCATTGGACTCGCAATGAAATGGAGTTTGACACCCACATAAAAGTCCACAGAGGAAAAGGAACCCAAAGAGGTGCAACGACTGATGCATACAAAGTAATACAGAGTACATATGTTGTTTTACTCTAACTGCACCTCCAGTGTTCTTTCTAAAACAGGGGTGTCAAACTCATTTTAGCTCAGGGGCCACATTCAGCTAAATCTGATCTGAAGTGGGCCAAACCAGGGAAATAATAACATAATAATATAGAAATAATGTCAACTCCAAACTTTTTTCTGTTTCAGAGCGAAAAAAGTAAATTTACATTATGAAAAGGTTTACTTCTACAAACTATCTTTTCAAAAGATGCGAATAACATGAACAAACTGGGAAAAAAATAAGTGTAATTTTAACAATATTATGCCTCAGTTTATCATTTACACATGTATATTATAACTTACAGATCACAGTGGATCTACAAACACACAAAACATTTAATATCAGGCAGAATATTGTTAAAATTGTACTTACTTCTCTTTAGACATTTCAGGTTGTTCATATTTGTTCAGGTTATTCACGTTTTTTGCGAAATTATACTTTGTTTTAGTGTAAATACATGAAAATATTTACATTTACAAAGAGAAACATTTGGAGTTTTCATTTATATGTTATTATGATAGTATTATACTGGTCCTGCCCATGTGAGATTGAATTGGTCTGAATGTGGAACCTGAATCAAAGGATTGTTAATATCTTCAGTGTAATTTTTACATTTCACAAATTCATCCCAGGGGCCAGATTTTGGACCCTTTGGTGGGACGGTTTTGGCTCCCGGGCCACGTGTTTGACATCTGTGTTCTAAAACATTTTCCAAATGCGGGTTTGTAAACCTCTACTTAAAGGCATCTATCTAAGAAGGGTGTAAAGGGAGACATTTCTTAAACCTACTGTATCGTTTTATTTGGTCAGGATCAGTCTATGATGGATCAGTTTGCAACCAGAGCTGAATATATCATGCAAAGCCAAAATGTCCCCACAGCTCATTGATTGGGCTATTTTGGGGCAGGAACAAGAAAGTAAATTAAATAAAGGTTCCATTTGCCTTAAGTTTGTGCAAAATATCATGAATGCAGCAAACATCCATACTAGTATTCGTTCAACCTCATTGATTCCTTCATTAATTCTGTAACTGTTTTGAAATTAACACATTAATCACTATGCAGATCCCTAAAACACTGTAAGCCCCATTTTGTAGGTTCATGTTCCCTTCAAGACACAATAGTTTTTAACCTCACTCCACATCCAACACATACACATTAACACTGCACCTCAGAATTAACCGGTACAATGTCAAAAAGGATTTTATGTCACACAGCTACTAAGCTAATGTCAGATTAAGCAACGATATTCAAGGACTCCGCTATCTAATTTCACAGTTTGCTGACTAGGTTTCTGCTGCCAGGCAGAAATGATCTCCAAACCTCTTTTTGTTTCAAGTTGATACACCTCTTCTCCATGAGCCAGGGTACACTGGGTATCGGCTCTTTCTCCCAGATCACTCACAGAAACGTGTGGATCAATTGGGTTCTACCAAACCCATGTTAGCAACTCCAGTCAACGCAGTAATGAGCCTCTAGGGAGTGAAAGAGCATCTGATGAGGGCAGGCAGATTAGAAAATGAAGAAAAAGGAGAAAAGGCAAAGGAAAGAGAGAGAAATGATAATAGAGGACATGTGAAGGTGAAGAACTAGACATCCCGTGCCATGAAAATCCTGAAATTGATTTGAAGCTTTTGTTGTCCTAACAGGCTGAGTCTGATAATCAGGCTGAATTGTCTTGTTTTCATTTCATTATCGTCTGACTGAAAAAAAAAAAAAAGCGGCTTGTGGGGAAACATTCAGACGTCTGAAACAGCTTTGCCTGAAAATGGAGCTCATATCAAAATTAAGTGGCATTCAGCAGCACTTCACTGATAATTTGAATAGTTTCTAATACGTTTATTACAGTGATAAAATGTCATTAGCAGGTTTGGTGGTAGATGTCAGGATTATTGCCACATCTTAGTGTCTAGTGAACTGATGAAAGATTATGAGCAGTAAGTAATTGAAAAGGGTATTAAAGGAAGACAAAACAGTATTGGGCAGCTTTAATGGCTTATAGACCACCTTGTCACATATCAAGTTACCCGATCTGAAAAAAAAACTTGAGTCCGGGGCCCAGGGATGACGACAGAGTGGATTAGGGATGGGAATTGATAAGAATTTAACAATTCTGATTCTATTATCGATTCTCTTATCGGTTCTCATTGGGTGAAGGAATAAAAGAGTACAAACGGGTGTGTTTGCATTAACTGTCTTTTATATTTCCATCTCTGCGCAGAAAATATAACACATATGCACAAATAATAATAACAGATGACGTCAGGCCTGGTTGGGGGGCGGGGGCGTACAGTGAAAGTGAAACTTAAGACACTTTACTAATTCCTCTATTGCCGCGTTTCCACTATGTGAAACCAGTTCGACTCGTCTCGTCTCCCGTTGTTGTGCACTTCATTTCCTTACCTTCAGAAACTTGTATTTGAGGGGGTACGACGTTTGTTGCCTGCACCGGAACGATCTGGTGTTCACTCTGCTGCTAGATTCACAAACACTGCTAAGTAGCGTATCACATACATGACATTCCTGTAAATCAGGGGTGTCAGACTCATTTTGCTTCAGGGGCCATATTTAGCCCAATTTGATCTCAAGCGGGCCAGACCAGTAAAATAACGACTTAACCTATAAATAATGACAAATCCAAGTTTTTCTTTTTGTTTTAGTACAAAAAAAAACCAATTAAACTATGAAAATATTTACATTTTACAAAAAACATGTGAATAACCTGAAAAAACTGAAATTTTATTTGAAAAATTAGTGCAATTTGAACAATGTTATGCCTCAACTTATTATTTGTACATGTACATTTACACACAATGTTCCATAAACATTTGGTAACAGGCAGAATATTGTTAAAATTTTGGAGTTTGGAACTAAAATTTGAACAATTTCTACAATATTCCATCTCTTGTTATTAACACAACTTCAGATGACAGTGGATCCATAAATGCACAAAACATTTAGTAACAGGCAGAATATTGTTAAAATCGCACATTTTGGGTTGTTCATCTTTGTTTTTATTTATGTATTTATTTGCATTTTATTGTGGAAAAAATAGTTTTGTAAATGTAAATATTTTCACAGTGTAATGTTATTTTTTTCACTTACATTTTTTCCACATAATTTTTCACAAAGAAAATTTGTAGTTGTCATTATTTATGGGTTATTGTGCTGTTATTATTTTTACTGTAGATCACATTGGTCTGTATGTGGAACCTGAACCAAAATGATTTTGACAACCTTGACTATTCAGGTTCATTTTTGCACTTTCATCCCGCGGGCTGGAATGGAACCTTTGGCAGGCCAGATTTGGCCCCCGGGCCGCATGTTTGACACCTGTGTTCTAAATGAATCACATCTAAATGAATCACCCTTCTGAAGAAATGGAGGCTTTGCAAGTGTTACAAGTGGACCTGGTGTCATGTTTTTGGACCATTTCTGCTTTAACTTCATGTTGGCTACATTCTGACCAAAACAATGCAGCGTGCATGTGACGTTATCGCACATGCACAATGAAGGCGGAATCGATAAACTGAATCATTAAGCAGGCAGGCAAACAATTCCAAGTAATCGAGCTACTGGGAACCGGTTCTCAAAAAGAACCGATTCCCATCCCTAGAGTGGATGGTCATTAATTCCTGACCCTTCATTCTCCAGTTTTTACTCCTAGACTAAATAAGCTCTATATCATGTTGCTGTCCCATTGAGTGCCACTTTTACTATTGTTCATCAAACCCACATGTTATGTCTCCCCTTGTCTGTCCACTTAATCTCATTCATTCTGTATCTGCCTTTGCTTAGCGACTTGAAGAGGCCCTTGACATAAAACATCTTTGCTCTTTTTGAAATGTTCGGCTTTCATTGACATCTTGATAAATTTAATCTTTCTTAACACATCTCTTGGCAGGAAGAGTGTATGAGATGTAAACGATGATTCTTTCTTCAGCACTAAGGTGGTACTTTCTCTTAATATCACCAGTCAGCTTTATTCATTTTTCTTAATGATAAGGCAGTAAAAGGAATGCTGGCAGTACTTGATGGATGTTTTAAGTTTATCTCTCTCTTCTGTTGTAAGCGGTAGACTTTAAATATAAATGCAGAAACCGTAGAGTTCTTATGAAGGGTTTGTTGTTGGTGCAGTTTGGCAGTGAAGTGAGTGCCTTGTAAAACCGTACGTGTACTGTAAAGGACACTGAACTGGTCACTTTCTCAGTCTTTGTATATTAACCATTTTTTAATTTACAAAGATGACAAAAAGATAAAGGCTTTTTGGTTTTTGCAGCACACACCTTCTTTAGTCATGCAGAACTACAGATCATTCTGTACAAAAAGAACTAATTAAACTTCTTTCCAATATCAGAAGTGAAATCATAGAGAATAGTGAATGCAAAGTATAAAAGTAAAAGGTAGTGCTTTGAAAGACGTACAAACTTAACTGAACCTCATATCATACAAACATAATGTAAAGACTCCAAATAATGAGAATCAGCTTAAGTCTAATGGTCAAATCATTTGCCGTGTCAGCAACAAAACTCCAAACATAATGACACTTTTTTTTCTCTTTCTTGTCTGCTTGTCTGGCTTCATCTCTTACATAATACTTGACATTTCCATTTTCTTATGTGTGATGGGTACAACAAGTCATCCTCTTTTCTATGCTTAACTGTCCTTCGGTTTTTGTTGAAATCCTACTTAAGGAAAGTTGCATTAAAATTACAGTAAAAGCCTGTTTTGTAAGGAGTACAAAATACATACAGCTCTGGAAAAAAATAAGAGACCACTGTAATGTCCTGTGAAATCAGCATGTGTGCATGTATGACAGCCATTTCATTCCTGTGTCTGTTAAATTCCAACACAAGCACACCTTATTCTACTGAGTAAACACCAGATCCATGTCTTATTGAAGAAGGAGAAGTATTAACACCACTACTGTGGCCATCACTATCTTCTTACAATAGGCAAAAACAGTGCCATTAGTACCGCAAACGTAATTGGAGTAAGGCAAGGCAAGGCAAGTTTATTTGTATAGCACATTTCAGCAACAAGGCAATTCAAGGTGCTTCACACAGGACATTGAAATAAAAGAAACACATTTAAAACATTATAAAAGAAACATGTAAAAGGTGATTAAAAACAGCAAAACAACACATAAAATCAAAAAAAAAAAAAAAAAAAAAATAGAATAAAATAAAATAAAAATAAAAACACACACATATTAAAGTAAGAGTTGCAGTGCAGAGTTTCAAAGAGAATAAAAAGTCAAAAGCCTTTTAGTCAAAGGCAGCAGTGAACAGGTGAGTCTTTAACCTTGACTTAAAAGAACTCAGACTCTCAGCAGACCTGATATTTTCTGGTAGTTTGTTCCAGATATATAGAGCATAGAAACTGAACGCTGATTCTCCATGTTTAGTTCTGACTTTGGGAACACAGAGCAGACCTGCACCAGATGACCTGAGTGGTCTGGATGGTTCATATTGGACTAGAAGGTCTCTGATGTATTTTGGGTCTGAACCATTCAGTGCTTTATATGCTAGTAAGAGAATTTTGAAGTCTGTTCTCTGAGAGACAGGGAGCCAGTGTAGAGACCTCAGAACTGGACTGATGTGGTCCACTCTCTTGGTCTCAGTGAGGACTCGAGCAGCAGCATTCCGGATCAGTTGCAGTCGTCGAATAGACTTTTTAGGCAGACCAGAGAAGATACTGAGTAAAAAAATAAGTATTGAAAACTACTGGACTTCTACTCTGACAATGTTCCTGAACTCTGAGGACCGGTTTTTCTATCAGGACAATGTTCCTGGTCTCAGCTAGGTCAATAAAGGTGTGGATGACGGACCACCAGATGAAGACACTGTCATGGCCAGACCAATCTCCAGACCTGATAGGGCTGCACGATTTTGGCAAAAAAAAAAAATCCCAATTTTTTCCTCTAAAAACTAGATTTTCGATTTTGATTTCGATTTTTGAGTAAAACTACAAAAGACAACAGAAGTCAGCATGTCGTTTTCGTGAGCAGCCCACAATGCAAGGCACTGCTCTGACCTCAAATCTGTGATGGTATCACGTGATGAACCCCCAGAAGTTTATTTTTTCTTAATTAAATCTTTATTGAATGAAATAGAGTATACAAACAATGTATACAACAAGAAAATAACATAAGTTTGCCAGGGGGAATACACTATAATACAATGTCCAAATCAGAGCAAATACTTATGTTTTTTATAGCCTTTTTGTTTCCAGATTTATCTAACAGCTTTAAATAAAGTTCAACATCTTTCAAAAAATAAATAATATTTGTTTTTGTGTTACAGAACTTACATTTGTGAATGAAAAATTTAGCAAGTAAGAGGACTAAATTAATTATTTAATTTTTTTTTTAATATATATATGTGTGTGTGTTGTTGTTGTTGTTTTTTTTTAATTTTATTTATTTATTTATTTTTTCCTGGGTTTCTGGGCCCACAGAAGTGATACCAATGTAAGTCAGTGACAGGCATCAGTCGTGCGTGCGTGGACCAGGTTAATATAAGTGATCCACATGCGGTTCTGTTTAAACTGAGGGATCCGTGCGTGGAATAGACTGACCCAGGACACGCTGGAGGGATTCTATCCTGGAGCGGGTGGATGTGTGTGGGCACAGGGCTGTGTGGGCTCCTCTGCTGAGGCTGATGACCCCGAGACCCGGACCCGGATCAGAAGAAGACAGTACGGTACGGATCCGGGACAACGGAAGATGAGTGATCCGCATGCAGTTCTATTTCAGTTGCGGGATCCGTGCGTGAAGCCACGGCTTACATTGCTATAAGTATTGCGGGCTCATGAACACATTTAAAGTCCGGCCATTGCACGGAGTTCTGTGACAGACAGCTGTCACTGATAGGAGGAGGAGCCTACGGGAGCCTGCAAGCGCACGGCCCGCAGGCACGAGAGAGATGAAAGTGATTTTACGATTTCCCTTTTTTTAAAAACGTCCTAATTAAAAAATCCGATTTCGATTTAAAATCGATTAATTGTGCAGCCCTAAGACCTGAACCCACTTTGAAAACTTCTGGAGGAACATGGATGGTGTAATGGCTAAATTACTTTTATCCATATATATTTGCATGCATTTCATATATCCTATAGGCTTTTAACCCTATTTCAGATATCTTCACATGCATTCCACATGTCACATAAGAGTCTGTTACTTTCACTGTGGTTTATGGAGCAGTTTGACCTCTTCTGTGTTGTGTCCAGAGTAGAAGGCCAAACCAACACCTGGGTAGAATAAAGATGATTTCTCACAGGGGTCTTATCTCTAAGTTCCGGGACAGCCTGGCACTAACCAAAACACTTTTGACACAACATAATTTTCTCATCGTTATCTTATGGGAGACAGAAAACTGCTTTGTTACTTGTGTTTTCTCTCAGACAGCTTCAGCCTTTGCCTGATGTTGTACCTCTTTCTTGGAGCTCCGATAAAGTGTATACTTTGTGACACTGAACGCTTGAACTGACCCTTCTTTATTGAAGACGAATTAGTAGAGTATTATTTTTTCCATAACAATGGTCACAAGCCATTGAACATTACTGAGCTTCTTGAATTTCTCTGCCAGGAGCTGCATAAAGTCATCCAACAGCAATGGTGCAGAGCCAAGACAAGTGAAAGCTGTCATTGAAAATCAGGGTTATTCCACCAAATATTGATATCTGGACTTTTCCCAAGTTACAACATTAGTATTGTGTTGTTTAGAAATTAATATGAACTGTCTTACTCTGCATAATTTGACATCTGCATCTTTTTGTTCTTTTGACCATGTGTTGTGTTCTGCAAATACATGCTCTAAATACCAATATTTTTGCTTGGAATTTGGGAGAAATATTGTCGGTAGTTTAGAGAATAAAACAAAAGTGTTCATTTTTCTCCAACATAGGGGTGTAACGATTACTGGTGTAACTATAAACCGCAATAAAATTGCCAACAGTTAGTATTACTGTTTAAATTCTAATTATCATGATAACCGTGTTTGATTACCGCACTTTTCTGGAGAAAACGCCTATGTAAAGATCTGCTTTTATGTCAAATATTTGACTATAGTTTTAATTTATTACAATTTTAATTTCATATACCTAATATTTGGAACCAATGTTCACTTTTAACCCTTTCATGCATAGTGGTCACTCCAGTGGACAGCTATTCTACAGCTGTTCTCTTGTATATTCATGGATTTTGTTCTTTTTTTGTTTGTTTGTTTTTTGTTTGTTTTTTTTTTTTACACAAATATTTATTAAAGTTTTAAGACACTACATATCTTTTCTGGCATGAATTGGTAACATTATGTAGATCTCTCCTGAGCATAAATCCCCAGAATCACAAGCCCTCCCCATAGTTTTCACACAATTTATCAGTAAATACATGTTTCTGTACGTTGAAAATTAAACGGGTGGTGTCCAGCTGGGTGGACATTTTTGGAACTTCATGATAAATACGCTAATAAGAATTTGTTTTCATTATTATTTTTTTTAATGTTTTTTTATTTTATTTTATTTTTTAATTTATTTTTCAGAAGAAAATTTTCAATCACATTGTTTTTTTTTCATGCCTAAAGAGGAATAAAAACACTTAGGAAAAAAATTTGATTAAGGTTCTCATAATTCGTGCATGAAAGGGTTAAAGTCTTTGAAAAGGTTCGTTAAGCATCTTTGTGTTATTTATGCAATAAAGTATATACATTTTTCAAATCAGATTTTATATATATGTATTTTTTGTGTTTTCCGGCCTTTTATGTTTATATAGTAGGTTAAAGTGAAAAAATAATAGGCAGATGATACAGATGAAGTTCTGCTGAAAAAAAAAAGATACCAAACATGGGAATAGTAAACATTTGATTATATAGTATATAAAGGCAAAATCAAAAGGACTGAAAAACGGACAAAATAGGCTCAGACCACTAAGGGTTAATACTTGAATGTTTCTGCCAACAGAAGGTACATTGTGCCTATTATTTTATTTTATTTGGCTTTTATTTTTTTTAAATACAACTTGGTTAAATTATTTCAGTGTATGTATGTATTAGCACTTTTTGAACATTTTGAGCACGTTTTCAACAATACCACCATAATAATGATAACCGTGATAATTTTGGTCACAATAACCATGATATGAAATTTTCATATCATTACATCCCTACTCCAACACATACCTATAAATGGTAAAATCAGATAAAGTGATAATTTTGCAGCAGTCTATTATATTTTTCCAGAGCTGTATGTGTCAAAATGTAGGGGTTACGGGGAAAATGTGAGAAAACAAGTATATACTGGATAAATGTACTTATTATTATTCCACCTCCAGTAACATCCCTCTTCATGTCATAGTCATAGTCATTTGTACCCTAGCCATGAGGAAAATGTGTGTTTGTGTATTTGTGCGCATCAGCCGCATGCAGCTTTGTAAACAAGGCCATGGTGCGTCCATGGTGTGCGGCATAACCCCATTCAAGGACATCCTCATGTTTGCACACAAGTATGAGTGTGTACATACTGTGTGAGCGGGTACATCAGACCTGATACAAACCTACAGGTCTGATGGTCATTGTGCTGAAGGACACCATCCATCACGAGTCTCAGCGGTACACATCACACTGGAATCAACTCAGTATGTTTATTTGTGTGCATAAGCCCGTGTATTTGTTGTTCGCCTGAAATTGGAAGCTGACACGGAGTGAATGAAGAGTTTTGGTACTAGCTGACAACATAATCAGGATTAGAGAGGATGATGCCTGCACTGATTTATTTTCCCTCTCTCCGTCTTTAGTATGAATGTTGCTTTCCTCTGCAATATTTGGCTTTCTGCCAGTGTGTGAGTGTGTATATGAGTGTAGTCCAGGACAAGTGGGCAAACCCAGCGTGAGTCATCCTCAGATAGGAGATTCAGATTCAGTCGTACACATACACATCTGTCCAACTCAGCTGATTTTTCAATGAGATCTGATTCGTCTGAGCATTTTGTTTTGAGTACAGGGAAGAGTGCATAGGTATGACCACTGTCGCAGAAAGGAGGTGAAGAAAAGACAGACTAGAGGGGGAGGGAAGGAGAGATAAAGTGCTATTAAGATGAGGAGATGGGGGCAGCTTTCTCAAGGTGACTGCCGGAGATCACGACAAGCACATACAAATGAGCTGGCTCAGTCGACCCAGAGAGAAGGTGTGGTGAATGAATGTTTTGTCATCGTCTTTTTACCCTGCTGCCAATTCAGGAGACGACACACACACACACACACACACACACACACACACACACACACACACACACACACACAGAGTAAATCTCGGTATGCATTTCCTCTTTATGTGCAAGTTTGCTGTGTCATTCGAAGGAAGCAGCAAGAAGACAATGTGAAATCTGATGACTGGATAACAATATTCCTGATCAGAAATGGCTGCCGGCCCTTAGTTTTCCTCTTTCTTGTCACAGAAGATGCTGGGCAGTGGCTGATTTAGCCGGCGACGGGTCTACGTGTTATGCAACAGCCTATTTCTTCTTACATAACGCTGCAGTTTCAGAGTGGAAGATTAGCCCTGCTATACTGTTCTCTGTGTAGCAGATTCCACAGTCTATCTTCTCACAGGCTTTATGCCCACATGTAGACAGGCTGATTATCTGTATATAGCTAAAATTACCCTCAAAAGGGAGACGCAGAGATACCATAGGATGAGATATCTGGCTCAGTTGCAGAAACCTAAGGGATATATCACAAATATGTTCGGCAATAATAATCTATAACTGTAATAGCTCATAAAATTTTATGGTGAAACGAGATGGCATAAGTGGAAATGCTTGCTCAAGCTATAAGGCTGTGTGAAATATTAAGCTGCCTCACAGCACGTGGAAGTGTCAGATGTGTGCATGCATGCGAGGAATGCAGGGAAGGTATTGATTGCTTTTTGTTGGGATTCAAATAAAAATCTGTTTATCAGTCATCTTTGTGTCTCAGCTGGCATACACACTGGTATGGATAAAGCAGGTTCAAGCTGTGATAGATCATTATTGGGGAAAATGAGAAAGAAGCTGATGAATAGTTTACATATCCACCACCCACAGGACTATTAATATGAAGTCTGTCAAATCCAGTGTTCAGCGTCAGCAAATTCCTCCAGTGGTCAGCCATGTTTCTGGATCGCTTCTTTTTTTATATATACACAGGGTGGGGAAGCCAAATTTACAATGAACATATAGTTCTATTTTCTCAGCAGGCACTACGTCAATTGTTTTGAAACCAAACATATATTGATGTCATAATCATACCTAACACTATTATCCATACTTTTTCAGAAACTTTTGCCCATATGAGTAATCAGGAAAGCAAACGTCAAAGAGTGTGTGATTTGCTGAATGCACTCGTCACACCAAAGGAGATTTCAAAAATAGTTGGAGTGTCCATAAAGACTGTTTATAATGGAAAGAAGAGAATGACTATGAGCAAAACTATTACGAGAAAGTCTGGAAGATACTATTAAAGAAGAATGGGAGAAGTTGTCACCCGAATATTTGAGGAACACTTGCGCAAGTTTCAGGAAGCGTGTGAAGGCAGTTATTGAGAAAGAAGGAAGACATAGAATAAAAACATTTTCTATTATGGAAATTTTCTTGTGGCAAATAAATTCTCATGACTTTCAATAAACTAATTGGTCATACACTGTCTTTCAATCCCTGCCTCAAAATATTGTAAATTTTGCTTCCTCACCCTGTATATATACAAATTTTACAGTATACAGAACAAGTAAACAAAAAACAGACCACAACAGTTAGAGCATCTAGGTTCAACCTTAAGATAATTAAAATACAGACAGGTTCAGGACAAATTAGGCGAAAAAAAAAAGTCAAAATAAGCATATATAAGTATATGATTAAATAGGTTCAAGGATTTCTTTAATTAACATAAACATCCCATTTTTCCCAATATTTTTTTTACATTTGTCAGCAGTGAGTCTGAATGAGAAGTTCAGCCTATCCATGTCATAAATGTGTCCAGTCCAGAAGTGTCGGGGGATCTTCACACATCCATTTTCGAGTTATGGCTTTTTTTCCCCCCTGCTAATAATATTAACAAAAGATATCGGTCAGATTTCCTCATCTCGTGTGGTAGGTTACCCAAGTAATTCACAATAAAATCAAATGGGAAGTCTGTTCATATTATAATGTTGATTTCTTTTATCTCCTGGATCCCTTCTTGAGCCGCATTGGTACAACAAAGTGCAAAATACTTCAGTGATTTAATAATAATAATAATAGATTAGATTTGTATAGCGCTTTTCTATGAATGCATACTCAAAGTGCGTACAGTGGATCCATTATTCATTCACTCACACATTCTCACTCTGGTGGTGGTAAACTAAGTATGTATCCACAGCTGCCCTGGGGGAGACTGATGGAAGAGTGGCTGCTAATTTGTGCCTACGGTCCCTCCGACCACCACCGAACATTCATACTCATTCATACACCAGTGTGAGAAGCAGCACTGGAGGCAAGGAGGGTCTTCCCCTAGGACACAACAGTACATGACTAGGACAGAGTGGGGTTCGAACCGTCAACCTTTCGGTTATTAGACGACCCGCTGTACCTCCTGAGCCACTTATTTAGCTTAGGAGTCTTGCCGAATCCCCATTCCAGTCTATCCAGAGGATGCACCTGCGTTGTTACCGTGCTGTGTTTACGCTCTAATCTGCCATTTAGCACCTGTGTATCAGATCAAAAAGGCAAATACAGAAAGACACTGAGGAAATGTAAATGGATCAAGAGGAAAATGTGTGTGGAGATGAAGCTGTAGGGGGTGTTGAGGAAAAGAACGTCATGATTAAGTTGTCTTCTGTCTGTGAAGAATTGGAATCCCTCAAAAATGCATTCCATTACCCTTTGTTTTTTCCACCTCTTAATTGACTGCCAAAGTGTGCAGTGGAGAGAAAATGAGATCTTGACGTCTTCAAAAGCAGCTTTGATCTGAAAGCACCTTGAGGCCCTGGAGGATCATCAAGGTTCCCTCTGTCCTTTTATCGCACAGTGTTTCTCTTTGCCCCTTGCTCCTCCTCCTCTTCCACTCCCTCATCCTTTTCTGCTCAGCGTGATCAGCGAGTGCTCTCTGAGACTCTCTGATAACCCTGATACACACACGCCGACTGCAACCTCGTTCTGGCGCCCCTCATTCTCATTCCACTCTTGCCAGCAGCATTTACCTCGACGCGCTGTTGCACACTGCAAGGTCATGTTGAAATATTTCAGACGGAAATGCTCTCCGAATTCTAGCACTGCTCTTCTCGTCCTCTGCACAGAATTCCGAAGCCAATTTTCTTTGTCTTTGAGAAAAAGGAAGGAGAGATTCTAATGAGAGGATTGCACAAACTTTTTTTTGGCATCTTAACTCTGTTCTCAACATTACACAAAAGATCAGCATCAGCATTTTTTGCTCTGGAGAAGATTTGTTTTTTGTAGTAACATCAAGATTGGTAGCAAGAAGGTCCTGGGTTTGATTCCAACACCAGTCGATGGGGATGGGACGTTTCTGTGTGGAGTTTGCATGTTCTCCCTGTCTCTGTGTGGGTTCTTTTCGGGTACTCTGGCTTCCTCCCCCCATCCAAAGACATGCACTGATAGGTTAACTGGTTAATCTAAATTGCCCATACATGTGAAATGTATATATATGTCAGCCCTGCGATTATCTGGTGACATGTCCAGGGTGTACGCCGCCTTCGCCCATAAGTAGCTGCGATAGGCTCCAGCAACCCCCGTGACCCTAGTGAGGATAAAGCAAGTTCAGAAAATGAATAGATGAATCTAGATTGAACACAAAAAGCAGGTTTTTGAGTAATGGGTAATTAAAAAGATATTCAAATCTCTTAAGAAGTAGTATTTTCTCATTAGATAGAAACCTTGTAGAACACTTGAACTGAAACATGAAACTCACTCCACTCTGTAGACATTTGGATCGTGTTAGCTGACAGGAGGAGTCTCCAACTCCTTACCGCTGAGAATCTGTGATCGCTGAAATGAAATCCGAAGCCAGAGAGATGCTGTCTTCCCCTGGTGCTAGAAGTTTTAATTGGATGTAATTGAAAATGTATCATGGGGCAGAGTTCTCTCTCCTGCAGTCTGCAGTGGACCCCCTACCTACTTCAGTGATTGACCCAGAGACACAAAGTAAGATGAGCTAACCTCTAGATAAAAGACCAAAAGCATAACATTCTTATTCCTGACATTAGCCGACAGCTGCAGCAGATTAAGGGCTGCTAAGCAGTAGTTTAGTAGCGCTGATGTTTAAAGAGCAGCTCGGGCTTATTGTCAGTTACCTACCAGTCCCTTCATTTCAATGTTGCAGGCTTGACTGCCTCCAGTCATTCAGAGAGTTTTTTTTTCCTTCTGTTTCCAGAGATATGTTCGCTTAAGGGAAATGGCCATTAAAATGTCATTACTGCTACACTAAAATCATTTTCAAAAAAGCACTGGTTCCCAGCGGCTTCCCGTCGTAATGGGCTCAATACATTCCCTCAGCACCAGGAAGAACCTTAATGTTGCGGAACACAAATGCTAATCTCTCTGTAAATATCACTCAAATTCACTCTCCCTTCTGCTTTTCAGACGTAATAGCATGGATTCATTCTGCTTTGCCCTGGTAAATTGAATTAATTCTACAGGCCAAGGTGTTATGATTATTCTAAGCTTTCTCGTGCGTGGGCCGTAATGGAGATGATCCTGGTTTTTCTGCTCGATCCAAAAGCTTTTGCCTCACCCTCTCTATTTTGTTTTCCTGCTTCAGCATCTCCAAGATAACAATAGACAAAGCTTTGATGAAATTTTCATTCACATGTGCCTCGCTAATCGCTCACCGACAGTATTCATATTCATATCTTAGAATCAATATTGGATTTCAGCTTTCATGGTGGGCACGGCGGAAAGACTTCTAGGGCCAGTCTATAGTCCGACAGGAATCAATTGATTAAATGCCTAAGAAGCTGGAAGCACTTTGCCATTTGAGATGTTCAGCCCTCTTTGCAGAATGAGATCATCTCTTGAGCAGTACATCGAGCTGCTCTCTTAGAACCTCATCTTGGTTTAACTTAGTTCTGATCTTGGAGGAGGAGAGTGCCTGTCTGCCTGCTTCCTGTTTTCATTCTGTCTGTTCAACTGTGTCTCATATTCTGTTGATCCCTCTGCAGCATTAATCATGGCTACCAGCGCTTCCACTCGTGCTGCCATTTGAGCATGCTCAATTAATACCCTAATCGCAGCTGCCAATACTATGACCCTGGCTGAATACTGCAACCACTCTACACTGAACCAAAGAGTGGTTGGGATGCACATAAATTTGGCTGTGATTATACTGCTCATTAACTTACTGTACAACCTCTGCACTTATTTACTCAATTAATTTGCTATTTTAAGTTCTGTTAACATTAGGGTGTTTTATTTTTCTTTTTTAAATACTTAATCAGCCATGAATAATGGAGGACCGCTGCAAGCAAAAGCCACACATTCACCTCTGAATATCTTGGCATATAGAAGGTGGCAAAATAAATGCACATAGTTAATGAGACAATGGAATCAATGATGTTGTCCAGGCTGCAGCGAGGAGATAGCCATGTGCAAAAGTGACCCCAGCTGCAAATGAGCTTGACCTGTTGTGACAGCTAGGAAGTGTCCTGCCAGAGGTATGGACAGCAGAGAGGTAGCTGCAATAGGATCTTATGGCTTTGCACCAGAAGATTTACTGCCAGACAGAGAATTTGTCTGCAACACCGCTGTCTGGTATGTCCTCTTGTCTGTTTCCCTCTCTCTCGTTCGCTCTCTGGCAGACTGTAACTCTGTAAATGACTTTGACCTTTCCTGGGACTGAGGACAGGAACCACAGAGGGAGAGGAGGGAGATGGTGGTAGATGAGAGTGGAGTAGGCGGTTGACTGTAATAAACTCGAAGCAGTGGGCGGCTGTCAACACTAATAGATGGGAGAGGGGAGGGGGTCACAGGGTTGATGAATACTAAAGGTGCCTGAGTCTGCAACAAGTACTCAGTTCTTTACCTGGCTGATGTGCATTAGCTCTGATGCTGAGTGTTGTTTTTTAGGCTGTGAGGGCCTTTTTTCAACTCTATGAATATATATCATTTGATTTATGGCATTGGACAGTAAAGCTATAACCCCATCACACATATTTGCACCTATGGCTCTAATCTAACTCTTAAAATGTGTTTGCAGTATTGTTATTCCTACATGAAATCTACCTCTGATTGCATATGTACTCCTTGACTCTATATTTACCTGCAATGTCTAAAAAGAAAAAGATTTGTTTGTCCCACGCTTGGTCTTAAATTTTCTGTTGAAGTGCGTGTAGGCACGTTATATCAAAACCTTTTCATCAACATTCTGCTCAAAGTGTTTCTCTATTTTCTGTTCACAGGAGCGGGGAAAGATCGGCGTGATCTTCAACGTGGGAACGGATGACATTACCATCGAGGAGAGCGCGGTGATGGTGAGCGACGGCAAATACCACGTAGTGCGATTTACACGCAGTGGTGGAAACGCGACGCTACAGGTGGACAACCAGCCAGTGATCGAACGTTTCCCCTCAGGTAGGAACACAGGCCCGCATCTGTGGACCAAGAGATGGAGGGTGATGTTAGCAGTCAATGCTGAATTCAGAGATAACTAGGGAACACAGTGGAGAGAGAAAAAGTGGCTTTAGTAAAATATTATTCATAAATTCAGCCTTCCGTCTGCCATTAAAACAGATTTTATAGAGCATTCTGTGAGGGTTCTGCTGTATTTATCATGACAGTCGTATTTAGAGCGTGCCTGCATTATTCTAGGTGATTATGTCAGGTTCTAGTCGAAGAAGCAGGAATAGTCGAGCCTCATTCCTCAGGCTAGTAATCTCCCATCTAAAAGCATCCAACTCTCCGCAGTTTGTCGAATGCTGTAGCTCCTAGCGCTGTGAACAGCACACTGAACTGAAGCCAGCACATTGTGAATATGCTGTGCAGGTATGGTCACCTCCACACACACACTGTGTGTAGGTGTTTGTAAGTCATGCCTTGGCTTCAAGCTGAGCACAGACGCAACATTGTTACACGTACAGACTCTAAACGAGGGCAAACACCTAATGAGTCACTACTTAGAATGTGCTAATTCCTCCACTTGTTGTTTAACCGTAATTGTGGTATTCTATTTTGGCCTAAATTATGAAGCTATTTTTGGGTGTGTTTTCCACATTCCACTTAATTTCTCTCCACTGTGTTTCTCTTTTGTTAATGGTTGTTCAAAGGAAGACATTCTGCGGTCCCATCGCAAGTTTCTGTTTGGTAAAAACCAAATCAGAATCTCTGCCTGCTACTGTAACAAAGGAAACTAGTGATGACAAAATAGATGGTTGAAGTCTTTGAGTGTTTTTCGACTCTGATGCATTCATACATGCTGAAATTCAGCGGTCCTTTTACTCTACACTGATGCTGTCTGCCTTGTAAACCTCCCTCTCCATTGTCAGCAAACACTGTCTATGTATCGTCATTGTTTTAAGCAGCAGGGAGAGTTCTGCTAATGCGGCCTTGATATTTACTCTTGCTGACATATAGAGCAATGGGACTGTGACATTCTGTGTCACAGCAGTGATCCCATATTTTGAGGCTTTGTTTTGGCATTGAGGAAAGCATATTTTTTCGCTCATCTGTCAGTGCAGCGGGGCCGGACTGAGGGGCATGCATCACAGGCAGAAGAGGAAGCACCTTGTGACAGTTCACTCCTTTCAGTTGTTATTATGATGGAAATGCAGCCCTTTTCACAACAGCACACACTCCAAAGAGAAGCCGTCAACTAACAATAGCGCTAACTGTTTGGAAAATAACAGTGGAGAAGCCTGTTAACATTGGCAAGTGAGTGTCATCATCCAAATCTGTTTTGTTTCATCTGCAAACATTAATGCGCAACCCATATTGTATTCTTTTTCTTCCTCTTCCCTTCCGCCCCCCCCCCCCCCCCCCCCCCCTTTGCTGTTGTTGTCTGTGTCAAACACTTCTTTCCTTTTCCTCGGCTGATCAAGAATTCCACAGTGTTATTTTGTTGTTGTTTGTTAGTTTACTTCATGAGCTTTGTGTTTATCTGCTAGAGGCTGAAGCCTATCTGAACTTTGATGAGGTTATGGGGACAAAGGGGAGGAAACAGATGAAGTAGACAGGGGGATGATTGGCTGGTGTGCATAATGGCTTTGATTCATTTATGTGAGCTAGATACACTCCAACTATTTTTGGCCGCCCGCTTTGAAGGCTCCGGCACCCTCTTTGAAGGTTCCAGTCGTCATCGTCTGGTGGGGCGGTGTCCTGGGGAAACGGAGATGTTACACATTAGCAAAGCAAAACCTCAGATGAAGCTGAGGCACAAAAGGGCGGAGCAATATGTAAGGGAGAAAGTGAGTGACAACTTCCTCACAGGAGGTGTGTAAAATGAGAGAGAGCAGGGTAATATTTTGCAGAAGAGTAGAAGAAAACGGGGAGTTCCTTTGCTGAAACAAGTTCCCTTGACCCAGATTGGAGATTTAGATATCATCTCTAAATGGGACAAAATACCCACAACTGGAAAAACATGTAGACCTGTTCCCTTTTCTTGATTCTTACATTATGCAACATCATAACCACATTTCCCAGCGGAACACAAAAAAAACCATCTTGAAATGCCCAAACAGTCAGATTTTGGGGAAAATAGAACACATTGTCATGAAAGATCCCTCCATTGGGGCTTTCTGTAAGGTGGCACAGGTGCCAAATTTGTCTGTCTTCTAACAAAACAAGGAGGCAGCAAGAGCAGTTTCCTGTGAAATCTCCTTCCCCAAAGGGACTACTGTGACCCACATCAGGCTGTCTCATTGGGAAGCCCTTGCAGTTTTGAGCCCTGCCTGATGCTTTGCGCATGCAATGAGTTACATGTGGGATTTCTCCTCTCATCAACCACAGACCAAGAAATGTACAAGTTCCCAGAGGAGATGGGCAGGGACAGTAAAGATGAAAGAGAATGTAAATCTGTCATCTCTGATAAGACAGACAATGTGGGTATTTTTCTTGCACACAGTCATATTTACACGCACCATAATTAAGGCCTCAGTCCAAAGCAATTGCTAGATTTAATGGTGTTTGCATTGCTGTCTGAGAAAAGCCTCCATTAAAGCCCAGAGTCGCCAGCAGCAGAGGGCCAGTGCAAGGTGATGATTTGGAGAGACAGGATGTTGACAGCCAACATGGTTGTCACAGGCGAGGCACATTCAACAGCTAAGTAACACATCTCCTGATGTCCCATGAAGTGATGTTTGTGGTCCTCAGGGAGTATGTGTCTCTGTGCTTTGTGTAAGACTGGATGCATCTATCTGCATGGATGACCCAGTGCATTGTGTGTGTTTGTGTGTGTGCATATATGCAACTGATGGACAGAGAGCAGACAAAAAGTGTCAGAGCAGCATAAAGTTGGCTAATCCAGTGTGTCAGGTGTCCCCAGTGGGTCCTACAACAACAGTTACTGGCCCATCCCACCCTCCCATATCCCCAAAATGGCAGACGGGCTCAATAAAAAAAGCCCTGTGTCACACTGAGCACCTCAACCTGGCCCTAGATAAATAGGCAGATGTTAGCAGCAGTGCCATACGGACTGTAATTGTACCATTTCACACCCGATTCCCTTTATTTACTGGTCATCAGCTGTGAGGAAAGGCAGCAGACCTGATGTGGCTAAATGTTCAATCTACAGCAGTTTATTAGCAATTTTACACTGTTCCCCTAAAGTATATTCAATTTTGATTGAGCGAAAGGTGTGCATTTTATTGATAAGCGCATTGGTAGGACACAGCGGCCTCATCATTGTTATAAACTGAAAGGATTGCCCTTTGGTTTGAACCACTACCAAGCCTTTTCCCTCAGGGTAATATTATAATTCTACAGATTTCTTGTAGATTTTAGTTTTTAAGAGGAGAAGAAATAGCCCAGTATTCCTGAGCTGACCTCCCACATCATTTTTGTAGGCATTGCTATTCTGTTTTTGGCCTAAATGTCCCAGAATCCCCCAGCTAACTATATACATTGTGCCTCCACATCACTATCTCGCGTAACACACCCCCTCAGTCAGATTCAGTCACATTATGGCTGCATTTAGAACAGAAAACTACAAAGCAGTGAGTAAAACACACAATTACGTGCTTTAGTAGAAGATTCTACAATGATTCCTAAAAGTTCAAGTGTTTGTTGTTTTTTTTTGTTTTTTTTTCGTTTTAACATTTGTGGGTTATGTATCTAATTTAGAGGCCAAGGAAATACACAAAGCAAAGCCTGAAGGCATATACAAAAGCCTTGATGCTAGGCCATCTTTTTTTCTAAACTGTGTTAATAATAAAATAAATAAACTGTGTGAAAAATACAGAAAATTCACAACCTAAGCTACTGCACTTTGTGATTATTTTAAGTGCAAGGCAACAGTCGTGAGTTTGCGTGCAGCTAAGTGTGTGTGCATTACTGTTAGTTGCTACCTTACAGGTACATAAAAAAGTGATTGCATGAAGTGTTACATGGAAATGAACATGTGATGGTAATTTCAGTGATGTGCCAGACCAAGAAAGGCGTAGTTCCATGCAATCACACAAAAGCTCTTGCTCAATTTAAATCATGTTTTTGAGGCATTCAAGTCGAACGCAGCCACTTACTAAGTTGTGTTTCTGCAACACAACGAGTTAACACCTGTAGTCGTGTGTAGACAACAAATACGGTGTGAATAGAATCTTATCACATACACACCTGCTTCTTCATCTTAGCATAATGGGGATTCATTAACAATCAAACACAAGCCAAAAGAAGGAAACATTTACAGTATTTGTATCTTGGAAAGCCAGCACCAGACCTGCTCAGTCTCCCCTGATGATAATAATAATAATAATAATGATAATAATAATAATAATAATAATAATAATAATAATGGAATAGATTTCTATAGTGTTTTTCAAGGCACTCACAACGCTTTACATTTATGATCCATTATTCATTCACTCTCACATTCACACATAATGGTGCTCACATAAGGAGGTCATATTTTTTTCTATAGAACCCTTATTTCTTAAAGCTACCTTCAGATCCACCAGCTGCTCCTTGAAAAGAAATCAGACATGGACAAAGATGGACGCTGCAGGGGGGAATGTACATGTGCATGCACCTGAGAGTGAATATAAATGTTGTATGAATGGTTACCTGGCTCGGCTTTGTCTAACCCCTTCCCATCATCTCATGACCATCCACTTGCTTTGCAAATCACCTATCATTATGTCTTTTATGATTATAGTAATCTTCTCACTGTAAATTGTGACATTACAGTGAGAGGAGATCTTGTGGAAAAATCCATCCATTTCCTGGGTTTATACCACACTTGGCATTTGGACTTCATTGCACTGCCCCCTGAGCTTTGGATCATCATTACACATTTTACAACCCTAGTTATATTGTCACCATCGCTGCATATTGGCTATGATTACCATATTTTGCTGCCTCATAACAGTGCCATTATGACCAGTGAGAGTGCACAGTGCACTGTCTTTCCTTCTCTGTTTCTTTCTCACCAGTATTTACAGGCAGTAGATCTACTATGAAGTTGTCACTTTGCTTTAGTCTCTGACGTCGTAGAATTAGCAAGAGGAAGTAGTAATATAGGTGGTAATTCATGGTTGTAGTGGCGGATGGTGGGGGAGAAAGACAAGAGAAATTGCACTAGTCTTCTACAACATTGTTTTGCTGGAAAATGATGGACTAAAGGAGTAGAGGAAGACCACCAGAGACAGAGAGAAAAAAGTAGGGAGGATAGAGGGGGAAGCGGGAGCCAGTGTACTGTCACTGCGGTGATTGATGATACTTTGCATGTTACTGAATAATAAGTACTTCACAAATTGGACTGAATCGCAGAAGGGAAGATTACATACAGCACACTCTGCACAGTGCTGTATATGAACATCCCCAGCATCCAGACAGGCACACACAATGGGAACAATTTCAATATCACACTAATTACTTCAAACACACCACTTGAAATTCAATCATACACAACAATGTTCATTTTGAGTAGAGCCCACACCATTAATACAGATAATAAGTCAAGAGGAGCAGAGGAAAAAAGAGGAGAAATCCACAAAGTGCAAAGAAAATGCTATTGTCACCGTGTGTTTTCATTCTCAAAGGCGTTTAGAGGATCGGTTCAGCATGACGAATGACCATTAGAGATAGAAAAAAAGGGGGACGTGAGATGTGGATTCATAGAGGAAGAGCACAAGGTCAGTCTCAGCTCCTGGAGCGACGCTGTTAAGATGTTCTTACTCCTCGGATAAATGGTCTAAGAAAGGAGACAACAAAGCTCTGAGCAGCACCTTTCCCTTCCTCCTCCCTTTTTATCTCTTTCTTAGTGTCTCTACTGTTTCTAGATATCCATCTTTGTCTTCAAGCTCTCTACACCCAGTGAGAAAGAAAACCAACTGTGAATAAGTAAAGGAGATAGAGACACAATGTAAGGCAGTCCAGAAGATTTCCTCCCCTGTTCCCTTTGGCAAAAGTAATATGAAAGCACTCAGCGGTGCCAGTTAAAATTCTAAAGTAGAGAAGAGTAACAGGATTAGGACAGGAGAGGGGTGCACTCTACACAAGACAACACAGTCAGACAAATGGCTGCAGGCGGATGGACTTTAGCTGAGCATGGACTACATTTCACATCAGTAGCCAGGGCCTCCAAGCAAGAAGTATCCAAGCAGCCCTGTGTGACTGTGGACGGTCCACCGAGCAGAAGATGATAGATGGAGTGTGTGGGATGATGCCCAAAGTACACACTGACCCCATGTCCGGATTTTTACGGCTGTTTGTCTTGTAATATTAGTTTGTCGGAGAACCTCTAGTACAGTGGTTCCCAACCTTTTTTAGCCTGTGACCCCATTTTAACATCAGAAACTTGTGGCGACCCCAGACATTCAAAACAGTCATTTTTTTTGCTAAAATTAATTTGTTTTTGTTGCAAATAACTGTTAATTTTAGACGACATTTAGTCTATATCAGGGGTGTCAAACTCATTTTTTTCCAGGGGCCACATTCAGCCCAATTTAATCTGAAGTGGGCCGGACCAGTAAAATAATAGCATGATAACCGATAAATAATGGCAACTCCAAATTGTGTTAGTACAAAAAATTACGTTCATTTATGCCAATATTTACATTTACAAACTATCCAAACAAAAAGGATGTGAATAACCTGAATAAAAAAGAATTTATGAAGAAATGTAAGAACAATTTTATCAATATCATGCCTCGACTTATCATTTACATTTATGTTTGCATTACATTTTACATTTATGCATTTGGCAGACGCTTTTTTACAAAGCGACTTACAGGGGAAACCCAAAAATTAAAAATAATAAATGAAAAATAAAATAAAATACAAGAATAGATTAAAAACATTAAGCAGCTGTACAATTGAAAACAGTGTCGTACAGATGATTAAAAAGCAAAATTATAGACTAAAAATACAAGAATAAATTAAGAAGACAGAAGAAACAGCTGTACAATTGAAAAAGTGAAATAAAAATACCAATTAAAACAACAACATCATTTATACATACGCACAAAACATTTAGTAACAGGAAGAAAATTGTTAAAAGTGCACTTAATTTTCTTCATTTTGTTCCGGTTATTCACATTTTATTGTTAAAGGATAGTTTGTTAATGTAAACATTTTCATAATTTAATGTTTTTTTGCATTAAATGAAAGAGAAAAAAATTGGTGTTATTATTTATAGGTTATTATGATATAATTTTTAGTTTGATGCCCGAACTTACACTTTGCAAATTCATCCCAGGGGCCGGATTGGAACCTTTGGCGGGCCGGTTTTGGCCCCCGGGCCGCATGTTTGACACCTGAGGTCACCTGTGGTGGAGGCAGAAAAGCCAGGTGTAGATTACTGCACAAAGTGAGAATTTTATTGTCTTTGGTCAGGATATGTACAGTCAGTCCAGCTTGGATTTACAAGGCTGACAATTAATACTGAACAAACAATAAGTCAAACTATGAATTATGAAAGAGCTGCAGCATCTGAAACTGACCACAATGAACATTTGAAAGATAAACAGTACCACAGTGCTTCAGTTTCAGCTTCACAGTTTGTCATGTCTTTTATGTACAGCGTTATTCAAAAAGAATGAACCGATTTCAGTACGCAATATTTTAATAAGGAAAAGCAATAGAAAACTCCAGCCAAGTCACACGTATTCTACTCACAATCTACTTTTATTTCATATCTTACAAGTGTTCAATGTGGCCATCACCTGCAGCACGGACAACATCAATGCGATAAGAGAATTCCTCCCAGACGCGTATCAGCATATCATGATCCACTGAGTTGAGCTGTTGTTTTTAGATGTTTAAGGTCACCTGTGGCAGCCATTTAAAACTTAGAAAACTCCTCTTTCAAATGGTCACTGACTCATTCCATGACGATGCTTGAGAACTGAAGCAATGCGTCATGAAATCGGTTCATTCTTTTTGAATAACCCTGTGTTATGATTGTCTCTCTCAACTCACCATATTTTTTTTACTAGTATTTTTTTCTTATTTTTTATCAATTACTAGAAATGTCAGGTGACCCCAAGGTTGAAAAACACTCCTCTAGTATCTAACCAGACCAACATGCAACGTTTTAGCCACTACAGGCAGTCGTGCAGGTCGTGCTCACCAGACAATGGAAAGTACCAACATACTAGTGGGACTTTGCTGTAGAATTTGCTTTGTACTTCCTTTTACTGGGCCACCTAAATATTTACAAGTTATTTTTTTTCTTTTTTTTGCTGGAATACAGTTCTCTGAGAGCTGTCAGTTGCTTAAAGGCAAACTGGAGGATTTGTTTGTGACTGTTTGTAAAGACCCATTTGTGTGGAAACAATGGAGAGCACGGTGTTGGTTGATGAAGCAAAAGAGTGATTGAGGGCAGGGACCAGTGTTGGATAAATAGCAAAGTGAGGAATATAAAGGATAAATGTTCTCTTATTATTGTTTCACAGTTATAGATGTTATAAATTAGTGCATGGAAGGGCCACAGTGATGAAATGAGGGACTCCCACCCTCAAACCCTGTGTGACCCTGTTTTTGGCCAAGCACTGTCTGAAGGTCGAGGCCTAGAAATGTCTCAAACACAGTAAAAGAGGACAACACAGGGGCTCAAAACAATCCGATTTTTACCACACAGTACTGTATCTCAGTATTTCACAGTATTTAAAAATCCCCTTTCAACCCTTATAGACCTAGAACTATTTTTGTGGCTACTCCCAACTGAATATTTGATTTGTCACCATTTATTATAACATTATCCTCAGCATTTTTGAATTTTTAAGATAAAATCTGGTATTTTCCCATATTTAACTCACTGATCATGCAGTTGTTCATCTAACCTAATAAAGTTGAAGGTTATTTTATCAAAAAGGGGAGAAGTGAAGCAAAAGTGTTAACTAAACATAAACACACTGTCATTTGTCAAATTACATGGCTTTTATTGGTGACTCAGTTTTGCATAAGGTGATGGTGTTTCCACATTCACTAATCATCATATCTAATAATGATGAAAAACTGCATTCTACCTGAATGATTTACATGCATTGATGGGATTAATGGTTCAAAAGTTATTAAAGATTTTAGATTAGTCGATGCCTTTGGGTTTGGCGACTGTTTAGGTCTTTAAGGGTTAATTAAACATATGTAACGATTTCACCATCAGCTCGTTGAGAAAGACATTTGAATGCAATACTACATACATGATTAGAATAAATGAAATGACAATCTTTCATTGGTAATGAAGTCTCAAACTCACACATCGGGGTGCACTTAGCAGTAACAGACCATAACGTAGGCAAAAAATAAACTGGAAAACACAGTATGATGTTTGTCCTGTGTTTTATTTCTTACACGTGTGCTTTACGCCGTTCACTTCTTTGATTTTCTTGCATGATAATTCAGAGGTCAACTAAAATTTACCTTCCAAGTCAATACAGGCTTAAAGTAAAGATGAATTATTTGAACTGCTTTTATGCACTGCTCTAATAATAAACATTTAAACTGTAGGTACAGATCTGAAAGGAAATGCTTATAGTTTTTGACCGTGGTTAATTTACACTAAGGTATACTATTACATCCCTATTGGCCACACACTTCTGGTGAGTCATAAATGATAAGTGGTTATTATTACATTAGTCCATTATTGATTTCAGGGAAAACTTGGTGATCTTACACACAAAACATGTCATAAACTCAACATACAAGATCAATGCTTATAGATTGAAGTACCAAACACATATACAATAGTTTAATACACAGTACAATAATAAAATAAATTTACAGTAGTTAAATCAAACCCTCATCTTGTGACACTATTATAATATACACCTGGTTTTCACTCAATAGGTTATTATTTACAATAGCTTTGTCAGTTTAACACTGCAGCCAAACCTACAGCTTTCTTTCTAGTCAACCATCGTGAGGATAAAATAATAGGGCTCATGTATTTACTACATTTTCCAGGTAAACTGGTGACTGAGTGTATAACCCAGTGTGTGTATTTATCATCTTTATACAAATTCAAATCCGAATCCAGACAAGTCGTAATGTTTTTTGAGTAAGGTCAGATTAAAACCTCAACCACTATGTAGCACAAGGGGTTTTAATTTAATTGTCGTAGCTAAATTAACACAAGAAAAAAATTGGAGATTCTGCATTTTTAATAGTTCTGTACTGGTTAAATTAGCATAAATCAAACATGTGATTCTGTCGGTCTATGTTATCAGGTGGAGGTGTTAATCTATGGAGAAAAAAAAGTCACAGATTCAATGCTTGATAGTTTGGATTTAATATTTCTGTCTTGTTATATTCAAAATGTAAAGCAGAAAAAAGTCTGAAAGAGTTAATTGAAGTCAGCCAGCCTAGTCACTTGTCACTGATGACAGTTTCCTCTCATTCTGCGGGTTCTTATTGGGCCTCTGGTGCGCTGCGACTCATTCTGATTGGATCTCACGCAGTTGGAAGGTATCTCCAATTATTGGCCTGTGGCTATGGGATGATAGAGTGAGATAGAGAGAGGAAAAAAACAGAAATAGTGAAGACAGTAATGATGAGGAGAGAGAGAGGAGACGTAGCTAAGTAGTGCAGAGCAGGAGAGGGAAAAGATTGCTTTAGGTAATTAGAGAAGTGACAACTTTGATTTCCACGAGTGGGGGGGCTTTCACTGGCTCTTTCCGACAGCCACCCTCGCACAAATCCACCGTGGCCGAGATGAAAGGTAGTGAGAATCTTGTCGAAGCAAGAGGAGAGAGAAAGGGTGGGGGGGGGGGGGTGAAACCAAGCTGTTGGATTGATAACTGCACAGATGAAAGATGTGCAAGCAGTTAAAACAGTGAGATTTCATCTGTTTCAAATGCATGGAGACACAAGCGGTGGGCGATGTATTTACATTGAACAAAGGAGTGTGGTGGGTAGGTAAATCGCTTTTTTCCCCCAGTGTGCTTCACATTTAAGGAAAAAAAAAGAAACAACTTGCTTGCAATCTGTCCCTTGAAAAGGGGGGAGGGTCCTGCAAAGACGCCATCTTGTCAGTTACTTCAAGCCATATGTACCAATACACACTGTAAAAGAAATTGTATAAAACATTTTTTAAAATTTGTATCATTATTTATTTATTTGCAACACTGGATAATGATTTTTCTTGAGGGACTTTTAGGAAATACAAAGGTGATTCGATTAGATGTAGATGCATTTAGCAGTACATGGTTCAAGGACAATGCTTTGGTTTCTTTTCCTCTACTTTCAAAAACAGCCAGTGGATATGAGAGCAATCCATCTAAAGTTACCTAATGAAAAGTAGAATGAGGCTAGCTTGACAGAGAGAGGTTTCAGTGAGCGGGAGGGGGAGTGGGATGGCCGGTGGCCAATCGTCTCCAATGTAATCTCCATTCTTGTGGATGGATTTCCGATGTGGGTGTCCTGTACAAGGGCATCTGGCTGCCTGCAGAGCTACATGATATACAGTTGGCTCCTTGGAGAGTCTCCACACACACTCACATGTGCTCACACAGGCGCACACATATGCACCAATTCAGGAGGAGAAACAGGGTGAAAAAGAACAGTGTGTGAGTCATTGGCTGGATTATGGTTGAACTAGAGTCCAACACCTCAAGACGGGCAAACAGATACTCAACACCCCCTGCACACCTGGGAACTTCCTTGCTTGTCCTACACCTTACTTTGTGTCTCCCCAAGGTGCCAGTCAATCAGCATGCCCTTGCCCTGCCCCTAGCACCACAGCTCTGATACCTACCACAACGGTCCCATCATGGCCGTTAGTCCAGCTGATGCTCGAGGCACCGAACATAGGGTGCAGGAAGATGACAGAGGAGGCGCTGTACTCCAGGATGGAGATACCATCAATGTTTCAGAGGATGATCAGAGCCTCAGGGCCTCCAGAGCTGCAGGCATGTTTGCAGAGAATACATCCATGACTGGTGTGAACAAGTGTTAAACAGCTTCTATTTACATACAGTATTCCAGGCATCCAGATTACCATTTCTTTTACCACATAGAAAATAAACTGTGAAAAAGATCAGGTTATGATAGTTTTTCCTTCATGCAATCGATCAATCTTGGAAAGTGCAGTGGATAGCGTCTTATGTTTGCATGAATCTATGGTCAATATATACAAAGGCCTTTAATAGACTCCTGATTATTGCTCTCTCATAAATGGGGAGGGATTTGAGCCTGGCAGAGAGAAAAAAGTCAAAATCAAAGCAAAACAGGTGTGGTAATTTGGGTCAAACTTCAAAAATACTTATTATAATGCAAATCAATAGTACATTGAATTCTCTGGCTTAGTTTTGAAGAGACTCCTCCAGTGCCTAGAGTATATTTATAAGAGAAAGTATAATAAACCTCTGAAGAAATCAGTGCACTGCCCCTTTAAAATGTATCTATAAATTTACTGTAGCTACAGGTGTCCATTATAAAGCTTGTCTATAAAATGTATGTATATGCTTCCACAGCTTTTGGACGTAATTTACTGTTTTATTTTCCTCTGTCCTATATATCAGATTTCCTTGAGCGTCAGGTCTGATAGCATTGTTTTTCCATCTTTCATATCAAGGAAAGGGAATAGTCTTGGGAATGGAGCGAGTGTGATAATAGAGGTGAGGGAGAAGAGGAGGGCCCAACTGTTTAATCTATCCCCCATTCACATGCAGAGCAGGCTTCAGCTGGTGGAGAAAAGAGCAAGAAGGGAGAAGTTTCACTGGTTCATGCCGAATGGCTTATTTCTCCAAGGATCTGAACGCAAACAGATGCAAACAAACAGGGAGTACACAGAGGAATTTAGATTTTCTGACACTGTGGTATGGGCAGCACAGAAACCTGTCCAACATAACTTTATGGCACTGTGACTTTCCATCAATTTCTGCTGAAATTAAATTCAAAACCACTTTCTGCTCTCTATCGCTTTCATCAAATTTTCACCTTCTTTTTCCTTGTCCAAATTTTTATTTAAAGTAAATCCAGAGAAACATTGCTGATTAGGATGTTGTCACTCACTCTTGTTTACCAGGGGGAAAACACACATTAGCATAATGTATACAAACCTCGCTTGTTGAATTTATTACCCCACCCCTACCCAACAGACTCTGCGCCTTGTTCACACCTTGCATTAACAACCATCTTGGATGATCTGATCATAAACAGATTGCGCAAAGCACGTCAGTTAATATGTGGCATTTGAATGCATCTCCACATCTGTCTCATGTGACCGCTCATGATCAGAACACACTTCTCCGCTCTATATGCAAATGCACATTGTGTTTGTATGTGCATGTCATTTCTGTTTGCAAAGACCAAATGTTTTGTTTTTAACTAGTGGAAGGCAGAAGTTAGCTTCCCAACCTGAGTCTGCTGGGAATTAGAAGAAGAAATAAAAACAAGACGAACTGAATGTATTCATGGCATTCTCCAAACAGCACAAATAACTGTAAAAAGTCAATATGGGCTTTTTGAAAAAAAAAAAAAAAAAAACAGACATGGACACAGCTTTGATTCAGATTCACAAAACTTTATTTGTCCCATATAGGCTATTCATTTGCCGCTTACCACAGACATCAGCCCACATCCAAAGTGCAATGTGACAAACATAAATAAATCTGTGCACAAATACAAGATCATTGAAAGCAACTACGAATAAATACATTTAAATAATCCACAATAAATAATCATTAAATACCAATGCAGACTAAAAGACTAAAATACCCTATTGGTTCTGCTAACATAAAAAAAATCTCATATAAAATTACTAAAATGACTAAAATGGCTGCTGTCAGAGTTTAAAAGTATGATAGCTGAAGGAGGTTTTACAGCAGGGGTTTCAAACATGCAGCCCAGGGGCCAAATGCCAAAGGTTCCAGTTCAGCCTGTGGGATGAATTTGCAAAGTGCAAAAATTCCACAGTCAAGGCTATCGATCTCATTTTAGTTCAGGTTCCACATACAGACCAATATGGTCTACAGTAAAATAATAACAGCAGAATAACCTACAAAAAATAATGACTCCAGATTTTCTTCTTTACTTGGATGTGAAAAAAAAAATCTTACATTATGCCTATAAATAATACAAACTTCATTTTTTTCCCTTTGTTTTAGTGCAAAAAAATAACATCAAATTATGGAAATATTTATATTTACAAACTATGCTGTAACACTAAAATGTGAATAACCTGAACAAATATGAACAACCTGAAATGTCTAAAGAAAATTAAGCACAATTTTAACAATTTTCTGCCTGTTACCAAGTGTTTAGTGTCTTTGTAGATCCGATCCATAATGCACATGTAAAAATGATAAGTTGAGGGGTAATATTGTTAAAATCACACTTATTTTTTTAAAAAGTTTTTTGATTTAAATTTGAGTTTTTTCAGGTTATTCACTTTTTTGGATAGTTTATTAAAGTAAGTATTTTCATAATTTAATTGTTTGTTTTTTTGCACGAAAACAGACAAAAATTTGGAGTTGTCATTATTTATAGGTTATTATACTATTATTTTACTGGTCCGGCCCACTTGAGGTCAAATCAGGCTGAACGTGGCCCCTGAAAGAAAATGAGTTTGAGTCCTTCAGTTTGGTCCAGGATATATTAGCATACATACTATTTAAAGAATGTGGTCATATGTGACCCAGACCACCTCCAAATGTGCTGTAAGTTATTCCGTCTTAATGCATCCAAACATCCTGAGTGCATTCACACTTGTCCACTTGTGATAACACAAGACTCATCAGTCACAGTGGATCACATGAGGCACATGTGATAATGCAAAGTCTAAACAGAGCCACTGTTGGTAGAAAAAAGAGGAAGGAATTGACAAATAAAATGAAGTAAAAGTATGCAGAACAAAAGAGGTTGAGAGAGGGAAAAAGGAAAGTGAACACTTTGGCTGAAGCGAGAAAGAAAGAACAATCTACCTGCACTGGAGGAGAGAGGGAAATTGGACAATGAAAAAAACAGAGTACACTTGAGGAAGAAAGCAGAAAGTAGGACATACAGTGGTGGGTTGAGAGGAAAAACCGAAGAGGGAAATAATGGAAAAGGAAAGACTGAGAGAAGTGCGGTAGTGAAAATACAGGGAGAGAATAGAGCAGGGCTGGAATTGAAGGGGGAGGAAAATCAAAATGGGCTTTGGCAGAAGGGTGAGAGAAAGGACAGAGCAAAGAGGGATTTTTTTGAGAACAAGAAAAGAACAAGCAGGAAGCAGCAGCTGGAGAGAGAGAAGTAGATGAACAAATGAATAAGTAAAAACAGACGAAGAGAAGGGATGAAAAAGAGATTGAAGGCACAGAGAGAAAAGACTTCAGTGCACTTTCTGAGGTCCGCCACTAGAGGGAGGACTTCATCTCCTCAGTTGAGTCTCATCATATATTATAATTTGTATGATAAAATGGATCCTTCGTGGGACTGTTACTGGAAGCAGCTGTCGTACAACCATACTTTTTCCCAGAATCAGTGCTAGAAGAGGGAGGAGATTTAGTCAAAATTGGAGGACCAGATAGCAGATGCAGCAGTAGGTGGAGAACATTCACGCACAGGGTTGATTCATCTCACCAAGGACCACTGCCTCCCACTATTTTCCTTTCACTCTATTTTTATTTTGATCGCCTTTTCTCAGCAAACCCACTACCACACCTTCTTATTCTTTCCATGTTTCCCTGCCTGTGTGTGACCAGCTGCATCTGTTTCTCCTCCGCTGAGCTGAAGATTGCTGCTGAGCGCCCATGCCATCTCTAAAATGGAGCTGTGTGTGCCATGGACTGTAATTGCTGCACTGCCGTTCCACACGGATCATCTCGGAGTAGCACCTAGCTAATCATAAGTGCATGTAATTGGCCACACTGGCGTACGAGATATGACAGTTTTCTCTTAATTTAGGCGGGTTAATTACCGTGAAAAATGCAGTTTTCCTCATTATCAAAGTGAAAAGGGAGAATCAATAATAATTCTGTTGCTAAAAAAAGTGTTTGCAGGCAGGGAAATGCTAACTCTGCTGCTAATTAGATTTTAAAGATATATTAAATTGTATTCCTCCTTCATTTTTGCTGAGCTGTAACTGTGAGTCACTTTAACCCATATTAGCCCATCTAAAGGTGTAGTACTGTATATCATTCACACTGAATCATAATGCACATCGGAAACACCCACTTTTACACATTCATCCATATGCTTCTCCATCCATCTGCCTCCTCATTTATCCCCGTCCTTTTCCTTTCCACCGCTTCTTTTTCTCTCTTTAATCCTCATTGTCTTTTGACTTACTATGGCCCTCCTCTCCACGCATTAACAACTTCTTATGTACCCATTCAGTATGCACACGTACATACACGCACCTCCTTGGCCTGTGTGAGGTGTTATTGCACAGGCAGGCGTGGGTAGAGAGAACCCTGGGGAGTGGAAGTAGGTACTGCAGAACTGAGAGGTGGTCTATTTTAGATCACTGCAGCAGCACAGAGCAAAGTGAAGTCGTTAAGATGCAGCGTACACTTTGAGCTCTGCTTTGGTCCTGAATACCCCACTACTCTTTTTAACTTGTCTTTCTGCAGACAGTTTTAGCAACTTTCATCAAGCCCAGTTGCTCGGCAATGTCACACCCTCCCAAAACAAACTCCCATACAATCCCAAAGCCGTCAGTGCTCAGACTATTTGCAGACGAAACACTTCATTAACTAAGCAAAGGCAAGATGACTGCTGCAGCCTGTTTTCTTTTGTTCTAATCATTGTGGAATTGTTTGCTAGTCTGTGAGTCGCAGGTAACTTGTGTTTCAGGTTTGAACAAATTGTGTGACCTTGTACGTAACAAGAGGCGAGTCATTGATTTCATTTCTAGCTTAAGCGCGTTGAAAACAGAGCATCTTCGGCTGAATTACAGTGATGATATGATTTCTAATTTTCTGGGAACCCTCCAGACATCCCTCCTCAAGGACACCTGGGGATTCCCTGACCTCATTTTTTGGGAATTACAGTGCTAGTATAGTTCTGGAATTTTAGCTTATGTAAATTGGTGTTTGACACAGAAAATAACTCCTAATTAAAGCTCTATCATTGCCACCGCATTCAAAGCCCCAGCCCGGCCACCATCAGCCTTCATCTTCTTTAATTCCAGCGCTATTGACACTGTAAGAGATGTATGCAGCCTGACCCGAGGTTCACTGAAGAGAAGTGAGGGATAATAAGTTTGCACAGCACTGATGAAACTTCTGTGACACACTGATGAAGTGATGCTAATTGCCAAGTGCCACTGAGAAGTATCCAATTAATGCACAGCGAAGAACCTGGGAAACAATGTGCTGACAAACTCTCTAAATCCTTTTTGCTTTATTTGGTGTTTTACCTGTAGAGAATTCCTGCACTTTGAATTTGTCTGGTAGCCTTCAGACTGTTGTCAGATCTGAGAGTTGGTGATTGGCTTATCAGCAACTCTGTGTGTGAAACTGGGACCAAAGAGTGTCATCCTTTAAACAACCATGAAATGTTATACAACTGTTATATCTCATGCTTATGTGACATAATGATGCTTCAATGCTAACGTGGAAATGTCTTTTTTCTGTTGTGTTATTCACAGTAATGTTGTTGTTCAATGATTGCTTTTTCTGTCTGTGATTCTAGCTTAATTTACTTCATTGTGCATTTCTAAAGTGTTTTCACATTCCGTACAGCTATTACAAGTTAAAATGTAATCATACAATATCTAAATATTTCATAAATCTGTTTAACTTGTTAGTACATTAAAAATAATTTAAACACAAGGTAACTAGAATGCTGTTAACTTGTCTAACCAAACAAACCCGAAAACACATCCTCAAGTTCTTCCTGTCCTAACTAAAGCTGATTTAAAGTACATAACTTGCTAAACTTTTGCCATGTTGCCCTTCTAACCTCTAACCTTTCAACTTCCAGATTTTTTGTAACTTCTCTTAATTTGTCTTCTCTAAATTTCTTAAAGGGAACTTTGATAATGAGCGCCTGGCTATTGCTAGACAAAGAATCCCATACCGACTCGGTCGGGTAGTTGACGAGTGGCTACTCGACAAAGGTAATAAAATCCCTTTAACTCCACTAATGATCTAACCGCCTAACCTACCGTTAACCATCACTCTGGAGGAGGTGCAGTTCCATGTCACAAGGGTGAAAGTAATTTGAATGTTTAATACCGGTTCCCTCATTAATCCTGAACTAAAATAACTCTAATAACAATTGGCTGATGCATCATAACGTTTCCTCTTCCTCTTACTATTGATATCTGGAAACCACCAAGAAAAAAAACAAATAGCAACTTAACCTGTGCACGTCAAATGAAACTAAAATTTACTCATGCACAGAAAAAAATCCAAAGATGTTTGACTGTAATAATTGGAACACAAATCATCTGTATGTTGGTACATTCTCCTCTATTGGTGAACAAATATTTAAGGGACTATATCCAAAGCACCTTAAACTGGGGCTGCATCTCTTCAGAGAATTAACCCCCAAATAACCCGACATAACCCCCTAATAACCTGACCACATGTAAATAGACTTCTGATTTCGTTTGCTTCTTTCCTGTGTCTTTTGTTTGACTGGATGTGAACTTGGTCATGAAAACGAAAAAAAAAGACCTGATTACTGGATATTCAAGAGAAGGAATCCCCCATGAAAGTCACTAAAAGTTAAAGGGACTGTTGAAGTGTTTGATCAGTAATCACTCTACACTCATTAGACCGTGTGGGCGCGTTTTTCTGCCCTACATCATGCATAACCAGCCGTAAGCGCCGAATGTGGTCCCATCAAAGCGATAATTCTTTAACCCTTTGAGTGCCGAATGTCCCAACCTCTTTGTCTTTGTCTTGTGTCGTGTGTTTGTGCTGCTGAAGGTGGTTGATTCTTATAAAAATATTACTATAAGCAAAGCACAAAGCAATAAGACGTTATTCTCTGTGTTGCAGTGAGCGCACTGTGGACACATTTTAATACTGTGTGAGAGCAGATACAGTGCCATTTAACAGGATGAAAGTGACAGTAGAGGGATAAAAGCCTATATGTATGGGTTAATTTTGCTACAGATTAACACCAAAGATCTGAGAATTTACTGTAAGCGTTCATTTCATTTGCATATGTCACGTATTGAGATTATTCCGAATTAACGGTTTCAAGCATTAGACATTTAGCTTTAGGGTTCCTAAGAAACAGCATTGTGAATGATAACACATGCAAGGATGGATTCAGAAGATAACATTTGTCTCCAAGAGCAAAATGAAGTATTCATGTGGCAGACAAACAAGATAAATGAAGCACTTGCATATTTATTTCATGGAAACAAAACAATCCTTGCATTCATCTCAAGCTGCTATAGACTTCTCTGCTCTCCTCCGGTGCGTCGGGAATGCACTTGTGCTGAGGGTAGCCAGGACACAAATCAGAATTAAAAAGGCTTGGGAGATGAAAGTTGAATGAAAAACTGGATCAATAAAAAATGACTTACCCACTTATGAAATGATTTGTGCATGCTCTGAAACTCTAAAGAGAATGAGCTTAAAAACCCTATGTATAATTCTCTTTCTTCTATAGTTCAAAATGAGTCTGCATCCAATCATTTAGATGAGAGCGCAGGGATAAAGAAAGAAGAAGATATAAACAAATTATTCCTGTCAAACCTCAAGTGAAGGCTTTGATCAAGGAATTTCTCTTATTTGTTAATTTGATTGGATTCGTTGGAGAATGTCATTTGCATGTCGTGGACTAAAGAGGCAAAGTGGTTTTGGGAAAGCATTTCTAAAAAATACTAGTCATATAAAGGACATATTAGTCGAGGTTAAGAAGTGGATTAGTGGACATTTTGGAGCTCAAAGGGTTAAAGGCTGTTAATTGCTTTGATAAGGAAGTGGCTAGTACTGAAAGCTAAGAAACTGCTAAGCAGAATCTAACCACCTAACAGCAAATCAAACTCCACCCACACTAACCACTGAGGGCTTCTCTTACCACACCCCATCTCACTTTCCAACCCCCAAAGTGAATTCAACCATTTGGCCTTTTCCCAGCGCTGCCCTGCTGGTGACAAATTGAGAGAGCCCTCAGTTATAACCTTGTTATAAATGATGATTAATATTTGAACGCAATTGGACCTGGATGTCGGTATTTGGAAGAACTTGGACAGGTTGCGTGATCACTCAAGACCAAACCTAAATATAAATCTAACTATGATCTAACTACAACTAAAAGCCAAAAGTGGAAACACACCTCCCCATGTCCTCACCTCCCTGTTATGCAAAACTCAGAGGGTTAAAACAAAGTAAATAACACCAAATTCAACTAAGACGCACCTGCTCTGGATCATCTTCTATTTAAACGACATGAATCTGAATGCCTCTTTGAGCATAAGGAACAAAAGAAGGTCCCTTTAACATTTATTGTTTTCACCGCTGATGAAATGGACTGTGTTTCACCTGTAAAGGTTCTCGATGCTGTGGTTCTGTATGTCCTTTGCTCTGCAGTGTAAGTGGTCTATGAATGTTTTAATGAGTGGAACAGAATGTGGTGAACAGCGTGGATCATTTTTCATTTAATAGCTGTGCAGTAATGGTCCAGCCTCTGTTACTAATATGTGGTTTTGGTGTCCAAACCCAAGGCCTCAGAGGTCTTTACTTGCTTTCGAGCTATTGACCATAGAGAACAAAACCATCAGCCCACTGGGTTTCCTCTCACTCTGGTTAAAATGGTCCATCAATTCTGTAACATAGTACAAGCATGGAAAAAAATCCTCCAGATTTCATCAATACTTTTAAAAAGTGTGCATAATAAACTTCATGTGTGGGTTTTACTGAACAGAATGGTCATGCTAATCGCTCACCATCACTCTCAGGGTATAATGGATGTCATCAAAGCCTGCAGTGTCCTGAAGGAGAGCACTGCTGTGGCACTGCACTGTGTCACTGCATCTCATTCCGAAGCCCTTATCCCATCTCCCCTACACTGTGTGAGGCAGATCAGAGTGAACATCTCTGGCCAACTCTGTGCATGCTGACTAAATCCAAAATGGCAGCCATTACAGGGACCCAATGGAGGGGAAAAATCAGTCTCCCAAAAGTTTCCAACAGCTCTATCTCAGCCAAAACTTACTCAGATGCATCATTCGCTTTTTGTATGATGGATCTGTCATCCCAGGTTTCTTCTCATTCCCTGCCTTGTCTACTCCCCATTCTTCTTATATCTTGTTTCATTATTCCTTCTTGACCATCAAAGTCAGCTCTCACTGAAAGCTTGGCAAGTAATTCCTTTCGTCAGTGTTGCTCATTTCTTTAGAAACAATAATAATGTGTTGCCGCTTCCTGATCTCCTCTGGGAACCCCACTAGAAAATAAAGATTACAAATAACCAGCAAGAATCAATTTCCCTCAGTTGTTCCTTTAGCAGATGAGCAGGGAAGTGAATAAAGCTCCCTGAAGAATTGGAGCCTCTCATCTTTTTCTGGCGAGGAGACTCTCCCTCTGGAGCTTTGAACAGTGTGATGATCAAGCTCAGAGTTGTGCTACATGAGCAATGAGAAGAGCAGACAGGAGGACTTGGACATCAGCGCTCTGTGGCCGAAAAAGGAAGCTTGAGAACCAGGTTTAATGCTCAGTGTTTAATGACCTGGTATGAGCTCCTCCACGCCCTAATCGAAAGTAATCAAGTCCTCCCACTTGGTGTGGAGCCAGAACCCAAATCAACATCTCCAGGCTAGGTGCTGATCCAAATCTGCTTCCAACTTTATTTCACTGATGCTCTCAATTAGAGCTCCAGTGGATACAAAGCCAAACTCTCTGCGTCTGTAGTCCAGCCCTATTCACAATGGACTTTCAACTTTGTGAGACCTACAGTCATATTATGCCGCGTTTCAACTATCTATATGTGGACCCGGCTCGACTTTGCTCAGGTACCAAGTCCTATTCCTGGAGACCATTTCCATTAAGGATACTACCCGCTTTACAGTACCTGGACGTCATAGCGATGCAACGCGTTACTTCCATGTCGTCTCATCAGAGTTGCTGATAAACTCGCTCGCTGCGTGTTGTCTCATCAAGCTCACGCTGAATTTTTGCAAAGACCAAAGACTGAATCTCGACCGACTGTAGTGTAGTTTTGTGGGCTATCATGTGGATTTAAGTACCGCTATATTTACTGTCAACTTCCGCATCTGTTTTTTTGTAACACGGCGGGTCACAGAAACAACTGTCTGACCAATCAGTGGTCCGCAGTGCTTATACAGGGTGGGGAAGCAAAATTTACAATGAACATTTAGTTGTTTTTTCTCAGCAGGCACTACGTCAATTGTTTTGAAACCAAACATATATTGATGTCATAATCATACCTAACACTATTATCCATACCTTTTCACAAACTTTTGCCCATATGAGTAATCAGGAAAGCAAACGTCAAAGAGTGTGTGATTTGCTGAATGCACTCGTCACACCAAAGGAGATTTCAAAAATAGTTGGAGTGTCCATAAAGACTGTTTATAATGGAAAGAAGAGAATGACTATGAGCAAAACTATTAAGAAAAAGTCTGGAAGATACTATTAAAGAAGAATGGGAGAAGTTGTCACCTGAATATTTGAGGAACACTTGCGCAAGTTTCAGGAAGCGTGTGAAGGCAGTTATTGAGAAAGAAGGAGGACACATAGAATAAAAACATTTTCTATTATGTCAATTTTCTTGTGGCAAATAAATTCTCATGACTTTCAATAAACTAATTGGTCATATACTGTCTTTCAATCCCTGCCTCAAAATATTGTAAATTTTGCTTCCCCACCCTGTACATCACATTTTAGTATCTGGTCCATAGTCCTGGAACCTCGGCGGAGGTGATACCAAAAAACTAGTACGGGGTACCAGATTCCAGGTCCTTTTTCATAACAGAAATGTAAATAGGCCGAGTTGAGCTGAGCCGGTACCACGTAGTAGAAACGCGGCATTAGATTTTTAATTTTTTTTATTTTTTATCATGCACATATTTGGGTAAAGTAAAAGAAATTGTACGCATTTTAGCGAGCTTGCTCATGACGAAGAATGAGATTTAAAACAGCAGTTCTGTAGCTAGGATGAAGCTACACAACGCTGCTATTTCATGGTCCCCTACCATGAATTGGCCTAAAAACAGCAGTCACAGCTGGAGTGAATAAAAAGAGAGATTGTCCCCAGCTAAGCACATCACTATCTCTCTTTATGTCTCTCCCACGACAGTATCACTTCTTAAAGATCTACACTACAGATATCCGAGATACAGCCACATCTGATTAAATCTACTGTCTCCTGAGCACTATACATTCACCACCTCAATCTTCGAGCCCTCAGCTGCCTTCAAGGACCTCAGGGCTCCACGCGGTATCACCAAGGTTTCAGTCTAACTTCATGCTGCATTTGGATCCTCAGCTCTATTGTCAAACACAATTAATTCATAGTGTTCTTCCAAAACCAGCCCAACTTCTGAGGACTAAAAAAGCAAAACGCTCTTAATTACCGAAGAGAGCCTTGTGCAGACGAGATAACTTGGGAACACTTCATAATCGACTTTGTCAGCATCCCACCCCACCCTCATTATGCTCTAGTCTTCTGCGACTTTCTTCCTCCTTAGACTTTTTTCCTTTGGAGAAGAAAATGGAAATAGGAGGAGTGCCTGTTTGTTGATACAGATACTAGAAATTCTGCAGGCACATGGAGGATTTGCGAACACAAACCCATAAAGACTGTGTGTGCAGAAGTCCAACATTTCTGTTGTGCACATCACAAAGCCGTGTATTGACAGAGGTGTATTCTGGGTCATCCCTCCCACCCGGCTACTTGGTTAAGAGAAAACATTTCAGATAGAAGCTCCTTGCAACCATATGGCATCCCTCCTCTTTCAGAGATAACAGAGGTAGAAGGAGGATGAGAGAGGCGTAATGATGATAGTAGTGGGAGAGGGACAGCGCTCTCTCCAACTGCAGTCCTTTTCATATCCCATCCACCGGTGATGCTACACTTAGATCATCCCTTCACCTCCCCATACCCCCTTCAATCTCCCTCTTCCTTCCCTTCAACTGTTCACCTCCTCCAGGTTAGCTGTACATAGTGAGGGGAGGGGCTAAGTCTGGCGGGAGAACAGTATCAACAGCACCGTCCCCTCCCCTTCTCTCCTCCTACATTCTCATAGTGGAAACTGACTTACAGCCATTATTTCACAGCCTCCAACAAGCAATCTGTGCATTAGCTAACGGAGCATGGCCTGAGCCCAGCCCACTACCCAGCTCAGCCCAGCTTGTAATTACTGACCACAGCTCATGGGAGATGAGCCATTTCTGTCTGTGTTTAGAAAAAAAAGTTGATGAGCATGGTGCAGCGATGCAAAGCTGTGAATACAAACTTGCTATTACTCATATTACTGCGGCAGTCACAAAGTGAAGGATGCCTTCCATGTTCCCTGCAACAGATGGACACACAGATGTACAGAGCTGGAATAACCACCACAACTGAACAGACACAAAAACTCCAAATTCTGATGGGAGTAAAAATGTCGGTAAAATAAGTCCGACTCACAACTAGAGCGCAGTCTGGTGTGGTTAACACCAGAGAGCTTGTTAGGATCCCTGAATGTGGCAACAGTACAGTTTGTCTGAAAGAGCAAGATGTAATCAGACAGCCAAACAGGTTGTAATCAAATGGTAGATTAGCCATATTAAGCGCTTCAGTGGGGAGATCAGAAACTTGAAAGATAAAAAGTGGTGTATAGTGCATTAATCTATTATAATTATCATAATACAGTAAAATCAATCAATCAAATTTAATTCATATAGCGCCAAATCATCACAAAGGTTATCTCATGACACTTTAGAGCTGGTCGAAACCAGACTCTCAAGCCAAAATCCCATTAGAAGTGAGGAAATCCCTAGTAGGCAGTTAACAGAACACATCATGATACAACACACTTTCTGTAAATTCAATGAATAAATATTTTATAGGCTGGCCACATGGAATGACATAATGATTCTTTTTACATTTTGAATTACATAGTGCACAAATAAAAGGCCCTCACTCATATTTGATTATTTCACTCCATTGATTTAGATTTGCAATTAAATATATAACAAAATGTAAAATATAGAACTTGAATGGAAAACAACAGTGTTACAGCTGTGATACTCCAACTTATATTTGAATGACACACAATGTGATAAACTGAATGTAAAGGTGATAAAACATAGAACAACATAACATGGCATAGTGTAATTTGTCCCTTCCCCAGTTTCATAATGAACTGAATATGTGTTTACACCTCTTATCATAACAGTACAGATCTCCCTAACTTTGGTGAAGAAACTTGCAGTATTTTCAGATATCTGTAGCTAACAGGACTTACAGGAAGAGAGGAAGAGGGTTTCAACTTGTTTTATTTCCTCAGTGACACATTTAGTGCAGACAGACTCTAAAGAATCAAACCAAAAATGTTTTTACGCTCTAACATTATGTTTTGTGCTGTCACTTCAGGATAAATAAATTAGACATACGGACGAAGTTCAGAATAGCTCAGAGTCACTACATCCGGCTTACATTCCATTATTTCTTTAGCAGCTGCAGAACAATATGTTCCACATGGTTATTCTTTGAACTAACCAAAGATTTTAGTGGGAAAAAATACTGAACTGACAAATAAGCCTGTTAGCCTAGGTCTTATTTATTTATTTATTTATTTAAGAATCAGTACAATTCCTCTAAAAAGCAAATCAGATGACAAAACTCCCCACTAATAGTAAAGAATAATTCTGTCAGAAATGAGGCTGTGAGGGTAATAAAACTGAAACAATGTTGGGGTTGCTTGCCGTCCTCTGCAGATGGCTTGTCATCGGAACACTATTACAATTTTGTTGTCACCACAAGACCCCAGTCTCAAAAATCAATTTAGCACATTCATAGAAACATAAGACATTTTGACATCTTTTTGTTTTTAGATTATCTAACTTATTTTTTCCCCCACCAGCACGTTGACATCTTGCACTGCAAAAATCTAAATCTTACCAAGTGTATTTTTCTCATTTCTAGTCAAAATACCGTACTTTCCGGACTATAAGCCACACCTGACTATAAGCCGCACTCACCCCGTCTCCAACGTCTCGCCATCGCTTCATTGATGCCAAGCTTACGTGCAGCAGCTCTATTTCCTTCTTCGTCAGCCGGATCGCTCGTTAGCCGAGAAAACATAAATTAGCCACATCATTTTAGAGCCGCGCGTTCACAGTGTGTGGAAAAAAGCAGCGGCTTATAGACCGGAAATTACGGTATCTCATCGCACTTAAAATAAAACATAATCACCAAAAGAGTAATTTTTCAGTGAGATATAAGAAGTCTTATTTCAAGAAATCTTACCAAGATAATTTTCATTTGTTCCATTGGGAGATTTTTTTGGCTTGAATGAAGCAAAAAACATCTTGAATTAAACAAAAAAAAAATCTGCCAATGGAACAAGTGAAAATTATCTTGGTAAGATTTCTTGAAATAAGATTTTTAAGATCTATTGTCTACAAACAAGTTATTATATCTCACTGAAAAGTTACTTTTTAGGTGATTATTTCTTATTTTAAGTGTGATGAGATATTTTGACTAGAAATGAGAAAAAATACACTTGGTTAGATTTAGATTTTTTCCAGTGTGCAGCTAAGTATGTCATTTCAGCCCCTCCATTCATAGAACACAGGTGCTGACACATGGAACAGGGAATTCTGGCCTCACAATAACGTACATACATATGATAAAACCATATCATTACCAAAAGGCTAACTGTGTGATTAGAACTGCACATGAAAATGAGAGTGGGAACTTAGAGATGAGTCACCAAATCTTCATCATCCACACAGATTGACTTTTCCGCCTTTCTCTTTTCCTTCCTTTCCCATTTGTCTCACCACTCTTCCTTCTACTACTTCCTCACCTTCGTACACAGGTGTATCTCTATATATTTCTCTTTACCCTGCCGTTGTCTTTAACAGCATCATTCCTCTTGTTCTTTTTATCATGCCTGTCACCCACTCCCACTGTGCCCCCGCTCCATGCCCTCGCTCTGTCTCTTTGACATTCTACCCTCATGCAGGCTTGCTCTTTCGCTGTCCTCCTCGTCTGTCATCTTCCCTCGCTCCCGTCATCTCTCATGTCCCCATTCTCTCAGTCCCTGTCCAACTTTTTTTTTTTTTTTTTATCGCCTCTCTTTCTCATCCTTTCAATTCATAACTCTTGAGCGCCCATACACATAGTGTTGTCCGTAGCAAAAAATAATAAATAAATAACAGGTATGACTTTCTTTAAAGGGGTCATATTTTGCTAAACCCACTTTTATTAGTCTTTGGTGCATTTATTTGTGTATTTAGACCCTAATAATTCAAAAAGTTTGAATTCCAACCCGCAACGCTATTTTTATATTCATTCCAGCAAAAATCTAGTGGTTGTCTACAAATTCCTGCTTAATTTGTTACGTCTATAACTAGTTACATCACGACATTTGCACTTATAAGGTCACTTCCGCCGAACATTTCTCCGAGTACGCCATAATTGTTAATCAGCAGCAACAGTTGTAGTAAAAACTGAAAGTATGTCCAAACTTCGAGCCAATTACCTAAAATGTTCAGTTGTTGGTTATATTAACGAACACAAGTGGCTGAACAGGACAGAGCAGCACAGTCAACAACCTGGAGGGAGTGGGGTCATTTGCATTTAAAGGGCTGGCGCTCAAAACGACCTTTCTGGTGTCATTACTCAGAAATAGGGTTGAAGATGGACCTGTGGAGTTGAATTAATGAAGAATTCCGACCCAAGTATAGCATTTACAGTTTATGTAGACCACAGGGAAATGTTTTAAAATTCAATCCAATCCAACTTTATTTGTAAAGCACTTTAAAACAACCACAGTGGACCAAAGTGCTGTACAGTAAAATAAATAAATAAATAAATAACAGAGTAAAATACAAGACTAGATTAAGAATAAATAAATGCATAAATGAATCCATTAAAAAAAAAGGAAAATATCACTCCTTTAATAGAAATGATTTCCTTGAATCTTCATGTTTGTAGTTAAGATGTGTTACAATTACTGAGAATCCATGCTGTCTCCACCTGGGACTCGGATAAGGAGGGTCTCATGAGGAAATGACAGGCTGTGTGAAGTGTACAGTAGGAGGGAGTCCGCATCTCCCCTTGTATTGATTACCTGCCAGCTACAAGGAAGGGATGCTGCACAATGCATTCCACAGTGGATTATGAATGTAAAAATAACCGCTCTCCCTCAGCTGCACAAGACGCTGTGACATGTAGGGGTCATTACCGCAATGATTCTGCGAGGAAATCGAAGTCAGCGCGCTTCTCGCCGTCCTGTGTCGCCAGCCAGGCTATCAGCCTCTAAGCCCCCCCAGGTGATCCAACTGAAAGCAGGCGGGTGTAATTGTGGATGATAATGTCTTTAGAAATCACCGTACCTGCCTTCTTCTACCCAAATGTCCTATTTAAGCTGCAAAAAGTGCACAGTTCCAAGGCAGTGCGGTGTTTTCCAAGGCCTTTGGATAGAAGTAAAGATTTATCCAACTGCAGTCTTGGAAAGGCTTGAAATGGGAATAAAAAGACATAAAAACCTCACCCATTTTCACTGGAAATTTGCCACAGGATTAAAATGACTATAAGTGCAGTGTACGTTCGGCTGCTCAGTCTTCCTCAGGCTTCTCCTCCACATGTTATAATGCCTTCTATGCATATCCCTTCATTACCCACAGCTATTTTTACTCTGCTTTGTTGTGACAAATTTGAGAGAGACTGTGTACTACTTTGCGTATTTCATATTCCCTATAGATTTGGTGAGAACATACTATACATGATTGGGACTGACAGAGCTAGGAGAGGAACACAGAGAACGTAAAGAGGACAAAAAAAAACATCTCCTACAGGGGAAAATGGATAGATGGATACGCAGCTGTCTTAGTTTTTGCAGTCCCTGACCATCCTCATCCTGATCTCTGCACTGCAGTTAATTAAGGCTTTGTGTACAACCGCAAATGTCTCTTATAATAAGTGAGTGGCTGGCTGGCTGGCTGGCTGCCACCCCCACACCCATTTCAACTCCCTCATCCTCTCATCTGACTCCTCCCATCTCCAAGCTTCTGTCCATTAAATGCCTATCACCTTAACGGCCCTAGGGAAAGACACGAAGCAGCCGCCACCCAATCCCACCAATTTGGTCCAATAGAACCTCATCAATGTGCAAAACCATCCCTGTCTACTGCGAACATAGACGCAACGATACCGAGGCACATGCACGCCCACAAAAGGAGAGGTGTATGTAAATAAATGTTGGAATACACACCATTTGAAAAGGCCAACTATCACACACAAAAAGGTCATTTCATTGACATATTTCATAAGTTCTTCTACACATGTGCACAGACTCTTGTGTGCTGCACGACTATATCCAGCTCTGTCATATTAAGCTCTGTGATTGCTTGTCAGGCAGTCTTCTATTCATGGCCTCCCGCCCCCCTCTACCCCACCCCACTCATGCCCGCCTCCAAAATTGGCTCTAAACCCACATGTCACTTTTGATTTGACCCGGCAGACCCTGAAACAATAACTTCATCAGGCCCTGTTAGAGTCTCATCCTGAGCAGACAGCTACAAAAACAAACACTGATTTCCCGTCATCTAGTCTGGAGGGCACCTTTCGTCTTCTTCCCTCTGTCTCTACGCTACCATGCATAAATGGCCGTCGCAGCACTCTCCTGCACTTGAGGCTCGTCTTCTTGCACTTTTTGTTCAAGAGGAGAACATCATTTCAAGCTCTGCAAGCAATGGAGGATAAAATGGGTCACTCTGCGGATGCGTGGACACTTTATGAAATATGTTACAATACTCAAATGCATGTGCCTTTGAAGGTATTACTAATCCTGTACTCTGCATTATAGTTATAAGCTGCTTGTCAATACGGCTTACTTCTGACTGTGTCACTAGCTCAGGGTGTAACTCTGACACCATTATACATTCAACTCATGTGATGTAAACTGCCCCGTCTGAACACATCATCTCACTCTCACTCAAGTTGCCGCGAACACACAGGGGAGAGTCGGGTGTTTTTTAGTAAACCAAGACGACCAATGATGATGCGTCCTTACCTTCTTCACATTCCACGGTTCAATTGGAGAGAGGGGCCAAAAGGGCTGCTTGCTTGAAACGGGAGACCCTCTGGGCTGATGTGTGTGGGTGTGTACTGTATATACTGTATATGTCCTCTTGCCAAGGACACTGAAACACTGAGACAGGGGGCTAAGAGGTGGGTTGAGACAATGTGTGTGTTCCTGAGTGTGAGTCTGCCACTTTTTGATCCAGTTGTCCAGTTTCTTTCTGTGTGTATACAAACATGGTTACTCTTCTGTATTTTCTTTGCTGATGTCCACAATTTAACCATCAGCCCCCTTTTTCTTTTCGATTCCTTTGGTTTGCTATATTACTCCCATAGACAACATGCTTAGTGATGAGATAATAGAGTGAGACTCAGCTATTGTCAACAGTGCATATGCTAGACATTACATCTCATCATTATGAAGTTAGGGAAAGAGAGCTGGGTCCCTTGTGGGCCCCTGACGGACCTAATGATCTGATAATGGGATGACATGTGTAATGGCCCATCTCAGTGGAATAGATTTATCTTTTATAGACAGTTCTGTAAAAAACGAACATATCCACATATATTGAACATGTGCTTTTACGCCCACACACCAACAAACTCACATGCATGTTCATTAATAGACATCATTTGGCTCATACTTCACCCACCTGGGTGTTACATATATGTGGGAACAAGTGCATCCATATAGACAGAGAGTAAATCATAATTACTGTGATGAAGTAGCCTCTCAGCATGCTTAATTGAAAACAAATGGAACCCTGGGCCTGTCCCCAATGTCTCTGTGCTGATGAGTAGGTGGTGGTCCTCTCTGGCTTGGAGTCCTACAGAGAAAACAATGGCAGCATTCAAAAGATCCATTCTTCATCATTAAATGCAATTACAGTAGGATTTACTGGGGCTAATGTCAGTAAATTACAGAAATACGCAAACATATGCATCTAAGAAGCAGCTGTAGTCTCTCATACGTGTGTGAGTAACTAATCTGCATACATGCATCTATCCACACACAGAAGCACACTCTCCCATCTGTCCACAGTGGGCTCTTATGTCAGAGGTTGGTAGCCTCCCCCCTCTTGGGAGTTTAAGTTTCGCTCTGAAATGCACACATCAGTGTAGTATTCCTTTTACAAACAAACACACTCCCTCTTTCCTTACAGGGATTGATTAATCCATAAAAAAGCTCTTTGGCTTCTTGTCCTTCTCCTCTAAGTAATTACCTCATCAAGTCTGTTTTTAACCCACTTCTTTCCTACAGTATCCCACAATAACACTCCCATCCCCACTCTACTCTCCCTCTTCCCTCCTATCCACAGGCATGGCTATAGGGGTCAGCATTTTCAGAAGTCCACCTGTTATGATAGATGTCCCACAGGGGAGCTGAAACACAAATATGGGTTAGAAAAAAAGAAAGCGTGTGATACCTAAAGCCAAACTGACATCAGCTGAGAAAATACAGGGAGAAAAACTACACCTGTCAGACCCCCTCCCCTCCACCAGGTAACACATTAGTATTGGACCCTGGTTAAATGGTCAGCCCTACCCCCACATCATCTATCTATCCATCCAGATGAATGGTAATGACCACTGAGGACAGCCCTTGCTGAATTAAACATTTCCTTCCATCGAGGATCTTATTTTCCCCCTTTGGATTTCAGCGCTGGGTGACATTTTTCCCACTGGCAGAGGTACTTTATCATTGTGCAGCTCAGGTGCATTGGAGGTCAATGACACAGACCCAGCACTGTTCTAATATATTCCATCTCAGGGCAAATGAGATGCATTTTGCTGTGAACCTTCAGTCTCAGGGTCAAGCTGCGACTGCCCCTGCAATCTATTCCTCTGCCACATTCAGGCTGCCTCTCTGAGAAAGTAGCACGTGCCCAGCCCCATAATAGCTAAACCTGTAGCAAGCCAGGGTCCAATCTAGCTAAAGTGTTACCAGGAAATCCCCTGTGACTGAAACAGTCTTTCTATCTCCCGTTTCACACTATGCGTGTTTATTATTTTGTGTTACATGTTCAAAATCACCATGAGGTCGTGACTGATTTGTATTCTCTGCCCTTCTTTTCCTTTCCTTTCTTTCTTTCCATGGTTTCTCTTTGTCTGTCTTTCCTCCACTACTTTCTCTTCTACTGCATTTTCTGTCTTCCTCATCTTCTTCGCTTGCATATTAGGTCGCCAATTGACCATCTTCAACAGCCAGGCGTTCATCAAAATTGGTGGCGGTGGAGAAAAGGGGCGCCACTTCCAGGGCCAGATCTCAGGCTTGTACTACAACGGCCTGCAGGTTCTCAAACTGGCAGCTGAGGGTGACCCCAATGTCCAGACCCACGGCAATCTAAGGCTGGTGGGCGATGTACCCTCGGTGCTCACTACTGACACCACCTCCACCACCCCACTGGCTGACATGTCCACCACAATCATGGAGACAACGACAACTATGGCCACAACCACCACCCGCAAACAGCGCTCGCCCACCATGAGGGACAGCGTCACACAGGTGAGGAATAATGAACATGTGATCCAGGCTTCAGACAAAATCCAAGCTGAGCAGCAACAATAATAGAATCTCACTAAAGTAACCTGGGCTTTGAAAGACGTGCACTGTTCCAATATAACACAAAGCTAATAAATATCTGCACACTGACTTTAAATTGCTTTACTGGCCAGTCTCAAGGTGCTGAGCAGGATTTGAAAGGAAAACCAGGTGGCCTTCCTGCATTTCAGAATAAAGTCATGCATCAGCTACAAGGTCGAGTGATCATGTCCTCAGCACAGTGTTTTCTGTAACTGTGTCCTTGTTAGCACTCAGACACATTTATGTGTACAACAACCCTCAGCCTGAGAGGGAGTCACGTGACGTCTATGTGTGGCTAGTCGTATTAGACCAATCAACAGTGGGGCTTTGATTTTTCTCTAAGAAAACATGAGTGACTAAATCCCAGATATGGTAACTGAAAGCTGAAAATTACACTGCATTCAGACAGATCAACAAAGGCTGATGAAGGGGAGTCATATAAAGGAACCTAGGGGGCAGTAAATATATATTTATGTCTTATATACATGTGAAAGGCTATGATTTGTGGTTTGACCGTAATTTGTATATACCAAAGGCACCTATCAGTAGCACTCTAAGCAACAATTAGAAAACAGTAGGGATGCAATAGTGCCTTCATACTAGAAAAGGGTTCCTTCAGGTGTCTACAAGTTAAATTCAAGACTTTTAAAGACATTTTCAAGGTCACTTAGAACAGAATTCAATGCCCATTTCACAGCCATACTGGCAAAAATTTTTGACTTCTGCAATTTGGGAAAATATATTGATTTGCATCAGCAGAGACTGAATATGACAAACACACTGAAAACAGAACTGAATGTTCCATGATACTTTCTCACCAGGAGCTGCAAAGTTAGCGATAATTGGTTCCTAATTTCAGTATAAATTGTCAGGTTGGAACAGGTGGAACTGAGTAGAAAAACGTTATTTTCTTTGCAGTTTGGACATTTAACACACATTTAAACACAAGACACCGAACAAGTTTATAGCAACATAAACTGAAGACCTACCATATCAAATTTAATGTCTTATAAAGACTTTTTTAAGGTATTGAAACCAGATTTGTAAATTTAAGACCCCGTGGGAACCCTGTAGAACAGGGGTGTCAAACTCAGATCCTCATGGGCCGGTATTCTGCATGTTTTAGATGTTTCCCTCTTCCAACACACCTGATTCAAATGATAAGCCTATCATCCAACTCTGCAGAAGCCTGATAATGACAATCAGGATACTGGCCCTCGAGGACCGGAGTTTGACACCTATGCTGTAGAAGATGGACGAGGCAGGTCGTCCAGGTCCAGTGTTCTCATAAACAGACCTCCTAACACACTCCTCATGTGCACAGATGGAAGCCTGTCTTCCATGTTAGAACAGGATGCAGCGTATGTCAGAAACTCTGGTGCAACTGGAGTGGTTTTGTAAAGTGCTCGTTTTAAATGCTGTCAGGCTCTGTACTTCAAGCTTCATCTGACTAACAGACTTGGATGATGTCAAATATCACAAAGACAAGGTGCCAATTATCAGCACATCTTCCTTCAAGTTGTGTTCATTAGTGCTATTCATGTCCACAGAAGCTTATGTGAAATCAGTCAGCAAGCCTTTCACACCCCTGCCTGACAACCATGATCAGCCTGAGAATATATTTAGACCGGCTCACTCTTTGTCCCTTTATCGTCATCTCATACCAGATTCCTTCCTTTGAAGGTCCTGTCTGTTTCGTTTTCAGTAAATGCAACCGAGCCAATTAGAGTGAAGCCAAGGTGACGGTGTTGATTCAAGCCACTTTGTAATAACACCACAACATTCAGAGACAATTGAAATGTTTGTCTTGCATCAAGTTCTGTTTGTCTTGGTGGTACATTTGAAAACTCTTTTAATGAAGCCCCTGTGCCTTGTCTGAGGAGAGCTCGGCTGCCGGGTGACCGCAGACACGAAGGTGGTCTTGCTAAAAATGTTCCCCTAAGTACTTGCTCTTAGTAATGGTTGACGCTGCCATGTAAATACAACACTAAGATATCGCAGACTTTGAAAGCTGCTCCACTCAAGATGCTTTCCAGTGTGTCCAGTTGGCGTGACTTGTTTAAATGGGCGGTCTGTGGTTTAGTGTTTCTGCGTCTTCTCTCTAAACATGAGATCAATAGAAGCTGACTCAGAGATGTCACATGTAACCATCCACTCAGCTCAGTATCATATCGCTGGCCTCCAGACTTGGCGAAAACATCATCTGTGTTCAGCATGTAACGAGCTTTTATGGCAATGGCCTGTGATGTGAAATTGGCAGCCACCGACAGCACTGTTTGAAAAATTATCTGGAACCATTTTAGGATACCAAAGGACACAGAGTTGTCTGCCTCTCTGCTGTTACAAGCCCTAATGTGTGTTGCATTTGTCTACTGACATTTATGTTCAGCTATAAAAAGGCACGGCTCCACCTTTAGAGTGCGTTTTATTGCTAAGAATCTGTTTTTCAGCTAGCGTGCATATATTTTAACGTTTTTTGTTTTTTTCTTTTACTATTATTATGTTGCTGGTAGAACATAGTATATTTTCTGAACCATCTGAAATAGCATTAAGGATGCAGCTGGAGAACGAGCAGACATTACCAATGAGTCAGCTATGCATGTAGTGTAATGATCAAAGAGGAAATATTCCGCTCTGCATACAAAAACATGAAAGGATAATTTGGGAACGTGGTTGGCTAACATTTACTGATCAATCACACAAATGGTCCCAGGGTTACAGAGCGCCTCTTAACTGTGAGATTCATTCTTATTTCTGAAACGGTATCGGAGATATTGCAAGCTCATCTGCTCCCCCGTTATTAAGAGCCAGACTAAAACTGAGAGGCTGCAGCAGAGGAAGAACAGAGTTACTTTAAAATGAAGTTCGACACAGCTGTAGTCATGTGAAATTAAGGAAAAAGTCATGAGCAATTGTGCATTACATTGATTTTCAAACAGCTAAGAGGCACCAGCCAGTGTATGAAATCTTTTATATTTGCTGCTCTAAACACTTTGTGTCTGGTTTGTGTGTCCTGGGAAAAAGCCTGTGGTGCAGAGGAAGTACTGTTGTTTGTTTTCCTATTCACAGTAGCATTAGTAGTTTGGAATAAACAGAAGAAGAGGGTTATTCAGCATGAGCAGTGGAGCGTATCATGGCTGAACAGACGAGGAAAAGTAAGCAACATAGTGAACGTTGAAACTCATACAAATCCCAGTTAATAATAAATACCACAGAAGGTTACTGTATGGAACTGACACTTGAAGTACACTGTATGTAGAGTTGGAAGCATGCAGACAGTGTTATCGAAAACGCCACAATGATGTCTTTAATGAACTTCCCGAATCGTCTTCGTATCAATAATGAAAGGATACCATGACGAAAACCTGTGATGGCAGGAAATAATGGAATTAGGGATGACAGAATGGCATTTCTAAATGGAATCTGAATTAATGGAAAAATCAGTGCTTCTATGAAACTGGGTTTATTTTGGTACCTGGCACTTCTCCAGCTTTTTAGACCCAATAATAAAAGACAAATTTAGACGTATTTTCCCCCAAGATGTACCTAATGATGACCTCAGATAAATGCAAAAAAATTATACTCTTGCCCTGAGCCGTCCGAAAATTAATGGATTTTTTTTTTTTTAAATTGGGGCTAAAAATAGGACCACAGTTGGGACAGTGAAGGCTACCTAGGTGTCAGTGCATTTGATCTGAAAACATGGCTTGAAATGGTCTTATATACCGCTATAAATAAAGACACTGTGTTAAATTTGATGATCCTAGTGGTTTTTCTAATCCAGACATGTAGGTTTTTCATGAATCTCAGTCTCATTCCAGGTTTTGCATGTTACCCATTGTGTCCACTTGTGTTACATACAGAACCTGCCCAGTTAAATGCATATTAATCACGAATGATTTTGCAACAGCAGCCACTCTGCCTTGCATAATTAGTTCAATTCCCAAAATGTACCTGTGAGAGAATAAAGAGATATTCAAAAAAATAGTAGCACGTAATTTTCGTGTCCTTTTTACCATGTTACATGCAGATTTTTGTATTAAATATGATGTAAAATAATATAAAAATGTGCTTTATCTGAAAAAATAGTTTCTCTTTTATCTCAGTAAGTATTTATTTTTTATAAGAGACCCAAAGTGCTTCATAACATTAGTCTCAACATTAGTTTGAATTTTTAGCCCCCATGTCCTGTTTTTCGGGACCAGTTTCATAGAAGCACCCACATAGAAATAGCACCCAGTAAAGAGCAGACGTCTGCTCAGGAGTTGTATTGAGTTTGAGTTCAGTCGACTTTAGTTCCCAACTATAGGGTATTCATCCTGGGTTTGAGCTGGGGCTGCACAGTTAGTTCAATCACAACCGTAATCACAGATAAGACTGCAATGTATAAGTTCACATTTAGGAGGATTAGAGGTGATCTAATAGCAGAAATGGAAAATGCAAAGCACTTATCCGGCGATATTTTGGATTTAGTGACACTGAGTAGAGAAGTATTATGTAAAACAGTATTTGCCTATTTAAAATACAAAAGGAGTAACCTGGGTATTTTCCTTGATAACTAACTACCCATAAGAATCACCCAATAAGAATGTGACTTTTTCACCAAATTGTGCAGCCATAGTTTGAGCTTGATCATTATTAAATGCTAAACTATATTAAATGTGGTTAAGATTTACTATTTAATGCTCAGTGGAACTATAGTGTGTGCTGTTTTGTGTTTGTTTTCACACATGTAGGTGTGTTTAGACAATTAAGTATTAGTACAATTACAACTTTAACAACTGCACATAATTAGATCAAGGTCAGTGTTGTTTGTCCATTGTTTAGAGTAATCTGACATTCGCTTCACCATGAAATTAAGTCATTTATTTCACAGTTAAGTTTGTTTAAGCAACTAGATATTATGCATTAGACGGTGTTTAACAGGACTCTGAACATCCTTTTAGCAGATGAGTGTGCTTTACTGAGTCCATTTCCTGGTGGTAGATATAATTCTTGATTGAAATGTACATGTCATGATTACTATTCCTCATACTGATGGATGGATATAATTGGTTATTGGTGTTGCTGCCGCTTGCAATTTATAGTAACGGTAATGTTATGAGTGTGACAGTTGCTTTTGGAGAGATGTTCAACTGTTATTGATCTTAATTGTCTTGTCAAACTCCGGTGATGAAAGCTGTGCCTTTGACTTTATCACAATGGCAGCAACAGAGTGCAGAAAACAAAAAGTGTTTGGCACACCCACTAGACCCACAGGGAGTGGAATCGGAACATTGCACACACACTGTCCCATTGTCACACATCAGCACAACATATTTACAATCCTATAATAATGCTGTAATATAATAACAATAACAAAGTGGCTTTTGACACAGTACTGTGGCATGAGATATCAGTTTGTCTATTACCACAGAGCCAATCAGTGCCCTCGTTATACCCTGTCTAGACTAGTAACTTACATCCCGAAAAAGTACCAAGGCAATCATGTAGTGAACAGGTCAACAACATTTTAGGTCACTCCGTAACGTATCGGACTGCAAAGCGGAAGAAGCAGGTTCAATTCCTGGTCGGAGAAGCATTTCCTGTTTTTTTTTTCCTAAGGATTTTCAAAAGGGGTGGGGGGGTGGGGGGTAGGTAAATACGACAATGATATAAATCATCCACTGGGACAACGTTCAGAGTGCAGAATTCCACAGAACCACAGCACTGAACTGACACAGAACTGAAGTCACACAGCACACTGCTGCACCTAACATGTAGCACCGCCCACCTTCTCCAGCCTCCAGCACAAAGAACACCATAAAACAACATATAAATATTTAGAATAATTCCTATTCTATACTATATATTATCACTAATTTGTCGTTTCTTCCATCAGTTGCCACAGTACTGTGGTAGCAAAATGCACAAAAGAATGCACTTAAGTATACACCATATATCACCACAGTACTGTGGCAACAAGAGGCTAATGAGTTCATGTAACAGTATCTATGATTGGCTCTAGTACAAATGCTAACATTTGATTGGTCTGTGGCAATAGCCAAACCAATATTTTTGCCTAGTAATAAATTTGACCCTGTTGAACAATGTCACCTTAAAGTTCCCATTCTAGTAAAATGGGCTGTAGTACCATTTTTAACATCAGAGCATTAGTGAATTTCATCTTGTTGCACACGTATTGCACTAGCATTTTGTAAAAGTGGTGTGAAATTAACCTTTAGACCCCATATCAGTTTTATTAGTCACAGTTACATGGCCGCATGAGCAATTGCTGTCTACCTGATTTCTTTTTCCCTCTCACTGTTTCATCCATACACACTCTCACTCATATACAGTCCTTTGGGTAGTTAATAATCCATCTTATAGAGCCTGTGGTGTAATTTTGTGCTAGAGCAAACATAGTAATAGCATTATAAATACTGCAATGGGCAAAGCTAACAGGAACTGTGTTGCTCTAATGAATATCCCCTGCACCCTCCAAGACATAGCAGAGACAGGAGAAAGACCAGGGTGGCGGAAAGCACGCAAGCGGAAACCTAAATTTCAATTTCTCCAAAAGCTCTGAGCAACCCACCATGCCGTAGCTTTGATCAGAGTGGAATAATGCGCTTTGATGCTTAGAATAAAAGATCCACCTTTTGATGTGTGTTGGGGGGGTCCGATTTTTTTTTTTTTTTTCTTCTTACCTTCACCCCTTGATAGTGTGGGTTTCCATGAAACAGCTGGAGTCATCACTTGTCTCAGTCTGAACTAAATTTGGTGTCAGGGAGTTATAAAACGAAGATCATAAGCTGCGCCCTCGCTGCTGCATTCGGAACACTCCCAGATGCTGTGATCTCGCTGATTTCTCCCGATGCACGGAAGATGTTTTAAAGTTATCTTCTAGTGGATTCATCTTGGAGATGGATGAGAAAAGTTCTGACCAAGTCAAAGCAGAATTGCAGGGTACTCGACTATGATACCGGGCCTCGTGAGACGGTTGTCCTTCCAATAATGTGTGCTGGAATGTTTGAGAAGGGGTGAATTAGGGTTTGCAAGTGTCTCACAAATGCTGTACCAAATTACAACCAAGATTACTGTAGGAGACTTAAATAGCTGTTTGAGATTCAGTCACGCAGACACTGGATTATTAAAATTTATTTTTCATTTACAGCCACACACAAACGCCGCCATGAGCATTTAGCTATTTCAGACTGTTCAACTCAAATAAGTGCACAAATCAGGTTTAATAAGATGCGCATTTACAAGCAATAAAACTAAACAGGCTGTCTGGATGGAATAAAAATATATGTGCATGTTGAATGGAGATGTTCGGAGAGAAGTGAGGCAGGATCATTAGGCATATTTGACAGAGCCAGGTGATGTGATTGCACTATCAAACTCACAAAAAGCAATTAATAAATCATTATACCAGGCCATGGATTAATAACAGAGAGAAAACTCTATGTAGCAGTGCGGCGCTTCAATCAATTACGCTGATAAAAGGCGCTCATTTTGGATCGGATGATCTGGGGGAGGAGGGAGGACGTCTAGACATAAAGCTGTGTGAGTCATGTAGTACTGAGGACAAACCCTGGCAACCAAATTGGAACCACCTTGTCACATTTAATCTGTTTTCATCTCAGCCCCCTGCTGCTGTGTCTCATGTAAAACCCTGCTCTAGCTACAGAACGACTGTCTATGTCTACGGTTGGAGCCATGAGATCATTACATGGGAAACAATATCTATGACATGGCAGGTCACAAGTTTCCATTAAAGGTATATGTTTGAGGAAGCACTTTTGTTTGGATTTTAATAAAACCCAATAGGGGTTTTTCACACATGACCCGGAAACAGTTTGAAATGACTGATTTTGTGTATTGTTTCTTCTGGTTTACTTGTCAACAGTGGCTGAGGTCACATCAAAGTGTTACTGCTGTGTGCCCCAGTGTACATCGAATAAACAAAGGCAACTATATTTAAGTTTTCACGGTTTTCCTTCAGATTTCGTTGAGAAGAAGAAATGGGTGATTGAAATTCATCAAGATGAGGAGCTGGACTTCAGAATCCAATCAGGAAGTACGTTTGTGTGTAACAGGTGTCCTAAACACTGGCATTTCTGGGACGAGGATTACCAGGGAAACATCAGTGATACTGTGAAGGGAATCAAGAGGTTAAAAGTAGAGAAAACGCCAGTGTCCTCCGACGGGTAACCTGCAAAAAACATGTGGGGATGGAAAGAAAAAAAAAGAATTTTCATGGGTACGGGCCTGGGTAAAATTAAACAAAATGCAGGTAGGTAGCAGGCAAGGAAGCGTAAAAAATGAAAATAATTCGCAGGACATTTAATTATCATCTAATTTGACTGTGGTTGATCCACAGCCGGTTTGTTTAATTGTGAAGTGAACTTCTTCTCTGTTTATCCAGCCACAGATGTCATTGTACAGCACATATTAGAGATTTATTGATGGCGTGTGTTTTAACCAAAAATAAAGCCATTAATAGTGAGTTACTGTGTAGACAATGTGTTTAATCACAGGTCGGGTCAGGACTTTTAACCTCTTGATTCCCTTCACAACATCACTGATGTTTCCCTGGTAATCCTCGTCTCAGAAATGTCAGTGTTTAGGACACCTGTTACACATGAATGTACGTCCTGATTGGATTCTGAAGTTCAGCCCCTCATCGTGATGAATTGCGACCACCCATTTTTTCTTCTCAACTAAATCTGAAGGAAAACCGTGAAAACTTAAATATAGTTGCCTTTGTTTATTCGATGTACACTGGGGCACACAGCAGTGACACTTCAATGTGACCTCAGCCACTGTTGACAAGTAAACCAGAAGAAATGATACACAAAATGAGTCATTTCAAACCGTTTCCGAGTCATGCGTGAAAAACCCCTATTATATAAGTAGTTATGTAGGAAAACCTCTGGACTCTGATGTTTGTGCCCACACAATGGAAGTTTTAGACAAATTATTTGTCTTTGTTACATGGGTTTGTGTTTAGTCAGATATTTTTTAGTGCCTTTGCTTACATAAATACACATGGGTGCTACTCATCAATGCTCACCTCAAGTTTTCAGCAAATTTGCGACTACTGGCAGACTACTCAATAATAAACCTTGTTGTAACCAAAGACAGATTGTTCTCCTACAGCTTTTCCAAAGTTTGCTCTACTGGTTACAGTAGCATGTGTTAAAAGGCATCAGTGGAGCCAAAGACCTGAACCATCAGAGACAGACTGAATCCTCTTAGATGTCCTCTGTATCCTCTATACCACAGGTGTAAGACATGCGGCCCGGGGGCCAAAACTGGCCCGCTGAAGGGTCCAATCTGGCCTGTGGGATAAATTTGTGAAATGCAAAAATTATACTGAATATATTAACAATCAAGGATGTAAAAATAATTTTAGGTCATTTCAACCTAAGTTGGGTCAGACCAGTAAAATACTATCATAATAACCTATAAATAATGAAAAACATTTTTTTTTACTAAAACAAAGAGGAAAAAACAAGTCAAATACACAAAAATGTTTACATTTAGACTAGCCCATTTATAAAAAAAATGTGAACCAGAACAAATATGAACAACCTGAAATGTCTTAAGAGAAGTATGTTGAATTTTAATAATATTCTACCTGTTATTAAATATTTAGTGCATTTGTAGATCCACTGTGATCTGTAAATTATAATGTACATGTGTAAATGATAAGCTGAGGCAGAATATTGTTAAAATTACACTTATTTTTCTTTAGAATTTTCAGGTTGTTCATGTTATGTTTGAGTACAGTTCGTAGATGTAAACATTTTCATTTCAGAATTTGACTTTTTTTTTTAACTCAAAAACAGAGAATACTTTGGAGTTCACATTATTTATCAGTTTTTATCCTGTTATTTATATTATTTTACTGGTCCAGCCCACTTTAGATCATTTTAGGCTGTATGTGGCCCCTGAACTAAAATGAGTTTGACACCCCTGCTCTACACAAATAAAATGTGTCTTGACTCTGTCTCCCCTCCCTCCCTGTCTTTGTTCTTCCAGAACGCAGATGACCTCTTGGTAGCATCAGCTGAGTGTCCTAGTGATGACGAAGATTTGGAGGAGTGTGAGCCTGGAAATGGTGAGTCAACTCAGGGAGTTCTGTGTTCATAGTACATGGTTTCTAAAACAAAGTGCAGCCTGAGAAACAAACCTAAAGTACAAAGTACTGCCTAACTCAACTTTTCTATGACACTGTGTGACTGAAGAACCCTGTGAATGCAGCTCTGATTGGCCAGATGTGCACCCCAGCCCATTTTCTTATTGGTTTCAAACAGGCAGGCAGCCGCGCTGTGGTCCATCAGTTGCTCAGCCAAGTGGTATTATCTGGCATTTACCCAGCTGTTCACCAATCTCCTGTCCCAATTTTAACAAGGCAGGACAGTTTCAACGTGGAAACGTAGCTTGTTCTGTTGAGCACACAGCTGCAGCCTGGCAGGTCCAGAAGCTGAGGCAGCGTTAGTGTGAACAGTGGGTCAAGAAATGTTCTGACATCATGACAGGAGGTGGAAGTTAAAGGCCATGTGTTCCACTCTCTGCCTGTGTGGTCTCCAGCTCTATAAAGCTGACCACAACTCGAAAATTGTCAAGAACCACGTAGATCGGAAGGTGCCGTTAGTGTTGCAGTAATTGCTAGTGTTAGCCAGTAGGAAAGATTTTTGAAATGATACCCTCAGAGATTTGCATTTGATGTTCTTTTACTCAATTTTTATGACAGCGTTAAAATATTAAGCTTGGTCTTCTGGAAAATGTGAGGAAAAGTCAATATTGGTCGATGAGTTTTTAGATGTACACTGTAAACCCACCTGAATGCTTGGTTCTGACAGAGGAGTGAGACTAGTATTTACTGTATGTACCTCTACTCTTTATTACATCCAAATGATTTATCCTTAAAAGTAGCTTCACCAAATAAATCAATCAATAAATAAAATAATGACAGTATTTATAAGGCACTTTCCCTTCAAGTGCTGTACAACAAATACAACAAAACCCAATAAATAACTAACAAAAATGACAAAATGAATAACAAAACATTTGACAGCACTTAACACTCATGCTCAGTAAAACAATATAATTTCCTTTTAGCTTTCAGTTACAGTTTAAAGCAGTACTCTGAAGTCTTGGAGTGTTGATACAACTGTGCATGTTCTTTGTGTCACTCAGTCCCTAATACATGTTTCATGATATTTATAAAAAAATTTAAAAAAAAAAAAAAAAAGCACAAAAAGGCAGAGGACCTCCATCGTGCCGTTCTCCCCGTCTTGCATAGACTATTTTTTTTCCTGTGCTGTTTCTATAAGTTTATCTCTGGATTGGGGCTTACTGGTATTAACAGAATATAGTGACCGTAAATGGAAGGAGATTATAGCATTCGGTATGTTTGTGAGAGGAGAAACTGATCTGAACCTGTGTTGAGGAACTCGAGTGTAGCATCCTCCTGCGGTTTTCTCTGTAGGTGGTTGGGACCGAAATAGAGACTCAATTCCCTTCTTATCGAAAGGAGAAATGAGAGTTTTTCGGTGGATGCTATGCCCAGGCTTAATCTCTCATGGGGAAACACAGCTCTCTCTCTCTCTCTGTGTGTTTGTGTGTGTGTGTGTGTATGCCCACACAAACACACATACAGTGCCAGACATGCTCACCTTTCCAGACAGACACTTGTCTCTCTCACTCTTGTGGGTGTAAAGTTTTCTCTCTGCAGCTGTCTCTTCTGAGAAACAACAAGCACACTCGTGCACATGCACACACTCCGTATCACACCTTCCAGATGCCAAGAGAATTCCAGCAAGACAAGCCAGAAGGGTCGGATAAGCCTCGGTGAAAAGTGTGGACAAGGAGGAAGAATCAACATTGTCCACTAAACATGTAGCCTCTCCATCACCGTTCGGCAAACACAAGCCTGTGGTCATTGTATGATAGGAGCAATTCCCAGTGTTTTCAATTACACATGACATGCGTTATGGAACTGCCTTCAGGAGGGAAAAAATAATTCTCCACACAGCTGGGAGTTTGTACTAGAGGAACGAAATGTGACTGCTGTGAATTCATGGCCATCATTTTTCAGATACATTTACCTGCGGCTATAGCGCTATGCACAGGTCAAGGAATGTCGCCTGCTTTGTTGCATCGAACACAATCGAGTATTTAGCGCTCAAACATTAAATAATGACCGACCCTCAGTGAAGCATTCATTGACTAAAAGGGAGTCTCAGTGGTGCGCTGGCCGATGGTCTCATAGGTGATGCAAAATTAGATAAATAATGGGACACAGAGTAGGAAGATGGAAAAAAAAAAGACCTGAGGAGGCGTTGGAAGGACTGGGCCGTGAAGACCTGACCCTCATTGAGATTTGTGTCACGTTCTCTTGCGCTGAAAGCAGAACAGAGAAACGAGGAGAGACTGAGATCCAGAGAGGAGGAGGAGGAGGAGGAGAAGAAGAAAGCTTGCAGGAGAGAGGAAAGAGGAAGTAAAGAAGAGGATGTGAAATTGAGAGAGTGAAATTCCTGTGAACGATTCCTGCCTTTCCCACCAGGCTAATTAAACTTTGACTTTGTTGGGGAGCTTTAATTACATCACCCAATTAAAGCTTTAGTTTGGATCCTCCAGTGTTATTAATGAGCCTTCATCAGAAGAGCAACAGGAGCAAGGACGTGAGGACCTGGATTACCAACATGAAACATGTTCTAGAGATTGAGTGATGAAGCGAACATGCACATTTAAGACACTTACCCTTTCATGTACGCACTCAGAAGTTTGTACTATCACATGAAAACTCATCTACACATGCATAGAAACTTGTCAAAATACTATTTATATTCACAGTATATTAATACAATTAGAGAAGATAGAGTACATGTCAGAGGAACAGTAAACATCTTTCCTCCAACAAGCGCTGCTTATTAATTTGCTTTTATTTCCTCTCTTTATTTGAGTTGCTGTCTTTTCTCTACCTAAGCACCACCTCACTTTCTTACATACTGATCAGTCCCAGGATGCTGTAGGCGCAATATGGTTTTTACTCTGACAAGATCAGAGCTTAGAAGAGCTGCTCAATAATTCATCAGACGACACGCCATAGGGACAACCTGCAAATGTTCCTTTTAGGTCGAGGAGTAAAAGGGATTGGGTGATGACAGATGACCCAGTGTAACTCAGAGCAGGTGTGGGATCAAGCCCACGCTGCTCCCTAGGTTGAGGTGTCAGTTATTTGTCATTATGATACTTTATTGATCTATTTTTGCTGACAATTGTTCACAAAAGTTAACAGCTCCAGGTCATTTTCTACAAGGACAAAAGATAAGCCCTAGTACCAACAAATCGAGGAGCAGTGGCAGTGAAGTTTAGGTATCAGATCAATGTATCCGATCAAAGGTATCTGATCTTTCAGCGTCCCCCATAGCCTTCTGTAGTCCACATGCACAGTATTTTAACTGTGTTTGATATGTAAATAGACTCTTCTGACATCTTTGGTACGTTTAATCGTTCAGATAAAATTCAGTTCCATTTTATCTCATTTTAAATCTGGACAGCTGTTTTGGTTGAATAAAAGATATAGACCAATCTTAGTTTTTATAGATGAATTAAATCTCACCTAGTAACTACTGGAATTTACTATTTTATGTGGAAATATCAGGAATATGAGGAAGAAAAATTGCTGTGATTGAACTTGCTTTTTACTCTTTAGAAAGACTGAGGAACAAAATAATAAATTACAATGTGTCATAGTGACTATAAAATATGTGCATAACAAATATTCTAGTCTGTATTCAGGTCTAATTCTGTAATCTCTTTAAAAAACAAAACAAAACAAAAAAAGCTATTCAAAGTCATTTACATAAGCCAACAAAAGTATGAGCTCAATATAAGACAAAACAAATGAGAATTAAAAAGTAGAATAAATGAATAAATAGACAAAGCCGAAAGGCATGAAAACACTTTATATATATATATATATATATATATATATATAAGCAATAAATTAAATTAGCAAAACTTTAATTAACTAATGGACAGTTAATAGTGCTAAACACATATATTAATTTTAGAATGCTGATATAATCTTCAAAATCTTCAATGTAAAATCAGATGTTAACTCACTTCAAGAAAAGCAAAGGTTTGTTTTAATTGAACCGCTTTCCTCAGCAAGACGCCTTTTTCCCACTTCAAACTGTAAAGAACTATAAATGACTATCATAGTCTCTCTGGGGAGCAGGCTACAACAATCAGTCTGAGGCATTTTTTTTTCCCCATCACCTGTATTTTCCAAAAGCAAATTAGTTTTGTTGCAATTATTTTGATAAAAAAAAAAACATGTTGGACAAAAAAGAGGCAAAAAACAGAGAAATGTCAGGTGTATTTAGTCGGAGGACGATGATGAAAGAAAACCCCCCTAAAAAATACCACTATTAGCAAAATTAAGCAAAATAATTAGTAGTACCATTTGTGATTGGCTTGTTAGATGTCACATGACCAGTGGCAGTGGGAGGTCTGTGGAGCTCAGGATCTGGGTACTAAAGGTAAACTGGGAGTAGACAGCTGAAGTCCTGTCCATTCTGGTGAGCTCCATTGGACCGAGGTTAGGAAAAATACAATCAGTGGTCAATGGTGAGAGATAAATAACATATGTCTGTCAATGTACAAGATAATTTAAGGAGCCAAGGAAGTGATGACTGGTAAAAGATAACAGACACGTTTAGTTTAGTGTTAAAGAGCTGAATGGACTGCCTGTTCAGTTATGTGATCCACACCACCAACACCAATACAGCCACTGCTTTGGTACATTCCACCTCATTCTGAAAAGTGCTAGAAGAGGCAAAAATAACAACAGTCTGATTATGTTGAAGCTGCAAATACATCTTCAGCAACTCTGAACAGACCACGGAGAGACACCTCTGTGACTTTCTCATGCGTAGTCTTTCTGTTTATGTATTTTCAGTCTGACACTTAAACAACTTTATAATAAACTGACTTTCTACACTTGTAAAAATGATGTATAAATCAAACATGATCAAAAAACGAGACTATAATACTTATTTTTTATCAAATTAATGTTCCATGGGGCACAAGTGGAGGGGGGGGGGCTTTGGACTTTATTACTGTCCTAAAACTTCCCTCTCCAATCTGTGTCCCTCTGAGCCACTTTACCTCAGAATCATGATTTTATCAGGTTACAACTTATAGAATCTAGATTTTTTACAACACAGGTGAGGAGCAGAAGCAGATGTTTCACACCCTTTCACACTACTTTAATTACAATTTGCTGAAAGTGCTAATTAATTATCAAGCACTGCAACTTTAATGTCTCTGGGGTTACATCACCATCACACAGAAGCGTTAAAAGCATATGCATATACGTCTATGAAAGGTGTAACTTAATTACCCTCAGGAAAGAACACATGACAAATACAGGGTGTATAGAAAAAAAACCTATACATTTTGAAAAATTACCCTGTATAGTATAATTAATGCTGAAATAGGTTATGGTTATAGACCACAAGACATCAACAAAATGTGCCTATGTTAAAATTTATTTATTTATTTAAAACCATTCATTCTTTTAATATATTCAATATGTAAAGCAGTATATGACTTTCATCACTAATATTTCTTCAAATTTGTAAAATCTGAGCGATAGCCTAATTAACAGTAAACCATAAGTCTTTTGGTGATTATGCACCAAAATCACTTCCCTCATGGTGAATGACTTCGAAGTGTATTCCATTAAAATCCGTCTTTTTGTTTACATACCAAACCGATATGTCACTTGGGCGTTTTCGGAAATTTTGAAGTGCATTGTGGGAATGGGAATTCCACACAGCCGCAGTATGGCCGCAGCAGGAACAAACATGGAAGCAGCTTCATTGCTTCTTGCTGCTGCGTGGAATTCCGAAAAAGCCCGAGTGATGGTTTGGTTTCAGTTTGGTATGTAAACAAATGGACGGCTTGTGATGGAGTACACTTTGAAGTTGTTCACCGTGAGGGAAGTGATTTAGGTACGGAAAGACTCATGGATTAGTAATAAGGAAGCTATCACTCAGGTTTTACAAATAAGAAGAAAAATTAGAATGAATGTGTTCAACATGACCCCACTGATCACCTGGTCCAGGAAGGCTGAAATCTAAAACAGAAAGGTGCTAGAGCGATGAATTCTGATAGGTTTCCGTGAGGGTTAGGTTCATACCCTTAGTGAAGTTCAACACCATGCTAATAATACAGTGATAACTAGAAAAGCAGTCAGAGAGTGCAGACCTCCACCAAGGCAGATCAGCCCACACACACACACACACACACACACCACCAAAATGTAATCATTTGGTACTTGTGCCAGTATCAACATTTCCTGAAAATTTCATCCAAATTCGTCCATAACTTTCTGAGTTATCTTGCTAACAGACAGACCAATAAACAACGCCCCCCCACCACCACCACCACCACCACCCCCAATCACCACCAAAATGTAATCATTTCGATGGCCAAAATACAAAACCTCCTATCTGAAAAAAAAACACTTTTTTCAGGAAACAAAAAAAACGTGGATCCTGGAGGATTCTGTTGGGTTTCTGTAAATTGGCTTAGAGTCTGGTTTTGGCCAACTCTATATGTAAAGTGTCATGAGGTAACTTTTGATATGATTTGGCACTATATAAATAAAATTTGATTGATAGTTTAGTTTTATTATAGTATGGTCTTTGTTGTTGTTGTCAGGTGACCTTCATGTCATAAGAAAGGGCGGGATTATCTTGCAGATAGACTGAAAATATGGAGTCATCCTTGTTCTCACCATTTAATGTGAAAACTCTAAAAATCTAAAAATTTGTAGATAGGAGGTTTTGTTTTTTGGCCATTGATTTGTTCCTTGTACCAGTATCAACATCCATAACTTTTTAAGTTATCTTGCTAACAGACAAACTAACCCTGTCATCCTTGGTGGAGGTAATAACACTTTTTTATTTAAAGGCACCTGTCAAAACTCAATGTTGCTGTACAAATGTTAGAATAAGATCAATAAAACAATACAACCAAAGGAAAAACACATATGACATGGCCACTGCTCAACGAGGAGCACAAGAAGTATAGATCTTTTTCTGTGGGCAGGCGTAAAAAAAAAACACTCTGAGCGTATTATACAGACAACATTTAGGATTGATTCATGGAACAGGCTTGTCCTCAATATAGAAAATTCATGAATCCAGTTTTGAATGTACTTCCTGTTGTACAATGATAAATACGATTAATGCCATTATTCAGACATAGTACCTGATGGAGGGCATTTGTCTTTATTAAATAGTCTAATACGGTAAATGTATGCTTGTAGCCCAATACCTAAGTATCAGACACACTTTCCCAAAGGAGACATGAGGAGACGGTTTGGATGAAATATGTGTCTGTTCTTCTTGTTCCAGGAGAAAGTGAAGTGACCTACGCTTTAACCTCAACAGCTGTGAATGCCAACGGCCTAAATTTCTCTCTTCTTCTGGCTTAAGCCAATATATGACTCTGGGCTAGATGTGTGTGTAGGGCCTCATCCGTTTGTGTCAACATAAATCAATTTGCCTGAAAGCGACAGCATTGGTAAACTGTTTATCTAGTTGGATGTGTGAAGAAACATTTCTCCTGCTGTCCGCATTATATGACCATAATTTTACCTATTGTGGCACGACTTTAAAGCAAGGGAAAATATATTATGCTCGGACACGCTGCTGAATTTTTCATCTGCAGTCTAATCAAAGCTGAATTACAGAATGCTCTAACTCCAAACAACCTTTTTGCTCTAAATATTTCAAATGGATATGAGCGAAGCAACGTGATCGGCAGAATAATGCTGTTTGTCAGAAGACCAACATAGATGCATCAGTATCCATCTGCCCTGTTCTCATTCTGTGTAAATAGAGGGGGGGGGGGGGGGGGTGAGTCATACAGGCAGCGCTGAAGAGTGGCGTGTGGGTAAAGATAAAGAACAAAATATTCATCATGTGGGCTAAACATGGTTCCATTGCCTCAGCTGTTCCAATCAATGGAGTCAAACTAAATCAATCAGGCTGAATATCTCCGAGTCGCTCTCATTTTAACGCTTACATTATTGTTACTCTGTTAGAGAAAGAGACGCCCACATTGTGAAATCAGGCCTTGTGTATTTTTTTTTTTAACACCTTTTGGATCAAAGCCGGTCTCAATCAGGTCTGGCTGACAGAACCGGTGAGTCAGCCCAGAGAAAGCAGTTGGACGTTAAAGAAAATGTTGGTTCGCACCTTGTGCCAGTGTTGAAAAATAGCTAAATATAATCTGATAGCTCGGGCTGGTGTTGACAACTCCTCCATGTTAGAAATCCAAATCCTGGGTATCCTCTGATTTTATATTTGTTCGTGGTTCTTGGCAGCTTTCAGCAAAAAAAAAAAAAAAAACTACATTTACAGCGTCATGGTTTGATACCTCCTCAAACCAGCCAAGCTGCAGTTTCCATCCGTGTCTCACATGTAGTAGAGCTTTTATTGGCAAGAGTCTGACAAAGTGAAAGGTGTAAACACAGGGGTTATGACTCAGTGTATTATAGTACTGCAAGCAAGGCATTGAATTGTGATTTTTTTAGGTCTAATTTTAGGAAAAGTGTCAAAGTATAAAGAAAACCACCAAAAAAAGCAGAGCAATTTTTTTTTAAAGTTGACTTCAGTGTCAGCATGCATTGCAGAGAGAAGACAGAACACAACACTGCAAACTAGTAGATGTGACTGTATATCACAAATATTTACATCTTTAAAAATTTGTAAAAAAATCAATAGTGTCACACAACATAATCCCATAAAAAATATTTTTAGGTGAAATGTAATGTATACTATATGATGTCTCTGATTAGGTGCTGTGGGTATTTATACATGATATTATGATTTGACACTGACATTGACTTTTGAGTGCTTTTGGATATAAAACATCAGTACGTTGTCATGTTATCCTGTTAAGCATCTGTGTGTAATATTTTAACAGTTAAAGGCTACACTTTTGAGTTATGAGCAAAACTCTGTCTTACAAGGACACAGTGACCTTGACCTTTTCTAACAAAAATTCATCCTCAAGTCCAAGCAACTGTTTGTGGCAAATTAAAAAATAGATTGCAGTCATAAGAACAGCCATTCATTCAGGAACCTAAAAACATAATGATCTCCTCCACGGTTGCTGCCACAAGATATATATGAAAAATGTCGATGTGTCAGTATTCTGGGCCATCCGTCCACCTGAGTCTGGGTGTTAACTGAACAATCAGTGCTGCATACAGTGAAAAGAGGGTGCAGTCACAGGGAAGGGTGAGCCAATTGAAGCTGCTGATTGGTTTAGACTGTGAGTGGGGCATGCTTAGGTCACACAGCAGGAAATGAAAAGATGGTTCACTTGATAACCACAGCGCTGAGATGTGCTTCAATCTGTGTATGAGGGCTGTGATTCATTTCTTTGGAGCAGCCACTGCCTGATGGTCATACTGAAGCTGCCCTCAGGCTTCAGCTCTGTCTCAGACACAAGAGGAAAGCAGAGTGGTGTGAGTGCTTTGCTGAAATGATCACCTACTTTCGGACGTTTCTGAGTGTCATTTTTGTTGGTTCTGAATATCAAAAAAGAATCTTCTACGGGCTGCACTCAGTGTTTCCTGTGGAATTGATGTCTTGGTGTGGCAGTGTGTCTTTCATTAGGGGGTCGGCTGGTTTTTCCCCCAGTATTATTTTTGTACTTGCAGTGTTTTCGCACATGCACACTAAGTGGGTAAATTTGGTGCATATTATTTTTATCCCAACTAACTGTAGTTTTGAATATCCAAGTAAAGTGAAATTCACTAGAGTAAATGATAAATAAACGGGGTAAATTCGGTACGACCGGTTTCATTCTCAGATCTCTACCAGATGTTTATACCAAAAAGAATGCATTTGCACATGCCCGACAGTTTGGAGCATGTGCATAATTCTCAGGGGGTAAAAAAAAACAGGTAAAAATTGTAGTGGCATGGAGCGCACGCAGCTTCTTATTGAAACTAGTAGGCCTATAGAAGTCTAATGCGACAGTGATGATTTTTTTGTATCAAATGTACAGTGTGGCAACAAGGATTTTGCCGTGGTGGTGCACCACAGCAAAACCTTACCAGCAGAAACGCTGCTGCGCTGTAGGTTTATATAAAGCAAATTTTAGACAGAAAACAGTCAGGATATGCAGTGCTCCCGATTCTCCAAAAATAGAGGGGTGTTTACTGGAACAGGACCGTCTAGTTGCAAAGTCAGCCACATGCAGTCTAAGTGGGGCACAGTGTGAGTGGAGGTAACTCCTCCACCAGTAATAGGTGAGCTGTACTCTGAGAGGCACGTATCAAGCTTGAAATTGCACTTGCAGCATCTCTAGCACACAGACAGATGGTGAAGATGAGATAGTCACCCTCAGTTGTGCATGTACATACTGTTTCCCAGAACAACTACCTCTCAAGTCTTGAAAATAGTTATTTTTTCCTTCTAAGACTTTGAGAAGTCATTCCATGAAACTTAAGATATATATTTTTTTATTGTACTAAACTTCCAAAATCCTGCTGTATGTTGTTGTTCTTTGTTCCTCAAAAGTGCCACGACACTCTGCTGTCCTCTCATCTGCCACGGTGAAACACAGTCCTCAAACACAGAGAAAAGTATAATTGAGAAAAATAACTTGGCCATTGCCATGGAAACTAGCCTTTCCAGCAGTGCTATTGAAATGAAAAGTTAGAAACAGGCTTGAAAAATTACTACATTTTTTTCCTTTACAGCTCTCACATTTTCCTTCATTTCAAGGCCTGTTTGACTGAAGTGTGTTGTTATATACTAATGTTTGGTGGCTTTGTAATCTGCTGCATCAACCTCTGTAACAAAGCCTTTGCCATTTTTGAGTGAAAATGTATGGTTGTACAACTGACAAGGTTTGGGGGGGCTCAGGGTCTGGGGTACTTGAGTGAAACTGAGCTGACTAAAGCCAAACTGGGAATTATTACCCTCCTAAAACTTCCCCTTACACTTCCCCATCATTCCTGAGCTGTTTGATCCACTTCCTGTCCCACTGAGTCACTCTGATTTACCTCACCAAATGAACCAAGAGCCAGAGTCATGATTTTATGCTGATGATGTTGGCATTTCTTTGGTCATGTTTTGCTATTACCTTTACCTTTTTTCCCCCCTAAGATGTGCCATTTATCTAATGCCCCCTGCCATGTTTCTCAATTGTTTCCTTGACTGTGACCCTGACAGCATACAGAGAATTGAATTAACATGTAGTGTATGAACAGTTACTGATATTCTATGTTCTGTTAACGTACTACTCTGTTTAACACTTTCCCCCGCTGAGCTTTGATGGAAAATTCCTCCTGACTGAAAGAATTCTACACCCAGCAATCTGTATTTAACATGGGTGTTCATTGTACAATGGGTGAAAATCTGACTGTATGACTGAATTCGGGCTCATTTAGAAGAATTTGATACTTTACTGCTATTGGCTCTTAAAGAAAACCATCACTGCCCCATATTTAAGTGTGTTTGCCAGAGAAGTGGGCATGTGGGACCTGTGTAAGAAAAGGAACAGTGGTATTTAATACTCTCACAATGTGCAGACGGTTTGGGTTAGAAATTAGGGGCATCAGTTTCTTGCAGCCTCTCCTAAGGGTTTGCATACAGATTAAGCTAATTAGAAATGAGCCATAGAAACGTCTATGCCTAAAGGGGGGGAAATGAATTCAGCCCATTTTTCATGACAAGTAAAAAAAAAAAAAAGAATAACTCAACAATATTTCCATCCAATAAGAAACAAAACAGGAGAGGAGGTACGGTACAGAAGGGGTGGGAGTTGTTTAACACTATCCGAGAACAATCTTACACAGCTTTCTTTTTGTAATTTTTTTTTTCATGCAAAAATCATGCGGCCAATTTGTTGATGTAAGTGACCTGAACCTCGTGGTTTGCTATCTTATTTAACCAATCACAGCAGAATCATCTGAACGTTAGAGTAGTAAGTTTAGGTCAGACTAGAAAGTTAGCAGTGAAGGATAGGTTGTGTAATTCAATGTTATTTGTAATCTTTTATCTTGTAGTAGTGAAATAACATGTAGGTCTTTGTTGTCTAGGGAGTTAGGTCAGAACAGTCAGAACCAGGTGCAGGATAGCATATTTTCTTACATCTTGTATTTTAGTTTAGTTGGTAGACAGCGTTAGTCAGCATATTAACTTCTTAAATAGAACAGACTAAACTTGTAGAACTAACCTCATGTTAAGTTTTAGTGCTGTTCTAATACTGGTGTTTCTGTATTCATTTGAACTGTTTTTCTTTTGTTGATTTGTGGGTGGTCTCTCTCTCTCTCAGGTGGGCTCTAACACTGTTTTCCTCCGTTCTCTCTTTCTTGTCCTAGGAGGTGAATTAGTGTTGCCCATAATAACGGTGGACTCCCTAGACCCCCCATCCATCGCCACTCGCTACCCAGTAATCCCCCCGCCCCCCACCACCTACCGCCCCTTCCTCACCCTGCTCGAAACCACCAAAGAGTCCCTCCCCTTGCCCAATGGCCGGCCCCCCTGTCCCATGGACCAGGAGGACTGCGAGGAGCCCATCGAGGTGTCGGCATACGGCTCGGGGGAGATGACCGAGTCGGATGACGAGGACTATTACAAAAACAGAAACTCCCCCCTGGTCACCGACAGGACTGTCCTTCCTCCTCCCCCGGCCGTCGAGGGTGGCGTCCAGAACCCTCGAGACCGCCATTTCTCCCGCTTCCCCAACTCCAACCGCCCACCTCTCTCCTCCACCCCTACGGCCAACCCCGACCAGCTCAACCCGCGAATCAAGCCGGCCGGCGGCGGCAGCAGCAGTAGCAGCAACAACATCCCCGCTGGCAAAATGAACACCCGAGATCAGGTGCTGCTGCCGCCGGCCCACCCCTCGTCAGACCCAGGCCACCGCAGAGTCCCGGGAATAACGTACCCCCCAAATTTTCCCCATGTTCCCACTCCAGATCCCACGTCTCCTGAGAGGGGCCTCCCAGGAGCTGTGGAGGTGCAGCAGTCCAGCAGTACTACGGGGATGGTAGTGGGCATCGTGGCAGCCGCCGCGCTCTGCATCCTCATCCTGCTCTATGCCATGTACAAATATCGCAACCGAGATGAAGGCTCCTACCAGGTGGACCAGAGTCGTAACTACATCAGCAACTCAGCCACACAGAGCAACGGAGCCCTGGTGAAGGAGAAACAGCCCAGCACTGCCAAAACGGTCACCAAGAACAAGAAGAACAAAGACAAAGAGTACTACGTCTGAGGGAGCACTGCCGGGACACACAGAGACAGACAGCAGACGCACTTGGAGAAGGAAAGAGACGAGAGAGAGAAAGAGAGAGAGGGTGAAGAGGCAGTATACACAAAATGGCTAACATCCGCACAGTCATTCATTCATTCAGTATTGTCAGGTGGCCGTACAACTAGAGCGGTAAAAGCACATGAACGCTAAGTTCCATCACAGTCCAGTCCACACCGTTCAGCTTTTGTTTGATTGATTAGATTTCTTATTAACATCTACCATTGTGTGGATTTCAGAAAAGGCTAGTACACCTCACATCTCAACCCATACTGTGCCAACAACTGTGTACCACACACTGATAAAACAGTGATTTATGGGTTAGCATATGACAGGTTATTTAATAACTTGAGTACTGTAAGAAAGCACCACCATCAGTATTTGTGTCAAGGTTTGTACATTCAGAGGTGAGCTTATGGTGTAAGCCTTCACTTTGGACAGAATCAACATATTTTCCAACTAAGGTTGAATTATCAACTTGACATCCCTGTGTAAAATCAATATACTGCCATCTTACAGAAACACTGTGTCAAAACCACCTCGGTAAGTGTTCAGCATCTCTCACCTCTCGTTGGATCTCTCTCTCTCTTCCTCATTTGCTCGTGCACTCTGTTTCTCTCCTTGTCTACGGTGCTCAGCAGCCGATGCAACGTAAACTCTGCCGTGTTTCAAGCATGTAGTATTCATTTACGAAAAAGAGAAACTGTTTTTCTTTCTGTGGAGTTTAAAAAACAAAAAATATGATGATTGATGATCATAACAACCTTAAACGTAGCAACTATGTGAGATACCACCGCTCCAATCTATGGATGCTAACTTGTACGTTTAGCCGCCAAAAACTTTTTGAGGCCAAAAACCCTTGGTCGTCCTTTGTTCCAGCAGATCTGTGTCATGTGTTTCTGGGGCTCCGAGGTGCCCCCTAGTGGGCCAGCAGAGAAACTGTGTCACGTCCTTACAATTACTAATCACCGGAAAACAGAAAAAACCTCCAGCAAACAAGATGAACTCTGTTCTATATAATTATAAATATATGTATAGACGTTACAGAAACCTATGGACCTAAATTGTGAGCGTGTGGGAAAGAGAGCGTTCACACATTAGTGAGCAGCGAAGATGGACTTTAGGATTTTTGACGTCAGAACACTTTAACCGCCTAAACTCCCCCAGACCCCTCCCCCTCATAAACAGTTTGGCTGATGAAATGCCTCGCTGCAAGACCCAGTCTCTTTGGTTTGCTCTTTTCTTTTTTATCTGAGTTTTCTCTCTGGAGAAATGAGAGACATTTTAGGGAAATTCTGAATTCGTCTTGCTGGAGTTCGACTGAGGAGAGAGCCTACCTTGCAGGTGAAAAAGCGACTGTGTCTTTCACCCCTCTCTAGCCTGAATGGACTGATGGCAGCCAATGGGCAAAGCAAACTGTGGAAGAGCACACAAACAAGGTGAACGCCAGTTCCCTGGAAGATGTACAACAGAACTCTAGTATTCCAATTTTCTCAACTCTAATAAAAAAGGAAACTGTACCATGAAAAGAAAAGAAAAATCCTGAAAAAAGTTTGTGAAATGTCTAAATATTTGACTCTCATCCCATTACTAAGAGAAATGTGTTTTCCCTACTATCATTCCTGTTTGGAGAAAAAATGACTGATTCTGGGAAACTGAAATTTTTATGTATTTTCTTTTGGTAATTGAACAAACGTGATTTGGGTTTTGAACATGAAACCATGCATTCTCTTTTTCCAGGGGAGCAAAGATACTCTCCTTTAATTCCATCCATCTGTCAACCTCAATCTATTTTTTATCCTGCACCCATTCCTTTGTTCTGGCAGATTGTACGTTCTCATACCCTGTGGAGAAAGCAGGCGCAACCCATCCTCCATCTTTTTTTTTTTTTTTTTGGTTTACTTTTATATCTATTTTTGTCTATATGGCTAGAGACAAGATGGCTGCCACTTCATTTGACAGGCTCCATCCATTCACTCCTGCCACTTTTGTCTGGTTTTTCTCTTTCTCCATTTCAAGCATACTCCTCCCAGTATCTTCCTGTTCTTTCTAAATGTTATTGTAAAGTGTTCCAGTGAGATGACTCTAAATATGTGTACATTAACAGAGGGAATACACTTGGTTATATACTTCTTACCTTCTGTGCAGCGTGGTCTCTTTCTTGCGTCCTTTACTTTCAGTCTGTCTGCATCTCACATATGGACCCATAGCTCATTTTCAGGATGAAATCTGATGTGTAGAAAACAAAACACAAACATTAAAAATATGCTGTAAACACAAAGAGTATGCATTAAAGCTGCTGCTAAGCAGGTCTTAACTCTAGAAAGAGCAAGGTGCGCTGTTTCTGGTCTCATAGTTCTAATATAGATGACAGTGGTACCAATCTTGAAACTAGCAACACAGCAAAAAACAAAACCAAACACTAATGTCCCTTTCAGACATGCACTCCTTTCTGTTCATCAATAACAAGTTAACATCCTTGTCAGATTGCTGTAAAAGTTGCAGACAAACTTTGTGACATTTCACGTATGACCTACACAGCGTGAATAATGGACCTGCAACAGTACAACACTCAAAGTGAAAGAAGACACATACATTATGTTCCACTTTTTACCTCAGTCAAAAAACACTACGCATAAAAGCCATTTAAAAAGTAAATAAGCAAAAACTGTGACACAGATTCTTCTATCAGCACAGTTGAAAATAAATATGTTTCCCTTGTGGTGTTGCTAATCTCAACAGCAAAAATTGACCTGGTTTCTTTCTTGAGTCACAACAACCGCATATTTTAATAAAATGCTTCATAAACAGAAGGGCAGCAAATAGAAATCCACCGAATCCCCCATTAACGTCATCTTTTACAAAGCCTGTGCACTGTTTGTCATAGGAAGCGCACACACAAAAGTTTTGGACCAACAAAAAACTATTGGTGGATGCATTGTGGGAAGTTAATTTCTCACCACAATCACAGAGCACATTTCACAAGCAAGTACCACCACCTCAGATGGATGGAATTACTGTTTGTGCATAAGTTCTAAATGGGTGTTTCTTGACAATGGTCAGGATGACAACGGCAGCAATGTGGGCGACTATTTGATAGCGGGGCAGGTAGGCATTTATCAGGATATGACAGGAAGGGGAGTATTTGAGGTGTGGTCCTGCTCCTGGAATTCAGATAAAATTATCTTCAATAATTTAAATCTTGAGCCAAAAAACAAGTTCCCTTTTCATCAGATACACAAGCAGTGACCTCCATGTCTGTACTGCTTAAAGCTATAAGTTCAACAGTACGATAAAACTGGTGAAGTTAGGTACACTACGAGTAGAACTGCACAATGTTTCGTTATCGCAATGTACATGTGCGCAATAGTCACATCGGAGGTCCTGCTATGTAGGAGGCAAATGACCTCAACGTGTTCTCATCTAATTTCAAGAGTACCTGACACACACAGTGCTCAGCGATCCACCAATCACAATTGTTCTTAATCAGTTTGCCAAAGCAGACCACGCCCCTGCACATGGAGTGAGTCGCTGGTAACAACATTGAAACCCCCCCCGATCACCACCAAAACTTAATCAGTTGTTCCTTGTGCCAGTATCAACATTTCCTGAAAATGTCATCAAAAATCATAACTTTTTGAGTTATCTAGCTAACAGACAGACAGACAAACCCCGATGAAAACATAACCTCCACCGTTACACTTGGCGGAGGTAATGAGCAACGAACAAGACAAACTCATCAAAAACGAAGACTTGGTGCCAAAAAGAAAAGCAACATCAGTTATCTGGAATTATTTCAGCTACAAGAAGGATGATATTGAAACACATGGTCTGTGTCGATAGTGCCTTGCACCTGTTGACACAACGAGAGGAAACACAACTACTTTGTTTAACCATTTACGTCGGCACCACACAGCTATTATATCCCCCTGAGTAGTTTTTCAAATCGCAATATATATTGCAGGGTTAAAAAAAAAAAAAATCGCAGTGTCACTTTTTTCCAATATTATGCAACCCTAACTATGAGTCAAAAGTTTGGACATACCTTCTCATTTAAATGTTATGAGATGGACCTCAGATGGCCAAAAAGTGCTCAGCATCACTGGGAACTCCTTCAAGACTGTTGGAAAACATTTCAGGTGGCTGCCACATGAAGATCATCGAGAGAATGCCAAGAATGTACACAGCTGTAATAAAAGCAAAGGGGTGGCTATTATGGAGAATCTAAAATGTGAAACATGTTTTGAGTTATGCCACTTTTTTAAAATATATAATTCCCTATGTGTTCATTCATAGTTCTGATGCCTTCAGTGAGACTCTACAATGTAAATAGTCATGAAAATAAAGAAAAACCAGGTGTGTCCAAACTTTTAACTGGTACTATATGTCTACAAAGGGACTCAAATAGACTCGGCCTTATACTGAAACATTCATATTTCATATTTTCTGTTCAGAGGGGGAAAAAAAGAAAAGTCAACTCCAAGTGCACCAAACATTCTAAACAATCCAAATCTGTTGTTGCACTGCCACAATGTGAAAATAAAAAACAACAATGGTAAAACATCTGTGATGCCGTGAATGCTGTGTCAGCAGAGGGACCCGCAGTAACAGAAAGTCAAAGAAAGCGGCTTTGGCAAGAAAATGGAAGCATAAAATGAATTGCCCAAGCAAAGCACTCCATCATAATAACTGGAGGAGGACAGAAGGAGGCGGTGGACCTAAGAACTAGTAGTAAGATTCTAAATAATATTCAGAGAGCTGCTACTGACAGGTGTCCAGTCAGACGCTGTAGTCTTTGAAGCCCAGACCGTACATAAGACATTCAGAAGCTGAACACACACAGTATCATCTGAGGCTTTTTAATAGTCTCAGTGGACAAACACTATTTCTTTAATGTGCAAATTGAATTTTCTAGCTAGTATACAGAGAGAGATGTAAGTATTCAACACTTGAAGTACTTTTTAGTTCACCACAGTTCCAGTGCAGCAGTTCACATGAAATGTTGATCAGGCAGTGGTCTTAACTGCACAAATTCACACACATCTAGAATTTGTAGCTTTGCAATCCATAAACATCACAGTTTAATGAGCTGGAAGGAAACTGTATTGAATACTATGTAAAATGCATTTTATACTTGGTGAAGACTTTTTTTTTTTTTTCCAAGGACACCTTCAAGGCACCTGTATGAAGAATCTAATGGCTTACATAGCTCAGGTGGGATTTAAGTCCATTTGTCACAACAGTCTCTAAATTATGGCTGCACACTAGAACACTGCAATATCTGTGATATTAAAAAAGACTTGAATTTTCACCAGAGGATTTAACTGTGGAAAGAATAAATCCTAGAGTTATTAAGGTGATTTTGTGGTGAGTGCTTCTGAAAAACAAAAATAAATGATGAAAAGGGAGTTGCTACTGTAGCGCAGAAAAAAATAAATGTGGGTGATGTGATTTTTAAGGCCAAATGTAATGCACCACATACTGGTATAATATGGTATTTTTACAGAGAGTGTGTTGCATCATGGGTTTTTTCTAGAATTAATGATGCCAGGCCAACAAGTGCATTTGAGTCTGAATGTGTTTGTTCTGTTAGAAAAGTGTTCAGTTCGTTTCAATGTGTTTTGTCAATGTTGATGAAGCCTCGATGAGTCAGATGCTTTCAGATTTTTCTCTACTGTGACTCGTAGAGACGCTGGTCGATGACTCCAAGTCGTTCAATACATCTGGTGGCAAATCTGGTTTCACACAGACGCAACAGTGCATAACACAACATTAGAGAACTTTCATGACATCATGAGTGCCATTAAAATGTTTTTGGATTGTTATAAAACTATGGGGGGACACATAAGTCATTATGTAAGTCAGTTACAATAATGGGAAACACGGATGTCACCAGCAAAAAAAAGCGTATCCAACAAGGGCTGGGTGATACAGGGTGGGGAAGCAAAATTTATAATGAACATTTAGTTGTTTTTTCTCAGCAGGCACTACATCAATTGTTTTGAAACCAAACATATATTGATGTCATAATCATACCTAACACTATTATCCATACCTTTTCAGAAACTTTTGCCCATATGAGTAATCAGGAAAGCAAACGTCAAAGAGTGTGTGATTTGCTGAATGCACTCGTCACACCAAAGGAGATTTCAAAAATAGTTGGAGTGTCCATAAAGACTGTTTATAATGGAAAGAAGAGAATGACTATGAGCAAAACTATTACGAGAAAGTCTGGAAGATACTATTAAAGAAGAATGGGAGAAGTTGTCACCCGAATATTTGAGGAACACTTGTGCAAGTTTCAGGAAGCGTGTGAAGGCAGTTATTGAGAAAGAAGGAGGACACATAGAATAAAAACATTTTCAATTATGTCAATTTTCTTGTGGCAAATAAATTCTCATGACTTTCAATAAACTAATTGGTCATACACTGTCTTTCAATCCCTGCCTCAAAATATTGTAAATTTTGCTTCCCCACCCTGTATAAGCAAACGGTACCATTAGAAAATAACATAAACCAACACTGTTTCAAGTGTTTTTGGCTGACAGTGTAAATAAAATAAACTATGAGGGAAATGTAAAACTATTTTGTGATAATTATCATGATTTTAATCACCCAGCCCTTCATCAACAACCTTAAAACTGGAGCAAATTATGATCCATCAGACAGACTTGTTTAGAAGATTAGTAATGGAGAAGACCCTGCAAAGATTCTTTTTTTAAACTCCTGCATTAGACGTACGTATGTTGTCTCATGTCCTGTATGTGACTACACATATTGCAATGATGATGCTGAAACTACATATATGATGCTGCCATGCTTCAAATCTTGAAGGTTCTTGGGGGTTTCTCAGTGGATCTGGATGGTCTCTTTCCATTCCCACTGAGCCATTCCATCAACTTTATTTTCTTCCTCTGGAACCAATCGAGGGCATCCTTTGCAGTAACCTGCCTGAAGGCTGACCGAATTCTCCCCCCCATCATCCTGGTGGATTGAAGATTCATCTCAAAAATGTCCTGGTACATGGCTCCTTCCTTTCATCTTCCCTTCAATAATATGGATTGTGTCAGTTCCATGAGAAGAGAAACAGCCCCATACCGTGATGCTTCCACCTCCAAACTTTACTGTTGGTATTTTTAGGGCAGAGCCGCCCCAGAAGACTCCATTATTGAAGAAAAAGTATGTTGAAGCTCATTTGAAGTTTGCTACACAACACATAGAATCACTGGCAAATTACTGGGAAAATGTAAACTGGTTAGACGAGACAAAAGTCTAAGTCTGGAAATAATAATATACGCCATGTTAGAAGGAGAAGTAGCACTGGCAAAGTCATCATACTACACTTATCAGAAATAATCAGGATTACTTTATAAAATAGTAATAACTGCCATTCACCTGTATTAGAAGAACTGGTGTAATCATAGACTGTCATTGAATTACACACAGAGGAACCATGATGCCAATTATTGGTTTTCAAACTAACACTTTGGGTCAATAGCTTGTGCCTTGACCATCACCATTGCTTTTTTGGAGTCAGAAGAGATCATATTTTGATTTAAAAAAAATGGGTGGACCTGTTGGGGTGTGACAGGTCAACAGCATCTGCAAGGGGTCAATGGTGAGCTAATGCTAAACACTACCATGCTGACTCACCCCAGTGGCCACCAGTGGTAGTACAACTTTAAGATAATTAAATTCACTGGAGCCGAGGTGCAAAATGTCTGCGAATTTCCACATTGTTTATATTGTTCGACTAAAGCTCTTTGGATCAGCATCTTGTTGCATCTCATTTTTCTGCTGAGTCCAATGGAGAAATTTGTTATTCCAACATTTCAATGATGAGCGTTTTTTTTTTGTAAATATGTTAGTCCATGCTTTATTTTGGTTTTGTACCTGGGTTGAATATTTCAGTAATGGGGTTTGTATATTTAGACATACGTGTAGTATAAAATGTGTATTCACAAAATGTGGGCAGAAATGTAACTTATTCTCTATGTTTCAAAATTCTATGTTATTTAATGAAGAGTTTCCCAACCTTTTTGAGCCACGGCACATATTTTATATCAGAAAAATCACAAAGCACACCATCAAACAAAAATGTCACAAAAACTATGCTTATTGAAATATAATGCAAATCTAGTCTGAATTTACTTACTCAGTGTGAAACCTGGGCCTGTTTAGTTGAACACAAAGCTGATATTCTTGCAGGAATTGAAGAAAGACACACATGAATCTTCTTTAACAGCTCTGAGTCTCTCTTTTTGGGGGTTGAGCACATCAGGGGTGCACAGGCAACATTGTCACTGGGCATTTGGCACAAGAAAGCTTTATCAACAGAACACAGTACATCGGGGCTGGTTCACTTTCACTTTTACTTTGCAAAGGGAAACAGGAGACTGTTGTAGTGGAGTGGATCATTGATGCGTACAGTCGTATGTATCTACAGTACAGCCCAAAAGTTTGGACACACCTTCTCATTCTTCGCATTTTCTTTATTTTCATGACTATTTACATTGTAGATTCTCACTGAAGGCATCAAAACTATGAATGAACACATGTGGAATTATGTACTTAACAAAAAAGTGTGAAATAACTGAAAACATGTCTTATATTCTAGTTTTTTCAAAGTAGCCACCCTTAGCTCTGATGACTGCCTTGCACACCCTTGGCATTCTCTTGATGAGCATCAAGAGGTAGTCACCTGAAATGGTTTTCACTTCATAGCTGTGCCTTGTCAGGGTTACTTAGTGGCATTTCTTGCCTTATTGATGGGGTTGGGACCATCAGTTGTGTTGTGCAGAAGTCAGGTTGATGCACAGCTGACAGCCCTATTGGACAACTGTTAGAATACATATTATGGTGAGAACCAATCAGCTAAGTAAAGACAAACGAGTGGCCATCATTACTTTAAGAAATGAAGGTCAGTCAGTCTAGAAAATTTCAAAAACTTTGAATGTGTCCCTAAGTGCAGTCGCAAAAACCATCAAGCGCTACAACGAAACTGGCTCACATGAGGACCGCCCCAGGAAAGGAAGACCAAGAGTCACCTCTGATGCTGAAGATAAATTCATCTGAGTCACCAGCCTCAGAAATCGCAAATTAACAGTAGCTCAGATTAGAGACCAGATGAATACCACACAGAGCTCTAGCAGCAGACACATCTCTACAACAACTGTTAAGAGGAGACTGCGTGAATCAGGCCTTCATGGTCAAATAGCTGCTAGGAAACCACTGCTCAGGAGAGACAACAAACAGAAGAGATTTATTTGGGCCAAGAAACCCAAGGAATGGACATTAGACCAGTGGAAATCTGTGCTTTGGTCTGATGAGTCCAAATTTGAGATCTTTGGATCCAACCGCTGTGTCTTTGTGCGACGCAGAAAAGGTGAACGGATGGATGCTACATGCCTGGTTCCCACCGTGAAGCATGGAGGGGGAGGTGTGATGGTGTGGGGGTGCTCTGCTGGTGACGCTGTTGGGGATTTATTCAAGATTGAAGGCAACCTGAATCAGCATGGCTACCACAGCATCCTGAAGTGACATGCCATTCCATCCGGTTTGCGTTTAGTTGGACCATCATTTATGTTTCAACAGGACAATGACCCCAAACACACCTCCAGGCTGTGTGAGGGATATTTGACCAAGAAGGAGAGTGATGGAGTGCTGCGCCAGATGACCTGGCCTCCACAGTCACCGGACCTGAACCCAATCGAGATGGTTTGGGGTGAGCTGGACCGCAGAGTGAAGGCAAAAGGGCCAACAAGTGCTAAGCATCTCTGGGAACTTCTTCAAGACTGTTAGGAAACCATTTCAGGTGACTACCTCTTGATGCTCATCAAGAGAATGGCAAGAGTGTGCAAAGCAGTCATCAGAGCTAAGGGTGGCTACTTTGAAGAAACTAGAATATAAGATATGTTTTCAGTTATTTCACACTTTTTTGTTAAGTACATAATTCCACATGTGTTCATTCATAGTTTTGATGCCTTCAGTGAGAATCTACAATGTAAATAGTCATGAAAATAAAGAAAATGCAAAGAATGAGAAGGTGTGTCCAAACTTTTGGCCTGTACTGTATATCACGCTGCTCACTTCCAGTACCAATCAGGTGAAACTGGATAATTTTCCATGGAACGCCTGATGATTTCTCATGGCACACCGGTTGGGAAACACTGGTTTAATGAATGTTGTTATTATTAGACCTATAGCGGTGACATAAAGTTAGGAGAATAGATAATATCAATTGCAGTAAATTTGGTTCACATTTACTGACAACCCTGGATTTCACAATGTGTTTTTTTTTTCTAATGTTTCTGGTTTAATCTTAAAAAGAGAAAATGAAGATTTGCAGCAGGGCACTCTGAAAACTTCTAGATAAGGACAGTGTGTTTAGAAGAATGGACTTAGATCCACCTGGGCACTATGAGCATCTTAAAGCTGTCTCTACTAACCAAGGTTTCTCAACCAAATATTAAATATGTTTCTGGTGAGTTTTACTTTATTCCTATGTCATTCACCTTTACGAAACATGTGTTTGTCCATGTACATTTCCACAGTTAATACCAAATTCTGGTCAAAACATGAATTGCTGCAATGGAACAGTGTTTAATTAAAAAACAAACTTGATGTGTTGATCATGTATTTCCCCACTGGAGTTACTTTAAAGAATAGTCATCTAAATTTCATTAGCCCTGTACATGTGTTCATGCATATTTTATGTCCCTGAAGAAATCAGAAATCAGTGAATATGACCAAAATACAAGCACATCATTGATACAATTAAAAAGATGAGAAATCAGTTCCGGCACGAGGCCCCAAATCTAACATTACGTGAAATTGGGAAACAAATTTTCCTCTACATTACTTCAACCAACTTGGGTTTTAAACAAGAGGATATTCAGCATTACTTGCTCCAAAAGAAAATAATGAGCTTCTAGAGTGGATATGGATTGCTTAAAATCACATCTGCATAAAGAGGCTTCTTTCATTGCGGTTCCAAACAAAGGAAAACTACCAAGAAAACCAAGTCCTGCAGCTCAGAGTTTTTTGTTTGTTCAGTTTACTTTGATCACTGCCGCAGTGTCAGTGCTGCTGTTGTGTGCACGCATTACTGTTGTGACCTACAATTGTGTTCGTCTTTAAAGAAAAAAAAAGTGAGGAGTCTTAAACTATTAGTATTATTTAACTGTGATGCAAACCACATATTTTAAAGCTGAATTAATGTAAAACTACAAAGCACATTTTTGTTCTTGTCGTATGTTGGTAAATTGAAAACTTAAAGGAGCTATGTTAGAATGTATTCCAAGTACGTAATCATAAAATGACCCTGATACGTATGTCACCAGACAATAAGGAATCATGTTCATTTCAAATACTGATATCATTGACAGTACTTGTCCAGCCAGAATATTTGCATTTGAAAAGCTAAGTGGCGGCCCATGAGTAATGTTTATGTGGTCATTTTGTGTTTTGGTGTGATGTTCCACCCATCACCTACCTCCCAATCACCAAGTCAGTAGTGTTTGGGCATCCGGGTTGCCAGTTCCCACTGAGCTGCAGCTGGAACATTTCTGATCACAAATGTCTGACGTTACTAAACCTAAAAGGCCTCGAGATGATTCCCAAATACATCATGACAAACTGAGAAACAAAACAAAGATTTGTATAGGAGATGCTTTTGAAAGATGGAGACAGCTAAGAGCGAAGAAAAATTTGACTGACGCCGAAGTAGCTAATTTTCTCCTGGACAGGTAAGATTCAGCTAAGTTTGACTAACTTAATTGTACTTATTATAAGCACGGACATTTCAAATATTCTTTACAGTCAAATAACATTATGCATGTTGGTTCATTATACGTTAGCCCATATGCTGGTGGGTCATCAAACTGACCTGGTAATACATTATTAGAGAAACAAAAACAGTGACTCGTTATTGCTAACATCAGGAATGCATTATGCTGAGACACCGTTAGCACAGCATGGCAATATGAAACCTAACTGAGACATTACATTGGTCAAATGAGTCCTCTTTCAGTCTGTACACATAGTATCACCTGTAGAATTTGGTGGACTATTCACACGGAAATGTGAAGAGCAAGTTGACCAATATGACCATTGCTAATGTTAGTTATTTGTCAGTAGTCTCCATCTTTGCTGATAGAACTAAATAAGTTACTATACAGGGTGTCCCAAAAAATGTATACACACGTTAAATAATTGTAAAGTAGGTGTTCATTAAAATTCATTTAATTTTTAATTTTCATTTTTAAAAAAGTCTAGTGGTCTGAGGTCTGGTGAACGCGGAGGGTATTCAATAAAACCCCTCCGTTCAATCCACCTGTTTGGCAAGTTCACCAGACCTCACACCACTAGACTTTTTTTTTTTTTTTGGGGGGGGGGGGTACCTAAAAGACAAAGTCTACGCTATGAGACCTGCAACAGTCGCTGAATTGAGAGCAGCCATTGAATGTGAACGCACGCAAATACCAAGGGAATTGTTTGGCGATGTGTGTGATTCCATAGCTTGGCGTTGTTAGCAGTGTCTGGACCAGAACGGATGTCAGTTTGAGAACAGGCAGTGACAAAACAATAAAATGATGTTTGTAAATTCTATTACATTTTGAAAATTAAATGAATTTTAATAAACACCTAATTTACAATTATTTAAAGTGTATATACATTTTTGGGACACCCTGTATATACAGGGTGGGGAAGCAAAATTTACAATATTTTGAGGCAGGGATTGAAAGACAGTGTATGACCAATTAGTTTATTGAGTCAAGAATTTTTTTGCCACAAGAAAATTGACATAATAGAAAATGTTTTTATTCTATGTGTCCTCCTTCTTTCTCAATAACTGCCTTCACACGCTTCCTGAAACTTGCGCAAGTGTTCCTCAAATATTCGGGTGACAACTTCTCCCATTCTTCTTTAATGGTATCTTCCAGACTTTCTCGTAATAGTTTTGCTCATAGTCATTCTCTCTTTTACATTATAAACAGTCTTTATGGACACTCCAACTATTTTTGAAATCTCCTTTGGTGTGACGAGTGCATTCAGCAAATCACACACTCTTTGATGTTTGCTTTCCTGATTACTCATATGGGCAAAAGTTTCTGAAAAGGTATGGATAATAGTGTTAGGTATGATTATGACATCAATATGTTTGGTTTCAAAACAATTGACGTAGTGCCTGCTGAGAAAAAACAACTAAATGTTCATTGTAAATTTTGCTTCCCCACCACCCTGTATACGTAATAAGTTACTGAATACATTAAGTTGAAGCATGAACATAATTAACAGAAGATAAACTTACAGTGTAGGACTCATCATTTGCCATGGTAGCTCCTTGTAGTAGATGCTTACGCTGGATCTGGCAACCTCTAGTCTAGGGGGAGGGGGCAGGGATACCACACGCTACAGTATTTTGAATGTGATTGCAGTACCAGTTTTGGCCACAAACCTATGTACGGCTCCTTTAACCCAAGCTAAACCATATTCAACTAACTACAAGGAAACAACCATACTATATTTTGCTATTCATGAAGTGTAGGTTTTCACATGGCCACAGTTATGAAAAATTATATGCAAAACTATCCCTAGTGGGTTTTGAGACGTCATTTCGAGTCTTCTTCACATCTCTAAAGACACATGCATTTCCCACCATAAAGGAGAAACCCTGACACATCACCACGATCTCACAACATCTTCACAAAGCTGATTGGCTAAAGCATGCTAATGTTCCCGGCTCTAAAGTGTCATCATACATCATACAACTGGAGTGCAGCCCTCATAGCCTCTCCAATCAGGACCAACATGTAGCCACAGTTTTACTTCTGTTTTTAAAGACTGAGTCAAAGGTAAGAGCTCTGGAGTTGGAGCTGTTGTACTGATGATTTGCAATTTACCGTTAAGCAAACAGTAGCTGCAATTTTAAAACTGTTTTTACTCTTAGACAAAAGTGTATTAAAAAGAAAACTTTATGTGCAATCAAATGTATCCATTATTCATGCAGTATAATCATGCAGTTTGTTCAATTACTTGAATTTATGGCCAGAAATATGTTGACCTTGAGTTTCAGCCGCAAAAATATGACCATGACATCCCTCATGTGAACATTTGTGTCACATTATAAAACAGTCCCTTAAAGTATTCCTGGGACATCTGATTGAGTGGACAAGCACAACATCAGAGTGACCTTTGACTTTTGGTCAGTTCATCTTTGGATCTAGTCAAAGGTTTGTGCCAACATATGATCAAACCATCTCAGATATGACGTTCTAGATATAATGGGAACTGACTTACCGACCAGTGGAAAACTGACTTGTAGACCTGATGAACAATTCATTGAAGTGGCCTTGTTCCTCTTGGACCTGGAAGACAGATGAACACTGCTGGTCAGCCAGTGTGTTTGGAGTGAACAAAACACTCTATCGATAAATTTGACCACCGAGTGATGACATGAAACCTGCATGATGTTATGACAATTTGATGTGCAATAACTAGTGCTGCCACAATCACGAAAATTCAGTTAAACCATTTCCATGAAATTATCTGATTTATAATCTGTCTTTTTCAGGTCAGCATGTCACCAGCTTGGTATAAGCCAACCAGTAGTTTAATTATACAGTTACATCATTAATGTGTTTATCATACAAGCCTATATTGAACAAAAATACTATATCAGATAGCACTAATAAGAATGTAGGCTGGTCATGTAAGCTGACACAGAGCCAGTTCATCTTCACCTCCATTTCTGTTAAATTATTTACAGATACACAGGAGCTTTACACACCCAATATACAACAACACCAGCACCATTATGCAGCCTGAGTGTGCTCTGTATTGCATATAACACACAGTCTTACATCTGTGATCCTTGTTGAACAAAATAAGGAATTACACCCACACTAACTCCATGACACTCTGTATACTACGTCGAGACATTAGGACAGTCATCCAGGTAGGTGTAAGTTTACAGCCCAATAACAGCCTGGTTAACATGTGCACTGCCCTGCACACTATACACAAAGGTTACCAATAGTAATAATAACAAACTTATTGTTGTTGTTCAATAATAATAACTAGAAAAAAACTCTGAGAGCACAGACCTCCACCAAGGCAGATCAAGCCCCCCCCCAAACATGTGCTAAAAATTTCAGCAAAATTTGTCCATAACTTTTTGAGTTATCTTGCTAACAGACAGACAGACAGACAGACAGACAAACAAATCCAGATGAAAACATAACCTCCTTGGTGGAGGTAATAATATTAATAATATTAATAATAATGATGATTATGAAAATAATAATAATAATAATAATAATAATAATAATAATAAAAGTTGTTCTTGCATAGAGGATTTTGAGTTGGCTACCTCTGTCAAATTTTGCACTATGTCCAACTTTTGACAAAACTTTGATGGGTGTCTTTATGGCTTCAGTGAATTTCAGTAATTTGTAACATCAGTTGCTGCATTAGGTTAAAAACTCTTATTCCGTGTTTCCACTACTTGGTACCAACTCAACTCAGCTCTGCCTTTTTGCATTTCCATTACATAACAGAACCTGGAATGTGGTACCTGGTACTACTTTTCTAGTACTTGCTCGGCCGAGGTTCCAAAACCACTGATTGGTCAGAGACTTGTGTCTCTGTCATTGCATCATCAATGCACGACACACAAAGATTCAGCATGAGCTTGACAGGGTAACACACAATAAGCGACTTTATCAGCAACTCTCTGAGCAGACGTCTCGGAAGTTATGCGCAGTGTCGCTATGACGTCCAGGTAATCTAAAGCCAGCCATCTTGTAATGGAAACGGTTTCCAGGAATAGTACCTGGTCAAGTTGAATCGAGCCGGTTCCACATAGTGGAAACACGGCATTAGAATGCCAAGTGGGTTACTAAACTCATCTCTTGTTTATTCAAGACCTGCATAAATAAATTAATCTCCAGTCACAGCAACTTGGTTACATTTTCCTTCATTTTTGCAAACCTGAAAAATGCTTGGTAAAGTACAACACAACACAATTACATCATATAAATAAAATATGGTGATATCAAAAAGCTTGAAACCATGATGAAGGATGCCTCATTTTACACCAGGAAAAACCTCCATACCTCTGTTTTTTTCTCTGAGCTGGCCACTCAACATGGAGAGGAGCAGTGTGACTGATTACATAAGAAATATGCTCTCTATCTGCCTAATCTATTCATCAGTAAAGTCGAAGCATAGCATCACAAGTACTCACTCAAAATCGTTTGCAGTCAGCACACGGCACAGAACCAAAGTTGTTTAAACAGGCCTACACCCATGGACTAATGAGGCAATACAGTTCAATAAATGGATGTCCAAACAGCACCTGATTCGATGAAAAATCAATTAAACAGCAGATTATTGCAGTTTTACAGCTCAGCAGAAGACCTACAGTGGCTCGTCATCAGGCAAAGATAGTTACACATTCAACAGTGGATTTGCAGAAAATTAGAGTATTAGCCACACTAATACAGCTGTCTGTCCAAAATGTATTTCCTCCCTCTATTGAAAACAAAAAGTCTGATGCTTGCTCTACAAAATAACACAAAATGGCCACTACTACTACTCTTAGTTGAGGAAAAACTGTTCTCTTTTTCTTGGCATATAGCCAATGATAATAATATTACTGTAGAGCAGCCAAAATCTGATTCAAACAATATTAATATTATATTAAAAAAAAAAAAAAGAAAAGAAAAGAGAAAACTACCCTTGCACCAACTGCATCTCACTAACAACTGACCAACAAAGTTTCAGGTCAATCTATTGTGAAATAGCTGAGAAAATTGATTTTAAATGTAATGTGAGTCCAATCTGAAATGCAGAATCAATATAGAATTTTTTATTTTTCAAGGTGTTAGAGGCCTGATATCAAAGCCATCTGTCATCTAGTTCTTTACTTTTATTTCTGGCGTGAGACCCAAGGTGCCACAGCAAACCAGGAATCAAAATATGATTCATATGTGTGGACTGACAACTAGGTGGAGTTGCTGTCCAGCATCATGGTCCAATAAAAGCTGATAAAAGCCCATGAAAATATAGCACATGTCCATTTTAGCTGTCTACGTGACAGATGACCGCTTTGCTTCCCAAACTCTCCATTTGACATGTTCTCATGGCTACATATTAACTGAATTTCAGAAGGTTGTAGAAAAAAATCTCAGAGTGAATGACTTCAGATTTCATTTGAATATGTTTGGCAAAATATCTATTATATTTTGGGCAAGGTGGTCAAAGTGATCTGTAAGTAGGGCTGCACTGATATTGGAAAAAACTGACATTGCGACTTTTTTTTACCCTGCAATATATTTTGCGATATGAAAAAATACTCGGGAGGATATAATAGCTGTGTGGTGCTGACGTAAATGGTCAAACAAATTTGTTGTTACCTCTCGTGTCAACAGGTGCATGGCACTATTGACTCAGAACACGTTTTTCAGTTTCATCCTTCTTGTAGCCGAAATAATTCCAGATAACTGATGTTGCCTTTCTTTTTGGCATCAAGTCTTTATTTTGGGTCGATTTTCTCTTGTTTGTTGCTCATTTTTCAATGTTGTTACCAGTGACTCCTTGTGCAAGGGTGTGGTCTGGTTCAGCAAACTGATTAAGAACAATTGTGATTGGAGGATCGCTGTGCGCAGTGTGTGTGTCAGGTATCCAGGGTTGAACTTAGATGAGAACATGTCGAGGTCATTTGCCTCCTACATTGCAGGACCTGCAATGTGACTATTGCGCACACGTACATTGCGATGACGATACTCAAATGACATGTTGTGCAGCTCCATCTGTAACAGTGTAAACATGCAACAAAAAATATTGGTTTAGAGAATTGCATTAGATAAGCCCTTAATTTCTAGATCACCGACAGGCTAAGTGGTATTCATTTTATTATGTCATTCCAATGGGACCTGTCTGTGGGAACATTTAGTCCTCAAAGTTGAACAGCAAAATAAGTAAGTGGATCTGAGCAACTCTGACAAGCGAGAAACCGTGATGGTCAAATCATCTCTGCATCTTGTTCATTCCCAATGTAAAGTGGTTAATGCCTACCAATAGTATCTAAAGAACAACAACTGGATCTCAACCAATGAAGCGTCTATGGCACAGGTGTCAAACATGTGGCCCAGGGGCCAAATCCAGCCCGCCAAAGGGTCCAGTCCAGCCCTTGGGATGAAGTTGTGAAATGCAAAAATTACACTAAGATAAAAACAATCCTTTTAGTTCAGGTTCCACATTCAGACCAATTCAATCTCAAGTGGGTCAGATCAGTAAAATATTATCATACTAATCTATAAATACTCACAACTCCAAATTTTTTCTCTTAGTAAATGTAAATATTTTCTTGTATTTACACTAAAACAAAGTATAATTTCACAAAAAAAATGTGAATAACCTGAACAAATATGAACAACCTGAAATGTTTTAAGAGAAGTAAGTACAATGTTAACAATATTCTGCCTGTTATTAAATGTTTTGTGTATTTGTAGATCCACTGTGGTCTGTAAGCTATAATGACCATGTGAAAATGATAAACTGAAGCAGAATATTGTTAAAATTACACTTATTTTTTCAGTTTGTTCTTGTTATTCACATTGTTTGAAAGGATAGCTACCTCCGCCAAGGAGGTTATGTTTTTGCCAGGGTTTGTTTGTTTGTCTGTTTGTCTGTCCGTTAGTGTGCAACATAACTCAAAAAGTTATGGACAGATTTGGATGAAATTTTCAGGGTTTGTTGGAAATGGGATAAGGAAGAAATGATTAAATTTTGGTGGTGATCGGGGGTGGGGGGGCCCACGGGGGGGGGGGGGCGCAGACCAGAAAATTTCATCAAAATCTGTCCATAACTTTTTGAGTTATGTTGCACACTAACGGACAGACAAACAGACAGACAGACAAACAAACCCTGGCAAAAACATAACCTCCTTGGCGTGGGGGGGCACACGGGGGGGGCCACTGATCAGCCTTGGCGGAGGTCTGCGCTCTCCGAGTGCTTCTTGTTTGTAGATGTAAACATTTTCATTGTTAAATTTTACTTTTCTCACTCTAAAACATAGAGAAAATTTTGGAGTTGACATTATTTATATATTATAATGTTATTATTTTACTGGTTCGGCCCACTTCAGATCAAATTTAGCTGAATGTGGCCCCTGAACTAAAATGAGTTTGGCACCCCTGGTCTATGGGATCAGAACATCATTACCACCTGTCTAATATTGTATAGTTCCTCTTTTTCCACAAAACCAGCTCTGACCCCAGGCCTAGACTCCACCAGACCCTTGAAGGTGTGCTGTGGTATCTGGACCAAGATGTTAACAGCAGATCCCTGAAGTCCTGGATGTAGAGGTGGACTTCCATGGATAAGATTTATTTATCCAAAACCTCCCACAGATGATCAATAGTCCTGAGGTTGGGATGTCCTTCCTTAGTCCATTTTTGGTCGGTTCTAGCCCCTACAGACCAGGAACACCCAACAAGACCTGGAGCTGTGGAGATGCTCTGACCCAGTCAACACCACTACAATATGGACCAGGTCAAAGTCACTCAGTTCATTACGTTGCTTATTTTGCTGCTTCCAACCCATCAGCTTCAATGACTAAATGTCAACTTGCTGCCTTTTATATTAAAAGGTATCATTGTAATGAAATAATCAATATTATTACCACTTCTGTCAGTGGTCAGAATGTTAGGGCTGATGGTCAAAATAAATTAAAGCTAGAATTAACCACAGTTACCGCCCTACAGTTGCAATTTACTTCCACATCTGTCCAAACTCATATAATATACAGTATGCAGTGAAGACTTTGACGGAATTTTATAAACAATATTAAGAGCATTTTGTTAAAAGTTGTCACTGTATCGACGTGTAAAATTGTAGTGAATCATCCCCATTGAGAAACAATCCTGTCGCTCTTTTCATTTACAGAGCACTGGGAGGTTGATTGATGACCAGAAAAGTGTTTTTACAGAATATTATGGTGTCAGAATGACCTTTTGGATATAAAACATCCCTACTTCATCATGTTATCCTGCCACATAATGTGAAATTTTGACAGAATGAATTCTTGAGTTACGGTAAAAAAAAAAAAAAAAAAAAAAAACAGCGCCTTTGACCTTTGGACAGAATGCTAATCAGTTTAATGTTTGTGCCAAATTTGAAGATAATGTGTTGAAGCATTATCACATTCACGAGAACTGAACAGACAGACCATAAGAAAATATAACCCCTCTGACCCTCACCATCTTTGTCATGGAGACGTGGATGTGAACTTTTGAAAATGACTGTACGCCAAACGTGTCATCACTGTGTAATGACGACAAAATGCAGACATTAATACAAACTAACGTGATCCTTCAACTCTCATTGAGGTAAATGTGAGCAGTGCATGAGATTTATACAATTCTGCTCCAACTGTTCCCAAAGGAGAAGAACTTTCGTCTGTAATCAAGTTTAAGAACAGTGACTCAAAAGCCTGTAAAGCACTTCCTCCACAGGGATTGAATCAGAACGTACACAGAGACACAGTATCAAATCAAAGGTACTGTTTGTGAATCTGGAGCAGAGGTTAGTAAAGGTAAAGGAAGGAGAGAAAAACGACAACTTCTCAACTCCATTTTGCGTGGTGTTTCCTCCCTATTTCATCATCCAATCTCCCTTCCAACTGTGAGTTTGTACCCCGTGGCCGCTTCTCCCGTTGGCACACCGAGCCTCAGATTATGACGAGCACACATGCATGGATCACGCTACGATAAGAAATCTCAAATATTGCCAAGCGAAACTCTGTGAACTCATCACCCTCCACACATCAAACTTACTGTTCCTCCTACAGAGAGAGCTTTGTTTCTTCCCCGCTCTGCTTGACATTCATCAAATTAAAGATGAAAAAGCCTAAAACAAAACTGTGGCATCATTTCCCCACTGGCAAAACACTTTGCTGTAAACATGCCCGAGAACTTGGCTTTCACAAGAAATATGACATCACTAGTTAGATAGACAATCAGTGATGGCACCAATTCAGCAGCCGCCGCTGTCATGCACATTATGAGCATTGTGTCTGAGTGTGTTATCTGTGCACGTGTGGATGCAAGTGAGCAAATACAACTTTTGTTTATTTTCCTGCGACTACAAGTTCAAATGGGCTGTGTGATGCATTTGTGTGTACTGTTCAGTGTATAACCGTGTGTGTGTGATCATGCACCCCAGGGCAGCATCTATGACAGAGGGGGGCTGCTCTCGAAGGAACCCACTCTGTTTGAAATCCCCAAAGACAACCAGGCAGGTAAATCTTACAAACTGGCACCTGGCTTTGTATACAGGCACTTGGAAAAACACAGCAAAAGAAAGTCCACGGGCACCTGCGGGGCACAAAGGGAATACTGCTGCTCTATTTCACACAGTACTACCCTGAAAAAAAATCAAGAGTGATGGAGACATTAAGGGCACAATGCACTTTTGTGATCGCTTGTCAAGGTGGTTGTACTTTTAAGATCTGTATTGTAAAAAAAATCCAAACAAACCTGCAGATTACTTCAAATTAGTGATTATTTGACAGTTTACTGATCATCACGCAATGGGCATAATGTATAGAGAATCTTTGAAATTAGGGATGCAAATTATAGATTAATCCATTAATCATTTGTTGGTTGATGTTATCGATTAACGACTAATTGATAAGCTGCGATTTTCCTGAGAACCTGAATGTCTTTCGATAGAGTCTATAAGAATAAAAGCTAAATATTGTTTATATGCTTCTTGAAAAAAGCATGTCATATTCCGTCATGATTGATTTACAGTGTTTTAGACTACTTTATACTTCGCGAGGTGTATTTTTATTCATTTATTTTATTTGTAAACTGAAACTGTGGTGAGCAAAGCACCGATATTTCGTTTAATAAAGTACTGATGGTGCATTTATTGAATGACAATAAACAAAGTCTGAGTCTGAGTTATTGAACCATTGGATACACTACAGACAATGACATTTATGGAGTAGAACTAAATAAATTCTGCAGAGAAATTCAATATAATACATGGATCTGAAGAGGGGCAGTTTAGAAGAAATGGGCATTTCTGACTTTGCATCACTGACATGATGGAGTGAGATCCCCCCCACCCCACACACACACACACACACACACACACACACAATTTTCCCATGGCACTGGGGTGACTGCAGGACATAATGTGGGACATACCTGTGGCCCAGATCAGGAGCCTGGAGGATGTTTTCAACTTCTTTTTCACTGACCAGATAGTCCAGATGACCATGGACTAGACCAGCCTCCAGGGAAAACACTCCGATCTGATACCGACCCTATATTTGTGCATGTATTTAGGCCAGGATGTACCTCTCCCACAAACACAGGCCGGTCTGTGTTTTGCTCCACCATGTCCCTAAAGAGATTCTAACTCATCAACACCATGATATGGTTCGATGACCGGCTACCCCAGCTGTGGCGTCGCAGCGCAGACAAACTGACAGCCATTTGGACAGGATGTAGAAAAGGGCAATTAACCGACAATTAATAATTTAATCGAGCAAATTCTTATTGACAATTAATTGCTAGTCGATTAATTGCTTACATTCTTATTTGAAATGAAAAAAGAAGTAAAACTATGAACACAGTTACTGTAATTTCCAGACTATTTCGCGCACCTGAATATAAGCCGCACGCTGTCGTCTCCAATGTCTCACCATAGATTCGTTAATGCCAAGCTCACATACAGCAGCTTTATTTCCTTCTTCGACACCCAGACCGATCGCCTTGAACTTGAAAGCTGCCTCATATATATTTCTTTGTGTGTTTTCCATGATAAGGGTGTGTGCATGACGCGCAAAATGACTGATCTGAAAAATTTAGTGTGAGTGCGTTTGATTTACGGTGATTCAAGCGGTTTCACTGGTCCACTGTGACCTGTTCGGTAATTTCATTGGTCTGGTGTGACGAGACTAAATGTACTGGCGGCATGAAGCTTGTTAGCCCGTAAAACATGAATTAGCTGCGTTATTGTTTAAGCCGCAGGGTTCAAAGCATGTGAAAAAAGTAGCGGCTTATAGTCTGGAAATTACGGTAAAAGCTTTCAAATAACCTTCAAAATCCTCTGTGTTCTTAGGCCTGGAGAATACACGATACATAACTCGACTACTATTAGCATCAGTCGCCATCTGTAAACTGTTACAGCACTAATATTCTTTCAAATGCGCTTCCTGCTGCATCAGACAATCACAAACTATTGAAGCTTCCACATTTAAATGAAAACTGCTCTGTTTGCCATTTAATTCAGTTAAATACCGAACCTTGATTATTACTGCGGTGAGCACAAGGTATTCATTAGCACTACAGAATCAATCTACAAGTGCCGTGCTGTCAGATATAAAGTAAAAGATGAACAGGTAGCAGGGTTTTTTTCTCTTTCCCTGTTGCAGACAGCTGGTCACTGCTCAGTGTCAGCCTGTTTAGCCTCCGTTTAGTCACCTACTGATGTATGCGCTTGCATCGTGTCCTTGAATACAGCTGAAGTTACTAGAGAGCTGTTCTCCACTGTATGGAATGGCCATTTACTCTGCATATAGATTGCATGTTAACCAGCGGCACTTCTAAGCTACGATAACAACCACAACATCGGCTGATAAAATAGCAGATGGCACTCAATACCCTTCCGGTATTGCAATAATCATGGAGAAAGCGCTTGCTCAAACCCAGTGAACCCTCTCATTTGTGGAGGATCTAGAAAATTTGAGTCACATAGGAGGATGACACATAGGAGGCATCATATACAGTACTAAGGAGAAGTGTCAGGGCCCCCTTACCTGTGTTATTTTTACACTGTTGTAATTAATATAATATCTATGTCTCAGTCTCTTTATTAAACTAGAATTTTAAAAAATGATGGTAATATTATGTACAGCGTTAAAAACTCACAAAAACTTGCATGTGTGTGCATCACGGACACATCCACAATCATTTATACGTGCAGATAAATGTGAGTGCATGTAAGTAAATGTAAATATGTTTGTTTGCACATATAATCTTTAGTATTATTCAAGCTATTGTTCTACAAAGTAGGATGACCATGAAAAACACTGATCTTCACAAAGCACTGCAAAGTCTATGTTTATATGACATTATTCATGTAACAAAGACTCACAAATTACTTTTTTTTCCCCATTCAGCGAGCAATATTGACACCCTTTTTTTCTTTTACAGAGAAAAAAAAAGAGAACAGTGTACTTTGTTCCAATGATGATTTGTGTCATTGATTGTGTAATATGTTATGAGACTGTTCTGAATAAAAATTGGAGTAAATAAATGAAAACTCACAAAAACTAAAGATAACGTGGCTTCTACAGAACACAGCATTTAGCGTGATCCCTATTCCTGTGATAAAAAGTAGCCCAAACTATAAGGAACACTGAACATGAAACCTGGTATAAAACACCAGTAAATCTCAGAATGTCTGCGCAGAAGAGTCCATGATATGTTAAGTACAAAGGTCACACTAAATACTAGATACTTCAGTGTTGTGGTTTTTTCTGGTTTTGTGGTTTTTAATGCTACTCTATATTTCAGTCAACTTGTCACAGAGATGGAGAAATCATTATACTTCTGAATCTTTTGCACAGTACTGTACATGTAAACAGATTCAGTGAAAGACCACAAAAACATTTTTAAACCATCAAAATGTTACATCATCCCTGTGTCGACACACTAGCCAAGTGTTCTTCATGCACAACAGGAACAAGGCCAGTGTTCTTAAAATGTAAAAATAGCAAAATGTAAACATTCCACTACTAGTTAAAGTAAGAATAGACAGAAAATAAGAATTCCTTGTAAGTTGTAGTTGAAGAAGTAGTTGAAGAATAAAACACTTTCTAAGTAACTTTTGGTCAATTTGTTTGTTCCAATGCTTTAAAAACCTCATGGACAAAATGTATAATGTTAAATAATAAAATAAAAAAGTTGATACAAATAAATAATAAAATGACTTCAAGGACCACATGATTGAAATCCATCCATCCATCCATCGTTAATGTAATCATGTCACAGGTACATGTATTATATAGGCTATAGAATGCAGACAGTATAGAAAAACCACCAGACTAAGCAGAGCTTACCAATAATAATACCCACCACATGACACTGCTCATTGATTCATTTGGAATTATAAATTAAAGATAATTGTAACCTAGACTAAATTAAATTACTGTCTGTTTTGGGCAGTTCAGTCAAACACAGACAAACATTATTCTGCCCAAGTCTTAACTTTGAATCTGATCACACTTAGTCTGCCAAATCAGGTGAACAGTCTTCAAGAAATCAAGTTGAAATTAGGGCTGCATGATATTGGAAAAAACTGACTTTGCGATATTTTTCAATCCTGCAATATATATTGCGATATGAAAAATACTCAAGAGGATATAATAATAGCTGTGTGGTGGCAATGTAAATGGTCAAACAATTAGTTGAGTTACCTCTTGTTGTGTCGACAGGTGTAACACACTGTCAACACAGAACATGCGTTTCAGTATCATCCGTCTTGTAGCCGAAATAATTCCAGATAACTGACGTTGCTTTTCTTTTTGGCACCAAGTCTTCGTTTTTGGTTATTTTCTTTGTTCATTGCTAATTTTTCAATGTTGTTACCAGCGACTCACTCCATGTGCGGAGTCGTGGTCTGTTTCGGCAAACTGATTAAGAAGGATTGTGATTGGTGGATCGCTGTGCACAGTGTGTGTCAAGTACCCAGGGCTGAAATTAGATGAGAACAAGCTGAGTTCATTTGCCTCCTACATAGTAGGACCTGTGATGTGACTATTGCGCACACGCACATTGCGATGACGATGCTCAAACAATATATTGTGCAGCTCTAGTTGAAATTTTCAAAAATATGTTAAAACATCCAAAAATTTTAATCCAGCCAATAAATTGTGCACTGCACCTCTCCTGGTAGTAAAGAAAATGTCTGTGAAATTTGAAAGGAATCGGATGAATAGTCTTCGAGAAATTGGTTGGACAAAAACCTCAGACAGACGAAAAGATCAACAGAATTCCCTGTATATCTATATTATTATATTAACCACCCCCCCTCGCCCATATAACAAAGCACAACTTCAATCATCAATCATCCAACTGACCGTCAGTTCAACTCCAGCCTACATCTATGATGTACCCGACACGCTCTTGTGAACCTTCAGCTTTCAGATTGTAATCTTGCATGTTACTGCAGTCACAAAGACATGCCATAACAGTAAAGGGATATGTTGAATTCAATTTAGGTCTGTGAGTGCCATGGCCTTGGTAATTTGTATGCTTGCTGGCTGGCACACTTAAATGGAACAGAGCCATTACTAATGTCATTACTTACACCAGTGGTTTTCTGCTGCGCAAACACAAAATGTCTCATGTGCAAAAGGTCCTCTGAGGCCACATATTGTACCTTCGAATGCAAGCAGCACTAAATTCTACTATTTTTACCCGTATCTCATTGAGTTAGGAATGCATCACAACTGAGCAAACAGATGGCATGCCACAGTTTCTGACTGAGTAGCTGAGAATAGTATGGAAATGCATAAGTAGCCAGAAGTAACAACCTTCCAAGTGAGTCCAATAGACTAGATACTACAATACAACCTGCTTCTACCTGAAGTTTAACATGGATTTTATTGTACTTTGTGCTGATTGTGCTTTTCAGAACTCGTTTCTCTGAGATATTACTTAAAGTCCCCGTCTACTTAAAACAAGTATTTTTCAGTGTGTGTTCAGTGTAATCTTTTACCTTCACTGTGTAAAATGATCTCTGTGCAGACTCAGGTTTGACACTGAGGATTTTCTCACATTCATGAGCTGAAGCGAAAAGTTTCCCTGAGCTCACCAAAAATCTGAATTTAAGAAGTGGAAATACCTGTGGGATTTGTAATATCATAAAGCTTTCAGAGCCAATCATAATCTAATTTGCAGCTTTTACAAATGTGATGGGGAAACCTAATCTTTCATAAAGACTGAAAGTGGACTTGAAAGGAAGCAGGAAACATCCAGTACAAAGAGGAAAAACAGTATTTGCCTATTCAGAGATTGTAGATTTTGTAACGAGTGCTGAGAAGATGTAAACTTAATTTATTGTGTGCAGAAAACAATATACAACATTTTATAATTCATTCAATGTAGAGATTGCAATTATCGATTAATTCATTAATTGTTAGTTGGTTGCCCTTACTGATCGATTAACAATTAATTGATAAGCGGCGATTTTCCTGAGAACCTGAATTTCTTTTTCAATACGATACTATAAGAATAAAATAAGATACTATAAGAATAAAAGATAAATATTGTGTATACACTTCATGAAAAAAGCATGTCATATTCCTTAAGGATTGATTTATTGTACCATTGGGTACAATCAGTGTTTCTTGTGGAATTCGTTGGGGGGGGGGGGCTCGCAGTATGGCTGGGGGATGCATGCGTGTTGATTGGTAACCGCGCATGTGTGCATCACTTCCCGTCCTACTTCTAATACCATGGGGGTACGGTGCAGTCCGTGCCCCCGCAGAAGTGAAAGTAAAACTTTTCGCTCATTTATCTTTTCTCCACCTCCTGAAACTTCGCAAATGCATTACATACCTGTGGCCCGAATCAGGAACCTGGAGGATGTTTTCAGCTTCTGTCTCACTGACCATGGACTAGACCAACCTCCATGGAAAATGCTCTGATACAGACCCCACATTTGTGCACGTATTTAGTCGGGGGTGCACCGCTCTCACACACAGATGGGTCGGTCTGTGTTTGGCTCCTCCATGTCCATAAAGAAATTCTAACTCATCCACGCCATGATCTGGTTCGATGACCGACAATCCCAGCTTCGGCGCCACAGCGCGGACAAACCGGCAGCCTTCGGACAGGTGTGGACGGGTAGACAAGGGCAATTAACTGACAATAATTTAATCGAGCAAATTCTTATCGACAATTAATCGTTAGTCGATTAATTGTTTACATCCCTAATTCAATGCATATTTTATTTCTAAAATGTGACCAGTTTGTGTTGTAGATAAACCTTCCACAATCATTACTTCATCAGTTCCAAGTCCTTTTCCACAGTTTGCACTTACAGACTTTTTAGAGTTACACTGATTGGAAAATTCTTGGCCAATACCAATATTTAAAATGACAGATTAGCCAACACCTGATGGCAATACTAATGCTATTTTCTGTTTGTTTATTTTGTATTTGTTGTTATTTACCCTCTTTGGTGCCAAGGAAATCTTTATTACCTCCACCAAGGAGGTTATGTTTTTGCTGGCGTTGGTTTGTCTGTCTGTGTGCAAGATAACTCAAAAAGTTACGGACGGATTTGGATGAAAATTTCAGGAAATGTTTAGACTGGCACAAGGAACAAATGATTAAATTTTGGTGGTGATCAGAAGGGGGCACTGATCTGCCTTAGTGGAGGTCTGCGCTCTCCGAGTGCTTTTCTAGTTATATATTGTAACAGGTTATCCTAACTGTTTTTAAGTCTTTCAACCCTTGACGACATCATCTTTGAATGAGTGCAAATCAATTCCTCAAATGTAAGAAAAAAGAAAACAAATATACCACAATATGTATAACTAGGCCCCCCCACCCCCGATCACCACCAAATTTTAATCATTTGTTCCTTGTGCCAGTATCAACATTTCCTGAAATTTTCCTCTAAATTCGTCCATAACTTTTTGAGTTATCTTGCACACAGACAGACAAACACAAACCAATGCCGACAAAAACAAAACCTCCTTGGCAGAGGTAAATATCTGCCTCCGCCATGAATTCCATCTTATATCTGATACTGACAATTTTTGATACTATAATTTTTTTGTTTACAAAGACTAAAAGGCAAAAAGAAACATACATTTTATTCATTCATTGTTTTTGATGAGCTGTATTGTATGGGTAAAAACAGGCTATTGTTAGACTTGTAATACTGGTACAGAATTAATAGAAAAAGACAGTTACAGTGAGTCCTTTTTTGCTAGGGAGGTTCGTAATAGAGTGAAATTGCCTGAAATGTCCAAGTATGATAAGAGCAGTGTGAGTTCTCTAAATACAAAAGAAAGGAGCTCTAGGTTTCTATCCTTTACAAAAGGAGAGGAGAGAATGTTGTCCCACAATTTCTGTTCACAAAAACAAATAAAATCCACATGACAGACAGGAAGTGCAGTTTCCATCTTATGCCAAAACTTGCTAATATGATGATATGTTTTGAAATCGTAGGTTCTTCGGTGAACTCTGAACAAGACTCAACTGCTGGTGTGAAATGTGGAGTTAATGTTGCAGCAGAACCTGCTTACCTTGCAATAGTTATTTACTCGTTTTGAGCATTGTTGTATTGCAGCCAGTAGGAATATCATTCATTAATTTGTTTTTTTTTCAGTCACAGGTGCTTTAAATCTAAACCGTAAACAGTAAACTGGATCTTTAGCAGGAGGGGAAATACAGTCAAATCAGAATAGAGTGTACTTGTGGGTTAAAATGTTATTGTAAATGTAAGTAGATGATGTTTTTACTTCAACATGTTAACCTACAGTACATTAGATCGGGAGCCAGGTCCACCCCTCAGGATGTTTTATGCTACCTTTTTTCACTATTATTTCCTGTTTTCCCATACATTGGACCATCACAAGTTGATAACCTCCACCCCCAACTCGGGGCCGTTTGGCGTCAGGGGCCAAAAAAACCCTTTTTGGGAAAATCTTCTGGCGAAATGATATAATTGCATATATTAAGGTAGTGCAACTGCATAAATGGTCAGATAAGTCTGAAATTTTGCATGGTGTATCCTGACACAGGGGAAACTACCAGAATAATATTCTGGGGCTTACTGCTTTTCTATTTTCAAATATCAGTGAATTTAATTTATAATTTACCAGTGAATTTCATTATAAGTGAGTAATGTTACGCCCCCAGGTGGACCAGGGTATCAGGGTGCAATATAAAACAACAGATTAAGCAAAGGAAGGTTCAGTCACACAAAACCTGGTACCCAAATAAGATTTTTTTTTTTTTTTTAACAATTTTTATTTTTCAGTTTTTAACAGTATAAAACAGTCTCCTCAGGTTGAGGAGTAGGAGAGAAAAAAAAAACATGAAAAGAACAGCCTGTGATGGTGTCAGAATATTAAGGTCCCTTAATAGATACATTTGTCTCTGAATGTCAGCCACTCTCCCCAGTTTTTCACAAAGAGATTTTCTTTTAACTTCAGTTTATATGTAAGATGTTCCATGACAAGTATATCATCTATGATTGAAATCCATTGTTTATAAGACGGAGCATCAGTCTTAAGCCAGTTCTTTGTTATGGCCTTCTTTCCAGCCACCAGAAGGATCTTGACAAGATATCTGTCTTCTTTATGTACTGATTCTTCCAAATGTCCAAGGTACATAACAAGACAAGAATTTGGATTGCACATCCCAACACCTCACAGAGAGCTGAGTGAACCTTCCCCTAGAAGGGTTGGATATTTGAGCATTTCCAAAACGTGTGTGTGAGATCTGGATCCATGTGATTACATAGTCTCCAACACGGCTGTTGAGTATTCATTTGTTTACTTTTAATTTTAGGTGTAATGAAATAACGAGTTACATTTTTCCAATTAAATTCTCTCCATTTAAGTGACTGTGATGTTGATTGGTGTGTTTCCCACATATCGTACCAGATCTCCTCTGGGATCTTCTCACCCAGCTCTCTTTCCAATTTGGTTTTAACATACAATGTTGAATCATTTCTAGAATTCATCAAACAACCATACAAAACTGACACAGTTTTTGGGACAGCATTACCATAAGCTTGTATAAGTAGCTTTATGATAGGATGTATTTTATCCTCACTTGTTTTAATATCTTTAACGTAATAGTCCCTCATTTGCAGGTATCTAAAGAAGTCCTGATAAGTTAATTTATAAATATTTTTTAACTCCTGGAAGCTTTTCATCTCTCCTTTTTTAATAATCGTGCATACAGCTGTAATTCCTTTTTCAGCCCAACTTTTAAATCTATCATCAAATTTTCCAGGTATGAATTTATCATCAAATGAAATCCATTTTAATAGTCCAATTTCCTTTCCTATTTTTAGTTGTTTCACTGTGGAGTACCATACATCCAGTGTCCAAATAAGATATTTATTGAAGAACAAAGTCCAGGAAACACAATGAACAATGACAATAACGGTGTGCAGTCTGTTATCAAGAAGCCAACCATCAATAGAGACAACATTACTAACTATAGATACACATTATACAGCCAAATGGAGACACTAAAATACAGCTGAAACATAAAATAGAACACTTTTCTTTGGTTCTAAGACCTTTTTGCTGCTTATCTATGCTGTACTTTACCACATTATTACTGTATTGTATTAGTTTAGAATATGTCCCAGAAGACTTATTAATGAAGATTTACTTAGGAAGTCTTTTTTATTGCTTTCTCAGTGTGGCAGCAGTTGTCTGGGATATGTGGTCTGGCTACACTGATACCATTTCTCTGATCCAGGAAGTGTCTTCAGTGTGTTCATGAAATTAACATAGTAGGTGTGAGGATTATAGTATAGTTTGGCTGCTCTGCATAGAAGAAATGTGTGATGTCTATGTGCTGAGAGCCATTAGCTGACAATAAAAGTGCGATGATAGAACTGGATTTTAATTATCAGTTTCTTCCTCTTCCTCCTCCTCCTCATCAAGTTTTTCATATCCATGTAAGACAGTGGTATGTATAATAAAATGCTTAAAAATGATCAGCTTTGATGATAATTTATTGGGCTGACAGACATTTTTTTGTCTTGTGGGGTATACTGAGGGTGATATTTGAAAATAGAAAAGCAGAAAGCCCCAAAATATTATTCGGATAGTTTCCCCTATGTGTCAGGATACACCATGCAAAATTTCAGACTTATCTGACCATTTATGCAGTTGCAGTACCTTAATATATGCAATTATATCATTTTGCCAGAAGCTTTTCCCAAAAAGCGTTTTTTTTTTTTTTTGGTCCCTGAGGCCAAACTGCCCCGAGCTGGGGGTGGATGTTATCAACTTGTGATGACTCAATGTATAGGATAACAGGAAATAATACTGGAAAAAAGGTAGCAAAAAACATCCTGAGGGTTGGACCTGGCTCCAGGGCTATAATGATGATGAGTTTATGCTTATCTTGTACGGGTATATTTTTATACAATCACACTAATTCCAGATCCATATAAACAAATATGAATGGAGTAGCCTCTAGCTTTATTTAGACCTATTTCTCTTCCTGTGACGACTTGTTTTTCACCAGGCTGTCCATTGTAGTCCATCTTTAAAACATAACGTGTTGTGCACTTTTAATCCCCCTGAGCCAAATATAGTGTAAGGTTCTGTTGAAAGTTACTGCCCTATAATATAGATTAAATTGTCTTTGTGTAAATGTATGATTTGCTTATGTCATCATCTTCTGAATGTTCTGTTTCTAAACCTAATGCTTGGAAAACCAATTTACAGGAGGAGGTAACTATGGAACAATGGAGGAAAGCTTGTGAGTTTCCCCAAACACAGATGGGCAATACACGTCTAAAACTACTGCAATTTAATTGGCTAATGAGACTTAATTTTACACCAGAAAAACTTAACAAATTCAACACACAGATTTCAGATCTCTCTAATAGATGCAGAGAAGATAAGGGCACTTTGTTCCATTGTCTATGCTTATGTCCAAAAATCAAGGAATTTTGGGGAGAAGCGTTGTATGTATGTTACAGGAGAGATTAATCGGTGAAACTAGTGTTGGAACCCACGTTTTTTATACTAGGATTATACCCTGAAGAAATTCACATGAATCACTATGAGAAAATCCTCATAAACCTGGGAATATTACAAGCAAAGAGAGTGATCGCTCTGTCATGGAAAGAAATGGGCAAACCGAGCAAAGTAAAATGGCTCAAAGAACTGTATTTATGTTTACCACTTGAAAAATAATCACATGCACTTTAAAAGACAAACAAGACATTTTAGAAAAAGTGTGGGGCCATTTCATTAATTATATTAAGAACAAAGATTTGACTTATCTGTTGCAGGTATCTGAGACACCATAATTATTTCCTGTACAGGTCCACAATCATATGCTGTATTCTGACAATACTATTAATCATCTGGAACAAGGATGTCAAACTCATTTTAGTTCAGGTGCCACGTTAAGCCAAATTTGATCTGAAGTGGGCCGGACCAGTGAAATAATAACATAATAATATATAAATAATGTCAACTCCAAACTTTACTCTGTATTTTAGAGCAAAAAAAGTAAAATTATGTGATGAAAATGTTTACATCTACCAACTATCCTTTAAAACAATGTGAATAACATGAACAAACTGACATTTCTTAAGAAAACTCAGTGCAATTTTAACAATATTATGTCTCAGTTTATCATTTACACATGTAAATTACAACTTACAGATCACAGTGGATTAACAAATACATAAAACATTGAATAACAGGCAGAATATTGGTAAACTTGTACTTCAGACATTTCAAAATGTTTTATATTTGGTCAGGTTATTTGCATTTTTGTGAAATGATAGTTTGTTTTAGTGTAAATACAGTAAAATGACATGAAAATGTTTACATGTACAAAGAAAAAAATTTGGAGTTGTGAGTATTTTTAGGTTATTATGATAGTATTTTACTGATCCAACCCACCTGAGATTGAACTTGTCTGTACGTGGAACTTGAACTAAAATGATTAATATCTTTAGTGTAGTTTTTGCAATCCACAAATTCATCCTAAGGGCCCGACTGGACCCTTTGGCCCCCCGGCCACATGTTTGAGACCACTGATCTGGAAGGACTTTCATGGATTCAAGCATTGTTTTTAAATGTACTTTTTTGTCTGCTTATTTGATTGTTTATATGGTTCTATTTTGTATATACAGCCTGTGAAAGATCTCAAATATATTATGTATTATTTTAAAAAAGATCGTCTTTGTGTAAAACTTATTACAAACATATTTATATTTGAAAGCACTCATATATTATAACTGTGCAAGGCTGTTTCACCTTGAAAAAGTAGGTAAAGGTCACCTATTTTCAATAAGCTTCTGCTCCATGCCAAGATGCATCCACAGTGTAAATTTGGCACAGATATGTCAATGCATTCTTCAGATAATGCAATTATGTTGTTGAATGGACAGACAGACAGACAACAAAACGATTACAATACCCCTTTGGTCAGAAGTTGGCTAAGGGGTAAAAACTGTAGCTTCACCATGGCTGACCCACATAACATCTGTCTACAGCACATTCCCTCAGTGCCATGGTTTTTTCTTTGACCTCATGATGTTCTCCAACAAGGTCAAGGAAAACTGGTTAAGAAAAGTTTTTGAACAGAGCCTAAATTACTTTGACCTGATTATCCAACTGTATGCAGTCTTCATATGTAGCTTTGTACCGATGATCATACCTTTACATCTAATTTTCTTCCCATTATCCTAAAGACATGCCTATTTGGCCCAGTCGCTCTGTATTATACGATTTGTTGTTTATAACAGCATGCGTGTTGTGAGTAAATGTTTACATCTTTATGTGAGTGTACGTCTCAGCGGGCCTGTCTAACATATGCTGGACAGTCAGTGTGCCGCCTCTTCAGTGTGAATCCCAACACTCCCCTTCATTCAGCAGCTCTCCCGGGGTGATCGTCTGATAACGCGCTTCTCGCCAAGACACTCAGTAGGTTGGAGTGCAGATTCTGTCTGATGACACCCGCACTGATCTAGGATGTGCTCACCCAATGGGGAGTCTCACTATGGTGCTCCACCAGGCAAAAGCCTCCTGCTCTTTCGGTACATTCTTTCACCTAGTATTTACTTCACATTCTGTCATCTCTGTACATTTTCTTTTCCCCTCGTCTTCCTCTTGCCATCATTCTCTCCCTTCTTCCTTCTCTCTCTCTCTCTCTCTCTCTCTCTCTCTCTCTCTCTCTCTCTCTCTCTCACACACACTCTGTCTTCACAAGATGCGTCACGGTGTTTAGACTAATTGACAGCACCTCTTGGGCATGACACAAACAGAGCCTCAATTTACAAGTCAAATATGTATAAGGAGCAGTATGTGAATGTTAGAGAGCCAGGCAGAGCAGCAAGTGCAGCAGGAAGTGGGTAAAGAGTGTGTGTGTGTGTGTGTGTGTGTGTGTGTGTGTGGGGGGGGTTTGAATAAAATAACTGGATACTGGAACAGGGGCTAAAAATGGGGCATAGAAGGAGCTCAAGAAAAGTAAAGGAAGCCTTATAGAGCAAGAACAAATGTTTGTGTGCTCATGTGTAGCTGCTCACTGAAGTTTGTCTCAGAGTGTGTTTTTGCTTTGTATGAATGCAGGTCTGGTTGTGTCAGCGTGAACACATGGATGTCCACGCATGCATAAGTAAGTGTGCAGGCGGAAGACTGTTTTTTTTTTTTTTTTTACAGTGGGCAATATGCGTGCAAAATATATAGGGACAAAAGCATTGGTGTGTTTTGTGTGTGTGTGTGTGTGTGTGTGTGTGTGTGTGTGTGTGTGTGTGTGTGTGTGTATGAGAAAGTGGCTGTCACTGCAGAGAAAAATCCAGACTGTGGGGCAGAGAGGAAGATGATGGATGAACAGGTAGCTGCCTCCAAACCTCTGCAGCTGGAATGAAGCCATACAAACACACCACACTTAGCTATCAATCTGGCTGTCAGCAGATTACTCTGTCCGACACACTCACATAAAGCGAGTGTGAAAGAGAGAGGGAGCGCAGCAGGTGCAGCAGAGAGGTGAGGAACAAAAGATGGAGAGATGTTGGAGAGGGAGGAGACGAACGTGGAGTGAGACTGCGAAATCACTCAGATTCTGAGAAGGTTTGCGTGTTGATGAGTATGTGTGTACCCCCCACCATCTCTCCCTGACTTTTTTTTTTTTTTTTGTTCAGTTGCCATGGTAACCATCATCCTTATGCTTGTGTGTGGAGGGAATGTAAAGTCAACGTCGGGGCTTGCAGAAGCTGCATTGTCCACACCTCAAAGCTGCGCTCTACCCTTCGGCTCTGAGCTCTGAACGAACCAAAAAATGAGTAATAACCCTCACATCCTGTACTCCACACACAGCCCGACCCCCCGCTGGCCTTAGATAATCCTCACAGTTTGAGTGTATTCATGGCCCCAGTTACATAGCACAAAATAAGGACCTATAGAACGACCAGGTGTTTGTTAAGAACTGTTCTTGATAGAGCTCCATTATGGAACACTCTGGTAAACTGCTGTGGCGTTGAAGCGGTAACCAACTGACCCCGAAGCCTCTGAAGACACTTCAGATCTATCACACAACCAGATCAAGTCATTACTACTGTGCACCCTCTGTGGGCTAATGAGTGTGAGTGTATCAAGTGAAGAGCTTTTTGGGAATTGATTTGGCCTCGAACTGCTCACCTGCCTGGTTCAAAAAGAGGAGGTTAATGTGCACCGTGACATGACTTCTACATTTAAATCATCGACTACTGTGCACGCACATAACGCCTGGAGGTAAGGATAATGAAATGGAATTAGGTTAGGGTTAGGCTTCTGGGGAATACAGAGAGCAGAAAGAGGTTGGACTAAGACTGGATGTATTCACACAGGGTAATAAGTATGCTGTTAACTATAGGTGACTATTTTCAAACTCCACTTAATTGAGGGGGTTTTATGTAGGAACAACTGATTACACACATTTTTTAAAAAGACTTATTACCTTCTTGTAACCCTCTTCGGGCCAAACCTGATATACTCTCATATGCAGGTATGTAACTGCATTTGTCTGTCTGTGTGCGTACATTTACAGGTGAAAATACTGTGAAGATCTGCTTCATATGGTTTCTGCAAGGATTCGTTTTGTCGCCTGTCTAGTATCCAGAAAAATCTTATTTTATTAACAGCTATATTTTAAGACTGTAAATAAAAGTGCACTTGATTTACTAGACACATTATGTTTTGTGATGGTGTATTGACTCAAAAACATTTATTTAATCACGTACAACACTTTTGTAAAAGTCTGTGACGGTGTTAAGCTACCCTAGTGTCCACTAGACAGCAATGGAATATTTCATTTCAATATGAGCAGAAACTGAGAGAGGAAAAAGCACCAGGGCAAAACATTAACATTCGCAGAATCACAATATATTGTATTGTTTATTGTATTGCAAAACACTGCCAGGGCAAAAAAAGGATGGTACCTGTATTTTACTAAGTAATAAAGGAACAGTCTTCCATTGGTTAATTACTGCAGTCAGTGGTGTAGTCCAGGGTATGTGGTGGTATCCGGCGTATACCAACCTATTTTGCATTTTGTATACTTACTTCAAAATCCCCCCCGATGCGCACCCTTCAGTAGTATATGAGCCAAATTGCTAATTTTTTGTCCTAGGATGGTGAAGCCATGACCCGCCCTACTCTGCCTCTAACTGGCTAATACTCGCTGCCTTCACCGATTAGATTGGTTAACTTTAGGCATGAGGACTGATGAGCCAATCAGAGGCAGAGTAGGCAGCCACCTCTGGAACCTGATTGGACACCTCGGGTGCCAGTGCCACCCCAGTTGATTGACAGGTCAGTACATGTCTAATTGAAAGATGCGCGAATATTAGAACTGCAAAGGAGAAAGACAAAATAAACGTATTTCAAGTGAGTGACACATATTGAGAGAACCTACTTTCATGGAATACATAATTCTGAGGTAAGTTTTAAGGTGGTTTCAGAATGAGTCACTGTTTTAAACTACTGGCCATATGACTGCACATTTAGAGGAGAAGAGATGTTGTCACCAATAGTTAAACTGTGTGAGAAGGCTAACGTTATGAAGGGTTAACGTTATCCTATGTTTGCCTCAAGTTGAATACATTTACATTCATGCGGTTGCTTGTGTGACCAGTAATACCTACAAACTGCTCCTGATCAAGTCATGATCATTTTATAATAGTGAGCAAATACTACTGATGGATTTTTGGGTAAACTAAATAGAGTAGTCTGACATGTCATGTTTCTAAAACAGGGCGTTTTTTCTGTACTGCTTAAACAAAACAAAAAAAAAAGGCAAAAATTGAGTATACCCACTTCTCCAGAGACTACACCACTGACTGCAGTGATTCATATGTTTCAGCTGCAAAGTTCTTTAAACTTAACTGATGCTGTTGATACATTATCCAGTTATTTTTAGGATTGTGACCAACGTCACAGCACACACTCATCACTGTGTTCTATGTGCTTAAGTTAGATGGATAGATCGTTTTATGTGCAGACTTAAACACTGGTATTCTTTTATTTATAAATGTATTTTAGGTCTGTTTCCTTCATATGTGCAGGTCTACATCTCTTTAGTAATGACAGTCTACAGTTCCAGGATGTGATATCACTATGGGTTATAAAAGTCAGGATAGAATGGGGAAAGGAAGCTTTAAAATGTTCTGCTCTCACTGCCTGGAACAACTTACAGAAGAAAAGAAAACTGATGGAGCTGGTCTCTTTAAATACATTCAAAGCCCATTTGCATGAATGGGAAAAGGATAAATCTAGATATAGATGTTTTTCAAACTGAGTCGGGTTCTGCTGTGATATGCTTTTAAGGAACATTGTTGTAAACTTTCAGTACCTTTTAAATTACAGATGGTGTTTTCCATGTATGTTTGTAGTTTGGTGTTTTATGTGTGGTTTTAGAAGTGACTTTTATATATGTTTTTAGTGTCGATGTATGGCTGAAATTTCTACTTTCTGTAATGTCTGGTGCTACTGTCTTAGCCAGAACACTCTTGCAAAAGACAGTTTTAATCTCAACAAGTCATTTTTTCCTTCATTAAATAAAGGTTAATAAATGACAAATAAAATAAATGTAGTGAGTCGCTTCTTGTTTCTTAAACAACCATCAGTTTGATAGACAGCATAATGATTGGATTATGTTTCAATGTGGTCTGATGAGTCCAGAGTGATGGGCACATCAGGGTAAGAAGAGAGGTAATTATCCATCATGCTTAGTGCCTATAGTACAAGCCTGTGGGAGCAGTGTTTTGAACTGGGGTTGCTTCAGTTGGTCAGGTCTAGGTTCGGTAATGTTGTGTCCAAAAAATTAAGTCAGCTGAATCTGAATATACTGAATGACCAGGTCTGAACCTCAGTGGATTTTTTTTGTCCCTGATGCCAGGATTCATCAGACTCAAACTGAGAGTGGTTCAGAGAGCATGAGCAATCATTTTCACACATGGACTGGCCACTGCAGAGTCCAGACCAGGACCTAATCTTTGGGATGTGCTGGAAAGACTTCATGCAAGATGTTATGACATTTATTGTGATATGATATAAATGATGCCACATAATGCCAATGCATTAACATATAATATGTAATAATATATACAACATATAATATATATTATATAATCAAGGATAAGGGTGGTCCAACAAAATACAGAGTGTGACAGTGTATTCACTCTTTCTTGCTAGTTTCATTATAATCTGTATAGCCTGTAACATCTGTGTAAAAGGTTAGTGCTACATTACATCCACACAGCCTATAGGTTACATGTTAACATTTTGTTTAGTCTTCTGCTGCCAACTCGAAATCGTGCCTATACAGTTTTCAGTGTGCATAAGCTACAGCCCTCTCTCCTCCTCCAGATGACTTTGCAGGGCTGTCTTAATTTCATTCTGCTGAGAGGAGCCACACTCTGCTGTAATGCTCAACATAGAGAGAACACAGGCAATGTTCACCGGCACAGCCCAGTTGGGGTGCAGCCGAATTCCTAAATAAACACTTTGCAAGCTGTTGCAAAAATTAAACCCCCATAAGAACAGAGCGACACCATCATTGTTGTGTTTGGCATCAATACGAGGTATGGCAGCTGATTCACATTCACATTCACGGAGGCAGTCAGCATTATTAACTGACATTTTAAGAGCAAGCTTTTAATTTAGCATCTTTTAATAAGCGTTACCAGACAAAAACCAGTTATTACCTGCTAAGTGAAATAAGGCCAGCTATAACAGCTAATATTTCAACACAGCTCATGATGCTTCCAATACATGAGTATGAGTGGACTGAAAATGCACTGGTTACAAAATAAAAGGTAATGGTCACATTTTAGAGGTGACTGAAGTGGACACATGCCATGTCAAATCAAATTGCACCTTAGATATGACAAATGTCACTGCTGTTCTTCTTTCTCACTGTATGGCAGTTCACCGCACTATTTCACGCTGCTCAAAAGTCTAAATGAGAGTTTTCTTATCAATGAGAATGTTCTAGGCTGTTGCTATTAAAACTAGCACAATTTTTTTCCGGTACCCTACTCAACACCTTGGTTCCTAAATCATACTTTCGTCAATAACAATTTTATACAACCTATTTTAACAAAAACGAAATTACGTTGTAATCATTTGTACGGCCCTGGTACATCTAGTCACTCAAACTACTTTCGTAACATTAAAAAAATGTACCTATTCAGTTCAAAGTCACTGCCCGTTTCAGTGCTTTAGTTTTAAGTTTCATCACCCAGGCGTTTTTCCATTTGAAGCACCTTTACATTTAAATAAACCTATTTATGACTTGCCTTTAACATCAATAAGAAATAATGTATAAAAGCTATGCCTCTGCCCATACTGACTGATAAATTAAATATATCCAGTTCCTTTTCTTCATGTTGTGAATAAAAACACCCTGAATATTCATTTTAAATCAGTTCCACGTAAGCACAGTAGGTACAGAGTGTTGCATCATGGTTGTTGTGCTAAGCTTGTGAGTATATTATAGCTGCAGGAGCTGAAATCAGTACATGAAATCACTGAATTTTAGAAAACACATCTTCCCTCAGTACCTCTCTCTTCTAAGTCCAAATTAAATATAAGTATAGATGACCCGACAGTCAGCCTGTTCACATGCACACCAATACACCAATACTCAGATCATTATCCGATTTCTGGAGTTATGAGATTATTCAAATGCTCATGTAAACAGGATACACTGATATGCTTTATCCAATAATGGCAGTAATATGATTATGAGAAATCGGATTAACACACCATGTTCCAAAAGCCAGTTTCCATGACCAAGGATCGGTCTACGCCAGGGTACTGGAGAAGAAGGTGCGGTCGGTAGTTGAAGCTCAGATCGAGGAGGATCAATGCGGTTTTCGTCCAGGACGTGAAACTGTGGACCAGCTCTTTACCCTTGCTAGGGTGCTGGAGGGGGCAGGGGAGTTTGCCCATCCAATCCACATGTGTTTTGTGGATTTGGAGAAGTCTTATGACCATCTCCGATGCTCTGGGAGTACAGGGTGGACGGCCTCTTGTTAGAAGCCATTCAGTCCCTGTAATGAAGGAGTGAGAGCATGAATGAGTGAGAATTTCTGGGCACAGCCGGGTGGTGAAGGGGGTGGAGTTCGGTGGCTGGAAGATCTCGTCTGCTTTTTGTGGATGATGTGGTCCTCCTAGCTTCATCGAGCAGCGACCTCCAGTTCTCGCTGGGGCGGTTCACAGTTGAGTGTGAAGCGGCTGGGATGAAGATCAGCACCTCCAAGTCTGAGGCCATGGTCAACAGTAGGGCTGCACGATTCTGGCAAAAATGTGAATCAGGATTCTTTTGCTTAGAATTGAGATCATGATTCTCTGCCATGATTTTCTTCAAAAATGTTTATTGCACCGCTGTCAAGGAAAATGGGCTCTTTTACCTCTGATTCACGTCTTTCATATCACTCTGCAAGTGGCCCGGTCACTTATCCAGTGTTTGCTGTTGAATTGATCTGTTGGTGTGGTAGTGTGTAATAGACGGGGGGTTGCATGTGTGCAGTTCAGCGGGGGGTGCACGTGTGCGTTTCCTTCGGTGGGTGGGTGGGGGGCATGCGCACAGTTCGGCGGGGGGGGGGGGGGTCCGTCCTACTTATACAATGGGGGTACGAGGCGGTGTGGTCCATGCCCCCGCAGAAGTGAAAGTGAAACTTTATATTCATTTACCTTTTCCCTGCACTTATGGTCCCAGTTGCTAAGCGACGTCAGCTGATCTGTGAAAGTTTGCAACGCAAAGAAACTTCCCAGCCAGCACAATGGAATATTTTTAATATAAAATTTTTAGAGAGGGTAAGACTTTGATTCTTGGTTAAAGGCCGAGTCATCCTCACCCACAAAGAAAAGAAAAGGAGAAGAACAACAGCAGCAGAAATCAGAGAAGTGAAAATGAAAACACACTTGGATCTGGACAACAGAAAAGAAGACCGACTTGATATTAACACTGCCGAAAGTTAACCTTAATTGGGCAGGAGTTCAGGTGGGTGACTCACCACTACCACTGGGGTTTTCATCCATTTCACTCTCTCTACCACAGATGTTCCTCTGCTGTAATTCACTCTTTCTTCACTCAACTCCAGCCGACAGCAGCAGGCTCATGTGTTGTAAAGACGCTTTACCATTGGTTGAGGGAAGAGGCAGCGGCGGTTCTGCATTTGTGGGCATTTGTTTGTAATGCAGCACGTGAAATAAAATGCTTAAGAATCGCCCGTGTTTAGAAATAAGATCGCACTCATGTGTGAATCGAGATCGCGATCTTTTAACGATTAATTGTGCAGCCCTAGTCCGCAGCCAGAAAAGGATGGAGTTTCCACACCGGGTCGGGGAGGAAGTCTTGCCTCAGGTGGAGGAGTTTAAGTATCTTAGGATCTTGTTCGTGAGTGAGGGTAGGATAGAGCGGGAGAACGACAGGTGGATCAGGGCACCATCTGCAATGATGCGGATGCAAAACTGATCCGTTGTGGTGAAGAGGGAGCTAAGCTGAAAGGTGAAGCTCTCAATTTACCGGTTGATCTACGTTCTGACCCTCACCTATGGTCATGAGCTCTGGGTAATGACGGAAAGAACGAGGTTGTGAGTACAAGCGGCCAAAATGAGTTTCCTCCGCAGGGTGGCCGGGCTCAACCTTAGAGATAGGGTGAGGAGCTCAGACATCTGGGAGGGACTCAGTAGGGCCGCTGCTCCTCCACATTGAGAGGAGCCAGTTGAGGTGGTTTGGGAATCTAGTGAGGATGCCTCCCGGACATCTCCCTGGGGAGGTGTTTCGAGTGTGTCCATCCGGGAGGAGAGCTCGGGGCCCACCCAGGACACGCTGGAGGGATTATATCTCTCGGCTGGCTGGGGAACGCCTCAGGATTCCCCCGGAGGAGCTGGTGGAAGTGGCTGGGGAGGGGGCTGTCTGGGCTCCTCTGCTGAGACTGCTGCCCCGGCAAGCCAGACCCAGATAAGCGGAAGAAGACTGTATGGTACAGATTAACACACCTGCATTTCACCCCAACGCTCCACTGTCTTCCAGCATGTATACAGGTTAATCTGATTTATTTTGTCTATTTACGTCTGCGCATGTGTAAAGACAATTAAAACTGTAGAGAAAGGAAGTTACATAGTCAAACATAAGCAGAAAACAATAACTAGAAGTTTGAGTCTGTGCTTATTAAATATGTATGAGCTTACTTACAACTAGGGATGTAACGATTACCAATATAACGATAAACCGCGGTAAAATTCCCAACAGTTAGTACTACTGTTAAAATTGTAATTATCATGATAACCGTGTTTGATTACCACACTTTTAGGGGAAAAAACCCTAAATAAAGATCTGCTTTTATGTAAAATATTTGAGTATAGTTTTTTTTTTATTACCAATTTCACTGTATATACCTAATATTTGGAACCAACATTCACTTCTAAAGTCTTTGAAAAGGTTTGTTAAGCATCTGCGTGTTATTTATGCAATAAAGTATATACATTTTTCAAATCAGATTTTATATATTTTTTGTGTTTTCTGGCCTTTTATGTTTTTATAGTAGGTTAAAGTGAAAATAATAGACAGATGATATAAATGAAGTTGTGCTGAAAAAAAGATACCAAACATGGGTATAGGAAACATTTGTTTATATAGTACATAAAGCCAAAATCAAAAGTACTGAAAAACAGACAAAAAAGGCTCAGACCACTAAGGGTTAATATTTGAATGTTTCTGCCAACAGAAGGTACATTGTGCCAATTATTTTATTTTTCTATTTTTAATAGAACTTGGTTAAATTATTTCATTGTATCAGTACTTTTTGAACATTTTGAGCACAATTTCAACAATACTGCAATAATAATGATAACCGTGATAATTTTGGTAACAATAACCGCGATATGAAATTTTCATATCGTTACATCCCTACTTACAATGAAAGAAATCCAACAATGGATTTCTTAAGTCCATGTAAATGTGTTAAATCTGACTATCATAATTACCTGATTACTCTAAGTCACTGAATTTTTATGGTCATGTAAAACAGGCTTTTATGTCACTATGGAAAATTTAAAGTTGTGATGACCCAAAAAGTAAAACTGAAGGACTGTGAAAACACCTATAACCAGCCAAAACCTCCAGTCACAGGGTACACTTTCTTTAGCCTGAGTCTGCAGTAGAAGGTACAATTCTTGCTTCATCTCAGATCACTTGTATTGCTACATACTGAAAGGTAATTATGGAATTTTTTGGCCTGTGAAAAAAAACTATCAAGAACTGCAGCTTCAAGTCCATTTATAACTTGTTTTCACAGTCTATCACAATTAAAAGTTTTAGATTAGTGTACTTCTGGCCACTGAGGAATTAAAGTAAACAGAATTAGACCTTAAATGAGTCCACATCATCTCACTATAGTAACTCAGAAGATGGTGGTTTTAGACGTCAGACTGCACAACACTTCTAGTTTTGCACAGATGCTCTGCCAAAGCAGCGGCACAGAAACACTATACTGGAGGTCTTCTATGTTTTTATGAGAAGGCCCAAAATAGTTCCAGTTCATTATGAGATTGTGACAGGAGACATGAAACTGTGACATCTAGATAATTAATGAGAATACATCTTAGACAGCCAGTGTTGGTCTAAGTATGCGTACCCTGACACAGATGAGATTTGCTCCGTATGTATCGACAAGGACAAGACTTCTTTGGTACTTGACAGTATTTGGGCAAGTCGGTCAGTGCGGTAAAAATTAATTAATGTTGCTGAGGTTGTACACATCCTTTTTATTGTCAAATTCCCTTAAATGTGAATGATTTGGTTCATAGACAAAGAGTGCATTTTTTAATTATCATATCTCACATATTTACAGTTGATATTGATAGATATTTTCTCTTAAAGTAATGATGGTTTTGTCAAGTCGTCTTAAAAAGTCACAAATCCTCCTAACTACCACCAAAATGTCACTCTGAGAATCTTCTCTCTGCAACTACAACACATTTTAGAATCATGGTTGACAAATCATTAGTCGTTCACACAGTGTCTCACTGGATATGTAAATCATGAATTCATTATACATTCTGACTACGTTAAAGACAATTCCCAGGAATCTCTCATGTTGTCAGCTGACATTTAGTTGATTTCATTTACTCCAAGTTTCCCAAAAGATGCTTTTACTCAAAGTAAATTGATTCCTCTCTGTTTGGACGTTTATCCTTTAACACCGATACACAACACAACAGCATGACAGGTAAACCCATCATCTTTCATTTGTACACAATGAAATATTTCGGAAAAAATGAGTGCAATGATAACATAACGAGGGATTTTATACCACGTCTCCGGGGATCTCATTTACCCACACATTTGATCATCCCCTCCAGATGTAAACACACAATACTCACATGCTACAAAATGTGCAGGAATGAAGTCTGCTTCATTAAATCTGCAGGCATTTCATCATCAAACAGCTCTCTAATTCAGAGTTACTCCAGAATGTATAATTGTCGAAGTCATCCAGATGCTGCCAAACTATCACTGCTATTAGAGCTATCAAAAGCACAACTACAATTAAGTACATCACATGTAAATTCACATTTGCTTTTCAAATCAGTGTTTCAGAATACCAACTATTTAATGCTAATAATATGAAACAATGTAGATATAGCTTTGTCATTCATTGTCACTCTACAGCAGGGGTGTCAAACTCATTTTCTTTCAAGGGCTGCATTCAGCCCAATTTGATCTCCAGTGGGCCGGACCAGTAAAATAATAACAGTGAAAAAAGTAAAATTGTATTATGATCAGGTTTACATCAACTTAGTTTCCTTAAAAATCTGAATAATACAAACAACTTGAATTGTCTTAAGAAAAACAAGTGCAATTTTAACAATATTCTGCCTCGGTTTATCAGTTTATCATTTACATATGTGCATTACAATCGCACAAAACATTTAGTAACAGGCAGAATATTGATAAAATTGCATTTACTTTTCTTAAGACATTTCCGTTTGTTCATATTTGTTCAGGTTATTCATGTTTTTTGTAAAAGTATAGTTTGGTAATGTAAACATTTTCATGTAATTTTACTGTTTTACACCAAAAAATAAGGAGAAAATTTGGGGTTGTCATTATTTATAGGTTATTATGATCATATTTTACTGGTCTGACCCACTTGAAATCTAATTGGACTGTATGTGTCTGTATGTGGAACCTGAAATAAAATGATTTTTATACCATTGATTGTTAATATCTTCAAGTGTAATTTTTGCATTTAACAAATTCATCCCACGGGCCAGATTGGACCCTTTGGCGGGCCAGATTTGGCCCCCGGGCCACATATTTGACACCTGTGCTCTACAGTAATATTTCTATCTACTGCTATCGACCGCCTGTTAACAATACTTGTCCTGGTGCAGTACTTGCAAGTATTGCAAGTGCTGCACTGATACCAGCATGCTTGCCAAATGGAGACTGGGACTGGGTCCAGCTCTGGGAAACTGATAAAGAGGTACATTACATAGGCATAAAACTGGATCAATGATACTGGCGCTAGTAGTTATACTTCAATATAATATAGAAGCCTCGATATTTAAAGCCATAGAGGTGAGATACAACAAAAATCTGTCAATTTGTGTGCAAAGATCATTGTATTGTTGACATTTATCTCATGGCGGCTGCTGTTACTGAGCATGCTCAAAATAAAACTTTATAAAAAGCCCAAAATTATAGTGTGGGAATTTGTTAAACAGAGTCCTGTGGTGCTCTGCATATGTGTTGACATTTGTGGTCATCCATTTTAGTTTTACAGAATTCCAGATGTTAACAGTTGACAAGGCAATGCCAATTTCCAGCACATATACAAGGTATACGCAGTTTATGAGAATAAAGACAACCTCATGATCTGAGAGTGACCTTAATTTGTATATAATCTGCATTTCAGAATGATGATACGAGTCCTATCATTCAAAAACAACAGCACTGTCAAAACCTTTCTTCTCAGCTACCATTTATTTTCAATAGTCCATTCATCTATATTATTTTTGGTATTTTCAGGAAGCGTTTCTCTAACCCATGGGTTTGCAGTCATCAGTGCAGGTCAATAGGTTAGTGAGTTTATTTCAGTCTGTTTATAGCAATATTTTAGTGTTTGTGTTTAGTCCATATTAAGTTGCAGAGTTTGTGAAATGTGTGGATTTGTTGCAGCTGAAGAAATAATGACAGTCACATTAAATCCATCAGCTGTGAGTCCAGTGCAATGAGTCTAATTTACACAGATGCTAAAGAGTTATGTTAAGAAATGTCAAAACATTTAGGATTCATTTTAAAACTCCGATGGGACAAATTAGTCCACCACAGTCTAGGTAATTAATGGAAACACTGCAGCTGCATATACAGGAAAAATATGATTAGTGTTTATTTCATCTACTGTTTGTCCATTTTTGAACAGTGTCGGTTCAAAATGATGCAAAAATGAAGAGTTTCTACACAAAGGACAACAACAGAGAAAAAAAATGTAGTCTTAACTTTCAGAAACAACAGAAAACTTCAGAAAAAAGTTACTTTGGCAATAACTCACTTAGATTTTACAGGAAGTGAGCAGCCTTTTTGGTCATATCCACTAATCTTTGAAGGCCCACTAAAAATGTTGTGTGTAGGAGTAAGTGAACACTGAATACATCAAAGGAAAGAACAGAACTTCAATTTCTGAACACAAAAAACTATTTTATTCTACCTTCGTTGGTTCATGAGGTATAAACATTTGAATATTAGTCATTTTCAGGGTTATATTTTGAGCAAAAAACTGAGAAAATTGCATTTTTTTTTCCAAAGACATTGATTTTCAAGATAAAACTGATTTCCTATTTATATTTTTGACTCTTTCTTCTTTACAAACAGTAACATTGCATTCAAAATCACAAAATAAAATAATAATAATAACAACAATAATAATAATAAACAGTTCTAAGGTATCCCGACGTTGCACAAAATGTTAGGAGAAACCAAAGACTATACAACAAACATCTATAAAGCACCAGATTCCTTATAAACTTAACGCATTTACATACATCAATTATGTGTCATCCACATCTTAATTTATCCTTTTTCATATAAGCATTTCCATATTCCTCATTTTCAACAAAAACAATACAGAAACAAATGTACTAAATACTGTATATTTCTGGCCTTTCCTTGGCAGCACCATGTCCTCCTGTTGGACCACGTCCTCTTGCTGTGTTTGATCTGTAAATAATTATATGAGCATCTAGTTATTTATCTATTTATGAATATATGTATTTATTTATACATACAAAAGCCAAAAAAACAGTCTTACCTCTGTCATCGCTGGCATTATGGAGCTGAACCACATCTGTGTGTTGAATCTGCTCCATGTCCAGTGTCATAATCTGAGCTCATGCTGTCTAAAAGATGCAGACTAGGTGTCCTTTGTCTTGTCCCTCGTCTGGTTGTCTGTCTTCTCCTTGAATGTCCACTATAAATGTCTCTTATATCTTCCTCCGGTCTGTGATCGTATCCGTGTCCCTCTGTTTCCACACGGTCCCTGCCGTCTCCCTCATCTCCGTGTCCGTCCCATGTCTCTCTGTTTCCCGTGTCCGTCTCTCATCTCCTAATTCTCCATTGTCATCTCTAAAAAGTTCTTCTGAAGGTTCATCATTACATTGAATTGTCGGAGTCTGCGTCCACAATCATCTTTAAGGCTTTTGAAACTGCACGTGTTTCCCTTGGATTTGGCATTCTCCCATTCAGAGTGAATGGTGCTGTAGATGTTGCTATGGGATACCGGTGATTTGAGTTCAAAAACTTTACAACCGGTCCTTCATTTTTCCAGAAAAGCTGCTTCTTTGTTTGTTTTTGGACTAAGGGAAATAATTCACATGATCCGCAACAGCGCCACCTATAGCATTACAGTGAAAAAAACGATTGACAGAAAATTTCGTCAATGGCAGGGAAGCGTTTGGAAGGAATTGACGAAATATCTCATCAATGGCAGGGAGAGAGTTAACGAACCAACAAACCTATTGTCTATTACATTAAAATACACTGTAAGTCGGTGTATACAGTATTTTATAGATAACAATAAAAGTGCATTTCCTGTAATTATCAGCACTGACCATTGAAATAAATGATACCCAACACTATTTAGAATCAAGAACAGAGTAACACCTTTCCTCATTACGCCCAAATCTTAACTTCTGTTATGAATACGATATTGATGAATGCAAATTAATTCTTGGTCATTTTTATTTGTAAAATATCTATTTTCATGAGAACATCCTCAAATGCAGTTTCATCAAAAGTCAAATTTATACCTTAATATAAATTTGGAAATATTAAGGAGAAAAAAAAGTCAAATTTATATCAGTGTTTCTCAAATCACCCTCATCTGACTTCCAAAGCAATGTTATGAGTACAGATAATTGTTTTCTAAATTAAAAGTGAATCAAGTCTAGCCTAAATAAGCCAAAGAGTAAACTTTTTATTTAATGTGTCTGTGCAAACCCATATTTCGCGTCACCGTCTCTATACAGTTAGGTTATCTAGGTTACCTATTGTCATATCAAAGACCTTGTGACTTGTGAATTGTGGTGAAAAAGAAGTAGAATAGCTAACTAATCAGAAAGGAAGAGTGAAACAAAACGAAATGAAGAGTGACCTGAACAGTTCTAAAATACGACCATGGATCGGTGACTGAAGAGAAAAGCTGGAGAAATGACGACCATTGTTAGCAACAAGGTGCAAAGACATTCTGTTACCACCATTTGGAATATACTTCAGACTTAATTGGGAATATACAAAATATAATAATATTGTAATATAGGCTGTTTAAAAAGTTTTGGTTTTTTTTTTCAGGGTGGGAGTAGGGAATTGGTGAGCTGGTTAGGTGGTCTGTGAATTTTTTTTTTTTTATGATAAGGTGGTCCTTGGTGTGAAAAAGTTTGAGAATCCCTGGCATAAACTATGCCTACTTCTTGGTAACATAACCGTGTAATTAAATTAATCATCTCATCCAAATATAGGCAGTACAAAACCTAATAAAATATATATATACACATTCTCCTTAGTTGCAGCCTTTCTTTTAAACACTAAGTTCCAAAGCAATGTTTTGAGTACAGATGAATATTTTCTAAATTAAAAGTGAATCAAATGTAGCATAAATAAGCCAAAGAGTAGACTTTTACTGAATTTGTCTATGCAAACCCATATTTTGCGTCACCGTCTCTATACAGTTAGGTTATCTAGGTTACCTATTGTCATATCAAAGACCTCTTGTGACATGTGAATTATGGTGAAAATGAAGTAGAATAGCTAACTAACCAGAAACGAAGAGTGAAATGCATCGAAGAGTGACTTGAACAGTTCTAAAATACAATAATGGATCGGTGACGGAAGAGAAAAGCTGGAGAAATGACGACCATTGTTAGCAACAAGGTGCAAATACATTCTGTTAGCATCCAGCTGTTAGCATCATTTGTAATGTACTTCAGTCTTAATTGGTAATATACAAAATATAATAATATTGTAATGCAGGCTGTTTAAAAAAAATTTTTTAGGGTGGGACTGGGAAATTGGCGAGCTGGTTAGGTGGTCCAGGAATTTTATTTTATTTTTTTTTATGATAAGGTGGTCCTTGGTGTGAAAAAGTTTGAGAACCCCTGGTATAAATTATTCCTACTTATTGGTAACACAACTGTATAATTAGATTAATCATCTCATCCAAATATAGGCAGTACAAAAACTAATAAAAAAAACATAAACATTATCCTTAGTTGCAGCCTTTCTTTTAAACACTGTAAGGTCTGTACTGATAACAGCAGGATTGGAAGAGGTCCAGCTCTGTGAAACACTGAAGGTATTGAAAATGGATCAGTTATACTAGCACAGGTAGTAAAACTATTACAACTAGCATTAATATTTTAAGTCATAGAGGTGAGATACAGTATTAATTCGTATGTATGTATTTATTGTTGTGAAGTACATAACAGAGTTAAGTGAAAAATGGGAATGTAAAAGATAGAAGAACAATGAGAACGAGTGGGGGGAGGACGGTGATAACAGCACACGGTAAGCACAGGTGGGTCAACTCATGAGGTCTATATACAGCCAGCAACTCAACCAATTTATTATCACCTAAACGGGATGAATGGACTTCCCGGATTTCATTTGGATAAGAAATGAGGCACGGCAGAGAAAACCAATCCGTCATCATTTCCCTGTGCTAAGGACGGGCTATGAATGGCTGTTAAGAACACCATTTATTAAGGCTTACGCTGGGCTGTATACCCCCGGTTCCTCTTAAAATGTTCAATTGCACCACTGCTGGTCATGAATCAGGACATGGACTTTCAAATCCCCGGGGACAAAGTCTCGGGGAGAAAAATGAACTGCACCATCAGCTCTGTGCAGTACTAGCGCCTATTGGTGCTGATGATATCCTTATAGTGCCCATCTGTAGGCCTAATGTGCTTCTTTATGGTTCCACAGGAATACGTCTGAGTCATTTCAGTCTTTTTCTCCACTAGTATGATCTTTTCCTACCTCGGTCTTTCACTTATCCTGTTGATTTTACAATTGATCAATACAGTTCTCTAACTTCACTTAGATTTGTATTGGTCAAGCCTAATACATGTTTCATACTGGAGCCCCTTGATGCGTCTGCAGGGGTGATATCTGAATTTATTTTGGTTAAAATATGTCTGAGGTAATGAAACGATTTAATTAATAGGCACTCAGGAGATCTCAGTTATTTGACCTTCACCACCACCTACTGAGGTAATTTATTGACATATTCACTGCACTGCGAGAAAAGTACAAAGAAATGACTCATTTAGGAAATTAATGCTGTCAGGTACGTTTTTGTTTAGAAAAGTCTGGGTTTTCTCACTAATTATAAGGCTTAGACGGAACACTTACAAATACAATTCACTGCACGTTGTACAATGCATGATTGTGTATGTGACCAAAAAGAAGCTCATTTGATTTTGATTTGATTTGAAGAAATTCTAACACCGGAGAGAAAAGATAACACAGTAGCTTCTATATATATATATATATATATATGTATATATATATATATATATATATATATATATATTTTTTTTTTTTATTACTCACTAAATTGGAATTGTTAACATCATCATGTGGCTGATTTGTGTTTCTTTGCATGAATTAAATCAGACTTAAAGGGGCTAAATGTAGTGTTTCTACTGTCAAACTTTTTTTTTCTTAAAGAACCTAAAAATTGTGATTAGAGTGTTGAGAATAAAGAGCTCTGAAGTTGCAAAATATGTATTGGATTGTAGAAATAGGCCTCAGAAAGCTTTGATGAGAACCAAAACAAAAAAACTTCTACAAACAAAGAAAGTGACACTGAAAAAAAGCCCAAAAAACCAGAAGCACTGCTGTTTTCATCACTGGACACAGCGCTAAATGAAAAGAATGGAGTTCGATCCTGAAATGGCAATTTTTCTTCTTCTCAGGTGAGTTTGATAATGAGGCTGAAAAATTACAATGTGTCCCAGTTGTGTTCTTATTACTGATTAGTCCAATTACATGCCCTGGTCTGTTGTGGACTTTGTCCTGTAGTGTGATTGTTCTTTGTATCAAGTAGATGATGTTCTCGTCATCTTTATTAAAATATCTCTTTAGCCCAGGGTGTTATGAAAACACAAGGCTTGGACCCAAATGCACGAGACTGAGACAAAAATGAGCTTAGTTTGAGTATTTATTAACTCAGAGAATTAAAGTAACAAAAAAACTCATCACAATCGTGGAATCAAAAAATGAACAGAAAAATCTTCTCAATCAAGGTATCAAAGTTTAACAAAAAGACCTTCACATATGTGGTATCAAAAAATAAACAAAAAAGTCTTTTCTAACGAGGTATCAAAAATCTAACTAAAAGTTCTCCACAAAACGTGGTTTCAAAAATTAACACAAAAATCTTCTCAGTTGATGAGTCAAAAAATATAACAAAAAGAACTTCACACATGTGGATTCAAAAAACTAACAAGCGTAGCAGCACAGGAGAATGTCAAAGGAGATCTTATCTTAGCAAAGCATGGACGACGCACTGACAACAGACACGAGGACAGGAGGGCATAGAGGTAATGAGCCCAAGGTGAAGACAGTCAGGCAAACAGGGAGGACGTAGACGAGACAGACACAGTGCACACAAACGAACAAAAGCCCTCACCAAAATAAAACAGGAAATGAACGAAACCAACAAACATAAATAACTAGCACCGCTGAGGGCAGTGCTTCACACAGGGGTGTCCAATCCTGGTCCTCGAGGGCTGGTATCCTGCATGTTTTAGATATTTCCCTCTTCCAGCACACCTCACGGTTGTTATCAGGCTTCTGCAGGGTTTGACGATAGGCTTATCATTTGAATCAGGTCTGTTGGAAGAGGGATACATCTAAAACATGCAAGATACCGGTCCTCGAGGACCAGGATTAGACACCCCTGCTGTGAGATAAATGTCATCCTGTTTGTAAACTGTTATCATTGTCATGTGTCAATTGCATGCAGTAAGCACCTGACATCGCAAGTTTTGGGTATCAAGGTGTGTGAGCTTTTATTAATAGTGCATTTCTTCTTCGAGCACATCTTTTCAGAGCAGTGAGTTTCAGTCTTAAAGTCCCACAGAGTTTTATGGCGGTATAAAGTTATTGTGTGATGCTATTATCTTTGTTTAGTTACCATTTGTTGATCCATGATTCAGACTAAACTGTGACAGTTATGACCTTGTTCGGATGATTCCAAACAGATCTTTAGTTCAGATACTGACAACACAAACCGTACAGAAAACAGAGATGATTTGTGGTTTTACTGTTTGTCTAAAAACAGAGCTAAGCTAACAGAGCGATGATGTAAACTATCAGCCGACACAGCATGTGAAGACTATAAGGCTGTTATTTTGACTGTTAAAATTTTTGTTTGTAGAAGAAAACTTGATGATACCATACATAGTGTTATACATAGTATTAGGGCTGTACAATGAATTGATTTTAAATTGAAATCAAATAACTGAATAAGGACGATGTTTAAAAAAAGGGTAATCACCAAATCGAATTTCATCTCTCTTGTGTCTCCGGCCCGCATGCCTCCGGGCTACCATAGGCTCCTCCTCCTAACTGTGAGGGTGGTCTCTACAGTCTTTGGTCTCCAACACCCCAGTACAAAAATGGCATTTGATAAGGAGAGTGAAAAGTTCATGGCTAAAAATAGCAAGAGCAAGTCGGTTGTGGGGAACTGGTACGGTTTTGAAGTTTCCCTCGAAGACCAAACCATTTCTCACTGCAAACTCTTCCTGAAGGCGGTATCTGTCAATTTCTGCACCTCAAACATCATCACATGCCAGAGTGGGAGCAGTGCATTGCATTGCACACGAAAATGATATGCCAGCTTCTGTTGTCTTTTGTAGTTTTACCCAGAAATTGAACTTGAAAATCAAGTTTTTAGAGGAAAAAAACGGGATTTTATTGTACATACATAGTGTTGTTTCATTGGTGGTTTTGCTAGTCATAGGTGTAATCATGATACGAGACTTCCTCCTGCTGTTGAGAGTTTGGAATATTAATACTACATAGAACCCCTGTAAATGATCATTTTATGTCCTTGAGACTTGACTAACACTGACAAAAGACTCAACGTGACTTTGACTTGTGGCAGATGACTTGACTTCATCATCCTGTTCAGTAACATATTGCAAAGTCATGATTGGATGATTTCTAATACAACGGATGTCAATCATTGTAAAGCAGCATCAAGACACAGAAGGAATGAAGAATGAAGCAGACTGTTAAAACGCCACTCACCACTGCTGTTCATTTGAGAGACTTGTGAGTCATGGCTCAACTTATCCCTTGTTTGACTAGATTTGTTTTGTTTGAGGTTTTAACAGGGGCTTGACTGATTTTCTCCACTAAAACTTTGGACTTTCTTCAGAATTAAAGTTAAGTCTCGAGAATTGCATGTTGCTTGCACATGTGTGAGTTACTCCCACCTCTGCTTCTTTCTAACGACTGTTATAACTGTGTTTCAAAATTCTACAAAATCACACAGTTTTAAGGTCAATACCGCTAAAGAAAAAAAACATTCTAAGATCTCTAAAAAAACCAAGAGCCAAAAACAATCCAATATCTAGTTTTTTTTCAAAAGTTGTGCTGAGGTGCACTCAAAGTTGTGTACATGTATGCATATATGCATTTACAAGAAAATACAGGGTGTAGCAATAGTAAGCCAAATTATTCTTAAACATAGAGCGTTGGTCTCTAGATTAATTCAATTACAGATTTGTAGTTGAAGATGCCTGCATCTGACTATTGAACCTTAAACGTAAATTAACCCAAACAATAATTTGGAAACTTTGCAAAAGTGGTGGAACTTTTTGACGGGACAGTGAACCCAGGTGTGAACAACAGTACACAAGCAAAACTGAGGCAGAGGATTTATACACACATAAAGAATTTATTGACTAACTAAGACATACAAATAACACAAATACAAGAGATAAATATGATAAAAAAGGAGCAGGAGATTAAGGACGGGGAAAAGTGGACTAAATTGGTATAGGGTTATATTCAAGATATTATCACGTTAGTGAGGTTAAGGTGAGGTAAACCTACTTAAATTGGAACAATGCCAACTCAGATAAGCCGGGAGTAAGTTTTCTTACAGGTTGTCGGTCTCTGAATGATGCGGGTCTTGGCTTTGTGGGAGGATCCGACACGGCTGGAGTGGCCCCGCAGCGACGTGGACAGGAACAGCTGGAACGGCTGGACGCAGTCTGGACGGCGGATGGAGGACGTGGTGATGACGTCTCTGACAGTTCGAAGCAGCAGCTGATGTTGGCACGGCCCGAGCAGAGAAGGCACGAGGAGGACCAACGAAGTGAGCGGAGACTCACGAAGTTAAAGAGCGTAGACTCCGAAGAGTACAGCAAGAAGCATGAGCAAGGAGCAAAAACAGGAAGAGCACAAAAAGGCAGGAAAAAGACAAAAACTCACAAAGTGTCAAAAGTACACAAGAAAAGGAAAAAAAGCGCCGAAAGAAGTTGGATCTTCTTCCTTTATAGTTTGGCCAGGGGCCAACCCATTCCATCCTTCTCGTACATATTGATGAGTTATTGATCTCTTTGGGCCGTGCCTTCCTTTGTCCGTTTCGAGCGGGAAACCGCCTCCTTGTGCTGGTCATTTACATATTTCAGAGTATCACCTCTCTCTCCCCCCCTTAGGAGAGGGAGAGAGGACCTCATGCAGACTTGTAAGAAGACTTCTCCCAACTTTAAATAAGATCCTTAAATAAGATCCTTAAACTTTATACATCACCTTTAACCTCACTCAGCCTTAATAAACTAAATACCATTATGTGGACATGCTATAAACAGTAATATTCTTACTTTCAACATGAACACAAATAGGACACATGTATATGAACCCACAGGTCAGGCAAATGGCTTGGGCATAGATATACATGAAAGAGGTACCCTGTGGAGTAAAACCAACATTGACACATTTCTGTGAAACTAGTAATTACGGCAAAAGATACAGATTTTGCAAATCAGTCTTTTGTCCCTAGGATGCCTCCACCTCGGGGTAAACAGGAATGATGGGACACAGATGTTGAGGGGCAAAAGGGGTCGCCAAGTGTAAACATGATATCTGGGGTGCTCTCAGTTACCACGACAGGTGAGGATGGCTCTTGATGATGAACAGAAGAAAGTGAGCCTAAGTTTTATTGTCCTGGGTGCTTTAAATTAGAATAGTCTCCATTCTTTAAGATTATTCGTCATCATAAATGTCACTTGCAAAGGATGTCCAGGCACTGCCCTGGGTATCACCCAATCAGAATGGTGGTTAAGGAATGTGGTTTGACCCAGAGAGAGGGAGGTGGTGTAATTTACAATTCTGTTTTTTGAGTCTGTTCACTCACTCCACCGTCATGCGGCTACAAGGGGTTGGACAAAATAATGGAAACACCTTAAAAAATCAACAAAATATAATTTAATATGGTGTAGGTCCGCCTTTTGTGGCAATTACAGCCTCAATTCTCCGAGGTATTGATTCATACAACTTGTGAATTGTTTCCAAAGGAATTTTAAGCCATTCTTCAGTTAGAATACCCTCCAACTCTTTTAGAGACGATGGCGGTGGAAATCGACGTCTTACTTGAATCTCTAAAACTGACCATAAATGCTCAATAATGTTGAGGTCTGGGGACTGTGCCGGCCATACGAGATGCTCAACTTCATTAGAATGTTCCTCATGCCATTCTTTAACAATTTTAGCTGTATGGATTGGGGCATTATCATCTTGAGGTGAAGGTGTTTCCATTATTTTGTCCAACCCCTGTATCTTAACATACACTGACTACATTCAATTTTCTATTTATTGTCGCACATTTGTATCTTCTTTGGTTACTGGCATGTTGTTTCTGCTTATTTGGGTCGGATAATTCTATAAACCTCTTGGGGGTTTTTGTGTCACCTTCAGTTCATAGCCTTTTCATTTAGATTTTTCTTGTTTTACTGCGACAAAAACAAATACAAAGAAAAAACAAAGAAAACATCTAACTTACTCTTTATATGATATCCCAATAAACATCGAGGAAGGTTGGCTATTTAAACTGGTGATCAACCGAACTGATTCGATACCTCAAAAAAGTCTGTCTGCTCCCAAAATCTAAAGAGTAAATCTCACCTCTGTCAGCACATATAGCATTTACTGCCCTTATAGACTTTTTATGTATTAATACTGTATTAACAGACATCTTCATGGTGTGACAAATATGTTCATATATGAATGGTATCACAAAACTAAAACTAAAGATTTGCACTGTACTGTGAGATGTAATTTTGTTTTAGTTAAAGGTGGGGTAGGAAACCCTGGAAAAATGGTTCGAGCAAGCTACATACACAATTCAAAAGTCCAAACCCCTTATTTCAGACCCTCCAAGCCACACCTCCAGAGTACCATAACACGCAATGCTCGTGTCCAAGGGTTCATGAGTGCTGCAGATCCATGCATACCTCATTCAACACCCCCACCCCCACCCCTCACCCCCCGGATCCGTGCTTACCTCTGAATTCAGGTCTGTATATCAAAATATTAGATCAGAAGTTGGAATTTTCACCCGTTTTGATACGTGATCTAAGTTCTCTTGGGCTAGTAAGAACAGCTGCTTGCATTACGACTGATGTCAGGCTAGCAGCACACTATAGTTTGTTTTGCACGCTGTAATATGTGCATCTCACCGTTATGTTTGTCAGCAGAACAGCCCCAATTCATACCTATCTGGCTAACATTACAATTCCTAGTGATTTATGTTAGTGACAAAGCAGTGTGCCGGTGAACTTTAAATCCTAATATAGCTAACATAGCTAGCCAAGCTCTGGCTCTGGCTTCATTTCCTGTACATGTGCTCCAAGCCTCTGAGAATGAAGAGGGGTTCGTGCGGGGGGGAGGCAAATGGCAGTTGAGTTTGATAGACATATAACGATTCAATCATTTTGTTGGGCCGGTTAAAATGATTGGATGGTGTTTTCTTCAGTCCTGTCCGTTCCACAGGTGACTAAAATGTTTCATTTTTGTTTTAGGGCATTTAATTAATTTGTTGCATTTGGGGTGTGAAGGGGATTTTAAGCAACATAGTAAAAACTGCACCAGGAAAACATCTCCTACCCTACCTTTAAACTGGTATTGAAGCCTAAATATCAGTATTTGTAGAATGATTGGAAATATTTCATTGATATTCATTTCATTGATATTCAGCCTCTAGCCTGGGTTGGATTCCACCAGTAACACCTTGCACTAGGTTTTGCTTAATGTCCCAGCAGAAGAACAGGAATGTCTGAAATATTCCTGTTTTCTTTGCTTAGGTCCACTGTGGTTTATCAGTGGACAAACTTATAAACTAATACATAAGTTTGAAGAAAAGTAGCCAAGCAAAATGTGCTTAGGTCATGGCTTTTTTTCCCAAAGTTGTTATGATACAATTTGGTTATATTGAAGAATATTTGGCTTCTTTCTGGTGGGGCTGTTTTTGCTGCAGAGTGCTGCACTGTTTGTCCAGTGAGTCAGTTTTTTAACAATAAAATGTCCTCAGTACATATTTTTCCCAGAGCCAGAGCTGCGATGATTAACCGATGAATCAAATATGAAAACATCAATACACAATATTTCGCAGAACAAACATGCCATTAACTTGCTTATTCCAGCTTCTTAGACTGAAGGACTGCCCTTGATTATCTCTCCAAATACAGGCAGAAAAAAGCCATTTGTACTGAATGATATGTTCATTTTAACAAACAAATGTCAGCCAATATATCACCGTCTGATTTTTTTACTCTCAAACATCAGCTATGGTCTGATTAATGACTACGATTAATTTTAAGCCCAGATATTGTGGTTTTCTCTGAGTGCATTTGTCATCTGATCATTTTGGTTTCTCTCTTACCGTGCACCTGTACTGATGCTTAGTCATGCAAAAATTACTGTGGGAAAATCATATCTTAACAAGACAAAAAGTCTTGCAGCAGCTTGATTTATAGACACTCATGCTCTCATCAATTACAGTGGGATGAGTTGGCGTCTTTAGGATACCCTGCTTCTGGAATTGCTCTGCTGGTGCATTTGCTGATTTGGCTGAAGCTGAGCTACAATGAAGAAAAATATAATGTAAAACTTGCATCTCTTACGAAATGAATACTAAGCTGATTATTGATCAAAGTAAAATCAAAAAGGCACAGCGGCAGTAACTGGACATGCCAACATTTCCATCTTATTGCAGATATTTGGGCTTATTATCTTTGACTAATTAGTAGGGATGTCCCAACCCGATCTACACATCGGTATCAGCTGCCGATTTTGCATTTTGTGGGAGATCGGATGTAGTCATGAGATTGGCCTGGTTTGGGAAGGGAGGGGGGGACATATGTCCTGCCCCCTTAAACTAAAGTTTCTGAAAGTAGTGAAAAGCTGCACAACAGCAGGAGGCTTAGAGGACTTAGTAAAGAGTCTTTAGGTTTCACTTTCACTCTGCGCTTGTACTCATGAGGTCCGACTGTGATGTGCGAGTCTGTTTTTTTTTTCAACCCGCGGGGTTTTTGTGGAATTATTTGACCCGACCCGCAGATAAATTGACATTCTTTTGACCCACCCCAACCCGCCCCGCGAGGAACCCGCTTCACATCACTAACGCATTCCCATATAATACCTGGACGGACCTGTTCATAGACACACTACAGCAGTGGAAAATATAAGGTTCTAATTTGTCCCACAGTAGGAATTTGAAAAGTGCCAAAATGATACTAAAGTTATAAAGAGTCAAAGGTGTCATACATGTTTTAGTTCAGGTTCTACATTCAGCCCAATCGTGATCTCAAGTAAAATAATAGCGTAATAACCTATAAATACATGACTTCAAACTTAAATCAAAATTTCATCACAAAAAGTCCATATCGGATCGGTATTGGATTGGTATCAGCAAAACTAATCCCAAAAAAAAATAAAAAAATTATATCGGAAGCAAAAAAATCCAGATCGGGACAGCATTACTAATTACGCTTTTTGTTCACTTCGATGCAAAATAAACTTTATATTTCTGTCACTATTTCTTTTTTTTTTCACTTTTTTCAGATTTAACTGGAGCTCATTTTGATGACATGTCATTCCAGCCTATTTATCTGGAGCTTCATGTCAACGTCAGTCTTAGTTTTTTGGATCATTATGTTCAGTAAATGGCTTGTAAGTTATTTACATCCAATCTACTCTGTATAATTCTTATTTTATCAAGTCAAACAGTTCCAGTGTTCAATGCCAATAAATGTCTCTTCTTTCTCCTAAGGTACATGTTCATTATTAAATAAACTGTTGGTGCATAAGATTAACTGAAAACCTCATTAATTGTGATGATCCGTCAAGTAAAACCCCATCATTGTGGCAGTCTTATCTGAACATTTCACAACATCTGAGGGTCTATGCATAGAGAATACCATACAACGTATAGATTAAAAAGCCACTTGAGGCTAATCTGTGATTTTGGTTGATATAAATAAATCTGACTTGGCTTTATAAGAGTTCATATCTGTCCTGGTGTTGCGTTTCAAAGCAGCACACTCCAAAAAAGTCCTGCTGCTGACATACAGTATCCAATGAGATTTATACCCCCACCGTTGGCCACTTCTTGAGCTAAATTAGCAGCAAATAGCTGCTGTCTCGGCCCGTTTTTGTCACAACAATGAAGCATGTAATTGTTCTGTACACATGCGCAAAGGCCAACTGCAATATTTACCCTGCAAACACTTCTCCCTCTCAAGGCTTTCATGCATGCAGGCACATTTATTCAGGGTTCTCTTATCGGGCGCCGCTAAACAGGCAGGTTTTGAAGCAGTGTTCTGCTGTGTAATTGTTTGTGCACTGGTGACGCTCACTTCGCAGTACTATCTCGGACATGCTCCTGTTGAAGCGGGTTAGTCGTGAAATCAAGCGAGAGGACAGATGATTTTTTTATGTAATATTATAGGCTTGTCAAAGGGAACCAAAACCAGTAGCCAAATTGGCATGGAGACAGAAGACGAATGTTGTATCGAATTACAAAATTAATGTTTGATCAGGAAGAAGTTACTGCAACACATATTATCCCCTGACAGCGTCTGGAGTACGTGTGCGTGTGTGTGTGTGCGTGTGTGTGTGTTTTGGACGTAACAGTGATATTTACAGCAATCCAAACTACTTTTCTCATGCTTCCTTTCTTCTCAGTTTGATAGTCGTTCTGTTATGTTAAAGAGAAGACTGAAGACTGTGTAATGTTTTAATTCTGCATATATTTCCATAAAGACCTTTTGTAATTTCCATGATCTCAATCTGTCAATCACCTCTCCTCCTCCCTGCAGTGGGAGGACCGACTCTCCCTAAAAACATCATTAGTCAGCTCCACCATGCAAGGCTACATTACTCCTGACAGCAGCTCATCAAAGGACTTAAGAGGAATAAGGAAAGGAAACGTGTGCTGAACCTCTGACCCCACACATTGTTGACATACAAATCCCTGTCAGTGTATGAGGGGAGACCACTGTGGTAAAATGGCAGGCTACAGATACAGAACAAACGCATTAGGTTAGAGCACAAGTCTCATGCGATTATGTGCTGCAGCGGCTGCCCACAGGAGGCAGCTATGCACTTACACATTGCCCTCTGGTGGCTACAGCCGGGCTAAAGAGCTTAACTGGATGGACTGCATGTAGGCTCAAGATGTGTTTCAACATCACGTGCAGGTGTAATAAATTCAGAGACTTGCACATGATAGATATGATATCATTTTGAAAATACAACCAACAGATTTACAACTTCATCGACGGATTCCGCTGAAAATAAGCTCCGTTATCTTTGTGTTGAGATGTCTTCGTTTTCCTCTATTACATAACTGAGGACATCTTTGTTCCAGTGTCAATTTGCTGTAAGCCATCCTTATCAGACTGCTGGCTTTTTACCAGCTCTGGCTCACTTGTTACACTCAAAAGGACTTTGTGTAATTTGGATGTGTGAGTGCGTATCACACATCAGATTGGCACATAACTGATTTAAAGCTCGCGGTTCTGACATTTCCTAACAGGAACATTGGAAATAGAGACAGTAACGGGTGAAGTTTTCATTGAAAAGGTGCAGTTCTTCAGCACGCTGTGGTTATGATCAGCTGCAGAGCCAGTGCACCAGATGTCTTAGCTTTAGCCATTTCATTTACAGCATGAAAGTACACAATATGATTTAGAGATCATAAATATACCTTTTTTTCTTTAGTGTTTTTTTCTGTCTTTTTACCCATTACACATTTCACAGTGATACAACAGGATAAAATTATAAGAAAATATATCGGTAAAAATATGAAAATCAAATGTTAAAAAAACAAAAAACAAAAACATAAAAACAACAGTCAATTTTGTTATCAATTTTGTTTTGTTATAATGTTACAATTATAAGTTTTTACATTGTGCTTTAAATTTGTTTTGGCATCTTGTGGCATATTTACTTACTTATTTTGGTCTGGTATCGTAATTGTTTTGTATCATTTCATCAGGTATATATTTACCTATGTTTGTTTGTTTTGTACTTCCTAGATACAAAGCTTTGCACTTGGTTTTGTATTCATTTTGTATTATCTTTGGATGTATTTTGTTTGGTTTGTCTGATTTTATACAGTATGACTTTATAGCTAGTTGTGTATCGCTAACCATTAAGGCTGTTATTATTTAGAAGGGGGCAGGAAATATAAGATTTTCTTCATCCTGCTCCTTTTTCGAGCATGGCTGTGTACATGTTTGTTCACCTGATGATTATTGAATGTCTGCTGATGAAATGCACAGCCATGAATGAAATAAATGAAATGAAATATTTTAACTTTTTTCATCATTATTATCAATATAGGAACTATACTTGTAAACTAATATTCACATAACAGTAGGGCTAGGTAAAAATATTGATTTAATCGATTGATTAAAAGTGGATGAGACTGATTTTTCAGAGCAGGACCGAGAGTACACAGAAGCACAGCCGGCTCCGTCTTGCGAACACCTGAGGAAGACTTGGTCTTGGTCTCGCTCGTGACAGCTGTGGCGCGGAAAAGACGTGGAGGAAGGGTGGGGAAAGTCCCGCTGGAGGTCCTCCCGGCCTCAACTCAAACGCAAACCCGCAGTGTGAAGGAACTGGTCGCCCGGAGGTTCTCCGAGGCGAGTCGCGGAAGACGGTCGTTCTTGGAATAATAACTTGGATGAACAGTAAAGTGACAATGTCCGACTGCTACGCTACACTATGCAAACCCCCCCTCCCCATCACGGAGCGCGCCAACCCCCCCTGCTCCGTCCAACAATCACAGAGCACAACCCCCCCCCCCAGTGAGTAGAAGCCACCAGCCATAAAACAGCATAAAGATGACAAAGAAGTCCATTCTGAGCCACTGTAGAAACATGGGAATATTTCTTATTTCAGAGCAGATTCAGCTACTTACTGCTGAAATGTTAGATTTATTTCCTTTCTAATATCAATATTGATACCAGTATTGAAGTGTTGCATGACTGCGGTAGTCAAATAATCAGGTTACAACTCAAAATTGTACTTTGATATCACTAAATTAATCTGAATCAATCAATAAATACTGAATCGAATCGATATTGGATCGTGATTAATCGATTCCGAACCTTATGAATCGAAATCAAATCGATTATGGACATTGGCCATGATACCCAGCCCTACATAACAGAACAAAACAATAAGCTGAGGCTGACTAAAACATCATTAGTTTTGCTGGTATTTAGCCATAAATCATGCAATAGCAGTAAAGTTAGTGTTTCTTCTCAAGTTATCAGGGATTTCACAAGGAAATTTCCACCATAGCAAAGGAAAAAATGAAAATTATCTTGTGAAGTCATGTAATTAAACTAAAAAGGTTTAGATGCAAACAACAATAGAAAAGCATAAGCATCACAGCTACTAAAATAATATAGGAAAAACAGGTAATGAATGGCTAATAGTATTTCATTTGCACAACTTGGAAAGTGAGATTACCAAAAATACTGTAACAACTCAAGTGAAAGGGGACATACATACTGACAAACAAACATTAAAGTAATCTGTCAAACAGATGCCAAACTATTTCCATAAAGCTAAAAATGTCATCTTGCTGGAGGCACTTGACAAAAAAAAAAAAAAAAACTACTCTCTCTGCCATCAGTAGATTCATCCTCTTGGAACCACGAATTTCTGTGCAAAATTCCTTCACAATCAGACAGACAGAGATATTGCACCCTGTACTAAAGTGACAAACCAACCAAGACATACTATTGCCCTCCAAAAACGCACAAGATTTTATGAAAAAAAAAAAACAGAATTCATCTCTCAGTTCAGCACAAGGTCTCTCAGTATGAAAACACTGCCGTCTGAAATCCCCCGTTTTGATCAAATGGACACTTATTTAACTTCGGTTTATGATCCAAACAAAGGTTCTCAGCTGGAGTCAAAATTGTCAGCCAAATGTTAATTCTGCAGTTTTCCCTGCGAATGTGTCCTCAGCAGTCTATGGAAAAAGAAACTATTTTGGAGTGTAATTAGAGTCCGTTCATAGCGGGTTATATTTAGGATTGGCTTGCTGATTTGATTAACACCACCTACATGTGTGAGAACGTGTTTGTGTCCTTCAGAGACTTAATTGCTTACCTGCAGGAAATGCTTTTTTGAGTGTATGCTGAGGAAACTATCTAACTACAGGCAGCCTTGGATGGAAAATGACTCGGAGCAAAGCGTTCCATTTAGTGGCCAGTATTAAAGCACACATCTTATTTTCTGGTGTTATTCAGGATGTGCTGCATAGAGGGCTCTTATCAGGTCATATCACTATTATTAGCAACATCTACAGAAGGTCTGAGTAAATTCACGTGGCTTCAATGCCTAACCTGATGATTAAACACCAAGTTTCTCCTAAGTTGACGAAGGGCTTAAATTCTGTCTGGGTTTTGGCAGCTATTACAATTTTTTTTTATGCTGTGACGTTTCAACTTTTCACTTCTCATATTTGTGAAACACTGGGGATGTGTATTGGCAAGAATCTGGCAATACGATACAAATCACCATACTAAGATCACGATACGATATATCATGATATATCACGATACTGTTAAAAAGGCAATTTTTTGTTTGTTTCTTTTTTTTTTTTTTTTAAAGATTATTTCCTAGAAGAATTGAATTACGGCAGAAATATGCACAAATACTAAACATATTTTTATCTGATCAGAAAAGGATCTAATGCTATATCACAAAATTTTCCTGTGTTACAACTTAAATTATGTTTTACAGACATTACAGTTCAAGATCCTATTCAAATGTTTATATTCTATTAGTTCATAACTAACATCGTAACATTATTTTTGTGCAATTCCAAAGGAACTAACATTATTTAATAAAAGACTGTTAAATAACAATAAATATAATATAAAAAAAGAAAAAGCAACAAAACAAAAATGAACCTCCACAATATCTGCATTTGAATAAATACCTAAAAAAATCGATACAGTACTTTTTAATATCGATACAGTATTGTGAAATGAAATATTGCGATATATTGCAGAACCGATATTTTCTAACACCCCTATGAAACACAATCACAACCACCACACAGGTACAGTAAGTGCACATACAGGTCACTGAATATTGTTTATCAGAGCTATACTGAAAGGCTGAAAGGATGTGTGGACATGGAAAGTCCATAAGGATGGCACTCTGTATGTCTGTCCTGATGGCAGCAACACAAATGCACCAAGGACATGGTGTTACTTGAGCCTTTACTACTGTGCTGCTGTGGATCTGCACCTGCTACACATGTTAATAATCTTACTGAGTTTGTTCTTTTAACCACAGACGGTGAAAAATACTAATGAAGGTAGACCTTAGCCAGGGAAGTGGTCCATAACATGCCCCTCACCTCTTTGTTTTTTTGTAGGAAGCTGTGTGGAATCGAGCCAGTTGACTAGTAACGCAACATCATGTGCTTTATCATTTTGAGTTGTATGCCCTATAGGGATGTAACGATATGAAAATTTCATATCACGGTTATTGTAACCAAAATTATCACGGTTATCATTATTATCACGGTATTGTTGAAATTGTGCTCAAAATGTTCAAAAAGTACTGATACACACACTGAAATAATTTAGCCAAGTTGTATTTTAAAAAAATTAAAAATAAAATAATTGGCACAATGCACTTTCACTTGGCAGAAATGTTCAAATATTAACCCTTAGTGGTCTGACCCTTTTTTGTCCGTTTTTCAGTCCTTTTGATTTTACCTTTATATACTATATAAACAAATGTTTACTATACCCATGTTTGGTATCTTTTTTTTTCAGCACAACTTCATCTATCTCATCTGTTTATTATTTTTTTCATTTTAACCTACTATATCAACATAAAAGGCCAGAAAACACAAAAATTCTGTTTGGGTTTCTGTAAATTGGCTTAGACTCTGGTTTTGACCAACTCTATATATAAAGTGTCATGAGATAACTTTTTTGTTGTGATCTGGCGCTATATAAATAAAATTTGACTGATTGAGTGATTTAATTGGTTTTCCCCTGTAAGTCGCTTTGGAAAAAAGCGTCTGCCAAATGCATAAACATAAAAAAAATAAATAAATAAAATCCGATTTGAAAAATGTATATAATTTATTGCATAAATAACACAAAGATGCTAAACGAACCTTTTCAAAGACTTTAAAAGTGAATATTGGTTCCAAATATTAGGTATAGAAAATTTAAATTGTCATAAATTAAAACTATACTCAAATATTTGACACAAAAGCAGATCTTTACATCGGCATTTTCTCTGAAAAGCGCGGTAATCAAACACTGTTATCATGATAATCAGAATTTAAACTGTAATACTAACTGTCTGCAATTTTACCACAGTTTATCGTTATACCGGTAGTCGTTACATCCCTAATGCCCTATTTTATTTTATTTACGATTTTTTTTTAATTATCTTTTTTTTTTTTGGTGTATCCTTCATTTTTTGTATTTATTCATTTCTTTTCTCCTTTGTATTCCTCTAAGTTACTTGGCTGTTTTGAAAAATAATAAAAATATTGAAAAAAAAAAAAAAAAATACTAATGAAGCCAAGCCTTCAGGTCATCTCCACAAATGATCAATCAAAAATAACCAGTATACTGTATATGCCCTATGCAAGCTTTCAATAAAAATATACATTGAAAGAAACTATAAAACACTCACAAAAGGACTGAAGGATGTGTAGAATGAGATCAGAATGAAATTTAAAAAAAAATGATGAAAAACTTTATAAATAAGGACTGTATTGTGCATTTCTACAAAGACATGCACCTCAATAGTTTTCCTGGTCAGTCTAAATCCCCTGTAGGTGAATCTCCGAGTGAACAGTAGTTTGTTTTTATACGCCAGGCCTGTGATGAACTGACATGTCCTGGGTGTACTCCACCTCTGCCTGATCTAAGCTGGGATGGGCTCCAGAATCCCCCCCAACCCTCTAGAGGAATAAGCACTTCAGAAAATGAATAAATAATGAGTACTTTTATGTGTGTCTTCCTTCTCACTATAAAATTAAAGATAATTTCTTAGTTTCTCTTAGTATTTAGCTTAAAAATACTTCCAGGAGATCACTTTTACATCCCCACAAAATCTTACTTTACATAGTCAAAGTCTATGTGTTCAAATCACATTTTTATTATTATCATATTGACATTTTAAACCTCTTCACTCAGAAACAAAGACAGGCGCATAAAACACACATCTTCAGGTCCATTGCAACCCCCACATATGAGTTTTTGCAGAGCTACAAAATGATAATAAAGTTGGCATGAACTTGAAAGGTAAACAGTGATAGAATAAATGGTATTCATGCTGTAAACCAAACAGATATGTCAGATGTAAAGCAGGACAACTCAAAACAGATGACGAAATTAGCGCTGCCACTAACAACAAATTTTCTAACAATTAATCTTTTGAGTAATTTTTTGATTAGTCAACTAATCTAAATGACAATTTAAAAAAAAAGTGTTTGCTATTTTGTTGTGTCCATTTTGTCTTGAATACAACTCAAGGGCCAAAACAGAAAATGTCACCTGTACTACGCTAAATGCAGACAATATGAATAACTTAAATACTACCAAACCAAAAATTACAAAGTGGGATGTTTTGCACATTCCAAAAAAATTGCACAAAGTTATTCAAGCTAATGGCTAGCTATATCAATATGAAACAAAATATTAATACTACAGCCTCTTACAATTTCTTGTGAGTATTTGCTTAACAGTGTAAATATATATGGTGCAAATATGGTCTCATATCTGTCAGTCATTTTCAGGACACTGTCAGTGAGTATTAATGCTAGTTGTGGCATGTAGTCCTTCATTGGAAGGATGAATTCAGTCAGACTACTGTGCCTACAAGTGACAAAAAGAGAAGAGAAAAATACACAATGAGCCTACTGATGTAGAGTCCATTCCTAATATCCTGTCTGGGCTTTCACCTGAACCTTCACAGCCTAAGCTCACACTGGTCTACAATTTTTTAGAAATGATTTGCTTCAGAGATTAAATGTGCTGAATGTTACGTATATTAATAAGATTAATTGGAAAATAAATGATAAAAGTGCCAGTTTGCTGATGTTTTCAAGGTATATGATTAAGTGTTATTACACATATATATTGGTGTATGTACATTTATAGAATAGTTTTATAAATCTTCCACTAAATAGAACCTGTAAAGTGAATGTATTCTAATGTGCAGACAGTGTTTTGAAGTAGATCTTGTAGCTCTGAGACAAATATTCCTTTTGAGTCAAACCCATTCTCTCGTTAATTCTTGAATTTCACATTTTGACCCAAGGCTGTATCTTGGAAAGTTCAGCCAACCAGCATTTTTTACTTGATTTTGCTTTATCAGTGACTCTCATGTGGTAAAATTTCATTACTTTTATTCTGGAAGCATTTTCCTTGTAGACCAGTGTCATTAATGCCGCGTTTCCACTGCGTGGTACCAGCTCGACTCAACTCGGCTCAGCCTTTTTGCATTTCCATTACGAAAAAGGACCTGGAATCTGGTACCCTGTACTAGTTTTTTGGCATCACCTTTGCCAAGGTTCCAAGCGATACTAAACCGTGACATATGACACTGCAGACCACTGATTGGTCAGACAGTTTTCTCTGTGACCCACCATTTTACAAAAAACAGATGCGGAAGTGGACAGTAAATATAGCGGTACATTAATCCACATGATAACAGCCCAAAACTAAACCATGGTCGGTCGAGGAGATTCAGTCTTTGGTGGCCAATGTAAAAATTCAGACGAGACAACACGCAACGAGCGAGTTTATCAGCAGCTCTCTGAGCAGACAACACGGAAATAACGTACCGCGTCGCTATGACGTCCAGGTACTGTAAAATCAGTAGTATCCTGTAATGGAAACGGTCTCCAGGAATACCGAGTCGAGCCGAGCCGAGCCAAGTCAAGCTGGTTCCATGTAGTGGAAATGCGGTATTAGTAAACTGTTTAAAACATTACGTAGCCTATTAACAATCTAAGCATAAGCATCTGCATTTCCATTAGGCTATGCTATATTAGTCAGATGCTCCAAGATCACTGGAGTCAAACTTAGAGACTTGTCTTCCCTCTGGGAGTTTCTGGTGGTGAAAAAAGCACAGTCCATCATCAGGGACCCTCAGCATGTGTTGCATCTAAAGTTTGCTTTAATGCCTTCAGGCCGGCGTTATAACGCTCCTCAGAGGAGAACCAACAGATATTCTAATCTTTTATTCCTTCAGCTATCACACTTTTAAACTGTGACAGAAGCCATTTTAGTCATTTTGTATGATTTTTTGTTGTTGTTTTTTTTTTTAATATTAGCGGAACCAATAGGGTCTTTTAGTCTGTATTGGTATTTATTGATTATTTATTGTTGATTATTTAAATGCATTTATTCGCAGTTGCTTTCAATAGTCCTGTATTTGTGCACTGATTTATTTATGTTTGTCACATTGCACTTTGGATGTGGGCTGATGTCTGTGGTAAGCTGCAAATGAATTGCCCGTATGGGATAAATAAAGTTTTCTGAATCTAAAGAGTCTGGACTAGCCTATTACCTAAACCAAGACAGCGGGCATATATCGAGGCACCGGCATGTAGGCGCGCCTGCAGACCACAACGATCCACACAGACCGGGGGAGGGGGGGTGAAACTTAAGATGCTAATAAGACTCTCTCTCTCTCTGTCTCTCTCTCTCTCGGAGGTGCTGCGTGCGGCTGCAGGCGCCAATGCTGGTATAGATTCCCCAGGTGCGCGGCCAAAAATAAATAGGCAGTCAATAGTAAAACGACGTGTTGACAAAGAAAATTGCCGTCGACTAATTTTCATGGTCGATTATGTTGACTAAGTCGACTAATCATGGCAGCACTAGAAGAGATGAACCGTATGAGGGTGGCTCTTCATACTGGAGTTAATGAGAACAGTTCACAAGAGCTGCAGAACACGTCAAAACAAACCTCATCAATGTTGATTTGTGACAACCTCCGTTAAGTATTACCTCAGGTCATTCTGCCATCTGTTTCAAACTCCGTTTAGCTAACATGGAAACTTTCAGCTCCTCACTGAAAGACTGCATGTGTCTGTTCATCTGTTAATGCAGACTGTATCAAAGAGACTAAGAGAAGTGAACCAAACACCTATTTCTATAATCCTAAGCCAAACACCGGCCGTCTTACCTTTAAGTAAGTGTTGTCTCTGTTATCGCCAATGCAGATGCATCCACCAGGAGAGGAAATCCACTTCATTCCATGTGATAAAGTCCTGGCTCGTAACAGTTCCAGTTTCCATTGTGCACATCACAGACTGAAAAAATAAAAGTAACTTTAGCTTCTTCTATAAAAGTAAGCAATATACAGACAGATACGGGAAATCTTTCCTGCCACATGCCATTTCACTCTACAATAAACTCGCCTGATGTTCAAACCCAGTCATAAACATATTTCCACTATGCACTTTACTGTCCATATTACTGAACAATTCCATTTTACTTTGCACATTACAGTTTATTGTTGCACCTTACTGTTTTTCTACCATTTTGTTTTTTATACTTCTAATTCATCATTATGTATAGTGTGTTTGCTCTTGTATTCTATATTGATCTTATAGGCTATTCTATTTTTCCATCCATCCATCCATCCATCCATCTAATATTGCAGTATATAATATAATAGTATATAATATTGAATTACTATTCCATCAGCAAAGTCAAAGAACAAAAGCATTAGCCTTAAAATACACTTTACGGTTCTAAAAGTACAAAACAGCCCATTTCATAATAATAATAACAATAATAATAATATATCCTTGTCTATTTCTTTATTGTAATTACTGATCCACTGACGTGCTCTTCTTTCCTGTTGCATCTGGTAATATTTGTTTTATTTATTTATTTTATTTAATAGGGACAGTGCATATTAATGAACATCTACAACAGTTGCAGCTGTAAATATGCCAGATTGTAGCAGCAGTGCTAATTTCCATCTGTAGTCCCTAGGCAGGTGACAAGAAAGACAGTTGAAAAAAAGGCAAAATATCGTAAAAGACATCATAAAAGAACAGTAGACAGAAATGCAAAACATCCTAAAAACACACAGAACAACACAGTGAGGATGATCTACTGATGGTCACAGGCTTGGTTTTCCTTCATCCAATGTTTAAGTTGTGATTTGAAGGAGGCATATGATTGTGAGTCTCTTATGTTGAGCAGTAAACTGTTCCAATATTCAGTCCCAGTGACTGAAAGTGTAGTTCGTCCAAATGTAGTGCGCCTGCGTGGCACCTCCCAGTCTCCTGGAGCTGTGGCCCTGGTGACCATCCCACTGACAGAGCAGGATTTGATAAAATCTGTCAAGGGAGGAGGGGCAAGTCCATGTAAGACTTTATATATCAGGCAAGCATTTTTAAAATTCACAAAATTACTAAAATTAAGAAATTTATATTTATCTAAAACAATGCAGTGGTGAAAATTAAATGTTTTTTTTTTTTTAATCAAATATTTTTATGGCTCTTTTAAAAAGTGGTTCTATGGGTTTGAGTGATGTGCCAGCAGCAAGTGACCAGGAAGTTATATCGTATTCAATATGAGAGAAAATCATGCAGTGTAAAAACATCTTAGCAGCATGTAGGGTCAAGAAGGGTCTGACTTGTTTAAAGTTTTGCACATTAAAATTTACTGTCTTCTTCAGTCGCTTTATAGTGGGATTCATTTCAGTTATGCATACACTCTTGGCAACTATACAAATACATATTTATTAATACATATCGTTAGCCTTATAGCATAATTGCCTAAGTTACATTTTTGGCCAAATTGTGATATCTGCTAAACTTCACTCTCTTCACATTGCCACTTCATTTTACATCATTAGCTATGACATGAAAAAAATTACCCAGGAAATGATCCTATGAGGCTAAGAATATATACTATTTCTATTTTAATAACATGAACCTATAAAATAACTAGTACCTAAAGTTATATGTAATTCATTTAGAAGAATAAAAACGACAATGTTTGTCAAAATATAGTGGAGAAGGTATGAAGCAGCAGAAAATGTAAGTACTCAAATCAACTTCAGCAAGAGTTACATTTGAGTACAGAAGTAATTCTTATTTTCTCTTACGTGGTTATGCAAACCGGCCACTTTATTAGGTACACTTTACTAGTACCAGGTTGGACTTCCTTTTGCTTTCAGAAATGCTTTAATTCTTGATGGAACAGCTTCAACAAGGGACTTAAAACATTCCTCGGAGGTTTTGATCCATACAGATATGACAGCATCATGCAGACGTGTCGGCTCCACATCCATAATACGACTCTCCACCCCATTCCAAAGGTGTTCTGCTGGATTAAGTTCTGGTGACTGTTGCGGCCATTTAAGTACAGTGTGCTGTCATGTTCAAGAAACTAATTTGGGATGATATGAACTTTCTGACATGACGCATTATCCTGCTGGAAGTAGCCGTCAGATGACAGGTACATATATCATAAAGGTCTGGACGTGGTCAGCGACAGTACTGAGGTAAGCTGCATTTAAACGGGGCTCACGTGGTACAGAGGGATCCAAAGTGTGCCGAGGAAATATCCACACCACCAAATTACACCACCAGCATGAACAACTGATACACCGCAGGATGGATCCATGCTTTAATTTTACTTGCACCAATTTCTGATTCCAGGATCCAACATTTTCAGCAGAAATGGAGACTTTTCAGGCCAGTCAACGCGTTTCCAGTCATCTATTGTCCAGTAGTGTGAACTGTAGCCTCAGATTCCTGTTTTTAGCTGGTATCCAGTGTGGTCTTCTGCTGCTGTAGTCCATCTATTCGAGGTTTAATGTGCTATGTATTCAGACATGCTCTTCTGCATACCTCAGTTGTACAGGGTGTCCCATAAGTCTCCATACATGGGAAAAATAAACGTTTCTTGACATAAAGCATTTACTGTATGTCAAGAAACTGCTGAAGAATTATAAAGAAGAAATATAAAGAAATACATGTTAGAACCATATATGTATGGAATGTATTATGTCTCCTATGTATGGAGACTTATGGGACACCCTGTATAGAGTTGTTATCTTAGTTCAATGTTGCCTTTCTCCTCTGACCTCTGGTATCAACAAGGCATTTTCACCCTGAGAGCTTTTCCCTCTGTGAAAATCCCAGCAGATCTGCACTTTCTGAAATACTTTCACCAGCCCATCTGTCACCACCGACCACGCCACATTCAAAGTCACTTAAATTAACTTTCTTCCTCATTCTGATGCTTGGTTTGAACTTCAGCAGATGGTCTTAGCCATGTCTCTAAGCCTACATGTGCTGAGCTGCTGCAACACGATTGGCGTATTGGATATTTGCATTAACAAGCAGTTGAACTTGTGTAGCTAATAAAGTGGTCAGTAAGTGTATACAGACTGCAAAGTACTTTTTTTGCAGAAACATTGCGAGTTGTGCAGACCCTAAGGCATATAAACACCTCCCAACCCTCATGTCTCCTCCATCTTTCAGCTCGTATAAGGTCTGGATGTTGATATGAATTGCTTTCTCCTCTACTCTTATCTGTCTTGCCCCAAGTTTAAACTTTTTGTCTCCTCTCCCCAAATATTACTGAGACATCCTGGAGCATTTTCACAGGACTGAGAAAAACACATTAGAAAGTGCAGCGAGATACCTGCAGCTCTGTCACTTTGAGATCCATACTGTGGTCTTGTACAGATCTCAGCAGGACAACATGTCCTACAGAGCACAGCGTTGGTACCAGATTTCTTGTCTCTGTACAACAATTTCCAGGACCACTGGTGTCTCTTTCTATCTATTAGGACATATTTCAGTCTGATCATAGTTATGAAGGATAGGGCATCTCTTGCATTTATCGGAATGGCATTACATTGATCGGATAGCCTGATTTGAGTAACCATAATCTGATTACCATTCCACCTTAAAAAAAATAAAAAAAACGAAAAAAATAAACGCAAGGACACTTAACGCAGTGTATGACATTTCATTACCAGTTTTTCATCAAATTGGTAAAACCCGAGTGATAGTCCCTCACATCCCTCACAGTGAACAACTTTCAAAGTGTACTCCCTCACATGCAGTCCGTTTGTTTACATACCAAACCCATATGTCATTCGGGCCTTTTCGGAAATTTTGTTGCGAATTGTATTGTGTGAATGGGAATTCCACACAGCCGCAGTATGGCTGCAGCAACGACAAACACAGAAAGGGCTTCATTGCTTCTTGCTGCTGCGAGGAATTCCAAACACGCCCGAGTGATGGTTTGGTTTCGGATGTAAACAAACGGACTGCTTGTGATGGAGCACTCTTCGAAGTTGTTCACCATGAGGGGGGTGATTAAGGTGTGTAATCACAGAAAGACTAACGGATTTGTGATACTTAGGCTATCACTCGGGTTTTACAGATTTGATGAAAAACTGGTGACAAACGTCATACACTGCTTTAACCCTCCGGTAACCGGGTGCACCTTTTAGGCACACTTTGCACTTCCTGTTAAAAAAACTTCATATTATTTTTCACAATTTAAATAAGGTTAGTATTCAAAAGTTGTTCATTTTTGCATGATCTTTAAAATTCTGGCCACCAACTAAAATTTGCACATTGCACGGTAAACAAAAGAAAATTACAAGACTAGCATCTGTCTCCCAAGTGTGCCTAAAATGCACTATTTCTTCCATTTGATATGTAGGATTAGGGCTGACCTTGATTTACAAAAATAAAATCAAATTAGAGCAGAAAAATAAATCAATATATAATATTTAATAGTTTGATTTATAGGTGTGCCTTTTTGGCATACTTGGTGACAGATGCTAGTTCAAAAATGAACATTTGACTTAGCGCCAAAAATAATAATGCAAATTAACCAATGTTGGAGTTAATCATTGACATATGCCAGGCTGCAAAAATCAAATAATATGTGATCCACTTTTTATGTAGTATATTGAAAAAAAATATTTTTGTGTGTTTTTTGCATCCAAAAAAATGGTTTGGTTACAATACAAACACGGCATTTAAAGGGTTAAAAAATGTGACAATTATTGAGTATTTGGTATTTTTATTTACAGCTCAAGTTGATGAAATTAAAAAAAAAGTGTAAAAGAATTAAAAGCAAAGTGTATGAAAAATTTTTTGACATTATTCCGCAACTGTGCCAAAAAGGCACACTTGGTGCTTAGTAAGGGCCTTGCAGGACAGGATACTGGAGGGTTAAGCGTCTTTGCGTTTATTTATTTATTTTTTGAAGGTGGAATGGTAATCAGGACATGGTTACTCAAATCAGGCTATCCGATCAATGTAATGCCATTCCGATAAATGCAAGAGATGCCCTATTCTTCATGACTATGAATAGACTGAAATATGTCCTAAAAGATAGAAAGAGATATCAGTAGACCTGGAAATTTTTGTACAGAGACAAGCAATCTATTACCAATGCTGTGCTCTGTGGGACATGCTGGGTTTAGTGATAATCTGTTTTTTACTTGGTACAAAGAAATTTACTAACGTATCCTTTTAACTCATGTTTCTGTCATGTCTATAATCAATCCAAGAGAGGAAATTAATAACTAAAGATTGATTGACGCAAATAAAGATACCCAAAACAATTATTGTTGCAGCTTTGTGAAGTGACGAACATCTGAAACACTCAGCTTCACAGCTCCTGGATTACGATCAGGTTTAATAACGTCTTGAGGAAACATCAGGATTTGCTCCGTTTTACTTTACTTTGCATCTCTGCCAGACAAAATTGTTTCGCTTCAAAGACAGCTGAGCAGAAAGAAAGAGGAAGACAGGGAGAACTTCATTCCCACTCTTCATTAAGGTTGATAAGATGTTCTCTTCAGGGGAATAGAAGACCCTGACTACTGGAAGACTGATTTGATTAGTGAAATGAGATGAAAATTAGAACATCTGATGTGCTGCTCTATTTGTTTACAGTAGGTTAAGCTGAACATGATCTTTTGAGCCGCAAATAGAAAAAAGGTTCAAAGTTGATTCTGGACATGAGGATGCTGAATACAGATTTGGGTGCCAAACTTAACTGCAAAAATATAACAAAACTGTATCTTCAAAACTTGTTACACAAGCAAATTATCCACAAACCCACATAATATTACCTATGGGGCTTCTGACTGAGCTTTTCATCATCTTTTGTTTTTAACGCCCACAAACACATCGCAGCATGCAGCTGTTTTCAGGTAAAACTTCCAGATCAATCAGTTGTTTTGTATACTGTATAGATTTAATTTCACATGTTTTTTTTTTCTTTTTGCTATTTCTTCTATCTGTTCTTTCATATTTGTGTACATGTTATTGAATATATGAATAAATCATCTACCAAACTAACTTTAAATATAATATAAACCAAACAAATGATATGAATAATATATTACTACACAGAAATAAACAATAAGTGCTAGTCTGTTGTGAGTGAATGCACTGCAGAGCCTCAGCGCTGTGCACTACAGACTTTAATTCACAGTGTCCATGGCAACAAGAGCCTTGGAGACTTGCGCCAGGGTAGAGGAGGGTCAGGCGTTGCAGAGAGTTTCTCCATCTCATCCTCGCTGACGTTGCCGATTCCCCATTCTCTGTGTTATCCAAGACTGACAGACTTGATGAGATGGTGGAGTGGCATAAAGTGCAGTGCTAGCCTATGTCTCAGCATGTCCTTGCACCTCGCAACGTACCTCTCATTGTTCAAACACATTTATATTTGAGATCTCTTCCCCCCTGGAGAGATTACATATTTGAAGTTTGCAGTGCGCACTTGGTGCTGCACAGAATTGGCAGCAATTTCCTCACATGGCTTTTCAGGCTCTGATATCCCTAAGTGTACATTCAAACACTGAATCCTGTCATGTAACATGTTCAAAGTCCAGCTGCACATAAACTCGGTACATCGGAGTCTGAATTGGAGCTGAATGGCTGTCGAGACTGAGAAATCCCTTATGTGCTATAGACGGTTCCCTCTAAAATGAGCGATGGCTTCATTACACTGTTATTTTCCTGATATAAGGCTTTACTCATAATTACAGTATTTCCTCACAAACTTCTAACTTTGAGCCAATAGAGGTCTGAGGGTCTAATCTGGCTATTTGGAGATCCAGATCATTTACAAAGACCATCTACAGGATGGGGAAGCAAAATTTACAATGAACATTTAGTTGTTTTTTCTCAGCAGGCGCTACGTCAATTGTTTTGAAACCAAACATATATTGATGTCATAATCATACCTAACACTATTATCCATACCTTTTCACAAACTTTTGCCCATATGAGTAATCAGGAAAGCAAACGTCAAAGAGTGTGTGATTTGCTGAATGCACTCGTCACACCAAAGGAGATTTCAAAAATAGTTGGAGTGTCCATAAAGACTGTTTATAATGGAAAGAAGAGAATGACTATGAGCAAAACTATTAGGAGAAAGTCTGGAAGTGGAGGAAGCAACAAAAAACGTACCAAAGCTTTTATTAAAGCTCTCAAATCCAAAATCCTAAAGGATCCAACCAAATCCATGAGAAAAATGGCAATTGAACTTGAGGTAGACAACAAGACCGTTAGAAATGCAGTAAAATATGATTTGAAGTTAAAATCTTACACAAGAACACCAAAACACTTGTTGACAGCAGCAACAAATCCAACTTTAGCAATTTTTGGGAATCATGTTTATGGCCGCCTTCTAGCCCAGATCTAAACCCTCTGGATTATGCTATTTGGGGCGTTTTAGAACATGCTACCAATAGAACATCACACAGCAATGTCGACTTTCTTAAAGATACTATTAAAGAAGAATGGGAGAAGTTGTCACCCGAATATTTGAGGAACACTTGCGCAAGTTTCAGGAAGCGTGTGAAGGCAGTTATTGAGAAAGAAGGAGGACACATAGAATAAAAACATTTTCTATTATGTACATTTTCTTGTGGCAAATAAATTATCATGACTTTCAATAAACTCATTGGTCATACACTGTCTTTCAATCCCTGCCTCAAAATATTGTAAATTTTGCTTCCCCACTCTGTATATGTATTCTGCTGAACTACATCTGGACACAGTCACAAAACATAAGAAACGAAACAGAGGATTCTTCAATAAATCTGACATCATCTATTATTAAATCCATAATGTTATCACCTGTTCGTAGCTGTAAAAACACCCAGTCTCATGACTTTCATAAAGACCCATACACACACACACACCAGCAGATACAGAGGGCACACACAGACACCATTTCCACTGAACCTTGCCTGTTGTCATCACATTTTATGGACTGTAAAAGATGTGAGAAGATGTTAAAATGTGGTAATACAAGCATATTTCCTTCTGCCTCTTTGGCAGCATTGACTTCCATTTAGATTTACTGCAACAGAAAAAATAAATTTCAATAAAAAAAGGACTGGCCAAGTGAAGCAAGACGTGCATATCAGTCTTTTAGAGGTGAATAGAAAGCCGAACCGGACAAGAATATTTTTCATTTGCTGCTATTGTGAAACATAGAGCCTCACTGGTTCACAGAATTTAACCTCTGGATTTCTGTATTTTCTGCTACCCAAGACTGCACCGACAAAATGCTTAAAAATAACAAAATTTGCGAGACTAATGCAATCTATAAATGTCAAAAATGTCTGACTTCACAGCTTAAAAGGTGCAATATGCAGCATGTGCTTGAAGTTGGTGTTGAAGTCTATGGTGCTGGTTTTCGACTTCATTTCTAGGTTAATGGTAAGTCTTGCAACAATATCTGACCCAAGCCCCCCCCAAAGAAAACTATACAGAGGCTACAGAGGTTCAGCCTCTTCCAGTGTACCCCATGGAACTTTTTAAATCTGCATGCAATGAAATAAGACAAGTCATTTTTGTAGTTTCTCATAAAATTTAGTCAAGTACAGGGTGGGGAAGCAAAATTTACAATGAACATTTAGTTGTTTTTTCTCAGCAGGCACTTCGTCAATTGTTTTGAAACCAAACATATATTGATGTCATAATCATACCTAACACTATTATCCATACCTTTTCACAAACTTTTGCCCATATGAGTAATCAGGAAAGCAAACGTCAAAGAGTGTGTGATTTGCTGAATGCACTCGTCACACCAAAGGAGATTTCAAAAATAGTTGGAGTGTCCATAAAGACTGTTTATAATGGAAAGAAGAGAATGACTATGAGCAAAACTATTACGAGAAAGTCTGGAAGTGGAGGAAGCAACAAAAAACGTACCAAAGCTTTTATTAAAGCTCTCAAATCCAAAATCCTAAAGGATCCAACCAAATCCATGAGAAAAATGGCAATTGAACTTGAGGTAGACAACAAGACCGTTAGAAATGCAGTAAAATATGATTTGAAGATTTAAATTCTCATGACTTTCAATAAACTAATTGGTCATACACTGTCTTTCAATCCCTGCCTCAAAATATTGTAAATTTTGCTTCCCCACCCTGTATACCTTAGTTTTAAACCAAAGTGCATCAATTATCTCACCAATACACATCACCAACACCCAAAGGCCGTCAGCAAAGCGAGAGTGTAAAGACACCTTCAGTGATTATAGGCAGTTTGGGGAGAGATAAATTTAGGATGACTTCCTTTACTTTAAGGTGTGTATCTTCACTGTATGACACTTCAACAATTCAGTGACAACTTGTGATTTTCTTGACTTGCTAAATTTTCTTTTAACCCATAAAAACCCCGACATCCACCGTCGATCAAAAGCATCTACTGATCTAAACTGTTAAACCACTAATCCTATCAGTGCATGTAAATAATTGGTGTAAAATACAGTTTGTTATCTTTTCATAGTGATCAGATATGACCCATTTGGACGTTCAGAGGCTCCGTAGTGAACGTAGAAACACCGTCATCTTCTATAACATTAATTCACCAGTAAAACCCATGGAGTTGGATCAATGACAGTGGATGGAGACACTTGGTTTTATGTTCAGTTATTGACAGATTTTACTGAACAAATCACTTTTTCTTTAGGTTTTTTCTGTTTTGATGAAATAACTTTTGACTTTACTCTGAGTGTTTATGAACATCTACACGATCAGTTAATTAATCATAGGAAAATACATGATTTTAACCCATAAAGGCTCAAACAGCCACTGGTGACTAAAACCATCTACTGATCTAAACTTTTAATAACTTCTGAATCCCTAGATTTATTAATACGTTGAAATAATTGGTGTAAAATACAGTTTGTCATCTTTTCATGGTCACCAGATATGACCCATTTGGACATTCAGAGGCTCTGAAGTTACTGTAGAAACACAGTCATCTTCTACAACATTGATTCACCAGTTAAACCCATGGAGTTTGATTAATGACAGTGGATGGAGACACTTGGTTTATGTTCAGGTAATGACAGATTTTACTTTAAAAGTCACTTTTTTTTCAGTTTTGTGTGTTTCTGATATAATACCAATCAACTTTAATCTGAGCTTTTATGAACATCTACATGATCAGTAAATTAAATGTAGGAAAATGCTAGATTTACACTGAAAACATGCAAAATTCAGAAGATAATATTTAAATAAATGGTGACAAATCACTTATGAAAACTTAAAGGTGCGGGAGACTTTCATGACCAAGGTTTCATCTGTAAAACCTCAGTCATAGCCTAAGTATCATGAATCTGTAAGTCTTTCTGTGATTACTCACCTGAATCTCTTCCATTACAGTGAACAATGTCTTAGTGCCATCCACCATAAACAAACCATGTGTTTACAAACAGAGCCGGGAGGTCACTCGGGCATCTTCAGAATTTTGTCGCAACATGCACTGTGGGAAAGGGAGGTTCACACAGCCACCTGCAGCAGCAGCAGCAGCACGACCATATGATATTACATGGATGAAACAAACGTGACGCAGAAACGTATGAAATGCAGAAACAGCTGGAGGAATATGCATAGAGGGAAGGGAGCTCCTGCCGTTTCCGCATCGTGTCTGTAGTAGCTGCTGCTGTCAGGTGGCTGCGTGAGCCTCCGTTTCCCACAATGCACGTCGTGACAAAATTCTAAAGATGCCCGAGTTACCTCCCGGCTTGTTTGTAAACACATGGTTTGTTTATGGTGGATGGCACTTCCAAATTGTTCACCGTAATGCAAGAGATTCAGCTGAGTAATCAAAGAAAGACTTACAGATTCATGATACTTAGGCTATGACTGGAGTTTCACAGATTTGATGAAAAACTGGTCATGAAAGTCTCCCACACCTTTAAATATAGAGGAAAATTTCATTTTGGAAGTGCCAGAAAAGTAGCAATGGGTCTTTATGGGTTAATTGGGAAAAATGCTAAATTCAGAAGATAATATAATAAAATTGTGATAAGTCATTCAGGAAAGGTTAAATGGAGAGAAAAATTAATTTGAGAACTGCCACAAAAGTCACACTGCGTCCTTCTGGGATAAATTGACAAACACAATAAGAGCAATTGATGCCATAAAAAAGGATCTGAATACAAGTTGTCTTCTTGCCTTGAGTACTGTACATTATTTTTTCTTTAATGTGAATTTCTCAAGTAAGGTGGTGTTAAGTGTGACCTAAATTCAAATACTAACAAATACACAGACAGAATTTCTCTACTGGTATAAGATGTAACCTGAACCATGGGGCACACCTGGGAGGGACTGGACTTAAATGGAGACACCTGCACAAAGTACGTAACAAACTGTTTAGAAGAACAGAAGTCAGACCTGCAGTGTCACCATACACAAAAACATGGTTTTGTACAGAACAGTAAAAATCAACAAAAATCCTAAATCCAAAAAACCTTAGTTTCTTTTCCTTAATTTGAACACAGAATGGTGAAATGTCCTTTTTTTTTTTTAGCTGCCTGCACAAACAAACAAAAGCTAATGGGCAACATGCATGAAGTAAAGAATAAAAATGTCTTGTTATACCATTGGATGTCAGAATAGGAAGACAAATAAAGATGGTATTTAGTTTATCAGTGAACCCCATCATAGAAGACAGACTGGAACTGCCATTCATTAACATGCATTTAGCTCATGTGAGTATAGAGAGAAGACGAGCAACAGCCTGGAAATAAAAGCTAATGCTTACCTTGTCTTTTCACAGCTTCCGTGGATGTAGTCCAGATTGGTGTTATATTAAAAAAAAAAAAAAAAAAAAAAAAAAATTATCATAAAGTTCTATAAACTCTGTCTGAACCTGACACTATCAAACACATGGTCCCTCAGTCACTTCCATGTCTTGTACGGGCATGCGCAGTAACAATACACAATGTAAAGGATTACTTTTAGGATTTTTGTTGCATATACCAGAATTATTTTCACCGTCAAGTGGGTGTTAGCTTAAATTAAATTAGCGATGCTAGCATTTCACCTACATCCATGTTTTGCCTTCTGTCATTTGTGTTCACCTGGTGTAAACCGGTAGCAAATTGTGATGTACCGCCACCTGCTGGATTGGAGTGGTACTACAAGTGCGAAAAAAGGCTGCAATGTGAATGACTGATGTATTTATTCATCATATTTGTTCCATGAAAGGTGGCATCCCTAGTTAAAAAATTATTTTAACCCTTTCATGCATGAATTATGAGAACCTTAGTCAATATTTTTTTCTTGGGTGTTTTTATTCCTCTTTAGGCATAAAAAAAAAAAAAAAACAATGCGATTTTTTTTTTTTTTTTTTTTTTTAATGAACCTGTTTTTCATGGAGTTACAAAAATGTCCACTCAGCTGGACACCATGCATTTAAGTTTTGAAGCAAACAAACATTTATTTAAAAATCATCATCAGAAAGTGATATACTGTGTGAAAACTATGAAATAAAAACATTTTTAATGCCGCTAAGTACTAAATTGCTACTGTTTTGTCACATTTTATCATACTCTAATATTAGTTATTACTCATTTCATGGAGATAATATCCTCTAAGACCCAAGAAATTTACAGTTTTTTACAGCTTTTTTACATTAAAAAATTGTCTTAACTGGAAACTGCATAATGCAACGTTTTTTCAGATACATTTTTAAAATTATTTTTTATTTATTGATAGTTTAGTGGAATGTCCTTTGCAATGGACAGCATTTTTAAAGTAAAACTGTCAAACTTTTGTCCCCTACAGAGGAAAAAATGCATGGTTGGGTTTCAGGAGGACATGCAAAAAAAAAAAAAAAAAAACCTTTTTGTTTCAGAAAACTGTTAATTACAGTCTAATAACAATTAGTGATTTACACTAAAACATGTTACTGCAGATCAGGTTTATCAAGAGCAGCAACGTTACAGTAATTGTATGAATTGCAGTGTATGGGATGATGCATAAGTGTCCATTATTTTGGCTGATATGGAACTAAAACAAAACCCATGAATATACAAGAGAAGCTGTAGAGTAGCTGTCCACTGTAGTGACCACTATGCATGAAAGGGTTAAAAAAAAAAGAGAAATAATTAACATTTTTTATACATTTTTACAACCAAATCTGCTTTTCTGCTCTAATAAAAAAAGGAGACCAAAAGCATTTCAGGAGTGTTACATTTTATTTGGTCTTATTTCTTTTTTGAGCTTTTTCCTTTATTTATTTTTCCACAGGTTAAAACCCAGTATAATAGTCAAGAGAAATAAAAACATTTTTTTCACATACTGTATACAGAAATAATCTTCTTGATGCACAACAATAAAAACAGTTGATTAGGCCCAGCCCAGTGCGAGATTTCACAAAAACGCAACAATAATGAATTTTCAAAGCCTGACAACCAATATAGCCTCTTACTCGGAGGAGCAGAGCCAGTTCTGAGAGAGATGTAAAAATGGCTGCCAGGGCAATGCAAAAATTGCGTTATGACATCGCCGAGGTTGCAATAAAAACACACAACAGACATGGAAATGAATCTGGAACAATTACAATGAAAGCAAATAGATACAAAGACAGAAAGGAGGTCCACCTTGTCGAATACTGAAAAGTACTGACAAACACCCCTTCTTTTTCTAGCAGTTTTTTTGCACATAAAAGTTCAGTATGGGTGCCCCAAGGGGACATTAAACTGGGATTTCAGTTTAGGAAAATTGCTGCAATGTTTACAACGAACCAGATATCAAGCTCCACTAAGCAATTATTTTGGACTTTCTGCTACAAAAATACTGGGGCTTGAAAGGGAATCATTTAGATAAAAGATTTGGTGGAACTGAAGACCTGGAATGTAAAATTAATCTGCCTCATGTGAAGCACCCATACATAAATCTTAAATACTCCAGTGAAAACTTTTTGTTCGTATGAAGCAATCAATCCATCATCCTAATGTAGATTGTGTCCATGGCCATCTTGAAAGAGCAAAAGTTTTAATCCAGTGTGTAGAAAGATGGTCGTTTATAAATATCCACTTTTTCCCCCCTGTATATAAATGTTGTGAATGTCCTTAGCTGGCTGGTAGGAAGCTGTCAGAAGGAAAAGCCTTTTACAGTACTGTGATGCTGTGAGAGGAAAAGATTTGACCACTGAGTCATGGGGATTTGTACCATTTTAACCGTTCCAAATTGCCTCTGTGGATCATTTAGAGTTCATGTAGTTAAGCCCAAGCTTGAGCACCTGAAAGAGACCACCCGCTGTTAAATACACTCAGTCAAACACTTTAGCCTGAATAATATCTCTGCTTTAAGGGCATTAATCAGGACTAGAGTCGATAGCAGTCCTAGTCTGATCTGAGAAAGCGTAGCACATCCGTGGGCCGCGGTGATTAAAAGAAGAGTCTCATTTGTACAGATATAGAGTTAAAAGCCATTTTTATGTAAAGGTCAAACACATTAGAGACCTCCTGACGCGACTTTTAAAGGTTCAACGTGCAAGATACTGTGACACCTAGTGGTAAAGCTGCAGTTTGCACCCAGGTACATACTGTGTACCTCACCCTCTGCTATAGTGTTGAGAAAAACACAACAGGCTCTCATAACAGCCACTGTTTGCTTTGTTCGATCTAGGCATTTTAGTTAAGGAGCTAATAGCTACAACATAGTAGGTGGTACTACACCTTAACACTGGACACAACAACAGGAAGTCAGACCTGAAATACTGTAGAAATATCAACTATGTGAAGGTGGTAGTAGAAATTGCATGCACTATGAAAACACCTTTCTTTTTTATTATTAGCATTATTTTCCATTTCTGTAGTTAGAGCCATGTAAATCTTACCCACTTAACCTTTAAGGTGTTTACATTAAATGTGCCTAACTGCATCGGGGGTGCGTCTTACTTCAGGATTCTGTCTGGATGTTCAGGATAGCTTCGATGCACAAAGTGTAACATTTCACGCTTCATTTGTTATTTCTGATTATTTAACTTAATGTTGCAGGGAGAAAAGAAAAGACAAAAAAAAAGGCCAGAATTTGACAGTACATGCCTTCTTGCTGCAGCTGTTTTTGTTTTTTGTCTAAATCAAAAAACCTTAAAGAAAGATGAACCTAATGCCATTTCATGGAAAAGCACCACAGAGCAGAACAGATTCACATCAGTTATGCGTAATAGTAACGTACGACAGCTGTCAGTCACATACTTAACCCGCCTACCTGCCTGAAAACACCTGTGATTGGTCAGAGTCTGTGTCACGGGCTACATTTTCTACAGCCTGAATACATAGTCCATAAAAAGATGGGGAATTTTTGTTTCTTCTCACATCATTTAATACAATATGCTGAAAGGTCATCATGGGATTTTTACCCTGTGACACTAAAAACCTTTCAAACACTGCCACTATAAGAGGAATGTTAAGTCCAAATACTAGCACGCTATCATGTTAGCTGCTACACACCATTAATTTTTATGTAACCATGCTCAACCAGTGTAAAATGCTCCATTAAAGAGATACGGCGTTCACTTCAGCCACTTGTAAAAAGGATGCTAATAGTAATGCATTCTCAGAGCTAACTTGCCAAGTTAATTATAGATTGTCTTTTTATCCACCACGCTAGTTAACCCAAGTCGAACAGTGTTATACACAGGCTTTCTGATTTGCTATTCACATAGAATTAGCTGATGCACTCATACTGTATGCAGGATGACATAGTGTGATTAATAAAAAGGACAAAAAGCTCAGCTATTTCATTTCTTTCATCTGCAAACACAGTTTAGCCTTTGCCAGTACCTCATTTTGCACACTATATTTGAGACACAAGGGCTGTTTACTAAACCAATTGTTTTGCAGCACACTCATTCAGCACTCCAGAAACAGAAATTTACAGATTGAACACCTTTCATTGTACGAAGATCACAAGGTAATTGAGTGTCAATAGCCAGGCAGAACAATAATAACAACCGCGTTGCAGCTGTATGCTGTCGAGTGGAGGGGGGGGGGGGGGGGATGAGTGTGGGCCTTAGACTTAATAACCTCAGGAAAAAAAAAATCCATATTTATTTTCTAAACAGAGATCCAGCCTTCTCCAAGAGCCGTCACTGTGGTCTTAAAACAAATCGACCATCCTTTCAGGGCTAATGTCCATTTAGTCGTTGTTACAAAAAGAAGAGGACAGCAGATGGTGACCTTGGAGGCACAGAAGGAAAAGAATTAAACATAATATTCACACTGAGCATTAGTTTACACACCTGGAGGCACCTCTTGCAGACATGGCTTTTGTCCATGTCCCTATAGGGGTCTGCAGGTCCTGTATGGTCAAAGGTCATATTTGATCATTTGGTCTTGGCCTTTTAGTGCCAAACAAAGGCCAGTTTCACATGAGCCACAAAAGTGTCTCTAGTGCTTATGGCTGGCTGTGATATCTGAAATGGGACTGATAAACAAGTATATTTGTAAGATCCATTTAATTGAGCACAAGCGAACAAGAGCAACAAAGGTAAATGTGGTCAAAGCCATTGAAAATCTAAGCCTTCTATTTTCCAAGTTGAAAATTTACTCTTAACTGTCCTGCCATGGTAAAATGTCATCAATAAAATAAATGTGACATTTATTCGGCCTGAGTTTTCTCTTTCATCCTCGTTGAAGCCTTCTCCAATTTTCTCAGTAGCCATGAAGGAGAGAAGGCATGCTTTAACTGAGGCTGCAGTAATTTACCACATGCAGTCCCCTTCTGACATGACTTGATGGCTTTGTAAAAGTCAAATACTAGAAGCGGGGGTGTTCAAAGTCACACTGTGCTCTGTTACTTCAGAATACGATGATAGTTTAACCCAGGCTTCATGCGTCTCTCCTCTGCAGTTTGGTTCGTTTACACAGAAGTCTGTGCAGTGAAAGACTCAGACTTTCCCATGTGTGGCTGAAGAGTCAATGTTATTCTCACATAAAAACTTCAAATCACAGGTTACATAAAAGGTCAGATAGTGCCATTATTTCCACCTGTATGCTCTTTAAGTGTTATTAGTCCAATGCAAATCTTCAACGCTATCAGGAATGAGTGCTGGTACAGCTGAATCAACGACTTAATCAGGCTAAATCAGATCATTAGTATGGATGTTAGCATATGTGCTGTTCACAAAACCAAATTGAGCTTCAAATGTGTGTGTAACCCCGAATGATTGTTGCATTAGACAACACTAAGTGCTCTCACAAAGCCACTGGAAATAACTTGCACCGACTTTTTTTTTTCCACTGCCTCTCTCTTTTGGATAATGGCTCTGATTTTTCACCTCTGAAAATCTAAAACAAAACCACTGTTCACAAGTACCTTTCAGCATGATGAGGGTCAGGGCCTCAGGTTCTTCCATAGTGCCGTCTCATTAGCTTTTATTCACGTTATGTATTGAGCATTTGCCATTCGTTGATTAAGGCCATTGGTCTGAGCTTGAACTCTGAATTAGGATCATCAAATCATGCCTGCTCCCCACCGCTACGGGGCCGAAAGTAGACGCCGGTGGCCAGGCATCAGTCTGATTTAACTCCGCTGTAGAGAATTCCCTTCCATCCTCCCTGTCAGTATGCGCTCAGAACGCTGATTTGCAATGACGGATGTGGCGATGCCTGGAAGAACAAAGCATCACAAACAAGTCATCAGGACTTTTTTTTTTTTTTTATTGGAGTGCTGGGTGTCAGCTCCACCAGAAGACTGGCAGCTACATTTCCTACAACTGACAGCCCAAATCAAAAAAAATCCTACGTCCACATCCACGACAGGCTTCCTGAAATGTGCCCTGCTCGTTCACCCTACAAAAACTTCAGCCTGATTTACATTACTCCTTAAGGGCTGACATACAGGTGATTGTTTACCCAAGAAAAAGAATATTTTCCAATGTATTTCTAACCTGGGTGTACTTGTAAATCTGGAGGGTTCTCACTCTTTCCAGGTATCAACACCGAGTATATATTTAAAAAAAAAAAACAAAAAAACGCCACCTCGACTTCAGGCTGTAGCTTAATCATGTGTGAAAAGCAAAGTGACTGCTGTGATTGCCGGTAACAGATTATCAAGTCAATAACCTAATGTGTGCAAGACTTAATGAAGAACAGCAGCCAACTCTTTACAGCATCAGGTCGGTGGGAAAATTAAAGTGTAGAGGTGAGACGCACAGAAGAAGCCTGAGTGGTAGGTTGAAGAAGGAACTTGACACAATCAGTGAACTTGTGACAGGAATAATCTGCCAGACCTTTCAATCATCTCAATTTCCTCCTTGTTCCTTTTTTCCATTCACGGAGCTCTGTTGACAATAACAGCTATCTGAGCCTAATGACTATCAGAGGATGGCTCTTGTGGCTTTGTGTGTTGACATGAAGAAACAAGGCAAAACCACATCACTTGTCACTTCTGGAAAATGTCAGTGTGAAGTCTGAGGCACAGAGGAAAGCAGGGAACACTGCTGAGTGGGACAAATCCTACATTAAATGTCCTATTTTTAAACACTGCAAAGGAAGGCCTGCATTGCTCATGGGTGCGATCTCTAGTTACGAGAGGTGAAGTCACAGGAGGTGATGTGACATTATGCGGATACTGCAAAAAATCTGCTGAAAAATATTTTTACTGACAGTCTATAATTGTATAGGATAACCTGATATGCTTAATGAAACCCTTTAGACCTTGCACATTAGGTTACAATCTAATTTTTTAAAGCATCTTTGAATCTTTTTTTTCCAGTTTTGCAGGGAAAATATGCAAATTATGAATGATCCCAAGGCTTGAGGAAGCTCAGATTCTGTTTTTGTTGCATAGTGCTCACCAACAGCTGCATCTGAAAAGTTTGGTCATTTTTGCAAAGTCAACATTTGAGCCCACTTTTCATAGAAATGCCTTCTGCCTAATATTGTCGGTACTTAGGGTGACAGCTATAACTCTACAATATTAAACTACTTCCAACATCATCAGCCTCTCTGTGATGCTACACCACCAAGTATTATGACTTAAATGTCCCTTATGTAATAAACAGGCAGACACTGTGCAGTAGAAATATACAATAAAGCTCCTGTTTCAATTTCAACACTTCTCTTGTTGTTGTAAAATGAGCACCTCTTGGTAAATGAGCCTTCTACTAGGAAAAAACACTACCCCCTCTAAATAGAAACATAGCTGGTACTAAACTGAACTTTCAGTTGTGTCAGGACAATCTGCCTCAAAGAAAACTTTCCAGAGAAAAAAGAAGCAAGGTAGAAGTGTAGGAGTGAGAAGAAAATAAAGAAAGGAAAGAAGAGAAGAGAAAGCTATCTCCCACAACACCTGAGGAGGAAGGACGTAGAGAAAGGTGAGCCTCAATAGTGAAGATTTCATCCAGCCAGCTGCTGAGCAGCCGGTGGCAATGGAGAAAAAGAACAGGAGGATGGAAAGACAGCAGAGTATGTCTATGTAGGGGGAAAAAAATACTTAAATCAAGCTGGAATTATTGCAGAAAATATGTACCTTATGCAGACGACACAGGGCGTATTGGCAATGTTAGGGTAAATTAATTAGCCAAATATCTGAACGCTTTTTTACGGTCTCTGCTCTTATCAAGAGGCTAATTATCACTATCAGTCTCCTCTGTTCGTTAGTAGGATTATTAGGCTAATCACAACGCTTTCCCCTTTGGAAATGAGGTTTTCGCTGTTCGTCAGTACAAAGCCCTTATTGTCTGTCAATGACACAGTGTCAGCTGTGAAGCCAATCAGCATTTGTACCTCGTAAAACAGGGAAACAGCTCAAGCTTGTGCCATGTGTAAAAGGGGTCTCTTTCAGTTGCTCACATGCTTGACCTTCACTACTTTTGTAAATTGACTACATGCTTGAGAACTGGCAGTAAAGAAAAACACCCTTGGGTACTGCCATGCATCGTCAGTTTGTGATGTTACACATGAAATATTCTAGGAATTATTTGGTGATGACTTTTTTTTTTTTTTTGCTGCAGCCACTTTCCCTCAACCTGCCACTTTTTGAGATTTCTTACATTTCCCGGGATGTTCTGCAAAAATTCCCTGAAAAGGTGCCAGAACAAATTGCTATTAATACAAACATTAATCACTGTTAGAGTGAAGTAAACTGAAACTGAGAGAGCCAAGTGTTGTTCCAGTTGCAGCTGCAGTGCATATTTGTCTATTAAGGCTCCTCTTGGTAGAAAAAATGATATTTTTTACCTACAGGTTAGATTTCACTCTGCAGCATTAAATCATAGATGTGTTTGGCCAATAATTCACAGGATCCTACCAGTATTTTAAGTATTTCAGGATGGATATACAACCAAGCAGGAGGAACAAGAGTGCAGGAGCCCTTGCTATTTTACCTTGCAAAACCAGGCTACAATTTGCAAACTTGCAGTGTGAAAGAGGTAAAATAAAGGAGAATTCAGCAAATGCTAGTATTGCTGTTGAATACTCTAGATAAAAGGTTGGTGGAAGGCTAGTTTGGTTGAAAAAACAAACTGTCAGACATGTTATCTACAGCCCAGTTCAAACCAAAGATTCATGATGGGGAAAAAATGCTTTGAACTTATGATTTGGCACAAGACAATGTATCACTTCCATGTCAACGATATAATAACTTTTCACTCTATATCGGACTTGGATATAATTCGTGGTGTAGTGATAGTGAAATACTAGCTACAGTTGCATTTCTAGTATTGATGAAAAGGAAAAAACATAAAAAAACATAAGCTGAAATGTCCCCATCTATTCTGTTAATTCAGAGGAGTTATAATCCAGTTTGTCTGAACTGGGCTTCAGAAATTGAAGTGAGTTTGTGGAACTTCCGGGACTTTCCTAGACTGAATGTATAAATCTACATTCCTTGCCAACATACTGTAATATGTATTTGGTTGAACCTTCATTAAATATCAAATGGGTGGTGATAAGTCAGTCTGGACTCGTGAAAAAAGATGAAAAGTTAACTTTAAACACGGTCTGACTATCTGATCTTTGAAGACACTGTCTCTGTCATCCAGTGTGGTAAATCCCATCTATCTGACACTCCAGGGAGTTAAAAACAACTAATTTGCAAATACGCTTTGCCCCAGCTCTTACACTGTCACAGTGGCATTCATTGGCATATGAAGGGAATGCAGAGGGCTCCCCCGTCTTGTTTCCTGCGCTCTGTTGCCTGCCAGCTGAATGAATCCATCCAATCCCTGGCATTTCCCGGGGAATGTGACTGGAATGTTATCTGCTTCCAAGTGGAATGCCTGGGTCATGGTTTAGTCTTGAATTTTGTGAGCGGCTTGGAATATCCATTCTGAGTGCTTTCTCCCATAATGCAACAGGCTGTTTTTAAAAAAAGACGCAAGCAGTGAGCTTTCCTAGAACAATGAGTCTAGACACACATGCACACACAACAACATTTTCTTCCACAGCAATGCTAAGCTGCTTTGCAAATTTAAGCCAAATTCTTAGCATCTTCCCTACGCACCAGATTAACCATTCAAGGAACCTTGAAAAGATATACTGTATATTAAAACACTTCACGAAATAAGGCACTCCAATTTTGTCCTGAATGCTTTCAGTCTGCAGATAGGTAGAGGCAGATGAAGCTGTGCAAGTCGCTTTATCCACCTCTGCATTGTCACAATGCTTCAAAGGTAGGGGGAGATGAAAGCAAGTGATATGAGCAGTCTGATAGATTCTGAAGATGGGACTAGTGATCTGTATTCTGCTCCTTCAATCAGATAGAGACATAAAGATAGAGAGGGAGAATGAAGTGGGCACCAGCTATTGGTTCACAGGCAGCTATCCCTCAATCCAATGTACCACCTTTGACTGGCTTTCACTGGCTTTCTGGTCTCCAAAGCAGCAGGCTGGCATATAAATAGGCCCTGCAACGACCGGACTCCCATTGGGAGACCTCCCTCAGTGAGTTGAATGATGGCTGTGTGTTTTTTGTATTTTTTTTGCTTTGTTTTTTTAAGATTCCAAATCCTCGTGTAAGATGTATGACGTAGTGGAAATTTTCCTGGACTGTGATGCTGTGATAAAACCAGCAGTTTTAACAACCACAAGTGAGAATCAGATTCAGAATCTGTCGTCTCTGAGTTGCGTTGGGGACTTGAAGGGCTTGAGCCCCAGTGTCTTGCGGGGGTGAGCCCTCTCTTTGGTGCCATCCAGGGGTTTTCCGCAGCCTGCCCATCCCAGGTCGATGAGTGGCGAGTCGGCCGGGTTGAGGGGAGCAATGCGAAATGAGGGCAGTGTGGGTGAGCCATTGGTGGAGCACGGGGCCGAACGGGAGGTGGGAAAGGGTGCTGAGAAGGGGTCAAAGGGCGAGGGCGTGTCTGAGCCACTTGAGGGGTCAGCTTTGAGGGCAAAAGGATCACAGTCTGGTGAAGGGAAGGGGTCACAGTTGGTGAAAGGGTTGGTAGGAGAGGGCTGGTAGCCCAGAGGGGTGTTGTCCTGGCGGTTTGGGCTGCGACCGCCCCCTGAATTCCCACCACCAGCTGAGATAAAGCTCCAGGGGTCGATGCGGGGTCTGATGGGAGAGGGACGAGGCCGAGGGATGACACTGACCTCCAGCCGGCGGGTTTTGGGGCTCAACAGCCCAGGATTGGGATGTAGAGAAAAGGGAGTTGAAGGTTTGTCGTCAGAGTCCTGCGTGTCTTGACACAATGGCAGGTCCAAAACTGGAAACAACAGAAAGAAAAATAATTCATTATGACATAAAACGAGATTAGAGTGAATATTAAACATATTAACCTTAATATTCCATCCTTCAGTTTCTTGCTTGGGGAGGCTTTAATTGCTAATCTGCTCTTACTCTTTAACGGCTGTGCTGTTACCCTGGTGCTTTTTTCTGCATTGCTCTCTGGTCTGAAATCTGCGTTTACACTCTCATATTCTACAGACCGAAAAACCTGTGTAATGAATTTTGTACAGACAAAAACAAAGTCATACATTACTCTTGCAAAGAAATGAATCATAACACCAAATACCGAGGCAATTAGTCCAAATTAAGTATACCGTAGCACTGCATAACTAGAGAAGCAAACAGCAAGTATAAATTAGTAGTGACAAGAACATTAAACTCAGAATAAATCGGCTTGAATGAACATTTGCCATTTCCAAATGTGATGTGCCTGCCAAATGGCATTATTTACATCAACAGCAATGCTCTAAGGCTGCTAAGCTTTTCAGCTGACAAGAAAGAGCAATCAAGAGTCACATGAGAGCAGCCGAAAAACGCCAGCACAGGAATCCTCTGAATTCATCTCTCTTTGCAGTGCGCATTCACCACCAGCAACCTTGTGGCATTCTCTCTATGCATCTGAGGCTGAGTCATTACAGTCAATAAACATAATAAGATGTTTAGCTAAAACACTCTCTGTTTAATTATGTGTGGCTTTTTGCCTCTGCACCCTGATGTAATGAGCGCATGCGGTTTGTGAGAGTACGGCTGTTAGCAACTGAACAGGCGAGGCATGTCTGCTCAGTACCTGGGGGCAAAGCTGTAGGAACCTCTCTGTGGAGAATCCAAGGCTTTGTGAGTCAAACAGACCCGATATAGAGTGTGAAATGTTACCAGAGGGCACTCTTAAAACCCTCGTAAAGCCCACTCACTCTTAAAACAACCAATGCCCACGCCTCCGTCATTACGGCTACAAACTGTGTCAGTGCTTCTAAGAAATGCATATGGCTCTTAGAGTGGAAATGCGGTGTAAAGGAAAAACGTGCCAATATGCAAATATATAGATCACGTCTGTAAACATATCACTGACATGAATTGAAACAAAAGTCAAAATATGCCCCATGAGAACTGTACTTTGGCTATTTTCAGATCTCATGTTGTGGGGGAAATGTATGCTAATCGCTCTTGAATGTGATATTTTATCATGTGTCATGCTTATTTCAGTGTGGAATATATGTACACATTTGCCTTGCAGTCTTAAACTAAAGAGGAAATACACCCAAGATGCACTGTTCGGCCTAGAGCTGAATCTCAAAATCATGTAGGGAATTAGCCTGAAAGACACTGCATCAGCAGTCAAGGGTAGATTATGAGCCATTTCCCATCCAGCGCTCTCTCTCTCCATGACCTCAGCTGTGAGGCCTGATGTTTTGCCTTCATCTGCAACTTTGCAATAAAAAGAAACTGTGACTTGAAAGAGGAAAAACAACAGAAGATTGGGATGCTGGCTTTGCTTAGCAAGTATTAGCAGTGAGGTATGGAGGGCCAGCTGTTACCTGAGATATGCAAATAGCTGAAGACAAGCTTTGATGTAAATGAAAAAGCTTGTGCAGCATTGAAGCTTCCCTTGTGCCAAAAAAGATCTTGTTAAAAAGGAACAATAATAATTCGGTAAGAAGTGCAAGAGAACATTGCCATGCGGAGAAAGTATATTCAAGGTAACAGTTGGATCCAATTTCAGTGTGGGGGCCTCCAAAAACATGCCTAGTGCTTGAGGAAATGCAAATGAAGCAAATGCAGATGAATTAAAAACTAAATCATGGATCCAATCTGCAGTGGAGGCTGTTCTTAAAAGTTGGGGACCTGGGGATTTTTACAAGATGGATTAAAAAATGATTGTCACAATTCAAGGCTGAGATATACGATTGTCTGGTATCGGATCTAACACAAAAAAAAAAAACACTTAGATTCAGACATTTCCTGTAATCTTCCCTACCTGTACTTTTATAGGCATATAATATTCAGTCAGCGTTGGGAGGGTTGTTTTAACTCACATTTCACTTCAGATTAAAGAATACATCCAAAGTGAGTCACATTTTAAATGCCGTGGGTTTATCTTGACACTGTTGCATTATTATTGCATTTAACAACGTGCGAATGAGGCTGTCACACCTAAATGAGACATAATTCATGACTCATATGAACACTTACAGGGTGTAATTACATGTAAACAAGCAGATGTTTCAAAGATACAATTTTTCATGCCCTTAGAGAAAATGGTTGATGCCTTTTATAGTTACAATGAATAACATATAGTGCTTTTGTGCTTACGTACGAGTTTGTGCTGGGGTTGGTTATATGTTGACGTTAATGAGCTCCATTTTTAAGCTAATGGCAGTGTTGAACTGTTATATCACTGTAAAGGAGTACAACACAGGCACTGAGGCTTTCAGGTGTAAATGTAAGTATTTCCTCAGAAAGTCTGGCACAGACCCAGAGTTAAATCACTGTACAGACTCATATCATAGAAGAAAATAGCCAATACAGTCCAGGTAGATGCACTGTTTCAAGCCACGTTATGATTCCTTCACATATTATAAAATAAATAAATAAAAAAGCAATCTTCTTCATATTATATGTTGTACCTTTACATGATCGACTGATTTCAAGAATGTCATTTTAGTCTGATTACCCCCTTTTAAATTCTGACTTAAACTTCATACACTCTTACATGCTGCCCGACACTGTTCACAGTAACACGTTTTTTGTTAAGCATTCTCTGAGTCCAACAGAAGTAAAGGACACTAGATTTTCAGATGATTAGAAGATGTCAACAGCATTTGTTTAACAACCTGTCTGACCTTTTCTCAGTCTGTGAAAACTCTGAAATGTTGCCTGTGACTCTGAATAAGACATGCTAATAAGTAGTATCTGTCACTAAGGATCTTTCAATTCAAACTATAGTAAAAGAAATAGTAGTAGTTAATGTAGTTAAGTATGGTTCATAGGAGGTGTTGTTTTCACCATGTTTGTCGAATTAATTTGAGTCTAATGAAATAGTCAGTAGTCATGAGTGCTGGTAGTGAATTTAAATGCCATAAAATGGGGTATGATGTCATTGATGGGCGACCAAATAAAATGGGCCTTTACGATGAAAATTACACATTTATCAGGATTTAACTCTAAGGTTAGATTCCTACTGACCTAACTGAGAAGCGTGCAGGCCCTGACTCGACCTCCTCCTCCGGTCAGACCGGTGTTCCCAAGCCTCACAGCCCAACTCCCCATTGGTGGGATGCACACTCTGGGCCCATTCCCCAAGGCTGACCATACTCTCCTGCTGGGGGGTCCTGACACTCTGTGGACTATGGGGACTATGGGGAGTCTGGGGAGTCTGCGGCGTCCGGTGGCCGCTCCTCTCACGAGGGTTTGGTGGAGGTGGTGTCAGGGGTAAGGGCTTAAGGTCTTGGTATTGCAGAGCTAGATCCACCAGCGGTCTGGGAAGGGGCTCAGAGGTTGAGAAAGTGATGAGGTCGTCCACTACAGGGGGGTCTGACACAAGGGGCTTTGGGAAAGAGATCTCTGGTTCGGAGGGTGTACGTTCCCCAAGAGAAGGGGGATTAGTTCGAGGGGGCACCCTAGGGGGGATGTCCAGACAGCGCCCTAGTCCTACAGACGCTAGGAGGGAGCCACCACCCAGCAGGGCCCGATGGGTGCTCTTAATCAGACCACTGAGGGAACCCCTCTCAGGCCTGGGGGAGCCAGCTGGGGAGGAACCCCCTTCCTCACTGCCCGAGTCTCCCTGAGGTAGAGGAAGCCGCAAGCTGTCCTTCACTGAGGAGCCTGCACACAGAAAATGGTTTTTTAAGTTTTAAAAAGACAGAGAAGGAGAAAAAGCCTCTCTGCATTTATAATTCATTTAGTTTCTATTTATAATTCACTCTCATGCCAGTGTGAATTATAACGGTTAGGCTGGTGATAGAGGGCGTTGCCTACCGTTTTGAGCAGGGAGAGGGGTTGGTGTGGATGGTCTGTACTTCTCAAAGTTGTCCTTGGACTCTCCGTTCTCGTTGCTGTCCGACTCCAGGAGCTTGGCTCTCATCGACAGGCTGAAAACCATGAGACGGGTTAAAAAGAAGATAAACACTGAAGCCATGGATTGGCAAGAATGTGGAAATGATATGACACAGGGATTATAATTCAATGTATTGTAACACTGTAAATCTAATTAATCTGCTAATTTATCTAATCTAATCTAATTACAACTGTGTGTCTTTACACGACCTCCTGTCTCAGTTCACGGCAGAAGATCTATTCGAACATTGTTCCTAGTGGCTGGAGGTTTTAACACAACAGAAATGAACCAGAAATCTTCACATGTAAACTATAAATTGGAAATCTATACATGTCTGAGAATCTATACAGTAGATACTGTTGTTATTGATAATAGTATAGTATTGTTCTGATACTTTTACACCCCAAAGCAGGAATTCCAAGAGTTAAAAAAAAAAAAGATTTACTGAGAACATTTTTTTTTCTTTAAAGAAGAAATGTCTTGTAACTGTCTTTGATCTACCAGATCATACTGAGCTACATTCAACCTAGAAGTTAAAACAATGGTTTGCATAATAAGCAAGCAGAGGATTAAGTCTGCAGTGAGAGACAGTTTTTCAATGTATTAAATTAAGAATGTCAAGTTCATCTTAAATAACTGTGTTTTCATTAATTGTAATAAAATTTAACGCCTATGGTGGTTCTGCAGTGGCTTCTATTTTTATGTAATCAAGCAAATGTCCACATTATTGGCAATTTTTTTAGTTTAATAAAAGAGAATCTGATTATATGTGGCTGTGGAACATGAAACAAGTGAAAATAAAGGTGTGTACCTGCTTTCCTGGGGACTCAAGCGTAGGACTTTAGGGCTTTTGGGACTCTTTGGGCTCTGGGGCCTCCAGTGGGGGCCCAACCTTAGGTCTCCATTGGCTTGTTTTGGAGAAGGGGTCTCTAGGGGCCAGACCGGGCTCAAACCAAACGTCCTGCTGTTATCGCTGGGACTGACTGCAGAGAAACACAGACTCAAGTAAATACCATTTAGCTGCTACAATATAATCAGTATACACACAACTCAGCTGTATTCCAACAAGGAGAGCAATTTTAAAAAGGTGCATTTCACTAACAAATAGATGCAGTCTGCAATCATCTCCAAAACAGTGACCTTTACTTGACTCCTTAGAGGTGGAATTCATGAAACCCGAATGTGCTTTATGTAATCGCACTGCTGCAAAGATCAAGTCCTCCTCATGTAGAGAATGTCTTAAGCATATAGTTCATACAAGAAAAGCCTGAGAAGAAGTCACAGTCACTTTAAAGAGGATGAGAAGAAATGCAGAGTGGAAGTTGAATTCCACCTCCCATTCACACTAAGCACCAACACTACACAACTCATTTAAACTAAACTAAAGGTGTGAAAACATACACAACACTTTTCCTGCCATGACACCTTGGAGCGTACAGATCCAATCACACCCTTCTGTATCAGATGACACATCCTCAATCTAACACACAAAAAATAAGACTAATGGCTCTGTATCTCAATGTCATGTTCAATCAAGAATCAATGACAACTTCCCTTTGTGAGGTTGTCAGGTTCTGGAACTATATTAGAGTCCTGTGGTCCTAATGCAGGAGATCAATCTCCCAGTAGAAGTGGGTGGTTCTTTCACTGAAGGATAACTCAGCAAATTAAAAGAAGGTCCATATATGACTTCCTATCAGTGCTCAATAATACCTATATTGATATCTCTAAGAATTTCCATGTTATGAGCCACCAAAATGTGGCCCATAAGTTCCTCTTATCCTCTTCTGTATGCACTCATTTGTTAGTTTATTAATGTGATGTATAATAAATCTTTGTATTAAAAATATTTGACTTGTTTTCTAGACGCATTGGTCCTTACATCATAAAAGGATCAAGAATTGAAACTGTGCTCCTTCAGATCTGTGTTAATAAGTCCAAAAGTTTCCAATACATTTTCTGAAATTTTGACATCAGTGTAGCTTAATATCTATATTATAAAAGCCAAGTGGCCTCTAGGGCTGTGTATTGGCAAGAATCTGGCGATACGATACAAATCACAATACTAGGATCACGATGCGATATATCACGATATATCATGATACTGTTAAAAAAGGCAATTTTTTGTTTGTTTCTTCTTTTTTTTTATAATTATTTCCTTGAAGAACTGAATTACACCCAAAATATGCCCAAATACTAAATACATTTTTATTTTTGATCAGAACAGGATCTAATGCTATATCACAAAATTTTCCTGTGTTAAAACTGAAATTATGTTTTACAGACATTACAGTTTAAGATCCTGTTCAAATGTTCATATTCTACTAGTTCATAACTAACATCAGAACATTATTTAAGTTCAGTCCCAACAAAGGAACTAACATTATTGAATAAAAGAGTGTTAAATAATAATAAATAAAATATAAACAAAAAAGAAAAACAAAAATTAACCTCCACAATATCCGCATTTGAATAAATACCTAAACATATCGATACAGTACTTTTTAATATTGATACAGTATTGTGAAATGAAATATCGCAATATATTGCAGAACCGATATTTTCTTACAGCCCTAGTGGCCTCTGTGTGCATATATGTGTGTCTGGGAATTCACACAAAACCCAGAAAGAGCTGACTGTTGCAGTTTGGCATACTTAAGTATTTTTGGTCGAGGAACAGACTAACGAAAATGGCAAGTTGATAAGACCAATATTTTGGTAGATATTAGTAATTTTGGAATACAATAGCCTTACAATTATGTTGCTATGGCCAGAAGGCTTTGGTGGACAAATGTGGCACAGCATGCACAAATACACAACAGCATAAAAAGTACCACATCGAGAATCAACACACTAGTGTTATGTAACACGTCATAGGCAAATTGAATTTTCTGTGGTAATTGCATGTGAAGCACTTTGGTGTCAACTTTGTCAAAATCAGTGACATTTTGATGAAACCGTGTTACAGAGCACATTTTAAAACATTTTTGGTCAAAAATTAGATTTTATGCAATCATCATCCTTACTATATTCAAGTACTTACAAATACCTACTGAAATATGTAACACACATTGATATAGGTTATATATGTACAAAGTTAGAGCCCATTGAACACCAAACATGTAACTGTGTCACCGCTTGACCTGACCCAATAATTAAAAAATGTGTAAAAAAATCAAAATCTCTCAAAACTGTGAGGAAACTCTGTAGACATTGTCCCAAGGAAGCTACATATATGTATTTAAATTTTATAACATTTAAAATCAATCCGACCAGTAGTTGTCAGAGAAGATGTTTGAAGAAATTGATAAAGAAGACGACAACGACAAAGACGAAGAAGACGACGACTGAGAAGAAACCTTTTAAGATACTATTTTCACTCAGTTCTGTTGCTGCTTATTTCTATTGATCCAAGCATTCGTGTCATTTCATTTCCTCTTTAGAATTGAGAACAAATTACAAATGCTCGCTGAATGGACAGGCTATTTTCATTGGCCTCAGCTCCACTTGAGGCCTGGCTGATGCACTTTGCCTCACATCACTCATCAACGCAGCATTTTCAAAGCAGGAGCAGAAGACAAGTGATAGTGTCAGCTTTGCAATTTCATCATGATCACAACCCTAGTCAAAAAAAAAAAAAAAAATCCAACATTTTGCTCTGTAAACAGCTTTTTTTTCCACAGTTAATGTCATCATGTTTGGATGGAAAAGATCTTGGCATTTGGAATATTTCTGTATATTTCACACTCGGCTCCACTGCTCATCACTCGGCCCGTGTGCACAGAGCAGATGTAATAGTCTCATTACAAACAAAAATATAGACCAAAGGCAAAATGTTTGCAATATGAACAACCCAAAAGACATTTTACTGACACATTTCAATCTAAATGTAGAGAGGTACTGGAAGTAGGATACGAAACAGGACTAGCATAGAAGCAAAACTAATCCTGCCCCCACAGACAGAAAAAAATAAATAAAAGAGGGTAATATACATAATCTGCCAGCACATATAATACTCCCTGCCTACTGAGGAGCTAAAAAAGCTAACTATTACAGCTCCATAGTTTAAAAGGTTCCTGTAGACACCAGAGATAGTTAGATTATCTTATCTAATTCACTAGAAAATTAAACCACAATGAGAGAATTTCCCTCCAAGATGATCATTTGGTCGGTTTCAATACGCAAATCAATTTGGTAGTTCTCCAGACAAACAAGTTTGGGCGGCCCAAGCAATAAATCACTGCATGCTACCAAGAGGACAAGAATAAACATCCACTAAACACATTTTAATGGCAGGCACACAACATGGCTTAGTGATTGCCATTAAGAAGAGTCATTAGGAGGTAAAGAAAACCAACCCTTGATTTAATGAATAAATGAAGCTGGCAGATGTTTTGGATTTACGAGCCACGATTACAGATAAATGTTTCACTGCAACTCCTGGTTTTATGTCAAACCCCAGTTGTAATTGCTTACAAAAAAAAGCAATAGCTTGGTGTTACACCACAAATTTCCTTTGAGTTTTGTTAAGACACCCTGTGACCTACTGGCTAACCCCCCCCACCCCCCAAAGGAAAATGATCTCAGGGAATTTGTCTGAGAGTCTGACAAGCAGGAGAATATTGTAAATCTCTGTCGCAACCCCTCTCAACCCTTTCTACTGGAGCAATGAATTCCACCCTGCTTATTTTTAATTCAGCAAACCGCACTGTAGCCACTACATGCATATAAAACTGCGGAGTGTATCTGCATGGAGAATACAGCTCAATGGCTCCCCCCACTGTAGGAGAAAGGTAACTGCGGACGGGGGCAACAGAGCGGGGCTGCAGTGGAAAAAAGCTGCTGCGGAGAAGTGCTGAGCCACTGAGAGGAAGTCAGATAATATTTGGACTGGAACAGACTATTGAAAAGGGAAAAGGGTGTGTGTGAGAGTGAGAGCGGTAAGGCAGGGAGGGGGAGAGAAACAGAGAGGGGGCCCACAGGGAAACAGGGAAAGACAAAAAAGACGAGTGGGTGGTTGAGAGCACATGAAAGGAGAGAATTTGGAAGAGCGGGCTGGAGATGTAATGTTGCAGTACAGTCTGTGTGAGCACGCAAGAAGGAAAGAGATCCTACACAGTTTGATTTTTCTAAATGTCAGCCCACTATATGGGCACCTGTGTACCTGTGCCTTTGTGTGCATGTGTCCACAGGAAAAATGAAAAAAAAAAAGACTTCACTCACGTTGAATTGCACGGAACCGTGGACCAAAAGAAGGTGAGGACCCTGAACCCAAATCAGGAGAATTCCGCCTCTTCTCCAGGCCTGGTGATGCCTGCACTGTAATCTTATGGATGAAATCTGCAACATACACATACAAAACAGATGTTATGAATAGAAAATACATCCGAATAATGCACTGACAGGGCTGGGTTTCCATGCTCTATTTCACATTCATATCTTCTAGTCAACTGTCAGCTTTTTTTAAGGTTGCAACACTTTTTTTTGTTTTTGCTTCCTTCTTTTTACTTCAACATACTATACTGCCTTTCAATGTAGTTGATATTCAGTTTAATACAAAGCTCAGGAAACAGCTGAGTGATTCTTTATATAGTTTCATTCACCTATATGACCCCTTTTCTGTAACCTCCTGATACCCAGTAAGTAAAAATTTTCACCATTTTATATTAAATAAATGCCTTTATTGGAAACAGCATGATGCAACAGTTTTTTCAGATACATTTTTTTAATATAATGTACTTTTCAGTGGACATTATGTAATTTATTTTTCTTTTAAAGTAAAGCTGTGAAATTCTTGTCCACTATAGAGGACAAAAATGCATTAATGGGTCTCAGAAGGATATGGTGTTTGGCTATAAATAGGTCTGTTTCTTTTCTGTCAGTAAAAGTAAATGTGTTTAAGAGTACGCAGAAATATTAGCACGCAGTAGCAGCAACAGTGCCAACAGCAAGTTAAAAATCCTATTTGAATAAATCATTCAGTCAAATTAGAAGTTCATGGCCTTAAATTGAAAAATTATTCCCCCCATTAACTCGTAGCCTATACATGTTTTTGGCTCTTAGTTTATTCATTTGCATGCGTGATGTACTTGTGTCTTCACTGGACTTAATTATTTTTATTTCTGAATTAATAAGTTAGGACCTCACATGAATTTATTTGCTCTTTGAAAACACCTTTGCAGTGTTTTAAAGCCAATGTATTGTCAAATAAATTTAACTACAAGCACTGACTAACATCATTACTGTTAGTTAGTTGCCACTGGTGATCAAAAATAAAGCAACACAGCTAAACCTAAGCTAACCTGCCATTTGTAAAATTATTTACTTAAGTGATTTATGTTCATTAATAATTCAATCCTTTCTGAACTGAAGGAACAAAAGCTTATATAAATGAAGTGTCATTTGAGGGCATATATTATTACAAGGGCATATTATCACTAACTCAAGTAAAGACGTATGGAGTAATTTCCCCTTTCTGACATATAGCTAATAGCTGTAGCTGCTGCTAATTTAGCAATTTGGCTAGTAGGCTAAAGCAGGTGACAGCTGTAGCCATTACTACATAACCTTGGATATAGACAGAAATATTTAAGGTTTAAGTTATGTGGATTTTATGTTTAATGACTGTTTATGTCATGTGTAACTGCTTTGACAGCTGCACCATGACATAACTCTTAACACATATTTCTAGCCTTTTCCAAACAGCCTAATCTGTATATTTAGCTCAATTTATGATGCCACTGCAAAAGGAATATGGACTGTTGAAGTGTAATTTGAGGGCAAATACAGGCACGGAAAAAATTATTAGACCACCAAAAGTCATCAAAAACAATAGTTATGCAACCAAGTACTAACTCCTGTGTGGGTCATATGACAAAAACAGACAGAAACCAAAACATGGAATGCCTAAAAGCACTGTTTTTGTCAGTACAATGCCATAGTTACTGATGTACGAACTGAAGTGATTTTGGTTATTATCAAGAAAACATGGAAAATGTCTAGATATCAGCTCTGAAATTAAACTCTTATGAGCTATTTTTGTTGTTATCGTTATATTTGTCCAAACAAATATACCTTTAGTTGTACCAGGCATTAAAATGTACAAGAAACTGATGAAAACAAGGATGGTCTAATAATTTTTTCCACGACTGTATTACTGCATAGGTATGTTATTACTAATTCTATCAAGATCAAAGATTTATGGAGTGTTTATGGAGTCCCATTATTTCCCATTAATCCCAGAGACCCAAATGTGGATGGTTTATGTAAGTAATGTAATTTTAATGTGCAATGATTAATGTTTATTTCACATGTAACTGCACTGACAGCTGCACCATGACATGTTGCTAACATATATTTCTATCCTGTTACAAACAGGCTAATCTGTGTATTTAGCTAGTCCAATTTGTGATGCCACCGAAAAGCCTGTGTTTCTTATGAAATTAAGGGGTAAAAGACCAAAAGTCGTATTTAAGCTTGTCCAAATAGCCTACACACAGCCTATATATGTTACCGCCAGGCAAAAAGTGCAAGAGAAACACAGGGTGAAGGAAAAGATAATAATACTATTGGTGGAAAGGAGACGAGAAAAAGGAAGAGCGCCAGAAAGATATGGTTAGAGGGAGACTAAAAAGACTGACTGCAGGAGAGAGGAGTGAGAGAAAAAGGATAAGGGATGGATACCTAAAGAGAAAGAGGGAGAGACCGAGTGCAGAGAGAGTGAGAAAGCAAGAGAGGCCAGCCAGCAGTGTATCCATGGACAGGAAGTATCGAGGCGTGGTTGGCTCACTCTCCCCTCTCATCAACCCCCCCTCCACCACCACATCACCGCCCTGCTGCTGCTGGGAAAGGCCTAACCACAACACACACACACACAAACACACACACATACACACACATATACAGACACAGTGCATTTACGCATGCTTGCTCAGCCCTAAATACACTCAAACACGCACACACACTTCTATTGAAACACACTGGATGTGAACTCCGGCCGGCTGTGTGAGTTTGTGATAATCGAGGACACATAAGAAACACCAGCCAACCGAGTATGAAATGAAAAACAAGAGGGGAAAAAGAGCGAGTTGGTCACTGCAGATATCAGTGATTCAGACTTGCAGCAGGATGAATGTGATACAGCAAGACGGGTATTGCTTGTGTTTTTTTTTCTCGTAACGTGCTAAAGCTATGCTAAAAAGTTACTGGTGCCTACATGTTGCCTGAACTGATACTTTAAAACTACAAACTGATGCTCGACATCATTAAAAATCCTTAAACAGAAGCCCCTTATCCTAAATAATTGGAGAGACATTGTGGAAGAAATTCACAACATGGAGAGACTTAATTGTATCATGAGACTACAGCAACTAACATGTGAAGATTGATGGAAAAAGTGGATAATATACATGTACGTACCACTTTTGTCTGTACTTACAATTTCCAATATATGCTTTACTTAGTCTGTCCATCAATATTTAACTCTGTGTCCCTTTTCCCCACTCCCCTCTGGGGGGGTGGCTACTCTTTCAGTTGTAGCCGCCTGGGGCCCAATGACAACGAGATCTGAGGTGACTCATCTGTGTCCTGTCCTGACCTGCGACCCCGGATCTCCTCCCCCACCCTCACCTGTCTCATCTGACTATTCAATTCAATTCAGTTCAGTTTTATTTATAGAGCCCTATATCACAACAAGGTTGCCTCACAGGGCTTTACAGAATTAGTTGGATATGAAAACAAACAGTCAAATATACAGTAGATGGAGGAAATGGATTAATGTCCAGGGCATCCCCCGTCCTTAGACCCTCCTCTAAATGGACCCCCTCATGTGCCCCCACCCTACTGCATCTTTACAGACTGGAACTACATCCGCAAATGGACATCCATCAGTCCTGGTGCATCTACAGCCTGTCCATCCATGAGAGTGGACCTCTCCTTCACTGTGGTTCTCCCTGAGGTTTCTCTTTTCCTACTGGGTTTTGGAGTTTTTCCTTGCTGAGAAGGAGGGTCTAAAGACGGGGGATGCCTGGGACATTAATCCATTCCCTTCTTCTACTGTTTATTTGACTGTTGCTTGTTTTCATACCCAACTAATTATTATTTTTTTTAATTATGTTTTTATGTTATCATAATTTACGGTCTATAAACTGCTACTTTTTTCCACACGCTGTCAACCCGCGGCTCAAAAATGATGCGGCTAATTTATGTTTTCCAGGCTAATGATCGATCTGGCTGTCAAAGAAGGAAATAGAGCTGCCGCACGCAAGCTTGGCATCGATGAACTGATAGTGAGACGTTTGAGACGGGGTGGGTGTGGCTTATAGTCCTGAAATTACAGTATATACCTGTTGTGAACCACATGGGGTCACATGGGCATGAAATGTGCCTAGAAACAAAGTTGAATTGAATTGAATTAAACCAACTGAACAATATCATTTGTTTACAATATGTAAAGCACACCTGAAAATCCAAATAAATACTGCCAACTCTCTGCTATCAAGTATATCCTGTGCATTGACAGATGCTTTGTTAAATTTGATGTGATTCCTCTTTTCACACAGCTGTTTCTACCCTTTTAAGTGGCACTGAAATCTGTGTTGCCATTTGGTGGATAGGTGGTAGAAACTGACTGTAGAGAAGCCAGGGTAATATTGGCACTGGGTTTCAGCAGCCTGTGCAGCTGTTCTATGACAGAACAGCAGTAGAGCGTCTAATGAAGGGCTAAATGTTTTTCGGCTTTTCATCTTATTGGACATTTTTATGATTAAAGTACTAGTAAAAGGTTTTAGTATAAGGAGAAAGTTGAACTTCTCTGTAGCTTTAATACCAGAGTATTACCCGTTAAACCCAACACTGATGGGAACTTTCAGCAAAGCAGGGCTACAACATTACAACGGTTGCACCACATCACTGTCTCCCTCACTTCCTCTTCTCTGCTCTCTTTGGCTGCTGCTGTTTTTGTTGTTTCTTGAGACTGCACCAGTAATGGCCCTTGAAATGGAATTCCTCGTTGTGGATGCTGGCTGACTCGATCAAGTTAAGAGTTGATTTTGACAGAACACAACTGCACAGAAACATCCTCATACCTTGGGGCATGCTGATCTTCTCCCCGTTCTTGGACTTGAGCTTGTGCTTCTTGAACGTGCCCTTCCTCTTCTTGACATTAGGTTTCTCCTGATTCTGGTTCAAGTGGAGGATGAGGAGGCTGAGTTCCCGTTCAAACACATCCTGCTCCCACTGGGCCAGCTGCTGCTCACGCTGCCGAAGGAACTCTTCGTGGGACTTCTGCTCCAGAGCCGCTCGCTTCAGCTCCTCTTCACGGCATCGCAGTTCCTGAGGGAAAGGAAAGGAAAGAAAGGACAAGTCCACCGTCAACAGGTCCCATTCAGGTGTCCCTGAGGCTCAACAGTGTTCAGATAGGATCTCTTCCCTGGGAAACAGAGAAGATAAGATACTCCCCGGGTGTGAAATGATCTGCAGGAGAGGTCAGCTGTAATGAAACCTTTCATTGGCGCTAATAGCAAAGCGACACATGACTGCAGCCTGACATTTAAAGAGATGCTCAGGGATTCTGTCTCAAGGGTTTCACACATATTTAAAAGCTGCTCCTCTTCATACCGTACATTAAACACAGTATAAATCAAATTATTCATCCAAAATGTCTGTGGAAGACTGGTTCCTCCAATATCTGTAAACAATGTAGAGATGAGGGTCGTCTTTTTTATTTCTTGTCACAATATTACATCCAGCCATGGTTTTAAAACTACTTTAAAGTCTGGTGTTGATACATGAGGTATTTACTGAGGTTAAATTTCAGGCAAGTCCACACTTGACTTTCTTTGGTACTGGTATACTACCTAAGTTAAACAATGCAGTCATTGTTGAACCTCATCGATCTACAAAGGAGATACAGATGATGATGATGACGTAGATTTTTCTTTTTTTGTCACTTCTGCATTCTAATGCTAATGTAGTCTGTTTCTTTTTTATTTAAACTTACTATTATCATTCTGCAAAAGTAGGATGACCATGAAAAGCATTGATTTTCACCTATCACTCTTCTATTTCGTATTCCAATGGAAAGTCTATATATGTATGACGATATTCATGCAACAAAGATTCACAAATTACTTTTTTCCCTTTCTGAGCAATACTGACACCCACTTTTTCTTTTTTCAAAGAAAAAAAAGAGAGAACAGTGCACTTTGTATCAATGATGTCCGGTGTAATATGCTGTGAGACTGTTTTGAATAAAAATTTAAATTGAAAAAAATAAAATAAACTTACTATTATCAAAAATATAACCTGTGTGTTCAGTTAATTTATTTATAATGTGTCTCTACTTGACTACATAAGTATAATGCATCTTTAGACTGTTTTCAATGTGGCCAACATTTTAAAATGCGCTCGTTCCGGCCACACAAAAAGATGAACCCCTCACATTTTAAAAGGAACTGAGAAGAGCAGATGTTCTAAAATAATAATAATGATAAAACAGATATTGTTGTGCTGAATCACAGGCCAACTGTTACCTTCTCTTTAGCCCTGAGTTCATCGAACATGTCCTGGATCTCCAATTTCCAATCCTCCTGCAGGGAGTGAAAGGAGTCCTGGGGCATCTCTTCCTTCACCTGCTGCTCCAGCGCTGTCAGCTGGGCCAAGATGGAGCCAAAATTCGGTCTGCGGTGGGGGTCCTGGTCCCAGCATTCTGTCGCACAAACCACACAAGCAGCTGATTGAAGCTACAGCACGAAATGTGACACTTCAGATATGGAGTTATTTCAACAACAACTGCACGCTGTTAAGCATAAATACACCGCTGTTACTCTCACACTGACACAAATAAGAGGAATATGGAAGTGGAAAATAGGTATTAAGGAGCTTATGTTGGAAAAATCAAATCCCGGTGTGTGTCGAATTTACAGTTTCACTTCTTATGACAGACTTCTTGAATCAAGGACCCTGAAAGAAGGAAGTCACTCAGTGATTCACCATAATCCTTCCATTGATCAGCAGTGGAAGTAAGGTAAATTATATCACCCTGCTGACAAACTCAGTCGGATTTGAAGCCTTATAATTATAGCAAATAGCTGACTGATATGGATGTTTACGTCTCATATCAAATGAATATCCTGCAATGCATCTAATTTTTATTTACACATATTTTAGGCACTTGTGTGAGCACAATCTAGAGTCAAGCTGATCACTTATTCAAAGTGTTAGGCTTAATTAACTTGCTGTGGGGGTTTTTGCATAATTTGCTACCATACTTTGAGCATTACAAGCAGATCAAAAACCAATCCGATAATTAATTAATCCTCCGAGGTGGCTATCGGTGGTTTTGTGTACTGATCTCTTTCTCTTTTAATTAATACGACCGTAAAAAAGACAAGCAAACATCACAGGAGAAAAGGCTGAGCAGAAAATTTGGGGGTAAAAGTGTAAACTTGAAACCAAACAAAGACAGAAAGAAAGAACAAAAATGGCTACAAACATATTGCACAAGGTACCTCCAGTACAAAACACTTCCTCTCTACGGCCGTGGTGTTAACAGCATACAGGAATTTGTTTTTCTCAATTTCAAACCAGCTTTGGGGAAATGGGAAAAAAAAAAAAGAGCGTGCCGTGGACACAAATTTGATCTCACGCTAGAGTACACATGAAAGTCACTACCTCAGCACGGTTAGGAGTGCACTAAATTGTATTTTTACACATGCGGACATCTGTCTCACCTGACATGAGCTGAGCGAAGGGTTCGGGGCATGTGGAAGGGATGGGCAGCGTGAGTTTGTTGACAGCGACTCCGTAGGCGACGGCGAGTCCATCTATGCCTTTGTAGGGTGCCTCTCCTGTTAACAGCTCCCACAGTAGCACACCGTAGCTGGAGGGCAGAAAGCAGAAAGGTCTGAGACAACAACACACAGGATGGAACCCTCAACAGAATTTATAATCAGTGCATTATCTGTAACGTCTGACATTTTGCAGTTCCACTTTGTTGTAAATATATATATATATATATAGTCTGTATGGTTTTTATTACTATTATTATTCTTATTTTATATTGTTTGTTTTTTTGTTTTCTTCTTTATGCATGCACACTTTATTCTGTTGCTGCCTTCCTCGTTGTGGGATCAATAAAGTCTAATCTAATCTAATCTAAAGAACAAAACACACTCTAACTGAAGTAGTTCACTTCCTACAACATTCAGTATGAGGGGGGAGGAATGTAAATTTTTATAGCAAAAAAAAAAAGGACAAATAACGTAACTTTTTAGACAGTTCCCCACATTTAAGTACAACATTTCTAATTGTCAGGTTTTCATATTCCCTCAAAATGCTCACTTATGCGTTTCTCAGGATCTAGGCAGCTGTGGCCTAGATGGCTGTAGAGTCAGCTTGTGACTGAAGGGTCGCCGGTTCAATTCCCTGGACTGGTGGAGAGTTGTTGGCTGATGTGCCCTTGAGAAAAGCACTTAACCCCCGCCATTTGCTCCCCAGGTGCCTGGCAGGGCGAGCCCACTGCTCCTAGCATACAGTGTGTGTGATGCATGATGATCTAGTGATGGGTTAAAGGCAGAAGCCAAATTTCGGTGTGTGGTGCATGTGTGACTAGCTACTACTGACAAAATAAAGATTCTATTCTATTCTAAAGATTGAGCCAGAAATTAATACAAAAAAATGCATGAAGTCAAATGACAACAACAAAACTTCCTTCACAAACCTGACAAACACCCTATGGTCGACTCAGTTTTTTTCATTTTTCTAGTGTCATTGCTTAAATATGACAGATTTGTTCTTCTGTTTTGGTGAATTTCATTACAGACAAAATTTGTGATGTAAAAAGGTGACAAAGTGAAGATGAGGCCCCACGCTCCCCCATGAAGAACACTTTAAAAATATCACCTCTAAACATAGATAAAATAGTTGATATTTGTAAGAAGGTGAAAAATTTGGACTTATTTTCATCTTAAACCTGGAAATTGTGTAAATCTGTGAGGAATAGGCATCCCTCAAAATTACATTTCCAAATATTTGTTTTATTTTATGACTTTTTTGAGGCCTGCAAAATATAAACTTAAAGTTCCAAGTACTTCACCCAGGTTTTTACCACCATTTTTGCTAAAATGATGAAGATGACAAAAAAAGGTGTACTTATTTTGATGACAAAAAAAGGTGTACTTATTTTGATATTGTCACTACAGGGTGCTTAAACAGATCACTTTTTTCCTCCTTATTCACACTTTTGAGGACATAAAAGAAGCAGAAAATACAACAGTGACAAATGATCATCAAATGGGTTGAAAAAGAGGGTCATCAGGGTCAAACAGCCAGATTTGGATTTACGTAAAGCTCTGTTTATGACTAAACTTTCTGTGCTCCGTTTTGGTCTCCGCTGGTCTCAAACGTCTTATTTCCTACTCCAATGAAGTTCCTTTAATGCACTTCCCTCGTCCACAGAAAAAGACATTTTAGGAATTCAATCAATCAGTATCAAATAATCCACAAAATCCCAGGCCTGACAAAAAAATAAAGCCAAAAATATCTGTTAGCAACTCGAAGCGAGACTGAATAGGAGAGGAGTTAAGGGATTAGAAATATCGAATAAGTGATATAAGAGGCTAAAACCAACAGTTTTTTTTACACTAGAGTCTGGTGAAAGTGATTTGTCAGTTCACCTCCTTTAACGTTTCACAGTCATACAATCTACTGCTAATATGAAAACATTAACTGCTGCAGCTGAATCTAAATTATGTGTATTATGCCATTTGAAGTATGTTGAAACATTAACAACAACAGCCAGAGAGCCATTAAACTAAACTGGACCAGTGCAGCAAAACAATATGATGTAGTTCATCATGTATTTAGAGTTTAATTCCTACATGACGTATTAAAAATAACAACAGCATCTGTTTACAGACTGCCTATGGTGGTGCTTTTTCTAAAATAAAGGCTCATTAAATTCTGAGCTAGTACTTTTCCATACTGGGACTATAGATATAATTCATGATGAATCTTTCAGTGATGGTAATGCGTCTGTTTTCTTCTTCTTGCTTTCAAGAGTCCATTTTACCTTACGTATTCATTATCACAGCACTGACAGTACAGATTTGTGTAATGGAATATTTTTGCTTGATGAAACACGTGCTTACAAAGCAATGTGAAGTGATGCATGCAGAACTTGTACAAACACAAAAACACACACAAACACACACAGAAGTTTTGAGCCCACACAATGGGAGCAGCTCTGTGTCCTAAGAAGATGAAGCATGGCGGAGGACTTGGATCTCCCACACTGTCAATTAGCCCTCACCCGGACCTGACTGAACGCACTGTGGAGGCTCGCTAAGTGGAGAGCACAGGCCGCAGCCTTTTTTTATTTAGTTCTTTAATTACAACTTCCACACACTGTGACTGTGCAGAAACGCTGCTTGTTGACTCGCCCCAAAGCAGCCGTCGGCTCCTCGTGGCGGCTTTGGAGAGGAGCGGCCGTGGACAGATGAGAAAGAATAGCAGAACAAAGATTAGCCTTCATTTTCAGAGCAGGACTGCCTGCCTGCCTGCCTGCCTGCCTGCTACTCACTCTTTTTTTGTAGTTTTTTCAGATTGTGCAGGGATTGCTGTGAAAATGAGCCGCCTGCGTGGGTTTGTTGTCAATAGAATGGTGAGATGGAAACTGAGGGGATATGTGTTTGAGATGGTGAAATGGCACTGAGCCCATTAGGTTGTTAAAAAACAGTACGCCATATTACAGTTCCAGAAAATTCTTTAAGGAGCTTGTACCATTGCAGAAACCCTTCTGATGTTCTCAAGCTTCTTTGTCACACTATGTGCAGTTGGTCTCATATAGGCTCTGTAAGGGGCTCCAAAGTACCATTTTAGAAATGGATGAAATGGTCCAAATCCACAGGATTAAAATTAAATCAACACACATAAGAATAAGCTGTGAATATGCTTTTGCTCTAATAAATTATTTATATTTTCCCCTTTAAAAAGTCGACTTGCTTCACTCCAAATGCAAATTTGAATACTGTACTTAAAAGTAATTACAAATCCCCTCTCAACAAATCACACAGTTGTTTAAGTCATTATTATAAAACCACAAACCATAATCAAGGGACTCCTCTCTTTGTGTGTACATGTGGCCAAACACAGATACACACAGATGCACACAGATACTGCACGTGCGCACACACATGCACAGAGCTATTCCCAGATAAAGGACTGTGGTTAGGTCTGGTGTGTGGCCTCCTTCTCTGTCTATAGTGGAGACAATGGGACAGTGTGCAGTACACATGTCCCACAACAAAGCACAGAGCAGCTCTTTGAAGAGACGCCATCACATGGCTGCGGCCGCTCTGCTGCAATCCATCACTCTGACCCTCCATCTCTTCATCACTCTGTCTCCCACCAGCACTTTGCGGCACTTTCAACCTTCTCCCCCCATTTCTATCATTGTTTTATATCCAGCGACAATTTGCAGCAGGTCGACTGTGCTGCAGCAGAGGGGAGACCAGGTTTGTTATTGAGCTGATGGGTCAGTGATTTTTCTCATAGCAACACATATTTCTACAACACATTATAATTATCATAAATTAAAAGAAAATTCAACAACATATTAGCTCAGTTTCCAGGCATCGATTAAAACTTAGTCTAAGACAAAAAAATCTTTACTCAGTGGAGGTCTTGTCTGATCTTTCTTGAACCCGACTTAATCCATGTCTGGGAAACTGACTTCAAGTGTCTTAGAAGGTGTTGATGCCTCCTGAACAGCTTCAATGCTTCTTAGTATTGATTCTACATGTCTCTGAGCTCTGAAGGGGGAATAATAACATTCCTCCAGAAGATATTCACTCATTTGGTGTTTTGATGAAAGTGGTGGGGGGTACATTGTAACAAACCAGTCGGGAATCTCCCACAGGTGTTAATCTGGGATGAGCTGTGCTTCCTACAAAACCAACAGCGTGTGATTCACATGATTTTCCCTCTCATTGAACCAGTCATTGAGCTTATTGACAAGAGCACTGTCATCCAGGCACAGACCTCCCAGCTTAGGATTTTCCTTTATTTTGTCACCCTTTCTGCATACCTCTGCAACAACATCTATTACATTATTAGATTGCAGAAATTGCAGAGAAGCAGAGACAGGCAATTGCACTTCCATCTCTGTGAACTGAGCTGAACAATGACGACTCCCACAACTCTGGTAGCTTGAGATAAACTGCGATAATTGTCATGTTTGTGAAGAGCCGTCTGTGGTAGGGTCACAAATGTGGAAATTGCAGGAAAGCAGAGACAGACAATTTCTCTTTTTGACTACACTAACATGGGTGCTATTTTATTATAACACAAAAGAAACACAGCTGCTCAGATTGGTGGGTGTTAGTCAAAACAATAATCAAACCTGGGCCAACATTAGTTAATGTTACTCTGATTATTACACAGATTATGATGAATAACATCCCCGAATGACACTACAAAGCAGAATTTTCGGATGTTTTCAATCTGAGTTTGTTTGTTTTTTTAGTTTTTGTTGTACTGCATATATAAGTTCTGAAATTTTGGGAATGGACTAATTCAGTCTTTTAACATTATTTACATGTACCATATCACATTTTATAGGCAGTTGTGCATCTAATGTGTGCATGTTTAAGCTAATCACAAGGTGTTTTCTTGTGAACCAAAATATGTTTCAGTATGACCCAAAAAACCTCTTTAGGTTGGTTTAGGGTGTATCAAAAAAAACTATACATTTGAAAAATTACCCCCAGTTCTGCGTTTGATATTTTTGGAATTTTCTTTTATGGACATCGGTAGGTAGGAGATTGGTGGATATTCGTCCAAATTTACAGACCCAGGTTTTCATGCATGACTTGGCCTGTCCTCAGTGCCATTTTCAGGCCTAAACAAGTTGAATTAACTTTGAAAGGCAGGAACAGCTGCCATTGGTAAACAAATGACATTGACATGGTGGCCAAAGTGTTAATGCTGTAACCTGGCAATTTTGTGGAAAACAAGATGGATGCCCATTGTCCCCTCCGATGACCTTTGATTGGATTTTAAATCCCACCGCTACTTTGTGCAAACAAGTTTTAACTTGGATTGCGCAATTTGCCCCTGCTCACTCATGCATGAAAACATGGGTCTGTAAATTTGGACAAATATCCACCAATCCTCTACCTACCGACGTCCATAAAAGCAAATTCCAAAAAATTATCAAATGCAGAACTGGGGGTAATTTTTCAAAATGTATAGTTTGGGGTTTTTTTATACACCCTGTATAGTCCGAATTGTGGTTCAGCTATGGATTTACATTTGCTAATCTGAATAAAATTACATAATGTGAAAGTCCAGACTAAATCCTCCTTTCCGGATCCTTTAAACACTTGAGAAAAACCTGAAACAGATGATTCGGTGCTTACCTCCAGACGTCGCTGCCCTTTGAGAAAGTGGAGGACTTGATGACTTCGGGGGCCATCCAGGCGTAGGTACCAGCCGTGCTCATCTTGGTGGTTTTGTGCCACTCTCTCGCCAGGCCGAAGTCGGTGATCTTCAGTGTCAAACCTTCCATACATTCATTTTCTATGGGCTGAGCCAGGAGGACTAAAGGGAGACAGAAACAGACAGAAATATATTTAATGGAGTAAATGTCTCATTAAGAATAAAATCTGTGACCTGGCGAAGAAGGTGGTATAAATACTGCTAATACAAAGTAAAAAGCAAACATTTACAGCCCACACACTGTGGGGTGAATACAGTGTCTAGATAAAAGAATGATAAAAGAAGGGCAGGACTGTTTTGTGGTTTAAGTGATTAAAGAACAATAAAATAAACTGTGTGTCTTTCTTAAAGGCCAAACAAGCCTGAGCTTTAGTCTTCAACACACACTGTTTCTTTCTCACTTCCTCTTCCTCATGTCTTTAAGCCACTATAATCCAAACTGACACTCAAACAAATTTCCACATATCCTGTGACACACTTAACGTGCATTTGACAAATCAGTCTGAATACACGAATCCATCACATGCTTTTTTTTTTTTTTTTTACAGGCAGGCTGTCCTCACCCGCAGCTACGTTCAGAGCCTTGAGTTATGACAAACCGCGTACTTCCTGTTGCTACTGCTTCACAATAAAAGAACTGCAAGGATTTTACAGTGAAGAAACAACTAAATCTGTCTAAATATGGTGGGAAGGGCAGTACCATGAGAGCTGAGGGGGAAAAAAAAGTGGAGTGATGCGGATTAGGGCTAGAGCTGGGTGATATCTTGAATTAATTCGATTAAACTGAGGTGTTGCTTTCTGAAAATTGTGAAGAAAAAACCCAAATCCCAAAACTGAGGATTATTCCTCTTGACGCTTTTCTTGCTCAACAAAAATCCAAATGCAACCTTATAATCCATTAATTGTGAATGTGTTTCTCCAGTCAAATATTATATATAGTTTTAGTAAAGTTCCTGTAACCACAAATTACATTTAAATTCTCCACAACAGGAATTTTTATTAATAAATAAAGCACAATAACTCATTGGAAAGGTCTATTATTGTGCTATTTATTGATGTTGCGCTCGTATCATTCATAGCTGTGGTAAAGCAAACTATGGCTCCAATAACTGACTTATGTTCTGTCTTCAGTTGGTGGACAAAAAAGCAAAACTGTCAATAATTCAATCCCTCACAGGACTCTAGAGTGCGACAAATTTGGTTGCACGTTCTTCTCTCCTTCTCGTTCTTTTACATCTTATTCTTGCTCTTGGAAAGTTAGTGTATTTTTAGAATGTATTGCATGTATTGTATGTATTTGGATGAAGCTGTACAATTTGTGCAGACTTTCCTATATCTGTCATGTTTAACAGTTTTCTTCCACTATATTATGATTTTGTAAACTAAGGGATGTTTATTATATTAGTCGTTTGTCCAGGACAACAGATGGAAATTAGCTTCTCTGCTAAATCTGGTGCATGCATCTTGTTCTTTGTAACTAATGCCAACACACTGTCCTGTAACTAAATAAATAAATACAAATAAATACAAACACAAAAAAAAAATCTACGGTCACACAGGTGCGACCAGCCGTTCAAGGGAAGAAAAAAAAAGTCTCTGCGACTCTGAAAGTCTCCCTGTGATTAAACAACAGACACACATTAGGCCCATATCGTGGTCTAAACCAATCAGTGACAGTGAAGGGCAGGACCCCCCCCCTCTGATTAGCCATGGTCCAGATATTCCTGTAGGTGTGTGCAATTGAAAATGCGTGTGCTGCAGTCAGACAGAAAGAGGTGAGTAGCCTAGGCCTGTCAGATTAACAGAGTGGATGTAGCCGCAAAAGATGAGAGAAGATGAAAAGAACGACTGACAATTTTTTCAACTTTTTTTTTTGCAATGCTCTGACAGGGAGCCATCAATCTCCCAGGTTATGTCAAGCCCTGGTCCAGAGACAGCATCAGATAATGAGCCACATACGATCGACTCCGAGCCAGAGCCCACTGAAATTAAAAAGGGGAAAGTGTATATATTTTGAAGAGAGCGGCTTGACCAGTTTCCCTGGCTAAGATACATAATATAATAGGGTGACCAAGCGTCCTCTTTTGCCTGGACATGTCCCATTTGATGTCCTGTGTGGAGCGTCCGTGTGGTTTTTTAAATATTACCAAACATGTCCAGTTTTCATTGTTTTTCACAGGAAAAACTCTGAAATGTGTATGTATAGGTGTAAGCACAATCACTGTCGCTGTTCATGCAATCAGAAAAGTTCCAAATCCCACTGGAAGAAAAGACTTTTTAATATATTATGCCAATAAATAATGCAAAAAAATAACATGAAATTACAAAAATAATGACACAAACTTTCCTTTAACAATTAAAAATAAATAACCTGAATAAATAAGAAAAACCTGAAATATCTAAAGAAAATATATAATATTAAGTGCAACTTTAACAATATTCTGCCTGTTACTAAATATTTTGTGCCTTTGTAGATCCGATTTATAATGCACATGTATAAATGATAAGTTGCCTTATTAAGTAAAAACCTATAAAAATTCTATTCAGTTTTTTTTGTTTTTGTCTGTTATTCCACTCTGTTATGACACCGAAAACACACTGTAAAGCAAAACCTGATCTTGCCAGATCTTGAAAGTAGAAGTAGTCCTGAAAAAAAGGACACAAGTACACACTCACAGCAGCTTTGATGACACTTCTACAGCTGGAATAATAAAATAATTTCAAACCGCCTGTTTCACTGAAATATTCTCTCCGGGGTTATAGGCGCTTCGCACAGGAGTACTTAGCGTGTGATCAAGTACCTCGAGGTGGATCTGAGTGTCCTCTCAAAATACGGTGCACTTTTAATTTAGATATTCTTTTTATTTCTTTTATCTTCAGATGTTTTCATTTTAAATGTCAGCTCAGTGAAGCACTTTAAGCACCAACACTTCTTCAGTAAGCTACCATTCTTGTAGAATTGTGCTTCAAATAAAGAACTTTGTTGACCAGATTGTTAGTTAATCATTTACAAGTCAATATTGGCTATATGGACAGCGATAATAAATAAATAAATAAATAAATAAATAACTAGAAGCACTCGGAGAGCGCAGACCTCCACCAAGGCAGATCAGTGCCCCCCCGATCACCACCAAAATTTAATAATTTGCTCCTTGTGCCAGTATCAACACTTCCTGAAATTTTTAGCTAAATCCATCCATAACTTTTTGAGTTATCTTGCACATGGACGGACAGACAGACAGACAAACCAACACCGGCAAAAACATAACCCCCTTGGTGGAGGTAATAAAAAAGTGAACTGCGGTGTTAAATGCGATGCGGTGGAAAATTTGGGTGCACCTAACTTTTGTGCTGGTGCCCCTACGAAAAAGCTGCACCAGTGCAACCAGTGCAACCAGTTAGTGTAGAGCAGTGTTTTTCAACCTTGGGTCGGGACCCCACGTGGGGTCGCCAAGAATTCAAATGGGGGTCGCCTGAAATTTCTAGTAATTGATAAAAAAAAAAAAAAAACCTTACCAGTAAAAATATATGTTGAGTTGACGAAGACAATCACAATCCATAAAAGACAAACTCTGAAGCTGAAACTGAAGCACTGTGGTACTGTTTATCTTTCAAATGTTCATTGTGGTCGGTTTCAGATGCTGCAGCTCTTTCATAATTCATAGTTTGAATTCTTGTTTGTTCAGTATTCATTGTCCGCCTTGTAAATCCAAGCTGGACTGACTGTCCATATTCTGACCAAGGAAAATAAAATTCTCACTTTGTGCAGTAATCTACACCTGGCTTTTCTGCCTCCGTCCATAATAATATACATTATATAGACTAAATGTCATCTAAAATTAACCTATTTGAAACAAAGTATATCAAACTATTACATGATCAAAAACAAATTAATTTTATGAAAAAAAAAGTCTCTGTTTTGAATGTCTGGGAGAAATGTGTGATGTTAAAATGGGGTCAACAGCCAAAAAAGGTTGGGAACCGCTGGTATAGAGCATGGGTCGACAACCTTTGCAATCTAAAGAGCCATTTTACGACAAAAATAGAAAAACTAAACTGTCTGGAGCCAAAAGATACCCTTATATCTTTCCTCAAAGCGGTGACAGTTGAAGAATCTCCTCAAGATTAGTTTGCACAGAATATGAGGAAAATAAATCATAGTTTCAGTACAATTACAGAACTAAAGAAAACAGTGCTATTAGTTGTTTGTTGTGCAGCAAAAATCAACTGGTATATGAAGCCTTTCTTTACAATGAAGAATACGGACGAATACCTTCAGTGTCACAAGATTAAAAAGTAGTCGTCTTTTACTATTACTACTACGTACTATTTTTAAATTCATTTTAAGTTTAGTCTACATTTTTACAACTGCATTACATCAGAAACACTATGGTTACGGCAATAATAGCAAAATGTGTAAAAAAAAAAAAAAAGTGTATTTTCATATGGTTTTTGAAAAAGCAAAAAGCAGCAATGTACTTAAATCTCAGCTGGTCTGTAACGTGTGCAGCATCTTTTTATCTCATTGCCTTGTCAAATAGAAAAGACATAACAAATGTACAATGTTGAGTACCAGCAGAACTTATACATTTTCAGAAGCCCACTGGAGAAAGACAAACAGTGTGGGTAAAATGAGTGTAATTTAGACAGATAAGGAATTAAAGAATCACAGCATATACCTTTGATCTTTAACTCCATCTTATCTCATACCTGCAGACTACCACCATACGATGGCTGAGCTGCATACATAACCGACTTTGGCGAGATTTTTAATGAAATATCAAAATAGATGTGCAGTGGGTTGCAAATCACAGTCAGACGTTTGCTGCTGTCACACGACTACTTGCGTTTCCTGTTTTGTTGATGAATTTGATCCAAGTTATGATTTAGCCATAAGGGCGTGTGTGTGGTCCTCCTGGCATTTTCCAAGCTTTAGCTCTGTTTTGCTGAAGGAATTGAGATAAAATGCTGCATGGTGGCAGCACAAAACAAATACTGAAGAGTCTGATATTTTTTTAATTGCCTTCTGAAAAGAAAAAGCCACGCAGCTTCTTTGACAGCAGGCGCACGGCGTATCACAAAGTGCTGAGAAAACAGCAGAGAGTAGGAAAGAACTGAAACCAGCTGCAGTCTGGATGCAAAATAAAACCGATTAAATCTATCAATTATAAAAGTGGATCTGATACCACAACTTCTTTATTTATGAGACTGGGATTAAAGAAACTACTATAAAGACAAAAGCTCGGAACTAAAGCCAACACAGTCTTTTTCATCTCTCAAATACATAAAACATAATGAGGACAAAAAGATGTAATTTCCAAGACTTATTTTTCAATCCACTATTGGTAAACTTTCATGTAAGCAGTGAATGGGACTGGAACTGTGGAGCAACACTCTTCACATTTTCACTTTGTACTACAGAGTTAAAAGTGGGGTGCGAGATGTTTTCCTGGAACATTTTTTACTATATTGCTTAAAATCCCCTTCATATCCCAATTACAACCAATTATTAAATGCTCTAACACAAAAAAAAAAAAAAAAAATTAGTCACCTGTGGAACGGACAGGACTGAAAAAACACCATCCAGTCATTTTGAGCGCCCAATCGAAATGATTGAACGGTGATACGTCTATCAAACTTAACTGCCATTTGTCCCTCCCCCCTCCCCCCTCCCCCCTCTGTGCGTACCCTCTGGTCGTGCATGAATTGTGCGTTCTCAGAGGTTTGGAGCACTTGTACAGGAAACGAAGCCAGAGCCGGAGTTTGGCTACATTAGCTATATTAGGATGGAAAGTTCACCAGCAAACTGTTTTGTCACTAACATAAATTACTCGAAAATGTAACGTTAGACAGATAGGTATGAACTGGGGCTGTTCTGTACGAGTGGGAGTGTTGGAGGAGACTGAATGAGGTATGCATGGATCAGGGCCGGAGCCGGGGCCACCAGAGAACAACTCGTGAACCTTCAAGAACAAGTATTGTGTGTGCAAGTACCATGGAGGCGTGGCTTTGGGGGGACGTCTGAAGAAAGGGGTTTGGACTTTTGAATTGAGTATTTTCAAAATATGGCTTGCTCGAACCGTTTTTCTAAGATCTCATACCTCATCTTTAAGAACAAGTCCAGAGCAGGAAAAATGGAATTTATATGTTGGCACATGAGAGTAGACAGAAGAAATATAATAACATATGATCTGTGAAGAAATTTGGAAAGGTAGTAAACATATAAAAGCGTTTGTTTTTTTAGATGTTTCCTCTCCCAGTAGTCACCTCATTAAAGGATTACATTGTTCTCCTGCTCTGTTTTCTACTAAAGTGCGTATCCTTTTTGTATCATGGCTCTATGTTCTCTGTTTTGTGTTTTATACTCTATGGGGGTTGTATGTTCTGAGTTTGCTTTTGTTTCAAGCTAACAGGCAAACACTAAAAATGTTTTGTACAAAAAAAAAAAAACAGTTTAAAACCTTTAAAGCAGCCGGAGCCAAAACCAGAGGAAAAATGCAGGAATTTCCCTCTGCAGCTCTCTCCTCTCAGTCCAAATCTAAAGACCTGATATGAAAACAGATGAACTTGACATTTTTTCATGTTGTTACAAAAGAGTGAAGCGACTTTTCCAAGCTTCTCAGTTGAGGCAAGGTGTAGAGTATTCTCCTAATAGAATCTGATCACGGAATTACAATTACAGCTGTCAAACATAAATTTAACCCTTTAGCAACGGCGATGTCTCTCATTTTGTACTTTACAGCTTTCTGACATTATATAACACTTTACGGCAGCAAAGTGTGACTCTATTACAAGTAGAAAGGAACTGTTTCAGAGACTTCCATTCAGGCTAAAAAAACACCTGGAAATAACTAAAAAATATGAACCCATAAAATGGATACTGAATGTTCAAGACCAAGAAGCATGTTTGAGCAGATGTAAAATAGTTGAAAGTTTATTTCTGCAAATCTCAAAGTTTTGTTATGGAAATTTACAGTTGTTTATGATAGTAAATATGCTAAAAAGAAAAAAAAAACTCTTGGTTTTAATGTGAAAAAAAGTAAAATTACATGATGAAAACATGAAAACAACCATGAAAAACTGAAATTGATTGAGAAAAATAAGTCCAATTTTAACAATATTCTGCCTCAGTTTATCATTTACACAGATGCATTACAACTTACAGATCACAGTGGATCTACAAAAGCACATTAGTATTACACTCCTCTTAATACATTTCAGGTTATTCATATTTTTTTGTGAAAAGACTGTTTGACAATGTAAACATTTTCATGTAATTTTGCTTTTTCATGCTAAAACAAAGAGAAGAATTTACAGTTGTCATTATTTACACAAACTATGATAGTATTTTACTGGTCCGAACCACTTGACATTGATTTGGGCTGAATGTGGAACCTGAACTAAATAGAAACTAAATAAGTAAATTTAGCATTTCACAAATTCATCCCAGCAGCTGCATTGGACCCTTCAGCTGGCCGTTTACGGCCCATGGGCCATATGTTTGACACCCATGGTGTAAGACATGATCACCAACTATAGATGACATGAAATGAGACCAGGATCACACTGATAAAATCTGACTGAGGTAGAGACATGGATCAGTTAGATACAAATGACTGATGCAAGTATGGTTTCTCTGAGGCAGGGCATAAAACTAACACCTGCCAAGCGCCAATGGCGGGTAAAAAACTAGTTTGGCATGTTAAACAAAAACACGCACCTGCCAGTGGCCGATTGAAAATGTTGAAATGTATGTGAGTTTTTGTTTTCATTCATTCGACCATTTCTGCCAGATCGTTCTAAGCAGGTTGCTGACACAGATTCACATGTCTGACTGATGATGTGGTGATTACCTGAGCCAGAGTCCAACAGGTAACCTGCAAAAACATGGGTGGATGGGGACACCTGCGCTTGTGCATACATCGTGCATCCAGAGTGAAATGGGGGGGGGGGGGGGGGGGGTCGTGGTACTTACAAAGAAACCCCGCCCAGTTTTACGATTTATTCACTGTACAATATTTTTATAACATGATGATGCAGCGGTCACCTTGAAATTAAATATAACCTAATAAAATAGCAATAATCTAATTTAGTCTGTATATAACTGTATTCTTTAAGTGATGCTTAAGTTGGATTTTTATAATGAAAATGGATGGTAATTATTTTAAGTCAAACAAGGTATGATTTTTTTTTTTTTTTATTTGGCCAGTGAAAAACATTTTTGGCCGGTCAATTTTTGGAGGTCACTAGCCAATGGCAGATGAGGTAAAAAGTTCATTTTACACCCTGCTCTTAGGTATTCACCCGGTCGAAGAAGCTATAAATCAGCATATTTTCGTAATCACCCATTGTTTTGCAACCGGTGAGTGCATGAAAGCTCATGGGGGAAGTTTGTATGAAAACAGAACATAAGAATATAAGGCTGAGGATGTGGGTTGCTGCGTTGTGATGGTGTATCACATGTCTCGGTATGATCCACTGCCATGCCTCTTTTCCCTGTCGTTGGCAGGCTGGGCATCGCTCAGGGCAAGGCTGGCCGTCAAATACAGGGAGGAGAAGCAGCAAAGAATTTGACTTATTATAGGGAAGTCAGACTGCTATTTGGAGTCACTTTCTGACTTTCTAGGCTCTGCGCTCTTTTCCTTTTTTTTTTTTTTCCTCTCGGTCCTTCTTTTGAAAATCTCCTGTGCCCAGTCTGTCTTTTCTATAACCGCACATATATACACAGTTATGAATTTATGTTTATTTTCCCTTTTTCTCTCCCCGTTGTCTTTGTCTCTCTCTCTCTCAGACATCCTGTGCTGTGCCTTGTAGCCCAGAGGCAGCGAGTTTGACGTCACAAAGGAATGCATCACAAGAGGTTGTGTTGTCTGCACCGTGTGTGTGTGTGTGTGTGTGTGAGTGTGTGTGAATAGGATACTCAGTTCTTCCATAATGTACTTGCAATTTCTGCCAACCATTCTGATGAAACCACACATAAAGACACCTTCCGGGGCAATGTAGTTTATAACTTTATATATTAAACTTTACATTGTTGACGTCCGGTCTTTACTCAGTAGCCTGATGGTTATTTCAATAGGGAAAAATTTGCACTAAGGTATGTCCATCACAAATTTTCTCATCGACTTGTGCCTCAAGAATAAGGCAGAAACAATAAAATTGCAAAAGTAGCCACTGGCCAAAACAAAAACAACCTCCACGGTGAGGCAAAAAAAAAAGCCCACTCATTTAACCTTTCTGCAGAAAATCAATTTCTGTCCATTCTACGGCTGACTCATTGTTTCTGTCAATTCCACGGGCCCTTAGGGATACGGTGCCTGCGCTGTAAGGAGGTGTAGTGGAGGGTGGTATTTACTGCAACAGGCCCTGATCCCTTGCTCTACTTCTTTTGTCCGCCTGCCGGTCAGCGTCTGGTAAAAACAAGCCCCGGTCAATCACCCCTATTTCCACACTGGTGCTTGTTCACTGAGCATCGACCTCTGCCTCCAGGAAGTGACGAAGGTGGTGGTTCAATTAGCCTCCAGTGGCGGGCCCTTCCTCAAAAAAAAAAAAAAAAAAGTGCGGGAGCAGATTCACCGTTCCCGCTTATTGTGCACTATAAGCAGAGCGCTATTTTAGGAAACTGAGGTTAAGAGGGGTCACGTGGCTGCAGACAAGGACGGAGACAGACGGGTGGGAAGAGTAGGTGTTGTGGTGTAAAAAAGACGTAGAGAATGACATGGATTAAGAGACAGAAAGGTGCTGAATGTTGATTGTTATCATATGATTGAGTGAGACAGCGAGCAGCTAAAAGTGGAATTTTAGATAGTGCTGCACACACTGATACACACAAAGCAGTCATTCACCTACTGGCAAAGCCATCACAATACAATACACACACTCCCTGCACTGCATGTCTTCAAATTCATGCAACTGATAAAGTTTAGAAATCTCCTTACAGAGGTGGCGCACATTCTTGATTTAACCCTAAACCCAGACTGAGGCATTTTCTTTACATTTCTTGTCCTCTTGTGTATTAACACTTATAAAACCTCTGACTGTAAAGCAAAATCAAGTAAGTGACCTTTTATTCAGGACAACCTGGGGTTTTCAGAATATTCATGCTGTAGTGGTGCTATATGAATGTAGAAAGAAGCTACCCAAACCAAAAAAAAAAAAAAAAAAAAAAGAACAAAAACAATGAAAAATGTATTTCACACATACAGTAAGCTATAATAAACAGATTTTTAGATAATACAAAACCACTCCTGGGGGTCTTTTGGGATTAGGGGAAAAGAATAAGGGCTCCAAGTATGCATTATGTTATTTACACTACTTACAAAAATGTCCCACTCATTTTATTGACCAAGATTTAGACATAAATACAGATATTTGCATGAAAATACCAACTGGCAGAGCAAAAAAGTACACATTAGGTCTCTGAAGGATATTTCCATGAGCTCCAAAAACCTCAAGTCACATGAATACAAAGACTGTTATCATAAAAAACAACACACTCAAAAAGCACCAACTTTACTCTAATGTACCATTGAGTTTTCGGTGTCAAAACTCAACACAATGCCATGCCTTCTCTCCGTGTTCCAGACTCCTTTTCTTGTCTGTTTCCTTCCTGTTTTTGTTCATCTTTGTCGTAATACACCATCGGGATCCCCTGTGTTGGCGTTCCATCCATTTAGGTTGAAATCGGTCGCGATGTTACAAAGGCAGTAAATGACGCAAATTAAAATTGATGCATAATACTTGCAAATGCATTAAGGTTGAATGGACAAGGCAGTTATGAAATTATAGCATCGTTGTATTAAAATGTAAGAGGTTTAAGTGAAAAATAAATACTGAAGTAAAATGCGCATACCTGAAAACTACGAGTATAACAGTATAGAAAAATTTCGGTTCGGTACGTTTTCAGTACAGGGGTCTTTGGTTCGATATATTTTTGAGGTGCTCCCAATCCTTTCAGTGTGTCCTGGGTAGGTCTCTTCCATGCATGGATCCCCCAGTTTAAATATAACGACATGGGGATCACTCATATTACATGGTCCACGCACACATGACTGATGCCTGTCACTGACTTACATTGGTATCACTTCTGTGGGCCCGTCACGTGACACCATCACAGATTTGAGGTAGAGAGCAGTGCCTTGCATTGTGGGCTGCTCACGAAAAGACATGCTGACTTCTGTTGTCTTTTGTAGTTTTACCCAAAAATCAAAATCGAAAATTGAGTTTTTAGAGGAAAAAATCTGGATTTTATTTTTGGCCAAAATCGTGCAACCCTACGTTTTCAGTACAGTGAAGGTGACCAGTGTGTGTGTGTGTGGGGGGGGGGGGGGGGTTTGGGGGGGATGGGCTCTGTAACTACCTGTGGGACATTTCTACAAAATATTGTTCAGTCATTTGTGCATTAACAGGCCCCCCAAATGTTATGTATCTTTGTATCTTTGAGTGTTCAATGTTTGTTTATGGCAAACACCGTAATTTACTGAGTGTTCTTCAACGCCACACAGTATTTCCTGAGTTGCTGTGAACGTGACCTCATAGTAACACGGAGAGGAGAAGAGGAGCAGGTTCACTTGATTTTGCAAACTTGAGTTTAAAAATAAAACCCTTTCTGCTATAAAGGAACCTGTGGACTCTTTTGTGCCACAAAGCTGCAACAAACTGAAAAAGAAAGTGAAACTTGACATACTTTGAATGTCCGACCCAGCTTCTGTGCCTCTGTTATACTCTCTGCTGTCATGTTTTGGGTTTTTTTGTAGTGGCGTTGACAATTCACCGCTGCTGAATGCATATAGAGCACAGGTGTCAAACATGCTGCCCGGGGGCCAAATTCGGCCCGCCAAAGGGTCCAATCCGGCCCCTGGGATGAACTTATGAAATGCAAAAATTACACTGAAGATACTAACAATCAATAGTGTAAAAATCATTTTAATTCAGGTTCCATACAGACACATACAGACCAATTAGATCTCAGCTGGGTCAGACCAGAAAAATACTATCATAATAACCTATAAATAATGACAACTGCAGATTTTATCTTTGTTTTACTGTAAAAAAGTAAAATTACATGAAAATGTTTACAGTAACAAACTACCCTTCTACAAAAAATGTGAATAACCGTAACAAATATGAACAACGTGGAATGTCTTGAGAATAATAAACACAATTTTATCAATATTATACCTGTTAATAAATGTTTTGTGTATTTGTAATTGTAATGTAAGTTGTAATGCACATATGTAAATGATAAACTGAGGCAGAATATTGTTAAAACTGCACTTGTTTTTCTTAAGACATTTCAAGTTGTTCATATTATTCAAATTTTTAAGGAAGCGTTGTAGATGTAAATATTATCATAATGTAATTTAACATTTTTCACTGGTATTATTTTACTGGTTCAGCCCATCTGAGATCATATTGGGGTGAATGTGGCCCCTGAACTAAAATGAGTTTGACACCTCTGATATAGACGAAGCCCTGCACATGGGTTCTGCTTGTGTCCACCCTGCTTCTCCAGCATTTACGTTCTTCACATAGGTTACATGTAATCAACCGGTACATATAATAAATATCTACTGAAAACGTATTTGTATATCATACTTCTGACAGGAGGGTATACACATGAATACTCACCATTCAACTATGTTCCACACAAACACAGGTGTGAGTGTGTGCTATAACAGCTGGACCATCTAAACACCAGTCATTATGGAAATCCATATTTATTAGCTGCAGCTAACAGTGTGCTGATGCATCACTTTCTCTATGCTTATCATTAAACTATGCACCGCTGTTATATTTAGAACCAGTCTGTGGCAATCAAGTAGTGTCAAGTAGTGTTTTTACACAGGGGACACCTGCAGCTGTGATTACAGTCCCACTGAATTATAATCAATTCATCATTTTCTCTTTACTTTAAAACCACTCAGACTAAACTGAATCAAAATGAAATAGTTTGTTGTTCGACTACAGCCTGCATGGGAAAAATTAAAGTGAGCGAATCATATTCCAACCAGTCCAGATACATAATTTATCATATATAAAAACAATTAAAAAACTACATGGAAAAGACCACCAAGATGACGATGGATAGAGTGGAGTGACTGCACAGAAAAACAGTGCTGTATGTTGAAAGGAGCTACTACAATTGTACAAACAAATGCTTTTGTCCAAATCAAATAAGGACAAATGTGAGACATGTTCATGGATTAACTTACTCTGACAACAACAACAAAAACATTTCTCCAGTGTGCACTTAAGTCCACACTGTAAAGCTGGGAACAGGCAATGATACAAAGAGAAAGTAACCATAAGCATGAAATAACACAACAATCTTAACCCAAGGTCCTTCCAGAGCTTTCAGTCTTATCTCAAGGTCTTCCTCAAAGGTGGACTCATTAGAAAGTTGATACAAGGTATTACGTGTATTTTTGTCTAAATATAAAGTATCTCTAAATCCTTGTGAGACCCAGGAAAAGTAAAAGTTTTGGCTTTTTTTTTACTTTAAATAATTACCTCGATTGGAAACAGCATGATGTAACAGTTTTTTCAGACACATTTTTAATTCTTTTGCATTTTGTATGGCATGTCCTTTGCAGTGGGAATCGATTTATTTTATTACCCCGCAAGGGAGGTAAGCGGTACTGTTTTTGGTTTGGTTTAGTTGTTTGTTTGTGTGTTTAACACTCTAGCAGCAAAACTATTGGTTGATTTCATATCAAATCGGGTTAATACATTGCCAGTCACCCAGAATAGATGTGGTTTCATTTTGGGAAAAGTAGGTCAAAGTTCCAATTTTTTATGAATTTTTTTAATCTATTTTTTCTCCCATTTATTTATAATGGGCCAAAATTCAAATGTCTGTAGCAGCAAAAATATTGGTTGAATTCATACCAAATTAGGTTTATAGATTGCCAGTGACCCAGAATAGATATGGTTACATTTTGGGGAAAGTAGGTCAAAGATCAAATTTTTATGAATTTTTTAAATCTTTTTTTGTCCCATTTACTTATAATGGGCAAAATTTAAAATATATATAAAAACATAAATTTTGTTTCCATTTACTTCAAACTTGCCACATATTTAAAGGCAATTGATTTGCTGACATTAGCACATGCATAGACATGATGACATCAGCTGAATCAATGTCAAAATAAGCTACAATGCGTGCGAGGGGCGGGGTTTGTTGTACCTGGCACCACTTATTTTATTTTATTATAATATTATAAGTACAGCTGTGAAACTCTTGTCCCCTATAGAGGACAAAAATGCATTTCTGGGTCTCAGGAAGTTAATGAAATATTTGGCTCCACTGATTAATTGAGAAATCTGCTGTCTTAATTAACAGACTATTTTTAGAGGATTAGAGCATTAAATGGAGACAGAAAAGTGTTTTGATAGAAGTATCACACTGATGTTGATCTTCTGGACACAAAATGTGATTATTTCATGTAATAACATTTGTGTGTAATCATTATTGTATGACATTTTCCTCCAAATTCCACCAAATGTTTGTGCCAAAACTGAAAAAAATCATGTCATGCCATGTCCACACTCATATGTTTTTGTTTTAAATGCATAACTTTTGTTGTGTTGACACTTAACATCCACAATCTGTTTTGTAAATGCCGCTAACCAAGTGTAGAAACTTGCAGAGACACCCATATTCTGATTTGCTTGGGTCTTATCACTTGTGTTGGGGTATCTGCAGGTGTAAGGAAGTCAAATTTGTGTTTTGAAGTCATTTTTTAAGGTGTTTTTGATTAAATTTCAGACCTTACATTCACAAAAATAACAGTAAAACACCCCTCATAGTTATTGTGCTGAACCTGTCTTAACCTTGTCACCATCCAGCTAATGTTACATTTCCATTTCTCCATGACTAATGTTTCTGCTGCTGAAGCTCATACCTGAACCCCTCCATCCATGAACGATGGTTGGAGGCTCCACTCATTTTATGCTAAAATGCTAAACACTTAATTTGATAAATTTATTGTGTCTGTGACCTTTAAGTTCCAGATTCAGAATTAATTATCAAATTTAAGGATAATTAAGGCCTTATTTCGGACAATCACATTAAAACTTTCGGGGTCAGCAGACACCCTGTGTAACCTACTCACAAAACAGAAAAAAGGTTAATGCCTCTTTAACAGTCAGCTGTTAATTCAACATGCATACTGAATTATGGGCAATTCCTCGTTCTCTCTACTTAACCTACGTAAACACACACACAGCATATGAGGTGTTTGTTTTTTATTTATTATTATTTTGCAATCCAATATCAAGTAGTGTCATCAGAATGGGCAGAAATGAATTCTGAAACTTTGCTGAAACACTGCTAAAGGCTGTTTTAAAATGAAAATGAATGCATGGCATGATGTGGTGTGGATCTGCTGCAGGTGTTGTTTTTGTGCCGTCGTTGTTTATGCTATTCTATTCGTGTTTTCTTCTGTATTTCTCGTTTGGCGGGTGTTATTCATCTTATTTTATTGAAATTTCTTTTATTCCTTCTTCTTCTTCTACTTCTTTTCCCTCTGCCCAGTTTGCTCGGTTCTTGTTTTGGTCATTATTACCATTTTGGTTATCACTATGGTCGTTGTAATTGGTATTGTTGGTGTTGTCCAGTGGGGGTCTTCGCCACTTTCTTCTCCCCTTTTCTCCTCCCTCTGCCCCCCCCCCCCCCCCCCCCCTTTTAGAACACATTTCACTGGAAAGCCTAAAGCGTACCACCTCCATGCAACACCCAGCAGTAGAGCCCCTCTCTGTTTGGTCCCCTCTCCTCACACACACACAAATGTATAATGACTGTGAATCACAATACTAGGATCACGATACGATATATCACGATATATCATGATACTGTTAAAAGGCAATTTTTTGTTTGTTTTCTGTTTTTTTTTAAAGATTATTTCCTGGAAGAATTGAATTACATCAGAAATACGCACAAATACTAAACGCATTTTTATTTGATCAGAACAGGATCTAAAACTATATCACAAAATTTTTCTAATTCTTCTAGTTTCCAAAGGAACTAACATCTGCCACTCTCAGTAAAAACAGTAAAAAGCGCTTTTAGGATGCTTCAGTTAACCAATATTTAATAAAACAGGGTTAAATAATAATAAATAAGATATAAACAATAAAGAAAAATAAAAAACAAAAATGAAAATCCACCATATCTGCATTTGAATAAATACCTAAAAATATCGATACAGTACTTTTTAATGTAAATGTATTGTATTTAATGTATTGTAAGTGTAATGTATTTTTAATCACAGTATTTTGAAATGAAATATCGTGATATATTGCAGAACCGATATTTTCTAACACCCCTACTTAGCTGGTCTGTCCCACTTGTCTTATGTCTATTTTGGCCCCCCATGTCTTGTCTCGTCCTTTCCCTGTACACCTTTGTCTATGAGCCCTCCCTCTACTTATATGTATACAACCAAGGAATGGATGAACATGTGAATATAAAGTTGGAGATTTTTCCTTAAACACAAGCTGTAAGTAAAAATAAAGTTGTCCTCCGACGAAGAAGGGGGATGGTGGCGGGTTAAAAAAAAAGAAAAAAAAAAAAAAGAAAATGCATGCATGGAGAAGAGACTAAATAAGTGTTTACTCATTCCTTCTCCTTTTTGAATATTTAGACAGACTGTATTTGCTGCTTTCTATTTATGTTACATTTCTAATTTCTTTATTGATGGATTAATTCTTGTGCATTCAGAATACACTTAGAGGAATAAAGACTGGCTATACAATGAAGCACATAAACATGGCCACAACTCCCAACTATGCAAACACACACATGTAAACATGACTACAAATAAATACACACCAGAATCAAAAGCCTTTCAGCAGTCTCAGCAGACATCATGCCCACATACACACACACATACACACACACATACACACACACATACACACACACATACACACACACTACATTCTTCTACCACTTCCTGAAGCGAGGCAGAGTGCATCGACAGTTCAGCCCTGCTCAGTCCTCCTCCCCTTACCACCATCACACACACTGACAGCTACTGCCACACTAGTCAGTTGCATACTGGACAGCATGTGGCAACACACACTGTCCACATCGGCCAATGACCCACATAACATTAAGTCTGCTGCTGACATCTTAAAACTTTACTGAAAGGTCGAGGAGGAAAGCTCAAAGTAGTACGCTTAAGTCTAGACAGGGTGAATAAAATACACTGTAGGAGTAGCCATGGGAAAACAAACTCCTAGCCTAATGACCTCTATTAACACAAGAGCGCTATCACAGGCAGTTTGAGCTCTGCCGCATATGATCAGTGAATGTAGGACATCTGAAACACTTCAGATTATAGTCTGGAGCCATAAAACTTGCATTCTGCTACAGTGCATCCATGAAAACAATGAGGATTTTTATCTGCATCCCTGTTATCTCCCACCTAGTGCGCATTTTAAGGAGGTTGTGTTGACAAAATTGGGGTAGAGTATCCACTTCTTCAAAGGCGAACTGCAAATATCATGACTAGATCAGTCTTGCCCAGACAGAGCGTCTTCCTTATAGACAGACGAAACCAACAATGTCGCCACGAAAACACCGTGACAGGTCTCCATGGTAACAGCACTCTGTTTTGGCACTGTTTGTTGTTCAGAAACAAGAGAGTGTCAGTTGCAGACGTGACTCCTACCAGCAGCGGCCTAGATATGAGTTGGGTCCTGGGACTGACTCAACCTTGTAACAGTTAGCTTAGCGTGAATCCCCATGTCAAGGGTTTCCCAGTTGCAACATAAGACATCTGACTGATAAAGTATAACAGGTCCATTCAGGGCAAACACGGGCTATTTACATTCCAAGGATAACTGAAATGTGAATTCTCAACTAGCTTATGTGAATGATTTCTGTTTAAAAAAAAAAAGGATACAACAGCTTTAGGATGTTCTTGGTGTTAAGCCTGAGGGTGATTATTTTCATGGACATCCACTGACAGAAAGTTTAAGATTGGGCCTGATTGTGGGTGTGAAAATTACCTGGCACTCGTCAACCTTCATTTACCGAATTTTGAATTACACTTTTACATAGAAATTTCAAAAATCGCTTGATACAAATGCAGTTGTTTGCATCAAGTAGTGGTTGCTACCTAGCGTTAGCTTGTGTCTCAGCTCAGTGTGCTGGGGTTTTTTTTGCCACAATTTTTTTATTATCTTATTAAACCATATTTAACATTTTTTATTTTAGTTACTTATTTTTAATTTCCTTTTCCACTTTCTTTTGTCCTGTCATTTTGAGTTCATTTCATTTTTACCTTGCCACCTTGTGTTATTGAATTTTCCTTTATGTGATGGTGTCTTGTCAGTTTGTAACTATCTTTGTTCTTGAAAAAAAAATCCAAAATAAAATGTAAAAAAACAAAACAAAGCCTATTTCTAACCATCGAGTCCAAATGAGATCCTGATCTCTTTTACAAGAGCGACCTGGCCAAGAGGTCAGCGTGAAAGAATACAGGTTTAAAACACAGGCAATCATAAATTAAAGCAAACAATAATTTAGCAATAAAAGAAAAGTTTGACAGTTTTTAAAGTGCCTTTTTCACGATTTTTTTTTTAAAGTGTAAATTTAGTTGAGGTCACAGCAATTTAAAAACAAAGGTGCTGCCCAATTGACTCTCGCCATCTTGTCCGTAAGATGGAACGAAAAGCTCGGAGTGACCTGAGCTCAGGTATTTTCAGCTCCAATTGAAGGGTATTCCAGCCAAAGGAGGCAGCAAAGGTGAAGAAATGATCACTTATGGGGACATTTAGTGTCACAAATTGGAAAATAGCAACTGTATGTACACACACCGGTTGTCACTCATCTGCCCTACAGTGTGAACTGTGAACTTTGACCCTCACTCAGGAGTAGACCATATTCACTGGGCATATAATGGATAATGTTGTACTGCTGGGATTAACTGCTTTAAACTCAGAAAATAATTGATATACTGAAAATCCAGAGCATATCAGACTATAATTCAAATTAAAATAACATTTTTGGGTTAGACGACGTCTAAAATTAGCATTAGCCAAAACAATGTCTGTTACTATTACATTATACCGTGTTTGGATTATACCTTTGTGTTACATGTAACCTGTAGGAACACAAAAATGTACATTACAAAAAATAATATCACATAACATCACAGAATACCAAAATGTAAAGTCAAAAGACTGAAAAGACTTCATGTTGTGCGCTTCATTATATGTAATGTGATTTACCTCCAGGCTTCAATAGGTGTGTGCTAACATTGCCAGATTTATTTTATTCCTTTCCTACCATATTGCAGTACTAACAGAAAGTAATAGTAGCTACAAAATGTATAAATGAATTTTTATGGATGTTTTTTTATGGTGATGCAACGTCCCTCTTGTCTTTCTGGTTGATGATCAATAAAAAACTGCTAACATGCTAATAAACTGTCATTCCTCTGTGTTTATTGGCTTCAACACTAGACTTCAACTACAGAATTTCGCTAGTAATATTTGAGCCATAATGATGACATCAGATGAAAATGGCCACCATGTGACCCTGGTCTTTGGTAAGTCATTTCTGTAGTAAAACAATATACTATTTCCAACACAAACCATGTTGGTAGCGTCTTAAATCATTTTTTTTTAATTACAACTCCACCTTATGTTAATGCCAAGTAGCTCTTTTTCTGCAGATATTATTACAATGTTCTTTCCTTTCCAGTTACAGAGCAGTGTTACATAAAAACCAGATCCTCAAGCATTACTCTGCCTCTGGAACAAGTGGGACATCAGCTAAAACAGTATTTATTTATTTATTTATTTATTTATTTATAGAGTCCACCAACACAGATAATGCACTAATATTGGCAATTCTAAACAGACAAAACTACTATTGTGGGTGCAAAACTGCAAAAATACACACGTAGTAAAAATCATTGAAACTTATGTTTTTTTTCTAAGGTTACACCTTTAAATAAGTATGCAAGTCACTACAAACACTAAGTGTATGTATTCAAATTTTTCATCAGTTTTCAGCTCTACTTTGAACAAGAGCCTCAGGTGTCGTTGGATTTCATAAAAGCTTATTAAAATGCAGCGGTATATGATAAAACAGTTCAAGCTTTTGAAAAAAAGGACACTGTGAAATTTCATATGAAGTGAAATTATTTCAGGGAACTTGCTCTGACATCATTACCCTGGTAATAATGCTCTTTTTCAAGGAAGTTAGGTTAAAACAAAGGCTGAAATTGCAACAAGTTCCTGCCTGTAAAAATCATCATGCTCCGAATGACAAGTCCAGTGGAGCTACAGAGAAAAAGCTTGTAGCTCTTGGATGTTCTGTCCAAGGACGATGCAGAGGACACGTGTCCGTCGCTGAACATACAGTGAAAGAGGCTGTAACCTTTCAGCTGCAGGACAGTCGCTCTTAAACCTTCAGCCCTGACACGATAACATGCCAGATGCAAAAGTCAGCTGCACAAAGCCGCTCTCTGCCTCCTCACTCTGCACCTCACCTAATTATGTTTTCTCTATAATTCGACGGCTGGAGCTACATCTCCGTCTCTCACCGCATTTTTCTATGCATGCTCTCATTCCTGACCCTGCCCGACGGAGCATTTCATCCAGGTTGTGAGTTTGTCAGGTCCATATTGGTCAACGCAGTCACCACAGAAAAATGTTACAACCAATATGTATATGTATAATCTGTGTGTCTCAAATTGCATACTTCTGTACTTGCGTTTACTATTTTGAGCGTGTGAGCGCATTCACACTGCTACAACAAAATGCACTGCCCAGATGTGCATGCAAAATGGTCAAAAAGTTGGAACGCTTCTCACCCTCGGCGATAGGCAGAGGAAGTGGTGATTATGGCAGCAGAAGTGAACACTGCTCTGCACAAAAACACGGTCATTAACACCACTTTCACTACAAATACAAGTACAAGTTACTGAATAATGCAACTGATAACAAATGGAAAGTTACATTTAATAGCTGATATACTGATTATATGTACTGTAATGTGCTGCAGATTAACCATTAAAAAGCAGGGAAGAAGAATAATGCGTCTCATTTCCGATTCTGGTAAGAGCGTAAATTTGTTGAAATCTGAGCACTGCACATGTAAGTACACTTTATATAAAATGTAAATGTATGGAGTGTAGATTTCTTAACCAAAAGGATCAACTGTGAAAGTCAAGGCCCATACTGATTGTTCTGTGTTTGGTTGTTGTTGTTATTTATTCTCTTTTTTGCCCCAGAGAAACAAAGAAATCTCCATGATAAGATAGAAAACACTACAATTATTCATTCATTCATTTATTTCGAGCATTTACAGAACACATGCAAATCCAAAATTCCAAAATCATTCATCTACACTCGAAAAGGAGTGGGGGGAAGAAAAACTTATTTAATCCCAACCCCATTCTCATCATCAAATAACTTAACATAATAACGTTTTAAATACTAACTCCTGTCCTTTTGACTTCAAGCCAGAACAATGACCAAAATAGGCCAATACCATATATTATTACATACAAATTTATATACATTAAAAACAATGAGTCTTTCATGGAGGGAATTTGGGTGGAAAAGCCTGATTAGATTCTTTATTACACCACACATCACTTCGAAAGTAAAGGGACATTAACAAAATTGTTGGCGACAGTGTGGGCACAAATGTACTAATCACTCTCGTATTTTCTGGACATGTACAAAATAGAAGTCTGTTTTGAAATAATTGAGGGCATTATGACTTTCACAATTCCTAAGAACTCAGAGTTTGTTTGGTTTTTTTTGCTAGGACTGCTACCTGGAGATGTATTAGAGAAAGAAGACAAATACCTCTTTGAAATTCTTATAATTGCTTCCAAAAAGGCCATTACAAGCAACTGGCTCAAAACTGATGAACCCCGGGAGGATCAGTGGCTATAGCTATAATAGAGGAAATCTACTCTATGGAAATATTGACTTATTACCTACGGCTCAAGGAACATATCTTCATAAAGTGCTGGAGAAAATGGCTGGACTATAAACAAAACAAAGCCTAATTACTATGGTCTGTCATTTAAATATTTTACATTCAACCAGTGACCCCTAGTTTCTGTGTTGGATTGTCGGTTGATAAAACAAATAAGAATAAAGTATTTAAAAAATAAATAAATAAATAAGTCTTTCAGTCCTTCACTTATCATTGGGTGAATGCTCAACATTGTCCACTGTTCTGTTGTTTTCAGATATGTTGATGCCAGACACTTTGGCCAATCAACATTAGACAATACTAATGTTTGGCTGCTGTATCAGGGCCTCCCTATGGGTTCTGTGAGATTTTACTAAATACATTATGGAATTATTTTTCATAACTCTGCTATATTAAACCAGGTCTCCAGTGACTTTTCCGAACCTTGACCATAAGCATAAGCATCATATACATTAAATATGAATGGAATTTCAACAGAAAAAAATGGAATGTCACTGTAACACTATAAACTTTTTTCTGTATTTTGTTGTGTTTAACTGTTTTTATTTTGCTTTTGTTATTTTATCTTTTATTTATCTGCTCTACTGGTATTGTGAAGCACTTTATCTTCCTGAGACCAGGGAAAGTGAAATTTTTTAGCTTTTTTTTTTACATTAAACAACTGTCTTGATTGGAAACTGTATAATGCAACAGTTTTTTCAGATACATTTTTAACATTTTTATTTATTTATTAATTTTTTAATGGAATGTCCTTTGTGGTGGACAGCATTTTTTAAGTAAAACTGTCAAACTTTTGTCCCCTACAGAGGACAAAAATGCATTGCTGGGTCTCAGGAGGTTATGAGTATTGTGTGTGCTACATAAATAAATCTTACTTATACGCAGATGTGAGCATATTCTTTGTTCACAAGCATTTAAATTATATGGACAATATTAGCAATTAAATAGTTTTCAATCAAAATCAGCATAATTCAATGCAGTGAAATGAAAATAATTTGATAGGAGCTGGAAAAATACGTGTTAAAATGTCCACATCGGTTCAACTTCAGCCTCCTCTGTGCTCTCTCTACCTTCCTCCCTCTCCCCCCTCCCTGCCCTGCACCCGTAGGCGAGGGGAGAATTCCGGCAGGGTGGGGGCTTTCCCCAGGAAGAACGGGAGCTTTGTCCCCCGAGGGACGAGGACATAGGCTGACAGACAGTCTGGCAACCTCTGACCAGGCAGGCAGCGAGGGAGGGAGGGAGGGAGAGAGTGATAGGGCATAATGATAGTGGCGAAGATGTCCACTCAGGGTGAAACTCACTACACTGGAGTTTCGTCTTGGCTCGAGGGCACGCGGTCCGGCGCTGACTGGATGCAGGTCAGTGAGTTTACAACCAGATGCGATTCTACAGGCGGCCACACGTAGCACCTCCTCCTCATCTGATCTGATATGATTCAGTATATTTCACATTAGATAGACAGATTTTTTTTTTTTTTTTTAACATAAGTAGGCAAAAGAAACAACTGATTTAAACAGGACATGCCAAAACAGTGAAGGAAATAAGTCAACCGAAAAAGAAAAACAGATGTCACACCATGTATAGCTATTTCATTGTGGCCCTTTAACAATACTTTATGTTTAAAAAGGAGTAGGAAGAAGCCGAGCTTATATTGTCCTACCCCAGTTTAACGTGACTTGACAAATCAGCTAATGTATACAGTTCATAACAAAGAGTAAGTCGGTCATTAAATTACAGAAAAAGAGAAAAAATGATTACATACCATCAATAACTATTACTGTTGTACTCCCATTCATTGGTACGATACCTCTGGAGAATAAGATGTGCATTTCCACAACATATGCATATGAAATGCACATCTTTCTAAGTCACATCAACTTTATTTATAGTTTTGGATTTTTCATTATATTTTAGTTTTATTTAGTTTTGGACTTTTTTTTGTCTAATTCAACTGGTTTAAATTAGTTTTTAGAGCAGGTTTGCTAGTTTTTATTAGTTTTAATTTTTTTTCTAAATGCTTAGTTTTAGTTTACTTTTTTCATATCTTTTATCTTCTTTCCCTTCATATTCAAATAAATCCCAGACAGGACTCTGCTGTTTTCTCCCAACTTTAGTCTCCATGTTTCCAAGTAGAGAGGGGACGAGAAGACGACTCTAAATGACAAGTGACGAAAAGTGACGGACCGTGAAGTGCAGTATGGTGCCGCCAGCTAAAATTGCTCGAAATAAATCGATTTTATATCAATCCAACATTGACAAAGGTGTAAACAAAGGGAATTTTATCCATAGTTTTATATGTTTTAGTTAGTTTTGTAAGCGCACTACAGTTTCAGTTAGTTAGCGTTTTTTTCTTTTAATTATAGTTTTTATTTACTTCAGTTAACTAAAATGTTTTTTCAATTCTAGTTTTCACCATTTTGCAATAATAACCTCGCTGTACAGACATAAAAACAATAACACACATAAAAGAATTTATAAAAACAATAAAATAATAATACATTAAAACAATAAAACCCAACCCCTCACGCTGAGTTAAAAGCCAAAGAGAAAATTGTAAGATTTGATCTGGCAAAATGTTGTCTCTCTATAGTCATAACCACCCTCTCTATCTATGAATAATTTCTGTATGTTACTTGGAAGTCATTTATTTCTTGCTTGGTGTAATATTTGTTCTGTTTTAATTTCCACCAAATCCTTTAATTTGAGTGTATGTGAGAGGAAGAATAGTTTCCCCACCTACAGTGTGTAAAAAGTAATATAGTGAGTAGTTACAAGGTCACATACTGGACTGTTCTTATTTACTGTATCAGTTTGTCACATCTCATCTCTGCATACGACTGTCGGTGATGAGTAATTTCATCACTTCAAATTTTGTTGTATTTGTTTCGAGGCAACATCAACATAAAGAAAACAGAATGACAATCAATGATCCAGGCGAAGATAAAAATAGGGGTAGTTGAACCAGTTATTACCTGAATTTAGTTCCTATAATCAAATATCAGCTAAAGAGTGAATAGGAAATTATCACTATTTCTTCTTATTATCAATATTTCACTTTCTGGCCCTGAAAGTGTTAATGCAGAAAGTCATCATTTAAATTTTTATTGTATTAGCTTTGGAGCGACCATGTTTTGTAGAACATCCTTCAATTTTAATGAAAATTGTACCTTTTCTAAGTCAAAATGCATTTCAGCTCGTTATGTGTGCGTGTCACGGTGAAACAGACAACAAAAACAAGTTGTCGACTGTGTTTACAACCTGGCTTGTGTTTCTAGTCTCATCTTTTGTTCTCATTTCACTTGGTTCTACACACCTGAAATATTCTTGAACGACTCAAGGGAGAGTGATGTTTTACATATGTGCAGTGTGTAAGTAAGGCTCGGATCCAAGTGCAAAAACAGCAAAATATAACTATTAATCCAAATTTTAGTCCTTTAATTAGGACCAAAACCACCATTCTTATAGTTAAAAAAAATATTCAAAGTACAACATAGAACTCGATAAGTTTCAGGAAATACGGACAATTTTCTACAATTTTCTTGAGAATAATAATACATGTTGATGGTTGGATGGATGACTCAAACTAATTTATTTTCTTATTTATTTGATTTTTGGATTTTTTTTTTTTATATTATTAGTTGTTTTTTTGTGTGTGTATTTTCAATTTTTATACTCTCTATGTTCCTTGTTTGTAACTTGTTCTCTTGGTTAATAGAAGAAAATCTCAGTAAATATAGGTTAAAAAAAAACATAGAAACAACAAAAGCAAAGCAGCACATTCTTAAAATCTAGAGGACAAACTTTTTTGACAATTACACAACTTCCAAACTTGAGAATCATTTTCTGGTGTTGAATACAATAATCAAACAACGTATTGCTTCAGCGCTAGTATTACACTTTTCTACATCCTTAAATAACTTAAACTGGGCTCCATTATTGCTCTAACCACACTGGATAAATAGTAGATTTTACTTCACAAGAGCCAAAATACAAAATCCATATCCAGCAGTTACGCCATACAAGAATGAACAAACAAAACATTGATTTTAGTTTTATTATGGTGAAGCAACAGAAAGCAAAATCAAACTTGGCAGCCGCTATAAGACCAGGACAAACCTGCTTCTATTATTCACACTCGGGCAAACAAAGCACAAGCTAATCATCATGAGAGCGACGGTTCAAAACACGCCCTCCTGCTCACACACATACATGCGAGGTAAGATTGGATTTCTGGGCATCTGCATTAACACTGTCAGAGAGGGTTATAAATGATTCCCTGTGTAAAGTACCCATGCTAGGTAACAGAAAACAGTCACTTATTAACACGCCCCCAGCGCACATGTGTTGAAATTTAACCTTCATTAGCTCCCTTTTCTTAGAAACTCAGGTAGGGGGTCATTACTGGGTTGACTCCAGATGCTCAGAGGTCAAGGCAGCCCTGGAGGGTGAGCTGATGTTCTGATGACGCATCAAACATACACCCTACCCACAAGTATTTCTTACTACAGAGATTCTATTCTACAGAACCATATTATTAACAAATCACAGTAAAGCCTCCTTTTAGATCCAACCGTCCCAAAAGCCACACTCCAACAGGAAAGGTCCTGTTTGAGCATTCCTGTATAATCTTACACTCCATGAACCTTTAGGATTACTGAACTAATAACAGGTTAAACATGGCAGTTGTGTCTGAGACAAAAGTGAAACAGAAATACAGTGGATTTCTGTTGTGTGGCGGTAATGACAGTTTGAGAATGAGTGCAGTCAGACAAGGACAGCTACACTGAATCTCTGCTTTTCCCAGTTTATTGCAAAATACCTGCATCAACAAGCAAGATACATAAAGAACTAGAAAAGCATTCGGAGAGTGCAGACTGCCCCCCCCCCCCGATCACCACCAAAATGTAGTCATTTGTTCCTTGTGCCAGTATCAACATTTCCTGAAATTTTCATCCAAATCCGTCCATAACTTTTTGAGTTATCTTGCACATGGACAGACAAACAAACAAACAGACAGACAGACAGACAAACCAACGCCGGCAAAAACATAACCTTCTTGGCGGAGGTAAAAATCACTGTCTAGTTCATTACCCCCCCCCCCCCCCCCCAAAAAAAAAAAGGGGAGGCAAGGGGTATTGTGTTTGGCTTAATTACCTCCGCCAAGGAGGTTATGTTTTTGCCAGGGTTTGTTTGTTTGTTTGTTTGTTTGTTTGTTTGTCTGTCCGTTAGTGTGCAACATAACTCAAAAAGTTATGGACAGATTTGGTTGAAATGTTCAGGGTTTGTTGGAAATGGGATAAGGAAGAAATGATTAAATTTTGGTGGTGATCGGGGGTGGGGGGGCCCACGGGGGGGGCCACTGATCAGCCTTGGTGGAGGTCTGCGCTCTCCGAGTGCTTCTAGTTAGTTAATTAGTTAGTTAGTTAGTTAGTTAAATTCATACATGTTTGGGTTTATAGATTGCTAGTGAGCCACAATAGATCTGATTACATTTTGGGAAAAGTAGGTCAAAGTTCCATTTTTTTATGAATTTTTAATTTTTTTTTTCCCCATTTACTTATAATGGGGGAAATGTCAAACGTCTGTAGCAGCAAAACTCTTGGCTGAATTCATTCCAAATTGGTTTTATAGATTGCCAGCGACCCAGAATAGATGCCATTACATTTTGAGAAAAGTAGGTCAAAGTTAAAATTTTCTATGAATTTTTAAAATCTTTTTTTTTTCCCATTTACCCTTTAATGGCCTGAATTTCACGTCTATAAAGACATCAATTTTGTTTTAATTTATTTCAAACTTGGCACATATATAGAGGCAATTGATATGCTGACATCAGCACACACAGACATGATGACATCAGCTGGATCAATGCCAAAATAAGCTATAATATGTGCGAGGGGCAGGGTTTGTTGTGCCTGGCACCACTTGTCATTTAATGCATGTTAGTATCATGCACTTCCTTTTGCTTTTCTACCATACCTCATCAGCTCAGACACATAGGCTGTTTACATTTAAATGCTCGGTAAATCACAAGGTGCTAATCTTATTAATCATGCATTTACATCATGCTGGGCACAGATATCTCATCTTATACAACAATATTTATATTTTAAGAACTGAAGTATATTCATAAACCAGTTCTTGGCTTCTAACCTCTCTTGCATAACGTTCAGTTTCACATACAAATCTCTAGTATATACTGTAATACACTCATAATGGCTCTGACATATCAGATTAAAAGCTTTTTTTCTGGCATCCCACGCCTCCTTTGTTCATAGAAACATTCCTGTGGTGAAAACATCTTACAAGATTACAGCCCTAATCAATCAAGAATGACTTTATATTGAAGTTAATGTACTTAAAATACATACCAGGGTCCACACTTCCTCTTGTGTGCTGCTGTACATGGTCATAAAGTGCATGTTCTCCTTAAATATTAACGCTGGTCCGCAATAACATGGCCTTCTGGAAGTCTGTTCAATATTTTAGTGCTCTGTAATTTTGCTATAAAGCTTTCAAGAGACACTATATACATGTACAGCCAAATATAACACAGTCTTACATTAAGTTCTTGTGTTCCAGCTGTGATAAGGAGCTGTCTTTGAATAAAATACGCATTAAAATCAGCTTATCTTTGTGTCCTTATTTCATAGGATGTAGCTGTAACTGCAATATAACAGACACTTGATGTAGTATATGGATTTAATATGTTCCAATGCTGAAGCGTAGTGGGTTTATGGTGGGATTATCATACAAGGCTACTTTTTTTTAATATTCGCTGAAATGGTTTTCATATTGGTACTTCAGCAAACTATAACAGGATTATTTCAGGACTTTTTCTTAACAGGAAATATTCACATATACAACTCTATTTTTGCTTTCATGCTACAGCTTTGCATGATATACCTACATCCTGCTTTCATCACCTACATACGCTGCATCTCCCTGTACTTTACACTGATTGGTCTGTGTGTGTGTGTGTGTGTGTGTGTGTGTGTGTGTGTGTGTGTGTGTGTGTGTGTGTGTGTGTGTGTCTGAGAGGTGGGAAGTAACGAAGTATAAGTACTTTGTTACTGTACATAAGTAGGTGTTTAGGTATCTGTACTTTACTTGAGTATTTATTTATCTGGCAACTTTTTTTTTTTATTCCCTACATTTTTACTTTTCCACCCGTACCCACAAACTGAGTACCACGACCCAACCGATGATGAAACGCATTGTCTTCACAGTAATTCAGTTTTAAAGGCTTTATTTTTGGCTCAAACACATGCCATCGATAAACCTCTAATACGTGATGCTCAATGACATCTTTAACCATATATAAACAGAGGTGAAGCTCACTTCAAAATAAACAAACCAGCTGTGGATCAATCACGGTCACATTAGATGATCATCATCATTAAATGTCCTGAAAATTATTTTCATCCATAAATCTTTTTTTTTAATTTTTTCACTTCCTTGCCCGCTACCTGCCTGCATTTCGTTTAATTTTATCCTTGCCCATACCCGTGAAAATTCGTACATGATTACATGATTCTCTATACGATTTTGCCTGGTTAAATAAGTATTGTTTCATTCATGGCAAATAATGCAATTTTACTTTTTACTTTTGTACTTTATTAGAATTGAGAAGCTGTACTTTTTTACTTTTACCTAAGTAAACTAGTTGAATCAGTACTTTTACTTTTATGAGAGTATTTTTTTCACCCAAGTAGTTGTATTTCTACTTAAGTACAGAGTATGAGTAATTTTGCCACCTCTGGTGTCTGACGTCAGCAATTTTAGCTCGGTATGACAAAGTCGACATGAGAACACCCCCAAAACTGCTCAGCGTTAGGATTTACTGTTCATGGTTACGTTTCGGCCCTTCGTCCACAGTATTTCAGAGAATGGGTCATATATAGTATTGCTATTCCAAACTCTGCAGGGGGAAGTCACATACAATACCACCAAAGCCACAAAAGAATCAACACTATTCATCCACGGATTGTTATCGCTCACACATCTGTATTATGGTATCAACTAAAACTCATAGGTGGTTATTTTGGAAGTCACTCACTTTAACACTGTGCTGCTGATAGTTTACATTACAGCTCTGTTAGTTGTGTTTTTACACTGAAAACAAGCAAAGTAACAATGTGCTGTGGACCTTTAAATATAGTGTAAGATTCTGTTGAAAGTTACTGTCCTATAATTTAGATTAGATTATCTTTGTGTAAAATTTATTACATACATATCAATATTTGAAAGTACTCAGATACTGTAACTACACAAAGCCCTTTGACCTTGAAAAAGTAGGTCAAGGTCACCTATTTTTTTTCAATATTCTTCTGCTCCATGCCAAGATGGATCCACAGCATAAATTTGGTGCAGCTATGTCAATGCGTTCTTCAGATAATGTGATTATGTCGTTGAATGGATGCACAGACACATGAATGGATGGACAGACGACAAAATGATTGCAATACCCCTCGGCCAAGGGGTAAAAACCACAAATCACTTCTGTTTTCTGTACAGTTTGTGTTGTCAGTAGCTGAACTAAAGATTTGTTTAGAATCAAATAAACAAGGTCAGCAACTTAGCAAAGATAATAAAATCCCATAATGGTTTTATACGTTTATAAGCCTCATAATGAAACTCATCCATGTAGAGGAAATGCTGTGATTTCATCATCAAACTCTACTGTGGTGAAAACAATAACAGTTCCAGCTTTTATCACTTTCTCTGGCTTTAAAAGTTGTTTGTTCGTGGTTCTCATCCCATTTGGTCACGATTCACATTTGGTCAAAAGCCTGTGGTGTTAGTTTTCCTCACTATAGCCCCTTTTACACAGGACTTCTGTTGTGGGAATATTTCACCTTTATTCCGGAATGGCGTCAGTGTAAACAAAACGGTGGGATCATTTGGTCCCACCTTTATGGCAGCTTTGAAATTCCTCCGGAGGTAGTAACAGAGCCGTGATAAAGGTGGAATCATGATGTGCTTCCAATAATTCCAGAACACTATGTAAAAGGAACACCTCTCGTTCTGCAACCAAGGTGTTGTGTTGATGACGTATTGTGTGTATGACCCTTGTGCCGGGGGGATTTAAAAATGAGCAACAAACACATCAATGCAACCAGAAAGAAGTCAGACTGGGCAGACACTGAGATCCACAAGCTGTTGTCACTTCAGGCGGAGGACTCTGTCCATGCTAATATCTGTGGAACAGTGAAAGATGGGCCGACTATGGAGAGGTTAGCAACACCACTATGCTCGGGGTATTGTCGACGTGGAAGTTATACGTCACACTATACGCTGCACTGCATCACCGCCCCTTTGATTCCAGAACACAGGTCCGCTGTGTAAAAGTCTAGCCTGTCTCACCTCTGTTACTCCTTTGTCTTGGCTGTGGAAATCAGTCAGTGGTGGAAAAAAGGCGGGATCACCATCTCACCTTTTTTCCGGGATCTCTGTGTAAAAGTGGCTTATGAGAGACTGGCAAAGTGACTCACTACTCCCTCTAGTCGTCAGATACACCCTCGGACCATTGATGTAAATGAATTCAGTTCATATCTCTACAATACAGTAAACTGCCATCTGTGGGAAAACATCAGAGCTCTTTATTTTCAACAGTGTAATTAAAATTTTAGGTCATTTTTTATATCTGAAAGCAGAACTATAACATAAATCCTCTTTATGGGTAAGGGTGTTAAAGGATGTTGAAGATCATGTGCCAATTTAAGGAGTCAAAAATCTACAAACTACATCAATGATCAGCATTCCTTATCCTTGGTGAACATCTAAAACAGCATCTAGATCGGTGTTTTTCAACCTTGGGGTCAGGACACCATGTGGGGTTGCCTGGAATTCAAATGGGGTCGCCTGAAATTTCTAGAAATTGATAAAAACAAAAAACAAAAACTTACTAATAAAAATATATGGTGAGTTGAGAGAGACAATCACAATACATAAAAGACAAACTCTGAAGCTGAAACTGAAGCAATGTGGTATTGTTTATCTTTCAAATGTTCATTGTGGTCGGTTTAAGATGCTACAGCTCTTTCAGAATTCATAGTTTGAGTTATTGTTTTTTAGTACTGTCAGCCTTGTAAATACAAACTGTACTGACTGTACATATCCTGACCAAGGAAAATAAAATTCTCACTTTGTGCAGTAATCTACACCTGGCTTTTCTGCCTCCATCCCCAATAATATACATTATATAGAGTAAATGTCGTCTAAAATTAACGTTTATTTGCAACATAGTATAGCAAACTATAACATGGTTAGAAACAAATTAATTTTGGCAACAAAAAAAAGTCTCCGTTTTGAATGTCTGGGGTCGCCAGAAATTTGTGATGTTAAAATGGGGTCACCAGTCAAAAAAGGTTGAATACTGATCTAGATCCTCACAACTTTTTTTTCTGTTTACAAAAATACAGGGGTTGGACAAAATAATGGAAACACCTTCACCTCAAGATGATAATGCCCCAATCCATACAGCTAGAATTGTTAAAGAATGGCATGAGGAACATTCTAATGAAGTTGAGCATCTCGTATGGCCGGTACAGTCCCCAGACCTCAACATTATTGAGCATTTATGGTCAGTTTTAGAGATTCAAGTAAGACGTCGATTTCCACCGCCATCGTCTCTAAAAGAGTTGGAGGGTATTCTAACTGAAGAATGGCTTAAAATTCCTTTGGAAACAATTCACAAGTTGTATGAATCAATACCTCGGAGAACTGAGGCTGTAATTGCCGCAAAAGGCGGACCTACACCATATTAAATTATATTTTGTTGATTTTTTAAGGTGTTTCCATTATTTTCTCCAACCCCTGTATCTAATTCAGATTAAACATGACACAGACAAAAGGATCAACCCAGGCCCATTGATAATTTGCATAAATATGTTTCACATCTATTAGATAATAAAGAAAAATACATATATTTAGTATTCCTTGATCTGCATGGTGAGAAAAGAAGTCCAAGTTGAGGATGAGGGTTCAGACTAAAGAAGGGAAATAACAACAACAGATTTCACTCCAGCAGAGTTCTGGAAACCTCTCCACTTCCTGTGCGCTCTGACCTTCCAGTGTCTGCTTGTCTTTTTTCTTTTTTTCTTCTTCTTCTTTGTCCTCCTCCCCTGCGGTTCTGTTGTTCTGCCCCCTCACTCATCCTGCTCACACAACACACTCTTAATGATAAAGTGTGGGTGTGTGGTCACATGTCAATATACACGTACATACTGTAAACTGCAGACAGAAAATAGTCTCATAAAGATAAGAGCACATCAAGACAAACACAGCAGACATGTAAACAATGATTACTACACTGGCTTATGACTTTTTGCCCAGAGACGAATATGGTGCAATATGTTAACTCATGCATACTTTTATCAGTTTTAGTTGAAGCTTTCCTTTCTTCTTGAGGAAATGAAAGACTCCTAATCTATGCACTTAATAGCTTTCTTTGTGGTAGTGAGGTCAGAAGATTAGTATAAATCTCAGGTTTGTTGAGTTAATACTGAGCCTAGCTAAGCATAAAAACCTGGTGGTCACAGCTAACCTGGCTCTGACTGAAGTTCAAAAACACACTTTAACCTCTAAATCGCAACAAATGACAAAATGCTTCTAATTTGTTCAATCAAATGTAATTTGCAATTTCTGAAAGAGTTGCTGTGCTGTAGCTACTTCTTATTCCACAACAGCAGCTGCAGTGGCTTCACTTGTGTTAACAGTGAGTTTTCCTGGTGTGTTAATGTTGTGTGTGTATGGGAACATGTAAACAAACCAGCTGTCAGGTTTGAACTTTTTTCTTCCATGTTTATGTTAAGTAAAAGATAATCTTCAGGGATGCAGTCATTATCTAAAGACGACTGATACAAAAGTGATTTTATTGCTTCTGCTAAATAAAAGTGTGTTAGAGCTCAGTGTTGGAGCTGTGTAAAGCATAGTACCTATCTGTAATATAGAAATAAACCACTGTAGAAGGCCATCCTTGACCTAACAGAAAAATAAACCTCTACAATATCCTCTATAGATTGTCAAAACACAGGAAACTCATACAAGATACAGGAAGCCTTGGATTCCAGCGTGTGCAGTTCATTGTTAGCGTCATGGCGGTGGCTCATAGGGGCCACTTACCTGCATATAAAACTGCTTTAAAAATTCAAAACCACCTCCATATGATTAACAAGTCCCCGAAGCTCTGATCTAAGAAAATACCAACCTATAAAAGCGAAATTTTATGACCATTCGTGTGTAAATCTCCGCATCTGATCTGTTCTGCTCAGTCCAGTGGGATGCTAAGACCTACAGATGTTTAAAAGCAGCAGGGAAACACCAGGGTAAGCCGAGTTAGACCGGCAAACTCCCCTCTGCCTTATCACCCGCTGACACACACTGTGAAACCCTCTGACCCCCATCGACTCGCTGTCAGTAGAGCCCAGGCATACCCCAATCTGCCAGTCAGCAAAATGGAGCTGAGATACAGCCATGTTTAAAGTCAAGGTGCTTCATTATGAAGCACTTTCTGCTACACTTGACTTCTGAGGTTACACCTTCCACTGAATGAAGATATTTATGCAGATTGGATGCAAAAATATGCTCTTATTGCACCCTGAAAGAGGTGAACTTATCCGCCAAGTTATATGGATAAATTAGGTCTTCTTTTTTTCTGTTAGTGCTCTTTTCTAGGTTTATTTTCTGACGCTAACTGCCCTGATCTCTGTATTTTTTAAATATGTGCAATCCAAAATCTAAAACATATCCTGTACCCCAAAGCTGGTCAACCAGATCTATAAATGTACCATTTACATAAAGAATGCATGCCCCACAGAGCCTGTGAAAACATGCATAGACAATCCAACAATCCCAATGTGCTTTTCATCATTCATCGTGTCTCTCAGTTGCTGCCAGAGAAGCACACGTACATATAATATGCAACGCAGATCCTCCGATGTGTGCATTTGTGGCTGTAATTAAACAAAAACTGAAGGTCCACTCCACAATCTGACTAATGTCCAGTGTTTATCTGCATGGACCCAGGAGCTACGTCTAAAAGCTGCTTCTATTAAACCAATAATGAAGTAGTACCATAAAATCAGGCTTTCAGCACCTTTTGGATCATAAATGTAACTCTTTTATGTCTCATAAATATGCTATATGTTGCTATCTGACCCAGAATATATACATCTTTTCCACACAAGGTTTTAAAGCCATTCTATTTAAGGACATTTGTGCAGGTAATCAGTCAGACACAGTTACGTAATGTATTCTGCATATGCTTTTAGTATGAAATCTTGACAGCTGGCCTCTCATGGCAGCATTAATGGCTAAATGTTCAAAGCGTTCACAGAAAAACGCTGGTGTCAGGATTTCATTCTTTCTGTCTTCTATTCGTTTTCTCTCATGGCATCTATTAACATGGTCATTAACCTAATCGTGAGACAGCAGTGACAGCCCCAGACCTTCACTCCACCTACACTTAGAGCCACAAAATCTTACTTTGGGTAAAAAGAACCCTAGATGGCACAGGTAGTGAACCTTTATAAGCTTTAATAAGGCAAAATTGAGCTGGATTTAACAAATAATTTATATCAACATAAAAACAGTTGCAGTGGTGGAACATGATTGTTTAATTTTAACAGTGAAACCACTTGAACAGCTTCTACATTTCAGAATATCAAGTCCACCTTAAATAACTTTTCTTTTTATGTAAAAATCACAACTTGGTTAAGGGTTCAGTATAATATTTACTGGCATCTAGTGGTGACGTTGCAGATTAGAACACACCAAATGCCCCCAGTCTCACCCTCCCCCATGGTGGCTGGCCCCATTTCATGAGTTCATTCTAGACTTTTTAGTTAATCCATTCCTTCCCAGCTAATTTCCATTTATTTATACCTATAAACCAAGTTCCAAAGCGTATAACTGAAGAACCACAAGGCCAAAATTAATCACTGACACCTCATTTGAAAGATAATAACCTCTGGGTTCAGGAAATGCTCATTTTTAGTATGTGGCTAAAATACAGCTTGAACTCATACACTAGTTCCTTTTGCTTCAGTCGCAATCCAGATGATTCATTCACTAATTCTGGTTTCTCAGAAATACTATAAAATGGAGAATCGAAGCATTCCAACAAGGTATAGCCTGCCTATATTGACAAATTTCACTGTAGAAACTTTAATGCATTTTATTCAAAATGGCAATCGGCAATGCAGTGGGAATGAAGAGGTTAAAGGGACATTTACTCTGGTTGATGCTCAAACTTAGTGACAGTAGCACACCTGAACACCTGCCAAAATAAAAAGAAAATAGCCAAGAAGATGGCACCTCTGCAGACACTACAATTCATATTTTCACTTAATTATGCTCTTATGCAAACACAATCATGAATATTATCTCACATTCATGTAATTAGATTATCCTAAATGCGCCTAAACCTAACATACAGGACCTTGAACCAGCGAAAGGATAAACTGGTTTGTAAAACATCCCAGTAAACAAATAAAATGATTTTCTTTGTTTTAAGTGTGAAACCACTTGTACAGTTCCAAAATATTATGTTGATCTAAAATACCTGTGTTTAGTGGCTAGTAATGAGGAGAACTTGCTTAAATGTTGTGATTTTTTTTAGTTCTTTACAATTTTACTCTGGTTTTAAGTGATGTAGAGATTAGCAGATATTTTTTCCTTAATTCAAGACAATTTTGTTATATATTTAGCTCCTTTCTAGTAGGACTGTTTCTGCAATTTATATATATCTAAATCACATTTTCATTTGGTAAAGACACAAAATGACGCCTCTATAAAAATGTCGCCCGTTCCTGTCGAGCCTTCGATACAACAAAAATTATCAAAGCATGTATATTTCATAAGACATAATACAGACAAGGTGTTATCTTGGCGTGGGAGGGAAACATCTCCCTGCAGTTCCATAAAAACAAGCTCCATATATGCACTGTTCTGTGCCAGTGCTGTTTTAAGACTCCTGTATATGTTTTACAACCACCGCTGGCTTTGGTGATTGGAGGTAAAGTATGTGGTTGTCAATAGAAAAAAATAAAAATCACCCTGGCAAAACAACAGCAAAAGGCAAGACTGATACTGCTGATACTCTGGCTGTTAAATTTAGATCTGTAGATATGAATTTTTTATCTGGTTCTGCCTCTCTCTAATAACCAGCGCTCTAGCATTATTGGTTCGCATATCACTTAAACCGCACATGTGTAAGGATAACAAAACGCAGGTTCATGCCATCAGGATTACGGTCCTATTCTTAAGTAACAAAATGTTTAAACTGCCCTCATAATTCCTCCTGAACTGGGGAATGTTGAGACTGAGCGTGCATCTTAGTGCAGCCGTAACGGGAGTGCAGTTCGCCACACACATGCAAACGTCACACACCCTGCAGTCCATACACTCACACATACAGGGGATGTTTTGAGTGTGCTGCAGTGCGGGGCACAGGGGGCCCTGAATGAAAAACATGCTGGTAGAGGGATGTATCAGATGTTTGTCCACTCGTGGAAAAAAAAAAAAAAGGACATGTTGATCCAAGATCTAACTGTGGCTTCTTCCTGAAAAAGGCCTGTGAGTTCCAGCCCAGTAAGTGCTTAGCTTGGCACTTTCCCCACCAGCTCTAACTAAAGCCTCTGCAGAGGTTTATGGCATGCGGCGATGCCTATAGCTGTTTTTGGGTCTATGAAGGCTTTGTGCAGATAACTGACAGAGTAAGGATGATGGTTAAAAGCTACGACTGAGATCTACTCCGAAGCGAGGAAGAGACTCAAAATATACTGTCAACAACAGAATATTTTAAGCTGCACTATTTTAATATTTCTGCGTATTTTTAAACAATAGGTCATGTCTTTGTTTAAGGTAAATGAGTGCACACGTAGCAATTAACCTTCAAAGCATTGTCAAGCTTTGGTTTTGAAGCCTGTGACGTTATCATTCTGGTTTGGTTTTAACTTCATCTTCCAGCAGAAAAAGAAAGACAGACAAGTAAATCTTGACCCTGACCCCGAAGCTGCTTTGTTTGGCATTTCTAGCACATGGGAGACTAAGGGTAGAAAATTCCGCACTATGCTGGCTTATGGTATGGTCATTGCCAAGAAATGTATCTTGACCCTTTCATGCTACAGTGGACAGTTATTCTACAGCTGTTCTCTTGCATATTCATGGATTTTGTTGTTTTACTTGTACATCAACCAACACAGTGGACACTTATGCATCATCCCACACACTGCACTTCATACCATTACTGTAACTTTACATTATGTTCTTGATAAACCTGATTTGCAGTCACATATTTAACTGTAAGTCAATTAGACTGAAATGAACAGTTTCTTTCAAAACAAAAAGTTGTTTTTGCATATTATCTGAGTAATAGCTAGTATTATAGTATGTTAAAATGTGAGAAAACATCAGAATAGTAGCATTAAAAAAATATATTTCATAGTTTTCACTCAGTATGACCGTAAATGCATGTTTCTTTGCTTCAAAAATTAAACGAATGGTGTCCAGCTGAGTAGACGTTTTTGTTACTCCATGAAAAATAAGTTCATAAAAACATTTAAATCACATTGGGGTTTTTTTATGCCTAAAGAGGAATAAAAACACTCGGGAAAAAAAAAATCTTGATTAAGGTTCTCATAATTCATAGATGAAAGGGTTAAAATTATGGAAATCTGACTTTCCGCCTATGTTTGAAGTTTGGCTGAGAGAATTTATTGGAATACTTCACATTAAAAAGTTGAGATATGAGGTGTCAGGAACCCCACATAAATTTTACAGTGTATGGAAGCCCATCTTGGAGCACATAAAAGTTTAGATAACCCCTAATGAGCGCCTACTCTTCTGAGATTGGCATATTTAGGTGGACATTTAACCGTGACATTGACAGCCTCATTGTTTGTAATTGTGTGTATTTTATTTTGTGTGTTGAAGTTTTGTGTTTTTCTTTTTTTTTTTCTTTTTTTTTTTAAGCTTACTTGTGTTCATGTTTATCTTTGGGTTTTATAAGTACTCTTATATAAACCTTGTGTTAGTTTTTTGTGTCTATTTTTGTCTTAATGTGTGACATGCAAAACTTTAAAATTCATAGTTTTTTTAAAAAGAAAAAGAACAAAAGAAAGAAAGAGGGAAAGAAACCTACCCAGCATAAAACAAAAGCAGACAGACAACTTCAGACACGTTACGCAACTGAACATGGATACTGTATTCGACACAGACACAAAACGGCAGTTATTCTAAAATAATGCTACTGTTGCTCTGTCAGCTGACTGCACAACCACGTAACTGTTTCCTGCAATGTCATGTGGTGATAATATGTTCATTTTGTGTTTACACCTGATAACAACCTCAAATTATAGTACAACTAAAATCCTTATTAGTCATCCATTTTCACAGCCGGGAAGCATGTCAGGGCAATTACACAAATCACTGTTTATTTCATATGCAATTATTTGTTTTAAGACAGTTTAAAGACTTCGGGATTTACCTCCCACCAACTGAGTGGCTGACAGTGACTGAGTGTAGGTAGAGGTACCAACAATCCAATATAAACACTGACTCTGAAATATTTTGATGTATTTAGAAGCCCAGGGATGACAGGGTTTTAATAGTGTTGGGACTGGGGTTGCACTGTTTAGCATCTACAGTGGCTTACATTGACATCTGCAGACAAGTTGTTAAAATACAGCTAATTAGCTCGCCGATCAGCAAACAGATGGATCGCAGTGAAAATGAGATGCTTTTTAATTGCGTTCAGTGGCTGCATGGGTATGTGTTGCAAACTCTTTTGCATAAAGACCGAAAGCAAGTGAATGCATAACATGTGCATGTGAAAGGATATTATCAAGAGTAAGGCTGCGAGAGCTTAAATTAGGTCTCATCCCCAGCCATACAGACACAACAGTGAGAGAAAGAGGCTGTTCTACTCGCTGCTCTGTATTTACTTTCGGTGGAATTCCAGTTATGGCCTCTGGCTTCGACCCAAGTGCCCCACCATGCACTTTCTTCAATGATCCTGTTTAATCAGCATCTTCCGAACGGGCCAATGCGCTCCGCTGGTCATTAGCTACAACGGCAACTCTTGGCTCTTGTTTACAAGCCCTTCAGGGATAATGAATATTCACATGTTAATCAATCACTCTTACAGCTGGCCCTAATGAACAAAAGTAAACCTCTGGTCAATGTAGGATTGCGCTGGCGGCCATTCTCTACCGTTCCCATAGGAATAATTTTATGGTTGAACAAAGGCAAAAACAACTCGACTCTAAAAACTCTTCTTATCTGTCATCGTTACTTTGAGAGATACTGCTGTTGTGACATTAGTCACGACATTGGCAGGAATGCTGATTGTTCCGTTTCATATTCACTTATAATAATGCAAAAGTGATGACAATGTGACTTGAGGTTTGCACTTGGGATTCACAACACATTGTTTTAGAACAGTCAATACAAGGAAGTTGAATTAACTCCACAAAAATATGAAAATCTGCAAGTACAGAGATGAAAAAAATAGTAGAGTGAATATTTTGTTACAAAAAAATGGCAATTTTTCAGAATTATTTTATCTGTAGTTTGATCTCAGTGCCATCAGAAGAATTATCACAACTCTCCTTTTACATTTTGTTACAGTGAAACTTTATGTGCAGTATTTCAGAATCAGAAGACTTTATTAATCCTAGAAGGAAACTGCTGAAATGTAGCGCCAATGGTAATATTTCTACTCTAAAGATAATTTTGGCTATCTGTTAAAAACATTACAAGATGTCAGTGTGTTGTGTTGCAGAAATATGTTCAAATCTACAACGCAGAAACCGCTGTAGCCTTGAATCTGCTCTCAGACCCTGTTCTCAAGGTGAAAGAGGAGGTGTGTGGTTTTACTCACCAATTCAATTCTAACCTCATTTTATTTATAGTGGAAAGACAGGTAGTGAAATAGAAATGCAACAGCAACCCCTAAGCAAAATGATGGTTGATGCTTTTCATAAAAACAACCAATATCAGTACCACGACCTGTCAACATAAGAAATGTTCAGCGTCAAAGAAAAAAAGATAAAGACAGTCATCACTGCCAACTCTCAATGTGTAAAGCAATAAAATCCAATGCTAAACTTGTAATCTTTCTTCTACACTGGTAAGATGGCAATGTAGTACTAGCTTATAGAAGTATAAAGTTACTGACAATGTTACTCGACAATGTTTGTTCATTTATTACAAATATTGACAATTAACACTGTACAGAAAATTATTCCAAATTGAGATTATTTAGGGTTTGTGCAGTGACTGTTTATTTGCTAAAAGCAGAGATAACTGAGTTGTATTGTAAGTCACAGGATGTTGCTTTGAAAAACAAATAACTCTTTTAAAGCTCAAAAATGCAAAGTTCACACTGAAAAACACAAGTCTTCTATGTACAGCATTATTCAAAAAGAATGAACCGATTTCATGACACATTGCTTCAGTTCTCAAGCATCGTCATGGAATGAGTCAGTGACCATTTGAAAGAGGAGTTTTCTAAGTTTGAGCTTTTTTAAATGAGAAAGTGCCCCAGTGATGGATTGGTCAGAAGGGGGCCCAAGATCTTGCTCTTTGTGCTTGGCCTGTGAGATCCCCTGACCTTACTGTGTGTGATTTTTTTTGTTGAGATATGTAAAAGTTTACGTTTATGTTCCACCGCTACCCACTAACCTCGATGACCTTAAACATCAAATTAGAGCTGCAACCGATTAATCGACTCAAAGTGATCCAAAAAAATCATTCAACCCCAATTCTCCTGAATCAAAGCTTTGTTTCCTTCATTTCTCTGCTGTTAAACATTGGTTCCACTGTTGTGTTTCACATGGACACTTATTGTGACGCACAAAGAAGCTTCAGTTCAGGAAAACTGCAATAGAATATTTCCCTTCAATCAATTCGAGTAGATTAATCGAATCGTGAATTTTTGCATTCGCTTCAAGCACCTAATCGATTAATCAGTTGCACTTCTACATCGAATAACAACAGCAAATAACTCAATGGATCGTGATATGCTGATACGCATCTGGGAGGAATTCTCTTATGGAATTGATGTTGTTCGTGCTGCAGGTGGTGGCAACACTGAACACTCGTAAGACAGGAAATAACAGTTGATTGTGAGTAGAATATTTGTGACTTAGCTGGAGTTTTCTATTGCTTTTCCTTATTAAAATATTGCGTAATGAAATCGGTTCATTCTTTTTTAATAACCCTGTAGCAAGGTTATTATTGTTAATGACAACTAACGAAATGACCAAAACTAGAATTGAAATAACATTTTTGTTAACTGAAATAAATAAAAACTATAATTAAAAGAAAAAAAAAGCATAACTAACTGAAACTGTACTGTGTGCTTACAAAACTAACTAAAACATATCAAAATTATAGATAAAATTCCCTTCATTTTCGTTTTTGTCAATGTCAGACTGATATGAAATTGATTTATTTCACTCTAGCAATTTTAGCTGCTGGCACCGTACGGCACTTCCCCGTCCGTCACTTCTCGTGATTTGTCGTGTAGAGCCTCTCGTCCCAACTCTTTAAAGCTGGGAGAAAGCAGCAGAGTCCTGTATGGGATTTCTTTGAATACGATGGCAAAATAAAAGATATGAAAAAATTAAAGCTAATACTAAAACTAAACTAAAACTAAGCATTTAGAAAAAAATTAAAACTAATAAAAACTAGCAAACCTGCTCTAAAAATGAATTAAAACTAACTGAATTAGAGAAAAAAAAGTCAAAACTAAATAAAACTAAACTATAATGAAAAATCCAAAACTATTATAACTTTGCCCTGTAGTATCACAATGCTTCATTAATAATAGAGACAACACTGTGACACATTTTACCAATATCTATAACGTAATAAAATGAACACACCTCTCTACAGCATTACATTACGATTCATTTGGGGCTACAGTTAGAATTCCTCTTTGACAGAGTCCTCTGTATGCGACTGCAGAGCGCCGGTGCAAAATTGCAACTCTAGAAAGAAGAACTTCCACCATTAGTCTGAGGAACTGACTCCATAACCTGAGGTTTAGCATTGAAGCCTCAGTACATTTTGTGCTATGAACCTCAGGGCCCAAGAAATGCACAATCCATCAGTCGTATGAGATGTTTTTTTATTAAGCCGAGCATCGCGCTGCGTTCTCTCCTATGGCGAGATGCTGGTGCACCTGTGCAGTAAACCTGTCAGCACTTCAGTTACAGTGCGGCACATTATTGTCAAACTGACAGAGCTTCTTTTGAAATGACCTCCCCTCCCTCCCTCCCCGCCGCTCCTATCCGCCTCCTCTCACTCCCCCCTCCCCTCACTCCGCCATCACAACAGGATATTGCTCAGTGGCACAACAGGGTTATGGCTGTATGGAGACATGTAGGGGCAGGCCAGGGACAAAGATTCAGAGAATTAAAAAACAAGAGGCAGGAGGAGGCAGGAGAGTGATACAATCTCCCAGCACACAGAGAGAGGGATTGTGTTCACTTTGGGCCTGCCTCATGTACAAACACTATATTAACATAACTCTTCTTTTTTGCACAGCAGGAGATCCAAGGTCTTGGTAGGGGTGAAGCCAACACAGGGGTGAAGATAAGAAAGGGATGGGAAAGGGGAAAGAGAAGAAGTATAACAAGGTGCTTAACGGTCAGCGAGCAGACAAACAGAAACAGCTCTATGGCAGAAAACATGGTCCAAACTGAAAATGATGGGAATGCTAAAAGGAATCTGGAAGAAATGTATTCCTACGATGTGCTGAATAAGGAATCTTTGCTTCAAACAAACCTTGAAACGGGGAGGGGTTCTCACAGAGTTCCTCACCAAGGTCATATTCTCAGAGGCCTATAGTGTCTATTGTTTTGGAGCATTAAATAACAGGCTAACTTTTTTTTCTATTTTGGGGTGGGATCTAGTTAAGAGCTGAGGAAAATCATTTGGGCTGTAGCAAATACAGTCAGAGAGCTGACAGGGATTATATGTCGCATCACAAGAATGATAATAACAGAGGGGATGTGGCTGGAAAATTCAGGTGGCTGGGAGTTTAAGTTGGCTAAGAGCACCGTTAGAGCTAAAACAAGCACTTGTATCACTTCAAAAATGGAGGACAGAAAGCTTTATCAGCAGCGCATCTCTCCGCTGTCGCTTTAATGACAAGGTCCAGTGCATACGTGTCTGTTGCTAGAGCCTAAAACACTAATGCAAGACCTTTCCCCACCTGCTCCCTCCCTCCGACAGCATCAAAGTCCAATGTGCGAGTTGAGACGGTGCAGGGACGGAAAGCTTCCTCCTGAATTCCTGACCTTTGCCAGGGAAGCTTGGCATTTTAGTTTCTAGCAGCAATATATAGTTGAAGGCCTTTCAGTTTCTGCACTTAGTTCACTCAGTCTATCTTTTGCAAGAGTCACATGACTGGGCTGTGCTCCCAGAGGATTGCACCAGTGTTCTTCATAAATGCTTTGTCATGAACTTAAACTTTGATCTAAACTGGTACTTTAACAGAAGTATTTCAAATGAGATTTTATTACATGAGGTGTTGACATGTTGTACTTTTAATACTGGTAATATTTATGACTGCTTGTTCAGTTGCATGACTAGAAGTGTTTTTAAAACATGTACCTGGCAATACAAGTTTCCTTTCTGCTGCTAAAATGTAGGAGTGCATCAAGATACTGGTTGAACACCAGTGTTGGCCAGTATCAGCCAATCTGTAAATAAGATGTCTTTCACCTGTAGCAGTGGATTATAGGTTATTCACATCCACAAATAATGTGACAAGGGGTTTAATTTCTTTGTTTCTTTGTCAAAAAACACAAGCCAAATTGTTACTTTAAATAAAAAAAACTTATCCCAGAACTAAACTAACAACTTTTCAAAAACTATTTTAAGACCTTAAACTAAATTTCCTGATATATTTACACATCCACTGTACCAATTATGGGTTATGTTGATTCATTAGAGTACAAAACCAATTAATATCCCTGATTAATGAGGTGTTAGAGTTAATGGTTATTCTGGAGAACAGGCCTTCCTCTATGATGAAAGAGTTAAAAACATTGGCTTTGTCCTAGATATGGCCTTGTAAACACAGTGCAGTTCTCTGCATTATATAGGCTACACCATGTTCCATCACTGCCAAGGGCCAAGTTGCCACAGAAAACCCCCAGTAAATGTGTCCAGCCTCCCCCTTCATCTGTCTAACTTTGACAGAGTGGGGACAAACTAGCCAAGATCGATGAATGTGTTGTTGGACTGTAAACTTACTGTTGTTGGACTTGAGATCTCGATGGATGACGGGGACGATGGCCTCACTGTGCAGGTACAGCATGCCCCTGGCGATCTGCACGGCCCAGTTGACCAAGACGTGGGGCGGGATGCGACGGCCCGCCAACGCCCGGCTCAGCGGCCCACCTGAGGCGTACTCCATGATGAGGCACAGGTTGGGCTCCTGAAGACACACACCTTTCAGGGCGATGATGTTGGGGTGGGTGAGCATGGAAAACAAACGCGCCTCCTGACGCACATTCTGCGCCGTCACACTGATGTCTTCATCTGGGTCTTGGCGGGCGGCCTTCACAGCAACCAGCGCGCCTCTCCATGTACCGCGATACACCTTCCCAAAGCCTCCAACTCCAATGACCTCCTCCAGGCTCAGTTCCCCAAAATCCACCTCCTCTGGATCGAACTCACTAACCACTGCCGGGCCAAGCTCCCCAACCACGCCACTGCCCGGAAGTTTCCCATATCCACTTGGCTTAAAGGAGCCATAGTTCGATGGAAAGATGCCCACCTTGTTGTTGACCTTCCCTGCCCACCAGCCCTCGTCCCCTGATATCTCAGAGTCCAGAGACAGGACTTCCACCAGGTCACCTTTACGCAAGGTGAGCTCATCTTTACATGATGCCTCATAGTCAAACAAGGCAGTCCAAACAGGGTTGGTGAAATTCCCTTTTTGTGATTGTTCTAAATTTTTCCAGTTCGACAGTGGGCCACGACTGAATATGTTCTTCAGTGGCTCCATGGAGCCTCGAGCAGATGTTTTGACTGGATATGATTTTGCACCCCAAGGGTCTGAAAATAAAGTACAAAGGAGTACTTTATTGCACCTTGCTCCCTTTCCTGTCTTTCTTGTTGGTTCATCAGGGACCAGTGAAATGTGTTCAAAAGCTTGACCAACAAGTGGGCTACAGAAGACGATTCAAAGACAATTGAGCAGCAAGAGTCTTTCATTCGCCTTCACATTAAAAGCAAAGCTCTCCATTTGTCAGTCAAGAGATTGCTTTTGTTTGATTATGGCCAAGTGTTTGAGAGCCCAGAAAGGCAGCACTGTCTCCACTGAAATTCTCTCTTCTCAAGTGATGTGGTGTGTGGTTTCCCAACACATGGTTTAGGCACAATATCATTTCACCGGCCTGTATTTAAGAGGCTCTTGAATCACCTCATTATGGGGAAATAAGCTCTTCTCTTCTCTTCTCTTCTCTTCTGTTCTCTCAGTTAAAAATGCCACCTGTTGAGTTCTGATGACAAAGATGAAGAATGTTGGAAGGAAAAAAAAAAAAAGGACTTGTTGTAAATACTTCAAGTGTTGCAACTGCAGCTCCCTCTACACATTTGGACTTTTTTATGTATTTTTAGCTATTAAGTGCAGTGGCCATCACAAGCAGGAAGCGCTGAGAAGCAGAGAAGAATAGCAGGAAAGGAGCATTCAGTCCAGCCAACCAGTGTTTTACGACGACTTTTCAGGGCTGACCAGTTAGCATGTTTAAGCCCGCATTTCCAATTTGCGTGTGTGTCCACAACTTTGCGGCACTCCCGCAGGAAATCCCGCATCCCATTGCTCCACAGTGTCCATACTTACAGTCTGACAATGAGCAGGACTTTATGACAACAGAAACACTGGAGGAACAGCCGACTCTGTAACAGGAAGAGCTATCCCAAACCTGTGTGACTGAACTTTCCAAAGACAAACAGCAGTAAAAACAAATCCCGTTGGTTCCTAGCGGAGGTTCAGCGCGTGGCCCGGTCCCCTTCGGCGGTTTGCTGCTTCCAGTCGGTATCCAAACAACGCCATAACTCCATCATAACTTATTATCATATTCCTCTTCCTCGGTCAGTGTTCACTCGTCAGGACCTCGAACCACTTCTACGTCTGTGCTTACAGTCAGTGCAGAGGGTGGGGTTACAAAACTTTTTTTTTCCTCTTCCAACAGGAAAAGAGTCAGATGACAGGCCACGGTCAAGACGAACACATTAAAGGGACGCACATCCGGTTGGAACTATCACAATAAAAGCCGGATGAGCTTCCTACGTCCGTTTAAATCACTGTTGGATATATATATATATATATATATATATATATATATATATATATATATATATATATATATATATATATATATATAAATGCAGATTTTCCAGTTGAAGTGTAATTTAGGCTGATGGAAGAGCAAAACAGAAAGAAATTAACTTTTTAAAGAGGCTAGAAAAGTTTTAAGTACCTGATGTTGTTGCAGTCTGTGCAAGAACACTATTATATGTGCATCAAAAATAAAATCCCAGCTTCCTATTTATACTTTTTTTTTTTTTTTTTTTTTTTTTTTGTATTTGTCAGTTTCTTTTATGACATGGGGAGACCAAAGTAGCTTCCATCTGCAACCCCCATCTGCAGCAAAGTGCTTTAATTAACAACTGCTGCTGATGCATTCACTGTTCTATTACATTTTATTAGAAACTATTTCCTTTGAGAAGATTTGGACATGATAGCAACTAGGAATTCTGGTGGTGTTTGCTGTGAAATCCACTTTATGTGAGTTTTATTTTGTATGTTTTGTCTTCCTGTCTCTACATGGTCATTTCATGCTAACTTCACACCTTTAGTGTAGAATCGTGCATGTTAGTAAGTTACAATTTGTGTTTTTATCTTATTTTATTTTATAACGGCACCAACATCCTTTCCTTTATTTACAGAATAGCATTATAATAATAGACAACTATATAATATCTATCAACAACTGACCCTGATAATTCACCTGAACACATGATGTGTCCTTTTATTTTGAAATCCATCCTGGCTGCATGTATTTAACATCACTATGGACACTGGTGGAATTTCTTGTATTCAGGTACTGTGCACATTTGAGGTATTTGTACCTTACATTTACATTTCCTGCCACTTCATACTTTATAATTCTCCACTGTTTATGAAATCTACATTAGCTTACAATTTTTCAACCCGTTCCCGTCAGGTGGAAACCACACATCTCCAAAAAGGTGGATGTTGTTTGTCATTTTTATGGTTCACATGAAAGTAAAATCATGTTTCACACATCCAGCATGAAAAGTCAGTGTACAAATAAAGCAAATTAAAATACAAATGTGTGTAAATAAGTTAAAATAGGTGTAAATATATTAAAAAGCAGTAAAATTCATCCCAAAACATCATATATCAGATGTATCTGTGTATGTTTAAGTACATTTTGCCCTTAAACTGGCATGTTTTTCTCAGTGTGGAATTAGTCATTGTACCAGACTAAAGGATCTTTCCACTCCCTCCACCGCTGATAATCGTCTGTGCAGATTTATAGAGGTCTTAAATTGTCTTCCTGATGAATCATTTGAGATATTGCTCTTTAGTGAGATCCAGTCTGTGTACTCAAGGACAGAAGTTCATTAAAAATTTTCCACGTTGTCAAAGAAAAAAAGAGGATAATGCTGCATGGCAAGGAGAAATTTGTTCAAGGTTTCCCTTTGTGTGGAAGTGACTTTGAACAAAAACGGAGTTCCAAGCTACTCTTCAAGCAGGGTGTTTAAAAAGCCTTCAGTGCATGGCTGGTTTAATGCTCTTTATGCAGTTTGAGGGGCTACTTATCCGACTGAGATGGAGGGGCTGTTACTGAAACTTCACTCAAGTGGTGGTAGATTTACTGCTGTACAATTTTGCTTAGGATAAAGTCAAACGCTCATTTAAAAGTTTTTCTCCAAGGAGAATACTTTCACGTTCACTGACGTCTTTTGATTGTAAAAGCAACACAGTTCAATAGATTCACATCATAGTGTATTTCTTAATATAAAGCTGGTCAGACTTTTCTTTCTGGCCGACTTATTTGCTTCTCTCTGCTTTCTTATGGAAGTTTTACAACTCACATCTGCATGTTTTGACTTTGTTTTGTTTGCATGACACAAAGCATGAAACCTCTGATAATAACCTAATGCAGATAAAGCTATTAACCCTCAAAGACCTAAACAACCACTGGCAACAAAAACATCTACTGATCCACTAATCCTATCAGTACATGTCAATAATTCACATAAAATGCAGTTCTCAACTTTTCATCATCATCATCATCATCATCACTTTGCCACCACAGCTCAGAAATATCATTTCCCTCCCTCTCTTCAGATCCAAACTTAAAACCCATCTGTTCAGAACTGCTTTCTCTTTGTGACCACAATTGCATTGTCCAATTTTTTAACCTGCTTTTTACTTTTTACTCTATGTTTTATCGCTTGTTTTATACTTTCCTTGTTTTCTGTAAAGTGTCCTTGAGTGCCAAGAAAGGTGCCTATAAATAACTATTATTATTATTATTATTATTATTATGATCAGATATGACCCATTTGCACTTTAACAGGCTCTGTAGTGAACATGGAAAGGGTTTTATATATATATATATATATATATATATATATATATATATATATATATATATATATATATATATATATATATGTGTATATGTATATGTATGTATGTGTACAGGGTGGGGAAGCTAAATTTACAATGAACATTTAGTTGTTTTTTCTCAGCAGACACTACGTCAATTGTTTTGAAATCAAACATATATTGATGTCATAATCATACCTAACACTATTATCCATACCTTTTCACAAACTTTTGCCCATATGAGTAATCAGGAAAGCAAACGTCAAAGTGTGTATGATTTGCTGAATCCACTCGTCAAACCAAAGGAGATTTCAAAAATAGTTGGAGTGTCCATAAAGACTGTTTATAATGGAAAGAAGAGAATGACTATGAGCAAAACTATTACCAGAAAGTCTGGAAGTGGAGGAAGCAACAAAAAACATACCAAAGCTTTTATTAAAGCTCTCAAATCCAAATCCTAAAGGATCCAACCAAATCCATGAGAAAAATGGCAATTGAACTTAAGGTAGGCAACAAGACCGTTAAAAATGCAGTAAAATATGATTTGAAGATTTAAATTCTCATGACTTTCTATAAACTAATTGGTCATACACTGTATCATACACTGGTCAATCCCTGCCTCAAAATATTGTAAATTTTGCTTCCCCACCCTGTATATATAAATGGGTACTCAGATGATCATCTTCTTGTATCTTTTACAGAGTTTTTGTCTTGTGCTTTTATTTTATTTCTCTACATCCTTCTCATCATCTTTGTCTTCCTACACCTTGTTAAATATTGTTACGTCTTTTGTTGCATCCTTTTCCGTCACCTTTCCAGAAGACACTCTTCTTCTATCTTCTTCCATCAAACAAACCATGTACTCATCTAAAATGTTTAATACCTGTTGATCCACTAATCCTATCAATACATGTAAATAATTGGTGTAAAATACCGTTTGTCATCTTTTCATGGTCATCAGATATGACCCATTTGGACATTCAGAGGCTCCGTAGTTACTGTGGAAACACCGTCATCTTCTACAACACTGATTCACCAGTAAAACCCATGGAGTTGGATCAACAACAGTGGATGGAGACACTTATTTTTACGTTCAGTTAATGATATATTTTGATGAAAAAGTCACTTTTTCTTCAGTTTTCTCTATTTTTGATATAATAACTCTCAACTTTACTCTGAGTTTTTATGAACATCTATATGATTAGTGAATTAAATACAGGAAAATACATGATTTTCACTGAAAAAAATCCAAAATACAGAGGATAATGTCATAATAAATGGTGATAAATCACGTAAGAAAGGTTAAATAGAGAGAAAATTCATTTGGGAACTGCCAGCACTGGGTCTTTATGGGTTAATGGGTTCATTAATCCACATTTCACATCATGCTCATGTATTTTACAATCGGTAACCCAATAAAAAAACAGCTCCAAAAACCAATTTTGGGCCCTGACACAAAGCTTGGGAAAGGCAGATACAGACTTTGTAATCAAACTGCATTGAGGCTTCAAATATTCTAGTAATATCATTCATTTATTTAATTGTAAGTACACAGTATACAGTATTAGCATTAAAATGAAATATGTCACAACAGGAATAGAAAACATCACATACAGTAAATGTACACAAATATGTATATAAAAAAAAAAACAATAAACCGAACACAGTAAGTCACGTAAAACATAAGAATAATAAGCTTGAATTAATAAGACGCTTTGAAAAGGTTTAGGGATAAGTTTAGAGGAGTGAGTTGATCGTTGGTGATGGTTTTTACGTCAGATTTGTGATTAATAAACATAGAACATTATCCATCGCCATTTAATCCACTGATTCCCAACCAGGGGTGTGTGTAACTGTTAATAATCCACATGCATTTGGAAATGAAGAAAAAGAACACAATAGGATTACAGCTGGATGTTGGAACTAACTTTCAAATTAGAAATATAAGAGTTAAAGATTTTAATAGGGCTCTTATGCGATTTTACAGACAAAATGTCAGAATGTTTGCATGAAAAATGACCGTTCGCATCCTTCACTTACATTTTTCATTCTTCTATTGTGGGTTATTGTCATATTCACTTCAAATACTCAGAAAAAAAACATTAAGATAATGAGCTGCTTTATAAGGATTGTAATAATATAGGATTATCATTTAAAAATGCAACGTTTTTAGTCAAACATTAACAAGAAAAAACACTTGAACTGCCCTGCGATGAACTGGTGATGTGTCCAGGGTGTACCCCGCCTTCGACCATAAGTACCTGGGATCGGCTTCAGCGACCCCCGCAACCCTAGTGAGGATAAAGTGGGTTCAGATAATGAATGAATGAATGAATGAATGAATGAATGAAGCATCTGAGCTTCCACAAACTTAGGTACAAACCTGAGATCAACTCAGATCATGATCATTCTGACAACTTCTTCTCAGTGTTTTGTCTAAATCTGTCAGGTTTAATTTATGAATTAAAACATAAGCTTAAAAGTATAGATTCCCAGTTAATTTGTTGCACCAGGATAAAGGAGAAAAAAAACACTGATTCAAAACTAAAATAAGTCATGTCATTTTTTTTAACCCCACTTTTCTGAATGCATGTGGGTTTATTAATGACAGTCTGTGTCCGATAGGCTGGAAATTCCTATTTATTTCAAGCTTTACTGTAATATTTAGAAATTACTCCTAACTTTATGTGCTCATACTTGTATGGAAGAGGATTAGAGCCACTGGGAAAAAAAAACAATTAAGGTCCAATATATTTTTTTTTATTATTATTGTGAGAAAAAAAATCAGAATTTTGGCCCTAATCCTCTTCCATACATTTGACATTCAGTTGTTTGTTGTTTTAAATAACCCCTAAAAGAGTTTGGATGAACTGTTTTTCATAAAAATGGCTTTTCCATGTCTGGGTAATCTGTACATTACGACGGCATATTAGGGCCACATAAAAAAAAAAAAGCTTGTCACTACGAGAATAAAGTCGTTATTTAAGGAGAATAAAGTCGTAGATTTAAAAAAACTCATTATATAACGAGAATAAAGTCGTTAATTAACGAGAATATAGTTGTTGATTAACGAGAATAAAGTCAGTATTTAATGAGAATAAAGTCGTACTTCTATGAGATCAAACTCGTAATATTTTGAAAATTCGACAGAGTTTCCGGTTTTACAGCAAAGGCAACAAGCGAAGCAGCAACTTTCCCTTCTGTTGGACTCAAAAACTCAGAGTAGCATCCCCACGGTTTGTTCAGAAACACCAAGCCCTTTCTGTTTAGTTCTCTGGTGTTTCCACTGATAGTCCTACAGCTGAACACTTCATCAGTTTCTCCTCCACAAAAGAGGCAATTTGCTACAAATCAGTTTGGTTCTTACAACAAACCCAAATGTGTGCAAACTCCCTTCAAATTCCTTGGACTAATTATAATGTGTTGATGGGAGGGTAGACTCAGTATTTGGCCTTTGTGCGTAAACCCCAAATGAAAGGAGAACTTCATAAAATGCTCCAAGTTCTCCATTATGCGATGAGTGGGCACAACTTTATTCTTGAAATATTACGACTTTATTCTCGTTAATTAACGACTTTATTCTCATTAAATAACGACTTTATTCTCGTTAAATAATGAGTTTTTTAAAACTACGACTTTATTCTCGTTAATTAACGACTTTTTTATTTTTTATTTACAACATTTTTATTTTCTTATGTGGTCCTAATACGCCGTCGTAGTATATACAATTCAGTGATGTTTCCAGGTTTTAATGTGAGCCCTGTTTTAACTAACAGGCTGATATAAGTGATAAAATAGTAGGTAAATGTCTGAACACAAAGCAGAAAAGAAAAACGTAATGACAATAGTTGATGTGAATGAAAAGTTCTGCAACAATAGACGCTTTTTCAGAATAATTTCATGCAGTTTTTAGTCCCTTTTGCACAGGGGTGTCAAACTCATTTTAGTCCAGGGGCCACATTCAGCTAAATTTGATCTGCAGTGGGTCGAACCAGTAAAATAATAACATAATAATATATAAATAATGACAACTCCAAACTTTTTTTTAGTGCAAAAAAAACCCCAAAACAATTAAATTATGAAAATACTTACTTTTATAAACTATCGAAATAAAAAAAATGTGAATAACCTGAAAAAAAATGAAATTTCTTAAGAAAAATAAGTGCAATTTTAACAATATTCTCCTCAATGTATCATTTATAAATGTGCATCATGGATCAATAATATATTAATATATAAATAATGTCAACTCCCAACTTTTCTCTGTGTTTTAGAGTTAAAAAGTAAATTTACATTATGAAAAGGTTTACATCTACAAATTATCCTTTCAAAAGATGTGAATAACATGAAAAAAACTGAAAAAATAAGTGTAATTTTAATAATATTCTGCCTCAGTTTATCATTTACACATGTACATTATAACTTACAAATACACAAAACATTTAACAATAGGCAGAATATTGTTAAAATTACACTTATTTCTCTTAAGAAATTTCAGGTTGTTCATATTTGTTCAGGTTGTTTACATTTTTTTGCAAAATTATACTTTGTTTTAGTGTAAATACATGAAAATATTTACATTTACAAAGACAAAAATTTGGAATTGTCATTATTTATATGTTATTATGATAATATTTGACAGAATCCTGTCCACTTGAGATTGAATTGGTCTGAAAGTGGAACCTGAACTAAAAGGATTGTTAATATTTTAGTGTAATTTTTGCATTTTACAAATTCATCCCAAGGGCCAGACTGGACCCTTTGGCAGGCTGGATTTGCCCTCCGGGCCACATGTTTGACATCTGTGCTTTAGTAGGTGAAACAGTTGCTCCAGTTTGTTTATTTTCTGTGTAGGATTCAATCACTCATTACACTCCACAGAATAATTATCTTAAAGTCAAACCTAAAAGCCCTGACCTTATTCCATTTTCTGTTTAAATAATAACAGTGAAAAAAGTCAAATTACATGATAATAATATTTACATCTACGTTTCCTTAAAAATCTGAAAAAACTGAAATGTCTAAAGAAAAACAAGTGCAATTTTAACAATATTCTGCCTCAGTTTATCGGTTTATCATTTACTCATGTGCATTACAACTTACATTACTATTACAAATACACAAAACATTTAGTAACAGGTATAATATTAGTAAAACTGCATGTACTTCTCTTAAGACATTTCAGGTTGTTCATATTTTTTCAGGTTATTCACATTTTTTGGGAAAGGATAGTGTGTTAATGTAAACATTTTCATGTAATTTTACTTTTTTTTTTTTTTACACTAAAACAGGGGTGTCAAACTCATTTTGGTTCAGGGGCCGTATTTAGCTAAATTTGATCTCAAGCAGGCCAGACCAGTAAAATAATGACTTAATAACCTATAAATAATGACAAATCCAAGATTTTCTTTTTGTTTTAGTCCAAAAAAAAACCCAAACAATTAAATTATGAAAATATTTACATTTTACAAAAAAGATGTGAATAACCTGAAAAAACTGATATTTCATTTGAAAAATTAGTGCAATTTTAACAATATTATGCCTCAACTTATTATTTATACATGTACATTTACACACAATGTTACATAAACATTTGGTAACAGGCAGAATGTTGTTAAAATTTTGGAGTTTGGAACTAAAATTTGAACAATTTCTACAATATTACATCTCTTATTATTAACACAACTACAGATCACAGTGGATCTATAAATGAACAAAACATTTATTAACAGGCAGAATATTGTTAAAATTGCACATTTCGGGTTGTTCATCTTTGTTTTTATTTATGTATTTATTTGCATTTTATTGTGAAAGAATAGTTTAGTAAATGTAAATATTTTTACAGTGTGATGTTATTTTTTTCCCCTAAATTTTTTCCACATAATTTTTCACAAAGAAAATTTGTTGTTGTCATTATTTATGAGTTATTGTGTTGTTATTTTTACTGGAGATCACATTGGTCTGTATGTGGAACCTGAACCAAAATGATGTGGACAACCTTGACTGTTCAGGTTCATTTTTGCACTTTCATCCCGAGGGCCGGAATGGAACTTTTGGTGGGCCAGATTTGGCCCCCGGGCCACATGTTTGACACCTGTGCACTAAAACAAAGATAAAATCTGCAGTTTTCATTATTTCTAGGTTATTATGATAATATTTTACTGGTCTGACCCAAATGAGATCAATTGTTCTGTATGTGAAACCTGAATTAAAATTATTTTTACACCATTATTATTATTATTATTATCATTTTATTTTATTTTTTTTTTAATTAGTGATAGTTAACAAGACAATGTTGGACAAAAAAACAAAAACACATAAACAAAGGAAACCTCAAACAAATAAACAAACAAACCAAAAACAACAACAATGACAGAGTATTGACAAACAACAACAACGTCATATTACAATGAAAACTAGAAGCACTCGGAGAGCGCAGACCTCTGCCAAGGCTGATCAGTGGGCCCCCCCGTGGGCCCCCCCGCCCCCGAATACCACCAAAATTTAATCATTTCTTCCTTATCCCATTTCCAACAAACCCTGAAAATTTCATCCAAATCTGTCCATAACTTTTTGAGTTATGTTGCACACTAACGGACAGACAAACAAACAGACAGACAAACAAACAAACAAACAAACCCTGGCAAAAACATAACCTCCTTGGCGGAGGTAAAGATCATAAATGTAAATAGCAACTAAACCATATAACTTGGTTAGGGGTGAGAGGGAAAAGGGGAAGAGGGGGGTGTGAATGAAAGTGAGAAAGAGAGAGGGGGGAGTGAGGGGGAAAATAATAATTGTTGTAATAATACAAAAATATTTAATAATACCATTAGTCTAATTTGCTAGTATTATTGTGGTGGCGGTAGCGGCAGAGGCAGTCACAATACAACGAGTTAAATAATTTAACCCTTTCATGCATGAATTATTACAACCTTAATCAAGATTTTTTTTTCCTGAGTGTTTTTATTCCTCTTTAGGCATGAAAAGAAAACAATGTGATTGAATTTTTTTTTTTAATCAACCTGTTTTTCATGGAGTTACAAAAATGTCCACTCAGCTACACCATGAATTGTATTCTTGAAGCAAAAACCCAATAACATAAAGTGATATAAAAACAGTGAAATGAAACCATGTTTAATGCTGCTAATCTGATGTTTTCTCACATTTTAACATATTCTAATACTAGTTATTACTCACTTCATGGAGATAATATACAAAAAAATAAATGTTAACAATTGATTTCCACTCAAGAACCAACCAAGAACAGCAAAGTTACAATAATGGTATGAATTGCAGTTTATGAGATGATGCATAAGTGTCCACTGTGTTGGTTGATATGGAACTAAAACAGCAAAACCCATGAATATACAGGGTGGGGAGGCAAAATTTACAATATTTTGAGGCAGGCATTGAAAGACAGTGTATGACCAATTAGTTTATTGAAAGTCATGAGAATTTATTTGCCACAAGAAAACTGACATAATAGAAAATGTTTTTATTCTATGTGTCCTCCTTCTTTCTCAATAACTGCCTTCACACGCTTCCTGAAACTTGCGCAAGTGTTCCTCAAATATTCAGGTGACAACTTCTCCCATTCTTCTTTAATAGTATCTTCCAGACTTTCTTCTAATAGTTTTCCTCACAGTCATTCTCTTCTTTCCATTATAAACAGTCTTTATGGACACTCCAACTATTTTTGAAATCTCCTTTGGTGTGACGAGTGCATTCAGCAAATCACACACTCTTTGACGTTTGCTTTCCTGATTACTCATATGGGCAAAAGTTTCTGAAAAGGTATGGATAATAGTGTTAGGTATGATTATGACATCAATATATGTTTGGTTTCAAAACAATTGACGTAGTGCCTGCTGAGAAAAAACAACTAAATGTTCATTGTAAATTTTGCTTCCCCACCCTGTACAAGAGTAAAGCTGTAGAGTAACTGTCCACTGTAGTGACCGCTATGCATGAAAGGGTTAATTACATCATTAATTGTTAATATCTTAATGTAATTCATCCTTTGGGCCGGATTGGACCCTTTGGCTGGCCGGATTTGGTCCCCGGGCCGCATGTTTAACATCTGTGCTCTAAACACTTTTTTTTTTCTGCTCTCTTAAATAATACAAGCCGCATCTCCCAGAGAAAAATTTCCGTCGCCACTTTTGTTTTGACAGGAGCATTTTTTTTAGTTTTGCCTAAAAAGCACATCAAGATCTCCCGTACATGTGAAATGTTCTTAAGGTTTCTACAGCCTCACTGTATTCATTAGTGCAAGAGGAGTCAAAAGATCACACATAAGGGGAGCCAAAGTGTAGCCCAGACTTACTGTAATGACTATGAAGTATTAAAAACTCAGCTTTGAGAGAATACTAATGATTTAGTTTCCAGCATGCCCTCGGATAACAGTGGAGCTGAGCCACAAGGTGAATATTAAACACCTGCTTTTGGCGGACTTGCACTATGAAAGGCTTTTATTCTTGAAAAAGACCAGGGAATCCTTCTTGCCACATTTTCCCATGTTTCCAGAAGTGCACAGACTGAGGTTTGAAGGGAGGGGATGGGAATCAGAGGGCCACCTTTGGCCCCGCCGGCTGCTGTGTGGAAACAGTGTGCTTCCTTCTGTTAGGCCTTTGATGGCTCCCCCTCCCTCCCTCCTTCCCTGCCCACGGCGGCCGTTTGTTTGGACACCGACCTCCTAAAGTCAACCACCTCCTGCCTCCTCCCCCTCCCCCCAGACATACACACACCGACACACAGCAGACCCCACCCTCCACTCAGTCCGCTGAGTCAACGCTTGGGCAGGAAGGATGCAGTTGTTTTTGCATCCTGGGCTCGGGTTTGCTTGGGTGGGTGGGGGTAGAAGAGGCGGCTGCATTTACACGACAAAATGGACTGTTTGAAAAAAAAAAAGAGAGCAGGAGGAAGAGGAAAGGGGCTGCGCGCGCACACACACACACACACACACACACACACACACACACACACACTCAGGGCCACCAAGTGTGTTGGCTGTTCTCAGAGTAGTCCGTCTGGGATGTTAAACCCCTCCTCAAACCTGTGCCGTCTCATGTATGTGTGTAAGAAAATATCGGTTCTGCAATATATCACGATATTTCATTTCACAATACTGTATCGGTATTAATTAATTATTTCTGTCAGTCTGTCCCAGGGCAGCTGTGGCTACAAATGTAGTTTACCACCACCAGAGTGTGAATGTGAGAGCAAATGAGTAATGGGTTAATAATGTAAAGCGCTTTGGGTGTCTAGAAAAGCACTATATAAATCCAATCCATTATTATTATAATTAAAAAGTACTGTATCAATATTTTTAGGTATTTATTCGAATGCAGATATGGCGGAGGTTCATTTTTGTTTTTTGGTTTATATTTTATTTATTATTATTTAACACTCTTTTATTCAGTAATGTTAGTTCCTTTGTTGGGATTGCACAAAAATAATGTTCTGATGTTAGTTCTGAACTAATAGAATATGAACATTTGAACAGGATCTTAAACTGTAATGTCTGTAAAACATCATTAACCCTCCGGTATCCCGTCCAGCAAGGCCCTTACTGAGCACCCAAGTGTGCCTTTTTGGCACACTTGTGGAATAATGTCAAAAAAAATTTCATACAGTTTGTTTTTAATTGTTTTACACTTTTTTTCTATTTCATCAACTTGAGCTGTAAATAAAAATACCAAATACTCGATAATTGTCACTTTTTTTTTTTTAACCTTTTAAATGCCGTGTTTGTAATGTAAACAAACCATTTTTTTTGGATGCAAAAAAAGACGCAATTTTTTTTTTTTTTCAATATACTACATAAAAGTGGATCACATATTATTTGATTTTTGCAGCCTGGCATATGTCAATGATTAACTCCAAAATTGGTTAATTTGCATTATTATTTTGGCGCTAGTCAAATGTTCAAAAATACTACCATCTGTCACCAAGTGTGCCAAAATGGCACACCTATAAATCAAACTAGTAATATTATATATTGAATTTATTTTTCTGCTCTAATTTGATTTTATTTTCGTAAATCAAGGTCAGCCCTAATCATACATATCAAATAATCATTCATTTTTAGATTTTTTTAAACTCTTTAAATGATCTCTTTCATCATGATGTCACTACTTTTTTTGATGCAAATAACACAACATATGTTTTTGGGTTGTTTTTTTCAAAATACTACATAAAAATTGGATTACACATTAATTTGATATTTGGCAGCCTGGGCATATGTTAGTGATTAACAGCAACATTAACAACGTTAATAAATTAATTTAGACTCTCACCTCTCAAATGAAGCCCAGATATCAGTAAAAGCAGGATTATGCCTTAATGGCTTTTCGGATCAAAAACAGTGGGTTATAATGGAAGGAATAGTGCGTTTTAGGCACACTTGGGAGACAGATGCTAGTCTTTTAATTTTCTTTTGTTTACAATGTGCAAATTTAGTTGGTGGAACAGAATTTTAAAGATCATGCAAAAATGAACAACTTTTGAATTCTAACCTTATTAAATGTGAAAAATAACATGAAGTTTTTGAACACGAAGTGCATAGTGTGCCTAAAAAGCGCACCCGGATACCGGCGGGTTAAAGTTTGAACACAGGAACATTTTGTGACATGGCATTAGATCCTGTTGTGATCACATAAAAATGTGTGTAGTATTTGTGCATATTTCTGGAGTAATTAAATTCTTCAAGGAAATAATCATTTAAAAAAAAAAGAAACAAACAAAAATTGCCTTTTTAAACAGTATCATGATATATTGTGATATATTGTATCGTGATCCTAGTATTGTAATTTGTATCGTATCCCCAGATTCTTGCCAACATATACCCTTACTCACGTATCTGATAACAGGATCTCCAGCCCTCATCTTACACCCTGCACCAGTCATGGGAAAGTCAATTAACCCACCAACTATTGTGTAGCGATAAGGGGTAATAATCATACATCAAATATTAATTCCATATTCTTACTTAAAATAAAGCTAATTCCAATTGTCAATCAAGCACAGCACTTAGCTCCAACAAATTCCCTTTTTATACAATTAAATGCTCTAAAACAGGGGTGTCAAACTCATTTTAGTTCAGTTCCACATTCAGCTAAATTTGATCTGAAGTGGGCCGAACCAGTAAAATAATACATAAATAATGTCAACTCCAAACTTTTCTCTGTTTTAGAACAAAATAAGTAAATTTATATTATGAAAAAGGTTTACATCTACAAACTATCCTTTCAAAAGATGCGAATAACATGAACAAACTGAAAAAATAAGTGTAATTTTAACACTATTATGCCTCAGTTTATCATTTACACATGTACATTAAAACTTACAGATCACAGTGGATCTACAAACACACAAAACATTTAATAACAGGGAGAATATTGTTAAAATTGAGGAAAAACAAACAAACTCTAAAGACATTCCAGGTTGTTCATATTTTTTCAGGTTATTCACATTTTTTGTGAAATTATACTTTGTTTTAGTGTAAATACATGAAAATATTTACATTTACAAAGAGAAAAATTTGGAGTTGTATTTATATTTTATTAGGATAGTATTTTACTGGTCCAGATTGAATTGGTCTGAATGTGGAACCTGAACTAAAAGGATTATTAATTTCTTAGTGTATTTTTTGTATTTCACAAATTCATCCCAAGGGCCAGACTGGACCCTTTGGTGGGCCGGATTTGACCCCTGGGCCGCATGTTTGACACCTGTGCTCTAAAACACAGGTGTCAAACATGCAGGATGAATTTGCAAAGTGCAGAAGATATTAACAGTCAAGGGTGTTGAACTTGAAAATAAAAGCAAAATGACCTAAAAATAATGACTCCAAATGTTCTTCTTGGTTTAATGTGAAAAAAGAATGACATTAGGCCTGTAAATAATGTCAACTCCAATTTCTTCTCTTTGAGTTATTGCAAAGAACATTAAACTCAGATATCCTTTAATAGTAAAACGCCAATAACTTGAACAAATACGAACAACCTGAAATGTCTAAAGAAAATATACGTGTAATTTTAACAATATTCTTCCGGTTATGTGTCTTGGTAGATCTGATCTGTAATGCACATGTAGAAATCGTAAATTGAGGCATAATATTGATCAAATTTTTCTTATTTTTCTTCAGAAATGTCATTTTTTTCAGGTTATTCACATCTTTTTTGTTTGGATAGTTTGTAAAATGTAAATGATTTTATAATTTAATCTTATTTTTTGCATATAAAAAATTTGGCGTTGTCATTACTTATAGGTTATTATGCTATTATTTGACTGGTCCGGCCCACTGGAGGTCAAATCGGGCTGAATCTTCAAGAAAATGAAGTGCAGAACAAACACAAAAAGTCAGTGTATCTCTCTTAAGAGGGATACATGTGTGGAATAATCTGGAGCAAAACGTTAAAATGTCTTCTCCTAAACTTTGGAATGATCTGCCTCTACATGTCAGACAGACCTCCTTTCTGTGTGTTTTTAAATCCCTTCTTAAAACCCTTTTTTTTTTTTCCTTTGGCTTTTGAAATTATGTGAGATGTTTTAATGTATTATTTTTTGTTTGGTATTGGTTTATTGTTCTTATTTTTTGTTGTTTTTAATTCTACAGCTTTTTATGTTTTGAATCTATTCTTGTATTTTATTCTTTCATTTAGGTTTTATCTATTCTTCTGTATTTTTATTTATTATTTTTTACAGTTGTTCTGTGTCTTTAGGTTAGGTTAGGTTAGGTTAGTTTATTTCAGACACAGACATAATACAAAACATATGGAACAAAAATAATAATAATAATAAACAATACACACACACAAAAAAAAAAAAATCAAACGATAGAAAAATAATAATAAACAATACAAAAAAAATCAAATAATAGAAAAAAAAAGAACAAAAAGAACTTTTAATCTATTCTTGTATTTTACTCTGTTTTTTTTTTTTCTTTTTTCTGTACAGCACTTTGGTCCACTGTGGTTGTTTTAAAGTGCTTTACAAATAAAGTTGGATTGGATTCTTCAATTTGTGCATTTAAAAAAATATATAAATCCAGTATAATAACAAAATATAGAACATTATCCGAATAAGCGAATATCTTTGTAATTAATAAAGGCTATCACGATAAGAAGACATTACATTTATTAATGATTGTATTTGTAGTAAATAATGAAAGTGCACATAAATATTATAGTTTATATATATATATTAAAAAAAAGGTTGATTATGGAAAACAGATTGTGTGTGAAGTGACTAAAAAAAGTGTATGTGAATGTTTTGTATGGATACTTTGTGTTATTGTAAAAAATATAGAAAAAAGTGTTAAAGCAAAGGAAGCGGCATTAATTTAATTATCAGTTTGTAAAAAGGGGTGAGTCTTTTAGTTATACTTCTTCCCACTCCTTTTTGATCACCGAAAAATTTTGTTTGACCATGTTGCATGATTCTTTGTCTGATTCTGTGTGCTCGAAATAAAACTAAACTAATCCACAAAGACCCAAACATCCATCACAGACCAAAACCATCTAGTCATCTAAACTGTTGATCCACTAATCCTATCAAACTATGTAAATAATTGGTGTAAAATACAGTTTGTCATCTTTTCATGGTCATCAGATATGACCCATTTGGACGTTCAGAAGCTCCGTAGTTACCGTGGAAAACACCGTCATCTTCTACAACACTGATTCACCAGTAAAACCCATGGAGTTGGATCAATGACAGTGGATGGACACACTTGGTTTATGTTCAGTTCTTGATAGATTTGAGTGAAAAAGTCACTTTTTCTGCAGTTTTCTCTGCTTTTGATATAACTCAACTTTAATCGGAGCTTTTATGAACATCTGTATCAAGGGTGTCAAACTTATTTTAGTTCAGGGTCACATTGAGCTAAATATGATCTGAAATGGGCCGGACCAGTAAAATAATACCATAATAATATAGAAATAATGTCAACTCCAAACTTTTTTCTATGTTTTAGAGTGGAAAAAAGTAAAATTACCTCATAAAAAGGTTTGCATCTACAAACTATCCTTTCAAAAGATGTGAATTACATGAAAAAAAATGAAAAAATAAGTGTGATTTTAACAATATTCTGCCTCAGTTTATCGTTTACACACGTACGTATATTATAACTTACAGATCACAGTGGATCTGCAAATACACAAATCATTTAATAAGAGGCACAATCTTGTTAAAATTGTCTTTCTCTTAAGACATTTCAGGTTGTCCATATTTGTTCAGGTTATTCACATTTTTTGCGAAATCATACTTTGTAAATGTAAATATTTTCATGTATTTACACTAAAAGAAAATTTTGGAGTTGTTGTTACTTATATGTTATGATAGTATTTTACTGATCCTGCCCACTTGAGATTGAATTAGTCTGAATGTGGAACCTGAACTAAAAGAATTGTTAATATCTTAGTGTAATTTTTGTATTTCACAAATCCATCCCAAGGGCCAGATTGGACCCTTTGGTGGCCCAGATTTGGCTCCCGGGCCACATGTTTGACATCTGTGATCTATATGATCAGTAAATTAAATACAAAATACAGAGGATAATATCACAAATAGATGGTGATAAACCACTTAAGAAAGGAGAAAATTTCATTTGGGAACTGATATAGAAGTAGTGCTGGGTCTTTATGGGTTAAATGAGCTGCTCCTGTGGGAGTCTGTGTGTTTTATCCCAAAATAATGAACACTATTTTTCAGAAAAACTATGCAAGACATCAGAGGACAGATTCAGAACTACAAAGGTGTTGCACTGCTGTGAAATTGAAAAATAAAAGTTAAAATTTTCTGCTTAGAAACGCGGCAAGAATCAGGTTTTGCCCCTTCCGAGGCACTGAACAAAGACAAACAACTGTTGCAGGTTTATTTGATGGGTAAAACATCTGAGGCTATTTTCTCTGATACAGAAAAGATCAAGCACAATCGGCATTGTTTTTTTTTTTAATTGAAATATGAATTTTATTTCACCCATACAAAATAAAAAGAATGTTAAAAGTTTACAATACAGTGTCAACTTCAACTGTCTATTCTGAAACATTTCATACTCAGACTGACACATGAATGGGAGCCCCATCTCTGCTTCCAATAGATACGTTTAAAACAATCTAAAACGAGGGGCAAATAATGCTGATGGTAAAGGAGTAACAGAACAACAAATGGGAGGGTTGGCGGAATAGAAATTAGAGTGGACCAGGGTAAGGACGAAGGAGACAACTTTAAAAACAAAGCCATGGTCCGAGACTCACAGTACGCTTCTGATTTCGGGGGGAATTTTGTTCTCGTATAAAATAATATTAACAGGTCGTTTTAGAAAAGAGAATAAGGTTTGAAGACGCGGTAACGAATCATTAACCTGATTACAACGGTGGTCAGGGAGCGTTACAGTTGTCTTGATAAAAACGTGAATTAAAATAGAAACTCATTCAAAACGCTGCGGTTCGATAACCTAGAGTAAAAATACACCTGCTTCCTTGTTTACGTTACAGCCTGACAATTGGACTCTACTAGCAGGTCGCGACAAAGCCGGGAAGTAGAGCTCACAACTTAACAGCGCAGCTTCATAGCCAATAGTTAAATGAACACTTCATGGGAAAGACAATGACTCAGGACTCAGTTCTCTTTACTAATACTTGAACTGTCGCAAGGAACTCACCTAAAGCCTTTGCATCAATATTAAAGGCTAGAATAAGGCTTTATCTAAGACTTGTATCTGGTTCTTTTTTAGCCAACCTGAGGGTCTGAGCGACAACGACTGATATGTTCACTTAGAAACGTCGACTACTGAGGACAAAAGAAAAGTGCCAAATGAAAAAAGCTACGAGGTAACATAAACCACACCTATCCTGTCTGCGGGGCACATGGCAAAAAAACAGTGACGACTGCCATTTTTATTAGTCAAAATAGAACCACTGACTCGTTAAAAAACATCCTGGTTGGATTCTCCTCTACAATAAAATAAAACCTTTTAAAAAATGAAAATTAAAACACATAATATACAACCAGTTTTCTGTCTTCCACGGCGGCGTCTAAGGTGTCTGTTTTAGCCAGCCGTCAGCCGGCTGGGATGAAGAGTCTTTCCCTCCTCTGCTTTGAGCGGCTGTTTTAAGAACAACTTAAGAAACCAAAAATAAAGTTGAAAGAATGTGTGTGTATATGTGTGTGTGTGTGTGTGTACATGGTGGTAGAGGAGGAGGGAGCTAAGAATCATAGTCCTCATCGTCGTCATCATCGTTTTTGTGCGGTGTGGGCGCTGGGGGAGGGGGTGCGACGCTCATCATGGATGGGTGGGGGGTGAAGGCCATGCCGCCCTGGGGCTGTGCTGGGGCCATGCTGCCCATCGACACCATGTTGCCCATGTGCATGTACTGGAGGGGAGTGTTGGAGCTGCGGGGGCACAGGAAGAGGTGCATTATGACTCATCTACTTTCAGATTTAAACATTTTAAAGCACTGTGAAGTGAGGAGCAGTTTGTGCAGGCTTCTGCAGGCACATTTGGTGGAAAACAGCGCCCTCATCCTGTATTTGGCTGTAAAAATATCCAACAGACATCAACTATTCTGTAAGAGGAATCCAGATCCCTTTACTTCAATAATGTACCAGTACAGCAATGTGTAACGCTCATGACACCTCACAACTAAAAATCCTGCATCACAAAAGCCAAAGTTCAGAACTATTAGCAGCATAATGTAGTTTGGTCTTTCTCATAGATTTATTACTGTTTGGTATATGATGTCATTAGATTCTTAGTAGAAGAGCTGTGCTGCTGCTGCTGCAACGTGTTACAGTTGGAGCTGCTGCTGGAACTAATGCATATCCATATACGTTATACACATGGTCAGACAAATCCAAGGGATCACACAGCAAAACAAAGAATTTCAAGAAAGCTTTGATTCTGGATTTAACCTGTAACAACTCTGCACCATTTACACATTTTCCCCATTAAATCCGTAACAGTCTTTCAGGGACTCGACTTTTGTTCCTGTTGTAAGAAACCAGGCCATGCAAAACTTGGTGACTCCACTGACAGATACTTTTGCTTAATGTAAGACATTCATTTAAGAATATTAAAGAACAATAATCATCTTTCTCAAAAGGCTGTTTTTGAAGTTCAAATAATTAATGGAAGCGGAGAGAAGAAAAACAAAATTCCTTTTTTTATTTTACTTTTGAACTAATTCTCCAATCATTTAATGAAATTACAACATGCGAAAAATTTAGACAGAAGAAAAATCCCTATTTGATTGATGTTGCCAAAACATACATCTAAAACATGACTTTGACGACACAGATTTTTAAAGGTTCAGATATGCTGCGTTTCCACTATGTGGTACCGGCTCGACTCGACTCGGCCTTTTTGTGTTTCAATTACGAAAAAAGGACCTGGAATCTGGTACCCGGTACTAGTTTTTTGGTATCACCTCCGCCGAGGTTCCAAGCGATGCTAATCCGTGACATATAACACTGCAGACCGCTGATTGGTCAGACAGTTTTCTCTGTGACCCACCATTTTACAAAAACAGATGCGGAAGTTGACAGTAAATATAGCGGTACATGAATCCACATGATAACAGCCCAAAACTACACCATGGTCGGTCGAGGAGATTCAGTCTTTGGTGGCCGATGTAAAAATTCAGACGAGACAACAACGAGCGAGTTTATCAGCAACTCTCTGAACAGATGACGCGAAAATAATGCACCGCATCACTATGACATCCAGGTACTGTAAAGTCAGTAGTATCGTGTAATGGAAACAGTCTTCAGGAATGCCAAGTCGAGCCGAGCTGTGCCAAGTCGAGCTGGTTCCATGTAGTGGAAACGCGGCAATAGAAACTACTGATTTAATCTTCAACAATGTGCTGGACTTTGAATTATTTTATCCATTATTATCTACAATAAAATGTTCTTAAAACTAGGCAGTAAATTAAGTGTAGTGCCATAAAAGTCTAATATTTGGCTCTGAGATGCAGTGGAATTTGAGTATAAAGTGTCAGAAAATGGAAATACTAAGGTACAAATAGCTCAAATTGGTACTTAAGAACTAATGTACTATTTCCTCTGTCTATCAGGTTATACTCCACCACTGATTTATATCTCTAATCTATCTGTTCCAGATGCACTGGGTGTGTACCTGTGGAACCTGGATGCTGCCTGCAGGTTTGTGCTTGACTGAGATCCGTCATCTTCATCCCCGTCTGTTTCGCTGTCCTCAGAGTCATCCTTTTTTAAATGGATTAACACACAAATGAGCAGCCGGTTCTCAAACACAGATAATGACATCTGTGTCTAAATCAATTCCCACCTCTTGCTCTGACTCGGTACCAGACAATTTCTTGTCCTTGCCTTTAGAGCCGGCTCCTCCGTTCTTGCGTCCAGACCCTGGTTTTCGACCCCTGGTGACAAAGCAGCAAAACAAGAATGGAAACTTGTGAAATGACATGTGAAAGTACTTGGTCAACAACTGAATAATTTGTCTGTACGATTTCTGCACTGCTCATACAGCTAAATAAATACCCGTATGATTACTGATTTTGTCTTTTAGAAACACATTTTCCTGGGGTTTAACAAATATGGTTTGTTGTAGTATAATTACAGAAGACATTCAGGCTTGTGGTAACTTTTTAATATAACTAAAGAGGCTCGCTGAGGTTTAAATGCCTTGAACTACTGGAGATGACAGAGAGATTGTACATTGTGCCAACTTTTACAACAAATGACTAATAATCTAATGTGACAGAACACTGCTACTAGAAATTATTTAACATTTCATTTGTATACTACAACTTCACAAGGCTAGTATTAACTGAAGGGAAAATCTGTGTTAGGGATTTAGAAATTCTTTAATATAAATACGGATTAACTCAACTATTCTTTAGCAAAATTAGTCCCCTAATTCATTTAATCTCTGTGTAACTTTCTGCAACTCCGGTGTCGGATTTGATACTGAATATAGCAATTTATTTTCTAATATTGGATTTCAAGTGGAACATTTTCCCCCTAGGTAATCATCTACAAGCATAGGACAAAGTGAAAGCAATAACATAGTTACGTCATAAGAGTGCCAGACATAATGCTTTCATCACTGCAATTTGCTTTAAAAAAAAAAAAAAAGATAACTGTGTGACTCATTTCTTCATTACAGCAAGTACACACGCGGTATCTCACATGATTTAATGGTAAGCATGTATATCAAGTGATAAAACCAGACTGAGTCAAACCAGCATGAATCGAATGACTAAACTCAACCTGAATCTACGTCAAATCTCACCAGACCTCATACTGCTGAGCCTCCACAGGATTTAAAGCCCTTGACTATTAACAGTGTAACTCACCCTGTTCTGAGTTTGACTTCACCCACTGCATGATTCTGAAAATATGAGGAGTGTGGTGATCAGCAGCTGAATGTGAAGGTGTGGATGCGAGAGAGGAGTACTTCACTCTAAATCACAAGACACTTATGCAGAGCAATATGACACTAAAAGGGTTAGTTTGAGTATTTCTACTGGTTAAACCACCTAAGTAAGTGCGTCTAAAAATCAATAGCTGTTTAAGTGTGTGCACATACAGTCCTTTTTCCCAGGGACCTGAAGTTCTGAAGCTTTTTAAACTTATTAGACTTCCTTGACAATAAAAGCATTTCTGAAGCTGGTGTTGTCATGTCTCTATGGTGTGCTAACACATTACTGCACATGGAAACCGACAAATTATCTGACCAAGGGTGTTTCACATCAGTGGCTTCACAGGAAGTCAATGAGGTTTGGCAGAATCTGCCTGAAGGACAGGTGGAATGAATGCCTCTGATTAGAGGTGTTAACACTGATTTTTTTTTTTTTTTTTTTTTTTTTACAGTTTTCATGACAGAGTTGTATTAAATGTTTGGCTCTGCTTCATCATTATGGTAGTAAGAATTTAAAAAATGTTACAATGAGAGACGGTAAATGGATACCAATAAACTGCAATCCTATCATTACTTATTGATTTTTTAAAAAATCGTTTCCACCAGCATTGATCCGTTTCTATCACAATTAAGTCATAAAGTTCTGTTTAGAGTTGAAAAAAACAAACAAACATGTTTTAGTTTTGTGTCACTTCAGTTCTTTGGTGACGTTTGGGTTTCTCTGTTCGTGAATGACAGGAAGGTACCTGCGTGGGACTTTCTCTGCTCCCCCTTCAGTGTGGTTCTCTTCCCCCTCTCCCTGCATATCCGGCACTGTTGCCACCAAATCCTTGAGGAAATCAAACTGCTGCTCCAACTCAATACACTGCTTTCTGTAAACATATATACAAACACTTCAATCAGCAAATCCCCATATGCTATGCTGACACCTAAAACATGGTTTTCTTTAAAACTGCACTTTTTACATAGCCACAAATATTTTGGGACTGAAAAGATCAATGTAACAGCAGTACAACAGATACTCTACATTATATAATGCTGTATAGTTATTTACTTTAAAATGTTAGCATCCAAGTCAAACACCATGTGTAATGTTTTTTCAAGTATTTACAAAAAAAAAAAAAAAAAAAAAAAAAATCACATTTCAATTTAAATGGTTTCCTAATATTTTCCATAAAATCAACACAAGTCTACCATTTGCAATCATGCCTTAAGCAAAATATGTCAATTACCATATTAAACTGCATTTATACAGACCACTTAAAATGAGAAAAATAGCACAGAAACTAACAAATGGGATGTTGTCATTGTCTTTGCATTCCTAGACTGGGTGACTTGACAGGCTTTTGTAAGCAGCGATTCCAAGAAAAGCTCCAGAGCCCTCGCTGACATGTTGGTTAAGGAAATTACGATACAGCAGGTCTTGCCTCTGTTAAAAAACACACATTTCATTTGTCTATAACTACAGAGACTCCAAGAACAATCACATCTGATAACAGCTAAAACTAAAACCATTCGGGGCTGGTTTTGGTTTGAGGGAACAGGTTAATCTTGATACAATATTAGATTACAATTAATATTACAAACATGGACCACATCATTCTTCAACGCTTATGGCATATTAATTTACTTTACTTGATCAGAGGAATTTAGAAAAATCACAATATGAGATTATTGTAGATACATCTACCACACAGTGAAGCTTGCACAAGACAGGTGTTGAAAAGGATACAAATAATAACAGGTACTGCTGCAGCCACTTTGCCTATTTCTTCATCCGTCTGCATAATCTTCTTAATCCTCGCCTGTTAGGAGAAAATGACAAGCTTTAGATCTGTGTAAGGGTCAGTGTATGTCATAGGTTTAATAATAATACTTGAAGCTCTGCTCAAACTGAAGACCCATTCAAGAACCAAAAACATAAAACGAGTTTGAAATGACCAGCAAGAGGAAATATACAAATCAGCCACTATCGTAATAATGATAAGATAGTAAAGTTAGAATTCTGATAACCCTTAAGTTTGCCAACTATGCAGGGACTTAGAACAAAATTATTGGAGATTGTAACGTTCAGCTAGCATATTTTGCTAAAAACAACGTTAATTGGTGAACTTGCTAGCAAAGTAATGTAGCACAACTTGTGTGCACCACACCGAAACGCAAGCCGCCTGGTAGTTACTTCAGCAAAACACACATAATCTGTTTCCTTTGTAACTGTTCTCAAATAGACCGTTTAGAGAAAACTGTTTGCTATTTCGCTCTTTAGTCATGCAGGAAACAAAACAGGCCGAATCCCATTCAAGCTAGAGAAGTTAGCTTTCAGTAATAGTTAGCTAGCGTTAGCTAGTCATAATACCGGTTCAACAAAGTTTAAACTTACCGGAGGAAACCTGGCGTTATATTTCTTCTTTTTGCTGGGCATAATTGATTAACCTGGATGACTAAACTAAAATAAAATTAAATATTATCAGAACTATTATTCTTTATCATATACAAATAGCCTCCGCCGCGAACACCAGATAGCTGTAGCTATCCGGCTAACTCGTTAGCACGTCGTCGTAACTGGTTCCTGTTGCCCGACAGCTCAGTTTGATTCCGCAGGGTCACAACGCCGTCTAATCATCTAGAAGACGTTCCCAAGCTTTCTGGGAATAACAATGTTAACTAACAATTTAATGTGCAGGTCTAGCTAACATATTAACACTTTTTAACTGCTAAAATTTAAAACATAATTTAATAGTTTCAGAGCCCCGGGACACCCAAATAAAGCTGGCATTATGCCAAATTTAGAGTGGCTGGGTTTAAGGCAAAGTCTCAAATTTATAGAAATGACTAAAACAATGGCACAACAGAAATAGAAAGGTTTTAAGTAAATAAACCGTTTACAAGATTATTTTTGTGCCAAATCCTAGTTTCCGGTGGGTTTGTGGTGAACATAGGAAGCGGACATTTGAAGCAGTTTGTCATATCGCTCTTTGATCCAGCTGCTACTGAGGCTGCGCCTGATTGGTCCAACACGGACAACAAACTTAGCTGGACGTCTGTGGGTAAGCGCTAACTATGCCTCTTTAATTTACGATTCAGACAGATTATAGGTTGTAAAATACATGCAAATTATATCAGTAGTAATCAGTAGTGTACAGCAGATTGCTGTAAAAACGATTACCCTAAAAATGTTCGGTACAAATATGGAGGGCAGTTAAAATGGCTATGTAGCCGACTAGCTAGTTCCAAAACTGGAGCAGATCAGGTTCCAGTCACTGCATGTTAGTTTCATGTCGATCTGACCTGAACGATACACAAAAGAACTGAATAACAGTACATTTTCTGTAAGGAAATCCGTCTCGGATAAACACTAGCCAGTGAACAAGTGTCGCCAGTGAACATGAGGCTATCTAGCAGCGTTTGTAAACAGTCCTGCTCAAGCGCACAGTTATGATTATGTTTACAAGTTTATGAACTAACAAGTGGCGCTTTCACTGTGTTCTTCACATTTTAATAAAACATGAGTCCCTCTCGCCACAGGGCAAGCCCGATCAGGACTTCTTTGACATCATGGAGGAAGAAGAGGCTCCTGTAGATGGCGAGGTGGAGCACCCCTTTGCTGCGGAGAAGTACGCCGCTGAGGCCATGGCTGCAGACATGGACCCCTGGATTGTGTTTGACTGCAGAAGAACTCCCAGATCCGAGTTTGATGGCTGGCTGGAAAGCAACAGGCCCTCCCAAGTATACAGATTTGGTGAAGAGGAGGGGGTGAGTTCTGTGGGGTGGATTGCTGTGCTGGGTCCAACCCACTGCCCCAGTGGTGGGGATGTTATGGGTCTCCAAGAAAGCTGGGAGAAACTGTTGGCCAGTGGCCGGCCTGTCAGCTTCGAGACAGTCAAGGAGTTGGCTCTGAACCATGGAGTGCTCACAGGGAAGTGGCTAATGCACTTGGACACTGGTTTCAAGTTGGACCACGCATGGCGGTGTGTGGCCAGAGCAGCCCTGGAAGGAAAGATTTCCCTAGTCAAAGTCAGTCCCTTTGATCCCAAGACAGATGGGAAGCAGGTCATTTGTGCCTATAATCAGAACTTCACTGATGAGAACGAAGTTATACGACTGGACTCCATCATCCGGGCTACGGGGGTCAAGTGCCCCCTTTCCTACAAGCCAGATGTCTACACATACCTGGGAATCTACAGAAACAACCGCTGGAAGCTGTGTCCGACCATATTTGAGAGCAAATTTGACCTGGAGTGTGTACCCAGGCGCTCACACATTGTGAACAAAGTCACCAACCTTGAAGTAACTTAAGCTCATCAGAAGATACTTTGGAGAGACTGTAAATGAGCTGAGAAATGTTTAAGGCATTGGTTGAAGTTTGATCTAAAGTTCTTCCGTTTGGAAAAGAAAGCACTAAGTCTCATGTTTGTCTTTTCATGCTGTAACTTTTTAAGTGACCTAAGACACTTTCAATTTTTTTTCTATTTTTTTCATTGTATTCATAAGTGAGAATATTTGTATTCTTGAAGATGTAACACAGTAGCACTTACCTAACAGAAGTGAGAAATCCTTAATTTTGTGTAAACATGTTTTGAAGAAGGGTCACACTGCATCTGGGGAAGCCTTTTTTTATATATATATATATATATATATATATATGATGATGATTTCTCTTATTTGTTTGGCTTTTTTTTTTTTTTCCTTTCTTTTTTTAACCAAAAACATTTGCCAAATAAATCAGAGTTTTGAACACCATGTCTTACATCTTGTGGTTTTTATTGCAGTAAAAAGTGTTTGGGATTTTGACAACTATACACTCAATACATGAAGATATGCATATAGTATAACCAGCTGTTGTATAAAACACCTTTTTCCTCTCCATTTAAACATCTTTGCCCACAGAGTATAGTCTGGTGATCCCAGCTCTGAAACTGTTTGCTTTATCTTCACCTGTCTGTAGGTGAAGAATAAGTGAAAAAGAAATGATTGGATACAACTGTGACGTGTAAACCTTGCATACGTTTCTTCTGCTGTAAGCATGTACTTATTAAATTGTTTGAGTTATTTACATGTCGACCTTCATCATCACAATTTGTTGAGAATCTCAACAAAGGCACCAGTATATTAATGTGTTACAGTTGTGATCTTCAGAAAACATTTCATACATTCTGACATTGCAAATGAATACAAGAATCACAGACATGATCTGCACTGACTCTCACCTACATTAGATTATATTTTTACAGAAAAATATTCATTTGGTGTCAGATTAAAAGCCCTATCATGCATATTTCATTTAAGACGAGGACAAACAGTCACAGTAACACTGACAAAAGCTAACAAGAACGACCGTACAAAAAACATATATCAAACATGTTCCACAGACTATGAACAAAAGAAAACATTTCAACAGATACATCTCACTACCTTTTTAAAAGATGCATGGATAGGTAGATATCCTCCACCATCATGCAGACACAGTGGCTGAGAAAGTTAATTGATGCCGAACATGAATCATGTTGGCCTAGTAAGGGATATAAAATCTGATAATTTGCAGTCTGGTATTTTTAATGATATAATTAAAAAAGCCTGCAAGCAAGAGTGTCTGTTGGTATTCTGATGTCCACAGTGAGAGGTTCTGCTACATTCTGTTTCCCTTGGCCCTTCATATCCACCTTGATTTCATTTGTGTTTTAAAACAAAGGAGTTTCAGTTCAAAAGGCCAAAAGGGCAGATGCAAGTGTTCTGTTAATATGTTCATTACAAATTATGCAGATGACATTTAAGGAGGATGTCCTGACACAAATCCAGCTTGGCTTCCACTATTAAGGATTGAAATTAGGCGCTCCTCATCGTTTGACATCAGCTCATCAAATTCGTCCAGTACAGGCGGCCGGTTGTTGCTATTGTTGGGGATAATGTCAATCATGTTCTCATTGTGGAGCAAGTTGACGATGCTGTTGGGGTAATTCATCCAGGTGCTGCCTGGGTTGCCGAGTAGATCAGAAGTGTTCTGGGATGCAATGTTGTTCTGGATACCATTAGAGGAGCTGGGGGTTTGTTGGCATGCAGCTTGGCCCAGCATTGAAGTGCTGTTTCCTGTCTCACATGTGAGCCGGCGACTCAGAAGGTCCTCAAAGTCTTCCATGTCGAGGTTTTCCAACGTGCCTGGGACCTGGGCTTCGGGAAAGCTAGGGAAGTCTGGGATGTCATCGTCCACCAGTGGCGCTTCCACCTGGAATTGAGAAGGTTGGAGACTGAAGGAGCTGCTGCTCTGCGATGAGGCTGCGGTTCCCTGAGAAGAAGCCAGATCCTGGGTGATGGTTGAGGACATCTTGGGGAAGAAGTCGTGGAGGTCTGCCAGGTTGACTGTTGAGAAGTCCTGGTTGGCAGTGGAGGCGGTAGTAGTGGAGGAGGAGGCAGCTAAAGGCTGGCTCATTGTAAAGTTGGCCAAAGGAGTGGGTTTAGGCTGGGGACCAAGGTTCATGAGCTTCCATGTTTGGTTTGGAGATGGAGCAGTGATGGAGAGGGATGGTTCTAGTTTGGCCTGTGCAGTGAAAGGTTGGCCTGACTGCATGTATGAGTAGGAGGCCTGGGACTTTGCTGCACTGGCACCAGAGGGCAGCGCAGCTGCTGGAAACAACATAACAGATTACTTTTTGTACAGCTGACAATGCATGTCATAATAATACTGATCAGTTATGCAGAAGAATAATCTTTGTTTATGTACTGTTGCATTCACAAAAATATGCCAGGTATTTGCACTGCAATAGCAAATTAACGCAACATTGAACACAGTTAATGTCTGGCCAGATTTTCCTAGGGTTGTTTAAGTTAACACATTTTAATTACATAGGTTTTTTTACATTTAGTATGGGTTTTGATTTCAATTGAGTTTTTCTTTGATATTTTTTTTACCTTGAATTTGTACTTAGAAAGGGTAAAATGAAAGAAAGTATGACATCAAATGTGATTTATGAGTTTTTCTTTTCCACTGTTGCTAAATGCTTCCTCTCAGGAAATTTGATGATTGAAATGTTAAGTTCCTTGACATGTTTTGTGTTGTGATTTGGTGCTGTGCAAATATAACTGAACTGAATTTACAAATCATTTTATAAAAGGTTCCCCTGCATTTGTGGGGAACAACTGGATTGGGCTTCAAGGTTTTTCACACCCGGGACAGCAGGATTAACCAGCTGTTTGCAGAGAAGCTGTTAACAACTGGTTGAGCTTTTGGAATTCACTGAGTCCCCGGGGGTGCAAAGAGCAAACTGCGCTCACGACGAGGCAGGATAACCCCAGGGGCGGTGGTTTCCACCAGAGTAGAGCATCTTCTCTGCACTTTCCTTTTGTTTAATGTTTTATTCTGCTATTGTCCTATGTTTCTCTGCCTTTGTAAAGCACCTGAATTGCCTTGTGTATGAATGGTGCTATATAAATAAATTTGCCTTGCGAATATTTTGCAACCCACAGAGCTAAACGTTTTCTAATTTGTTAATGTTGCATTATTCACTGTACTTATAAAAACAGTTTTTGATTCATTTAACAAAATAATTTATTCACAGCTAGTTTTGTTGAAGGTTTAACGATATAAACCCTGCAGCACGTGCCCTCAGGCTCACAATTACATGACCACATTTCCAAAAATTCATCTTACCAGGTTGTGCATTGATTACTGGAGGCTTTGCTGTGGCTGTTCTTCTTGCTGGGCTGATGTGCCTCCTATCTGCTGGAATGGACACTGAAATTCAAAGAATCACCTTTATATAACAATCCAAGCACAAAAACACTCGACTTTCTTTTCAATCCGACTGAAAACTCACCAGAAGACAGTGCAGGCCCCAGTTTCAGACTCTGGAACATCTCCCCCGTACGTTTTCTCTTCTCACTCAGTCGATATTCATCTACACAGGTCAATTTAAAAACACATGGCACAATGCTCAGTTTGTTGGGTCCCTTAGTATTATAGAACACAATAATGACTATGTTTACATGCATAAAATATTGAAGTTTTTGCCCTTATTCTAAAAAAAAAACAATATTCTTTCTACATTGTTTACATGGATAACACAGCAGAACACAGCAGCTAGGCTTCTCACTGGTTTTAACAGGCGACATCACATCACCTCTATCCTGGCATCCCTCCATTGGCTCCCTGTGTGTTTTAGAATTAATTTTAAGATTTTACTGATCACTTTTAAAGCCCGAATGGGCCTGGCCCCTACCTATATAGATGAGATGCTAGTTGACTACAAGCCAGTACACAGCCTTAGATCCTCGGGCAGAGGGCTCCTGGCTGTTCCAAAGTCAAGGTTTAAATCTAAGGGTGACCTTTTCCATCAGGGCCCCTTGACGTTGGAACAGCCTGCCCGAGGAGATAAGGCTTGCAGAATCAGTGACATCTTTTAAATCACTTCTAAAAACACATTTTTATAGACTTGCTTTTATGTGATGTTTGTCCCTTTTAATTTTTAATTTTTTAAAATTTGAATCTTATCCTGTTTGATTAATTTATATTCTCATACATGATGTTGTTTTATCTCACTCTTTTATTTTTACATTGATTTGACAATATTATGTTACATTATCCCTGCCCTCTTTATTCCAATTCATCTAATTTATTCGAAGTGTCATGTTTCTGCATTTGTTGTACACATCTCCCTTACTGTGTTGCTTCTGTTTTAGTGTTTTTACTTGCATCTTGTATCAAGCTGTTGTGCCCTCTACTTTGTCTGTCAAAAGCACTTTGTAAACTTTGTTTTTAAAAGTGCTATATAAATAAAGCTATTATTATTATTATTATTATTATTATTAATAATAATAATAATAATAATAATAATAATAATAATAATAATAATAAATATTCCACTGATACTCGCATACATATAGTCCTCTGATTAAATATGGATTTTTCCAAGTTTAACACCTGTGGCATAGGTTCAACCGCACAAACACAGCTGTTCTTCTTGATTCATTGAACCACCTTCTTGGAAAGGTCAGCTTTGCAGTATTGGCTAATGTAGAAAATCTGTTCATATCCAGGCCTCTTCTAATTACCTCCACCAAAGAACGGTGGAGGTTATGTTTTCATCAGGGTTTGTCTGTTTGTTAGCAAGATGACTCAAAAACTTATGGAAGGATTTTGATTAAATTTTCAGGAAATGTTGATACTGACACAAGGAACAAATGATTCAATTTTGGTGGTGACCGGGGGGGGCTGATCAGCTATGGCGGAGGTCTGCGCTCTCCAAGTGCGTTTCTAATTTTAACATTTTTCTACTTCTGACCAGAAATGTAGGCTTCCAGGCATCCAGGTCCACATACATGACCAAAGAATCCTCCTAAACTCAGGCAAACATCAGCATTTCCCTCGTCTTTATCAGAAAATATCGCATTCAGACAAAAAAAGACAAAATATGCTGTTTACTCAACTCCGTATCAGACTCCCAGATGCTCCCACAAGACAAGAATGTGCATCACTCACCTGGATCAGTGGGCAGGTACTGGAAGTCCATGGGCTCACTGACTTCCCGGTCGGAGGGCCGGCGGAGCTGCATCTTCACTCTAACTGGCTCCGTGAGATTAGTGTCACGGTATGGTGGTGTGCGGAACACAATGGCTACCTGCCTGTGGACATCGGCCTGGGAGAAAGTGCCCTTCCCTTCCCAAGAGTCCTGGAAAAAACGCACCTCAATGTCCTCTGCAGGGAGGGTGAAACAGAGAAAAAAAACATAAGTAAGAATGAGAATAAGAGCTAAATTATTATTTTCAGACAATAGATGTAAAGTATAATGATAAAAATAGGAAAAGTAAGCTTATTGAAATGATCTGTAACTGTTTACATCGATATTTTGCTGATGAAATGTGGAATAAAAAGAAGCTAAAAATGAAAACCACACTCAGTAGAATACACATCAGAAAACATTTTTCTCTCTGGCTTTAATATTAAAGCATTTGTTTTGCTTTGCTTTTAGAACAGAGCCCTCTAAGGGTCATGCTGCGATGAAACACAAACTTGTCAAAGACTTGCAAGCCTTGTGTATAATTAGCTGTGCGATTACACTCCAAGTGAAAGTGTGGGTTTGTTCAAAATAAAAAACATGACAGTTCTGTTTGTAGCCAAAAAGTCTGTTGTCAAAAGGGAGTAAAAGGATGGACTCAAACACATAGCGCTGAAGGGAATAAAGTGATTTATTAACATAAAATAAACAAAAACATGACTAACAAAAAAAAAAAAAAAAAAAAAAAAAACACTTGAGGGTGGAACCAGTCTAACTCCAAAGGGGGACAAGGATGATCATGGGGAGTCTATGGAGTGACAGCAACAGCAATGAACCAGCATCGCAGCGGAGCCGCTTATAAAGGCTCCTAAAGGTGGTCTGGTCCAGGTGTGGTGCCAGCAGGTGAAACTGATAATGAGTGTGAGGGAGGGGTCTGTGTACCATGACATCTGTAGAATACCCTTCAGGAGTTTAATCATCTAGCCCTGGGTTCAAGGGCTTCTTTCACGCTGATGTAATGTGTGGCACAGCTTCAATAAAGACATGGAATACTCAAGGGAATGTCCTACAACTCCTAAAGACAAAGCACATGTGCCTGCCATGGTCACATTACTGCAAATAAATAGCAGAATCTCAATGTTTGTTGTGAAAATGTTATTGCTGCTTAGTTTAACTGTCTGTTAATTTGTCAAAGATGATGCAAAGATAAAAAAAAAAGAGTAAAAACTGAGTAGAAACTTTAAAGATAAGCGCTTTACATGCATGAAAAAGGAAAATAATCTAATGTCAAACAGGTTGCTAGAGACTTGTAAAAGCATTTTTTCATAAGTTTTCAAATCCAGTATATAGTTGTAATAAACACCAAGGTAAGAAGCTAACAGTCATGACACTGACATGACAAGTCTATGATCTATGAGACAGTGGAAGAAGGGAGAAGTGAAAAACCAGAATAGAGGAAGAGAGCTTTTTGTTTCGATGCAACTCGAGCGTATAGACAACATGGCTTCACTGCTTTTACATACTGACAGGCACTTAAACCTCATGTTCAACAAAAGCTCCTTTTCCACCAGCACTTGTATGGAGGGTGATTGGACAATATAACTTCAGTATACAAATATTTTGGCCACATGGGGGCAGCAAAATAAATAACATCTGTGCTGAAATCGCCTGAAAAATCTTTAGGCAAAGGGGTCATATTTTGCTAAACCCACTTATATTAGTCTTTGGTACATTTATTTGTGTATTTGGACCCTAATAGTTCATAAAGTTTGAATTTGAACCCTCCAGGTGCTGCAAAGCTATCTTTCTATTCATTTTGGCAAAAACTGAGTGGATTTCTACAACCGGTTTTAACTACTGCTTAATTTGTTGCGTCTATAACTGGTTACGTCACGTCATTTGCACATATAAGGTCAAGACTTCCAACGAACATTTCTCCGAGTACGCCATAATTGTTTATCAGCAGCAGCGGTTGGAGTAAAAACTGAAAATATGTCGATTACCTAAAATGTTCAGTTGTCAGTTGTATTAAGGAACACAAGTCACAGAGCAGCACAGCCAACAACCTGGAGGGGAGTGGGGCATGAAGTGGTGCATTTGCATTTCAAGGGCCAGCGCTCAGAACGACCTTTCTGGTGTCATTACTCAGAAATAGGATTGAAGATGGACCTGTGGAGTTGAATTCATGAAGAATTCAGACCCAAGCATAGCATTTACAGTTTATGTAGACCACAGGGAAATGTTTTAAAATGCATAATTCCATTAAAAAAAAAAAAGCAAAATATCACTCCTTTAATGTAAGAAAATTTAAGTGTTGTTTAAATGTTTAGTTTTTTTGCTCCAGAGTCTGTCTTTAGACCCTGAACAGAAAACAGCTGTTGGGTGTGGCTGCTCATGAGGGTGACTTGAGTGGAATTTGTACACAGAAAAAGACAGAGCTAAAAGAAGTTAAAATGATTCTCAAAAGATAAGCAAAGCTACACAATGTGTTGTTTTGTCACTACAACCAACAGCTTTCATATTATTCATAGGCATTAGATCTATTATCACAATAAAGAGACAGTTAGTGCAGCTTTAAGCCTCAATTACTGCATAACAAAACCCAAATTTGGCACCAAAGAACTGAAATGACAATGGGTCTACACTGGCTACACCTTTTATTAAATTAACGTCATGACACATCACCTGTTTTCCACAATTTGGTTCTTTTTAAATAGTCTTGTAAAGAAATTGCACTATTAGGATGTTACTGTCATCTCACTATGACTAACGAAGGAACACAGAAACATCCACCTGTTGTATAGTCGTACAGTCTAGAGTCAACACAACAACTCATGCTGATACTTTGCGGGTGTGAACAGTAAACACCTTTTCCGTTTTACATGTAAGCTGCTCAGTTTGGCGCTCACGCCTATTTATGGACGGCTGAATATGAAAACCACTCAGAGATGTGCAAGTGTTTCTGTTCTTTTTTACGCTATAGCCAGTAAAGTGAGTGGGCATACTTAGTGACAGGACGATGTAGCCCACCTTTTTGCACTTTGTCACACAACAGGAAGATTTCATCTCCTCCTTTGCAGCTACCGTGGTTCCGGTTGACTCTGCAGATCTTTAGCTCAGCTGTGTTTGGAGCCCCTGTAAAAAAGGAATATGTTTATGAACAAATAGAGCCAGCTGTAAACACTACATAGTTGCTAAATAAGCAGGGTTTTGGGCCGTGCTCACTAAGTCAATAGTAAAAGCCTTAAGCGGCAAATACAGCCAAAGAATTCAATTCTCTCCTTCCCTTTAATGAATGAACACTCGAGCTAGTCTTTTCAGCTTTACATCTGAATAAATGGACTAGAATGTGTTTTACTGCTTACGATTATGTAGCTATTTAATTTAATAAGGTATTAAATGCAAATTATTGACCAAATAAAAGAGAAAATAAAGCCTGACTTCTCTGTACATGTACGCACTGTGTGAATAAGAGGACACTGGAACACTAAAAGAATAAACTGTGGTAATGTGGTTATGGTTTTGTGGAAATCACCATGAGACTGACAAGAAAAGTCAACACACAATAGGAACAAGGAGTTAAGGGTTTTGATAAGGCAGAAGTGGGACTCTTAACAGTCACATTGTACACTGACCTGTCCACGATGCTCACTGCGACAAGCCGCTGTCTAAACAGGCCAGATCAGTTTGATGTGAAATCCCTGTATAAAGGACTGTGTGTTTTGCTGACTCACTGTTGTCATATATAGGCTGTGATACCACTGGCTCCAGAGGAAACAGCTCCCCCGTGGGCAGAGTGATAGAGGCCTGGAAGCAAAGTCGAACTGAATTCAGGTCAAACTCCTCCTCCCACACCTTCGCGTCGGGAACTGCAGCCAAGACACAGCAGGGAAAGGGTGTGGTGCACAGTCGGGCAACAAAACATTCAGACAAACCTCTGCATCCTGTCATATATAGACTATCAGCAACATTACATCAACAACTGACCAAGCACAAAGGAAAACAGAACAATAGCTACTTAGATCTTTCTTTTAGTTAATCTCAGGGTTCCCATGTGTATTTACTGACATGATTTCAAAAGTTTTTCGTGTCTTTTCAAGGGCAAATTGCATACTAAAAGAAAGCTAATAAACATTTTTAAAGAATGCATGGTCTCCAGAAACCTACAGAAATCCCTGAGGTTTACTACATATTTAGCATTTTAAGAAACAGCTTTAAACTCAAAACTTACAGCGGATTTTCAATAAGGATAAGAAAACCTCACAGTGAAAGTGATTAATTTTACTGTCCTAACACAAACATAATGTAATCTACTTCACTGAAATGTTGTGAATATACAGTACTATGCAAAAGTTTTAAAGGGGTCATATTTTTTATTAGTCCTAGGTACATTTATCTGTGTATTTGGACCGTAATAGTTCAAGAAGTTTGAATTTGAACCCTCCAGGTGCTGCAAAGCTATCTTTATATTCATTTTGGCAAAAACTGAGTAGATTTCTATAACCTGTTTCAATTCCTGCTTAATTTGTTATGTCTATAACTAGTTACGTCACGACATTTGTACATATAAGATCAAGACTTCCGACGAACATTTCTCCGAGTACGACATAATTGTTTATCAGCAGCAGTGGTTGTAGTAAAAACTGAAAATATGTCCAAACTTCAAGCCGATTACCTAAAATGTTCAGTTGTTTATTATATAAATGAACACAAGTGGCTGAACAGGACAGAGCAGCACAGTCAAAAAGGGGGTGGGGTGTGAAGTGGCTCATGTGGATTTAAAGGGCAAGCGCTCAAAACGACCTTTCTGGTGTCATTACTCAGAAATAGTGTTGAAGATGGACCTGTGGAACTGAATTAATGAAGAATTCAGACCCAAGCATAGCATTTACAGTTTATGTAGACCACAGGGAAATGTTTTTAAAATACATAATTCCATTAAAAAAAAGTGAAATATCACTCCTTTAAGAGTTTATTGTTTTAGCAAAGCATATAAATGGCAATAATAACTGTATTTATGCATTCCTCTGTACCTGTATCAAGATAAATGCAACTGTAATTTACAGGATATATGCAAACAGCACGAAAAACTAAAAATAACAGAAAAATATCCATATTATAGAAGCTGTATATGTGTTATTGCACAGAGACAGCCCAAGTTTGAAGACAAATTGTGGGTGTTCGGAAGGAAGCTTAGTTTAACATACCAAAAGATGATTTAGGCAAAACTTCCACAGTCAAAGAGAGTTCATGTTGTACTGAATCCAAACAGAGGTCACACTAAATACTGATGTTACCTGTAGTCACGATTTACATTTGAATGTTTTTGTGTGTACAATACTGTGCACATATTTCCTGCATTTTCTTGTTTTTGCTCTTAATAAAGAAACATTTAAGTCCTGAAAAGAACAAAACTAAAGGTGACCTGAGTACTGTACATTTTCTGAATTTCACAAAACTGTTATTTAAGACATTCTGTAGCCTAAATATTAGGAGTTTACTTCCTTAAATATTAAATTCTGTGACTTTTCTAAGCCTGGAAAATAATATTTAAGATTCTAAAAACACTGGATTTACTTGATCCACAACAGTAATAAACCACTGTTATCTTAAATAATCTATCAAATTATTCATGTTGATAATTTGATGCTGTTTACACAAATTCAACTTACTAAAATATGTTGTTATCCAAACATTTTACTCTTTTCTAAAAGAACAAACATCTATTTGAATTTCAAGGCTGACTTTTAAAAAAATCTTCTAACTCAAGTATGTGTTAAATGAATATATTTTACTTTCTTTGACAGATGTGTACGCTTTTAAATTCAGTTAAAGGAGGACATCTGAGGACTCTACACAGCGGAATAATTTTTCACACAATGACAGAATTATAGAAAGAGCAACAACACAGACGCTCTTTGTGTTCGACAGTCATGACCAACTGTGACTACTTACTGTTGAAGGGGTTATTATTAGTCTGCAGTCGGCAAGTGATGGCTTCATTCACATCCTTCTTCTTCACACACTGTATACCGAGATTCTGAAAACTGAAAGCAAGTAAAACAGAAACTGCGGGTGATTACATGTACAGTGCAAATAACTCATCTGAAAACACTACAGTATTCATATGGCACGTTCATTCACATCTCCGACTCTTACGATATGAAACAAGTCCAGACACAACATACAAGTGACCGTTTTTTACACACCGTCCTTGAAGTAAGGGGTTATTTTGTTCAAATTCTAAGGTAAAAACACTTCCATATCATTGGCGACAAGGAGCTATACAAGAAATTTAGAAAAAAACATAGACCCAGTAACAGGTCATACAATAGAATTATGGTTTAAAATATTAAAAACTTATAAGTGTTACAATAATTCCAAAAGTTTAAAATGGGCATCTTATGATAGCAAATTCAAGCCTGCTCAATATGATCAAGGATTTAAACAGAGGACTGTAAAAGGAGAGATAGCATGGTGTGTTTTAGAAAGAGAAGGGCAGCTGGAGAGTTTCCAGAATTTGCTAGAAAAATATGATCTGGGGACACATGACTTTTATGGATATCTACAACTAAGAGATTGTTACAGAAAGGAAATCCAGGTTGAACCCTCCAGGGAAGTGAACAGTGTGATCCAAATCATGGTCAAAGCATATAAGGGAAGTAATTCAAGAATAATTTCAACAATCTATCGTGGGTTCAACTCACACGACAAAAATTCAACCAATTATATAAAAGAAAAATGGGAGAAGGAGCTAAATGTGGAAATTACGGATGCTGACTGGTTCAATATGTGGAAGATACACCAAATATCCACTAGTTTGCAGATCTGGAGGGAATTTTCCTGGAAAAATCTGGTGCGTTTCTTTATCACACCCAAGAAGAAAAGCAAGCAGTTAAACTGATAGCAGAAATGTTGGAGGGAATGTGGAGAATTTGATGTAGATCACACACGTGTTTTTTGGAAATGTGATAAAATAAGTGCATTTTGGCAAATGGTGTGTAGAGTACTAAAACAAATAATGGGGTAGGAGATTCCAGTGTGCTGTGATGTTCTGTATTTGTGTGACTTATCTGATGGAAGTATTGCAGGAAACGACATATACTTGGTTAAGATACTTTAAGTGGCTTGTAAAAAAAGCTATTACAAGGAACTGGGGAAGGACAGAACCACCAACAAAGGATCTGTGGATTGCAATTATTGATGCAATACATACAGTGGAAAGGGTAACTCAGACTGCGACTACAGGAAACTCAAATTGTTTTGTCAAATATGTGTAAAAAATTTCCAATACAAACTTAAATGACAAAAAAACCCCACTTCCATATCTCTGTAATTTTGTTTCACTCCATAGTTTGAATAGTTTGTTTGTAGACTTTATAATTTGTAATAGATCTTTATTGTCACAGTCACAGGAACAATGAAAATCAGTATAGCAGCTCAGTTCTATTTAGCAGCAAAAACACTAAGAATGCTAAGAAAATGTAGGCATGTGCAAAGGGTCCAGAGTTAAATATTAAATACACATATGCTACTAAAGTATTACTAGAATTACTGAAATATACAAAAGCTAACTCTATACTACAGATGAGAAGTATGTACAACAAATAAGGATATATATAGGTTACAAAGTGCATACCGTATGTTGTGGCTATTGCACTGAGGTACAGAGAGTATTTCTGTATATCTTTATTTAAGGATCCCCATTAGTCTCTACCAAAGTACAAACTATTCTTCCTGGGGTCCATTCCCAATATTAAAGTACTAAAATTTTTATATTTTTTAAACATATTTATTAATTTTTTGTTATAGTGAGTACAATGGAAACATATGAAGTGCAATACAATAATAATATAACAACATGAACAGAACAGAACATAGCCAGGGGACAAAATATGTAAGCAGAAAGAGTATATCAGTTTACGCAAAGATCGTAAGTGTTACATAGATCAGTGGTTTTGATAGACTGTTTATTTTCAGAATACTGAATACTTGAAATATATTGAGTAAGCTCAATTTTAAAGATCAAAAAGGAAGGTTTCTGATTGGAGAATTTGGATTTATGAATGTGATATTTTGCTAAAAACAGAATTAGATTGAAGATGTAATACTGATCTAATTTGTTAGCAGGATATGAGAAAATACCAAACAACGCTTTTGTACAATTTTTATATTTACAAAGCACATAGACAGACAAAAAAAAAAAACAACATAGTTACATTAATTTAGCATTGTTTCATTATTGATTACAGATTTCTTAAGATTTGTTTTAAAAACAAGATTACTTCTCAATATAAAAATATAAAAAATTATACCTTTACAAAGCACATAGACAGAAAAAAACATAGTTAGATTAATTTAGCATTGTTTCATTGTTGCACTGTCTGTTACTGTGTGGGTAGTGATTGATTGCTCAGTTGGGGGGGCATTTAGGCCCTGTCCATACGAAGATGGCTTTGGTCGTATCTGCAAAAAGTTTCGTATCAGACAGGCCTTTTGTCTACATGAAACCAGCGTTTTCAGTCACTGAAACCATAACCAGGTCCCAGAGTGGATACATTTGAAAATGCTAGTTTTGCATCTTCATCTGTATGATCAAACTGCAGCTTTTCTAAAGCGTTGATGTCATAGCGCCGCCTCTCTAACCGTTCACCAAGGTAGCAAGATGCCACTTCACAACAACTACAATGGTGGACTACAGAGGAGTGCTCGTGCTACAACAGCTGTTGAGCTTATTGGAGATACTGAATTAAAATCTTCGGGTACTCTTTCATTACAATGAGTGACAAACAACCGTAGCTCACAATATTCACAACATGCTCTTGGATCTACCGTGGAGAGGGGCCAGCAGGAGAAAATATTGGATCAAGACCCGGTAGAACCAAGTAAGCTTTATGCACATGCTTCACGTCTTCTCCATTTTTTTGCGAGAGCATTACAACGCCACATACAGGCCTGGCATTTGTACTACATCGTTCTCAGTGGTTTCACGTGGATGCAGATATTTCCTGAAATTACTCTGTGTTTACGGAGCACTTTTTTGAAAACAACAGAGAAAAGATAGGATAGGAAAAGATGCGGTTTCGTGTGGACAAAAAACTGTGCTTGACTCTTTTTGTTTGAATCCTGGGTGTCCTGACTCTCCTTCTGGAAGGGAGGGGGGAGAAGAGGGGGTGTCCAGGGTGTGAGAGGTCTGTGATTATTTCTCTGGCTTTCTGCTGAAGTCTGCCAGTATTTTTGATGTTGAACAAATACTTTATAAGCTGTTCTACTGCTAGAATTGTGAAATAGTCTCCTGTTTGTCAAGTTCTGACCATAAAAAAATCAAATATAACCACCTTTTACATAAATAATAATCATACATCACACTTATATAGTGCTTTTTTGGACACTCAAAGACACTTCACAAACAATCAAACAAAAAGAACAGAGAAAAAAGAAAGAGGCTCAAGAAAATGCATGTTTGAACAGGTGAGTTTTCAGTAGTGATTTGAAGTTTTGCATTGAGTCTGAGTTCCTGATGTTTTGTGGGAGTGAGCTCAATAGGGTGGGGGTTTTACATTAATTTTCATTTTGTTAAATAAGAAATCATATTATGCTGATGTACTTTCCTTTTGATTTAATGTGAGACCCAACATTAAAAATCAGGGAGTACAGATGTGTTTTTGTCATACATCTCATTTTAATTTATGCTCTTTTTGTCTTCTTATGTTTGTCTTGAATAGTTTTAAACCACAAATAAGCATCTGGTTTCTTCAGGTTTCATTCAGGACCAAAAATCATCTTTTAAAGAAACAATGAATTGATAATAACTGTCAATATTAAGTGACAGATTTTACTTAGTATTAGCTCCATTAAAAACCATCCCTCGGTTGTTCTTTGTATGTGAAAAAATTACGTAATTTACCTTTACCTGTATTTACACTGGCCTTATAAAAGCCACGTTTAGATATAATAACCTGTACAGTATTAAAATGTTGCTCTAAATATAGCACCATGGCTGTTTTGCATTAGTTTCAGTAGTTCTACTTCTCAACCTGCTAAAAACATTTGGGCTTTTCTAATTTGCAGATTTGTCACTACAAACAGGGTTTCTGCAGGTATCAACAAATCTAAGTTAATGCTTTTTAATGCCACTTTAAACAAATTTAAAGCCCATGTCCAACTGCAGATACAGTTTTATATATAGTTTTATGACAGTTTACCGTCGACAAGCTTTAACCCTGTTCTGAAAAGTTCCTCCTCCTATCACTTCTGCTGAAACTTGCATTTTCCCATTTTTCCCATATTTGCTAATATTCCCTCTGCTCTTTCACAACAGCATGAGCACACTCACAGCACTTTGCATTCCAAGCATCCGGTGTTGTGACTTAACATAAACAACTTTTTAATGACCCGCAGAAACCCTGACAAAGGTTTGCTAAACGTTTCACTTGCATTTAAGTTAATATTCTTGCCTTTTCTGCTTTTACCTCAAGAGCATTTACCCCAATTTTTGCAGTCTGCCAACTTGAAGATCTTATATGACCTCATGCCCTTAGAATGAATAAAAATCACCTCTTTTATGTTATAATAGTTTAATATTTACCCTCTTCGGCTCAAAAATGCCTGACTTCAATCCCTACGATACTACACAGATTTATTTACTAAACTCTTACAGAAGGCAGGCAGTTTTTTTTTACACTGACACATAATTCACCTTAAATGTGAGTCAAGCTTTAGGGAATATTACACAGCATAAGTTACGATAATGGACCATAGCTCTACTCTGACTGTTTTCTAGAGTACAGTGACCAGGGGCTGCAGAACACTATGATGATATATACTTCACAGAACATCTGGCATTTCATATTATGCTCTGTCTTTTATTTTCTTGCATCATCAATCATAATTTTCTTTATTTTTGTTCTAGAAAGGCAGAGATACACTGATTTTTTTAAACTTATCTTGCATTTATTCATTTTCATTCACTGTAGTGTTATATTTTAACTAGATAACGCCTCATTTTTTATTATTTGGTGCTTCATAAACCTGCATTCAGTTCTCCTCTATATGTATTTTTTTCCAACTGTACTTCACAAGTGATATACGTTTTTATTTTACATTTATACAACAGCACTGCATATTTTGTAACATGCTTAACTGAAAACTTGCGTAAACGTACCTTTAGTTTGCTACGATATAATTAAAAACATATTAACGAAACAGGCCTCTCTATGTGATTTTTTTTTTATATTAAGCATTTACTCATTGAATTTACAGAAAATATGCTATATTGCAATATGTATTGTCATTAGAATGTGTCATTTTGGTCATATGGAACAGTCCTAGTGTGTAATTTATATACATATATATATATTTTTTTTAAATAATGGCTTCAGGGCCTTGCCAAGGGAAAGTGAACATCAGGGTCAATTTCTTTTTTCTCTAAAACAATATCTTTGATTACTCAGCATGAAAGACATATATCTCTAGTTTCAAAAACTGTCTTTATTTAATTTATACCTGAATTACAACTGGATATATAAGAAAATATATGACAATACAGTGTAAATTAAGAACAGTAAAGGTTGTAAATGAATGTAGACAGCATAAATTCAGAATGTAAACAGCAATGTGTAAATAAATATGTTCCAAATATATGCCTGTATCGAATCTTATATTTCATAATAATCAAATACTATAATGATTTTGAATGTTATCTATTATAAAAAACAGTGGACAAAGGTGTATTAAAAATAGTAATGAAACATATGTCGCTGAAGACTGATAATTTTATCAGTATTTTAATAAAATCTACTATTATTATTATTATTGTGCATCACACTGAACAAACACCTCACTTAGTTACTTTTTTGGATTCTCACTCTGTTACCATGAATTAATGTCTTTTAAAGCTAAGATAAAAATTATATCAGTTTCATTTTTGGATGTAATGTACTCTCATATATTAAGAAAAGTGTGGTTTGCTAAATATTTGCACTTTCCTTGAGGAACAGCACTTTTTGGTGTTTTTTCCCAAACCTTGAATAACTGCTGTATATTTTTCCTCACTCTGTTACTTTGTCAATGATGATAAATTCATATTTTTGTTAAATATTTGGTTATTATTCGTTAATGGCATGTTTAAGTACTTGCTTAGACTTACAATTTGGGCTATTATGGTTGCTGCTAAATTATTTTTTTAAAAGCAGATATGGAATGATTAGTATTACTGCACAGTGCTTTCTCACTCCGTTACTCGCTTGGCCAGGTCCTTCTATAACCCAGTGCAGGATTGTTTGTGGACAGTACAGTTTGTTTGTCCTCACAATCTAGTTAAAGACCAACAGGTTTTTAACAGATTGATAAATTGTGTAATTATAAGTTTAAGAACAGTATTTCTTGATGGTCATAGTGAATTCTATTCTGAAATACAGTGAAAGAACCAGTGTGTGTTTTGTTGTCCACACTGTTAATGTTCTACAGGTTCGCCCAGTTATATAGAAGCCAGCAACTAGTTTTACCAAGGCAACAGTCAACACTGCCAAAAATCATCATGTTGTTATCTAGGTCAGCCTCAAATCAATGCAAGCATTCTTTGATTTGAAACTACAGATAAGAGTCATTCAGTACAACCTCTTTATAATCACAACACACATCGCTTTGTGAAAAACAGGAAGTATGTAAACTCTACCTGTGTATTCTTCTCTCCTGCAGGTCGGCTTCGTAGTAGCCATGTTTGCAGTCTTTCCCCACCAGTTCGTGTGGGTGTGGCTTGTGCGGTGCGTTCTTGGTGACCAGTGAGATGCGAACACGCAGGGGGCCACTGTAGTTGTGTAACTGTTGGAGAATTACATCAGGATTGACATTAACCACTGCTAGTTCACGGCGAAGCAGTCAATAAGTCATGATACACAGATTTACATCATTTTCATCGTGCCTGGAGGAAGCCTCTGGACCTGGCAAATGTCAGGTTTAATGACACAGAGGCTGAAATCATGCAGAAGTTGTGACGTTTTAATAACTACAAAAAACCCTAAGCAGATAATCCTAAAAACAACATTATAAATCATAGCAAACACATATTATAACTTCTCCTGTCTTTCTACATGTACATGTATCTGATACAGAATGTAAAGAATTAGAGGATTTTCTGTTTTGCTCAGAAGCTTTTGGATAATTTACCTCTCATGCATTTTAATTGATATTTACATAAAGATAAAAAAGTCATTTTTGACATGGATAAAATAATCTCCTCTATCCTTGCCTCCTCCATGTATCAAATTCATTTGAGTAATATGAGTTTCTGAACAATGTCAAAAATGCCTAAATCGTACCACCTGACACTAGAGAAGATCCGCTATTCTACAAGAGGGTGTGCTCAGAAATTCTATGATACGTGGAAACTTTTTCCAATGCACATAGAGAAGTTGGATATCACCCATATTGATGTTGTGTTGGACTGACCCTTTTTTATAGAGAATTTAGGACTCATAGGGACCACTCTTGCCCTATTTGCATGTATAATTTAAAAATTTATTTCCCTTTCCTTTTACAATGTATACAGTATATATGGTTGTATACAAAATCAAAGCCAGTCTTCTAAATGGTACAGCGATTTTTTAGTTTGTTTTTTTAGGGGTGGGGCTCTGTTGGAGCATGGGTGGGAAGCAGGGGTTGGGGATTGTTCTTGTTTGTATTGACTCATGTCTGCACCATATTGTCTGTACAATCTCTGCATAAATACCAATAAAAAGACTTTGAGCAAAAAAAAAAAAAAAAAAAAAAAGCCTAAACCATAAAAAATAAGACTAGTGGTTCTTAAGATTTCTTTCTTTGCAATAAAATGCAACCTGCTCAGTGTTTTTCCAATCACTCTCTACCAGTGCTGTTGTATTTCCCAAGTATTGTAACGCACACACACACTTACACCTGTGCTGCTTTGTTGTTCTTCACCCCTTTGTCAGCTTCTGGACGAAGGGTTATTGTAATCGTTTTGTCGTCTGTCTGTTCATTCAACAACATAATCATATTATCTGAAGAATGCACTGAGATATCTGCACCAAATTTATACTGTGGATGTACATCTCAGCATGGAGCAGAAGCCTCGAAAATAGGTCACCATGACCTACTTTTTCAAGGTCAAATGGCCTTGTGCAGTTATATCTGAGTACTTTCAAATATAAGCTTACACAAAGACAATCTAATCTAAATTATAGGGCAGTAACTTTCAACAGAATCTTACACTATATTTGGCCGAGGGGGATTAAAAGTGCGAAGCGCGTTACGTTTACACATTGAACTGCATTTTATTTTGTAATGTACATTTTAACCCTTAGGCCCATTCTAACATTAGTCACAGCTGTACCCTTAAGGACAAAAAATAGCTTTTTTTCTTTTTTTTAAACAAGTTACAAATAAAAATATTATAATTAATATTATATTCTACTTTCATTGAGCAGTTTTTTTCACCTACATCTGATTCTATTACTGATTTAAATACTGATTTATTTTGAAAACTTTTACCCTTTAAATGCCAGGTTTCTGTAGTGATACCACCATTTTTTAAGACGGTGAAAAAAAAACAGGAAAATGAATTACTTTCAATATACTACATGCAAACTAATTTTTACCCCTGCTGCACACATGCCATACCGTTTAGAAACATATTTTTATCCTGACCAGTACTGGTTCCCACTCCCTTTGCCTACCATGTCTTTAGACAACTTTGAGTTCATTCTCCTCTTACTCTTTGTTCGGTAAAATCCAAACCATGAGCACAAAATGTACATAATATTTTTTTTTTACACCGATGTCGAGTAGCATAGTTCTGCTGAGCCTCACTTTAAAATTATATGCATCGTATACACAGATAGTTCACCCTCCCTTCAGTTTTTCCATTTTTAATATTTTGTTTCAATACCATTTATAGAAGACAACAGAAGATGTCAAGACCACTAATGATCACATCTACAGTAGAACTATAATTAATTTGCAAGTGCTTTGTAATTTCTTGTAATATCAATATTTATTTTTGGCCTACAGCCCTCCATTCAGATTCAAAGAAAAGAATTTGCGCAACTCTGATGTGGACAGAAAAAAATGAAATGAAAACGAGAACCGTCCATTATACTGCATGATGACCAGTAATAAATTCTGTCCTTTAATATAGACCATGAAGTTGAAAGCTCTGGAAAAAGGCAGTAAGTAGACAGTGAGCTAAGAACAGAATGCAACTAATGATTATTACCACTAACAGTTAATTTATAAACTAATGATAACAAAGAAAAAAAAAAAAAAAAATCTGTTTGACATTCATTCCTTATGAGTTTTATTGTCAATAGAACAGATAGTTCACACAGATGCATGACTCATGGTCGGAGCAGGTTTACCTTGATGGCTGGGTGGGTCTTAGTGGTGTCATTGCTCTTCTCTCCTGGGATGCTGCCAGCTGATCTGCCCTCACACTTGTATCTGAATCTCATTCCCCTCTGCTTCGGCTGCTCGATGATCTCTATGTAAGGGTTGGCTGTTTGGACAGACAGAGACAGACAGGTGCAGGACACACAAAGACATTCAGCAGGGAAGTAGTTTCATGACAAACCTGCATGGTTAATATCTTTAAATCAACAGATACACGGTGAGACAGGTAGTGTCACAGACTTTGACAGCAGAGCGTCAACATTGTGAAATACTGCATAGTGTTCTCACTGAATGAGCGGAGCACTGTCACCACAGATTAAATGTTTACTCATGAAAAGTTTGCAGTCTGACTAGTTACTGATTTGCACACAACTTTTAGAGGACACTGCTTACCTGGATTGAGTTGGGCCATGCCCCATGGATAGACCCCTATGGTGGACACAAAAAAAGAAGAAAATGTCACTGCTTGTTATGCTGCTAGCTTACTTTTGGTAAGAAAAAAAAAGTTTAGCACATACAGGTTACAAACATTTATCTTCTTTTCTTGCATTTATGATTGGGCTCTGAAACTTACATCCCATCCTTATTACATTATGTCTTAAATATTTGTGATTCTGGAGAACTGCACTTTCTAATACTAACAATAATAATCATAGTAATTATTTAATTTGAGTTTTCTTTCTTTTAGCATTAGTAGAACTTACATGGTGGCCAAAATTTACTACAAAGATTAAAAAAAATGTTCCCAACTCAAGTTTTGCTTTTCTTTTTTTTTTTACATTTAACAAGATGACTACAGTTATTACCTAACTATAGTTATAGTTGTTTATAGTTGATTTTAGCTGATTAGTTTGTTATTGGCCTTTTCCTGCTCTAAATTATTCATTATTATGTCAGCCTTTAAAAATCCACTACAGATCCACCTTTATTCTATATTTTTTAGCTTTTACTGTTGACGTACTGTTTTTATTTTCCCCTGGATGCTCCTTTTGTTTATGAAAAGCACACTGAATGGACTTTGTATATGAAGAGAGCTAAACAAATACACTTGCTTTGCCTCACGCTACATGATACAGAGCACACACTGGCAGCAGAGAAGATGACACAAACTGAGAAACTCCTTCAGCACATATTTGTGGTTTAGTAAGAGTTTGTCATTTGTGGCGTGGACTGGGTGGAAATCTACCAGACTGTGTGCCGTGTCCAAAGAGGTCAAAGGGCGCAGATATACAAGGGCTTCCCAGCTAAATATAATTAGTCGTCATACGCTCCCTGCCAAAACTCAAAAGAAGAGCAGAATAAAGCAGACAATGATAGGCAGGGTGTAATATGAGTGTCATAGCCCGCCCTTCTGCGACGAGCCATCACTACTGACTGATGTTGAACACAGCACCCACGGCTCCAGTTTCAGCTGTTTGGCTAATGAATTGCTGAGATTCGTATAATAAAGGGAGGTGTGACACAAAATCAGTGGGCCGTAGCTCCGCCCGTCGGCTCTTGGGATGTGTTCAGCTCAATCTAAAGCCTCAGTCGTACATAGGATTCCTTCCAAGTTGTAACATGCCTACTTTCCAGCGACAGACCAAATGTGGCGTGGACTCTTTATCATTGGAGACACGGATCTTAGCACCGCTTTCATTTAAAAGTCTTGGAAAAAGGTTGAATAAAACCCAAAAGTCACTCTTAAACTTAGGGGTGCGAGAAAATATCAATACACTTGAGTGCTGTAATAATTATGCATTTTAGTTGCAAAATTCACAACCATTTAACTCATATTTTATGCATATAGCAATTATTTAGATAATTTTTCAGGTTTAGGTTTGTTTTTTTAAAGTAAACAAGTCAAAACTCTCTGATTCTAGCTAATTAAATGTCCATAATTTCTGTTTTCTTTATTTCTCTAAGACAGTAAATTAAATATCTTTGTGTTGTGGACCAAACTCAACATTTGTAAATGTCAATTTGGGAAACACAGATTGAAATTTTCCATCCTTTTAAGGACAAAAGAACTAATAACTAATGGCAAATGAATCAAGCCTCAGCATTTTACTACGATTAGATTAAAATAAAACTGCAAAAGAGCACAGTGTTTACAGTACCACAGTATAGTGTATCATACCTGCTGTACTGCGGTATTGTATCACCTGACAATACACATATAATATTAAAGAATAATGTGAATGAATGGGTGTTGAAATGTGTGAAATCCAATAAGTGTGTATTAACTGCCTAGTGCCTCTTGCTTTACTGTATATCGAATTACACTGGATATTGTGAAAGTGAAAGTAAATGTCTACCACTGCAACTCGACTTGGCACAAATAAAATCACTCATATGTGAAGACAGACAATAAGCAGTTAGTGTGTTACACTTCTCAGACATCCTATTCACTGACATGGTTGACACAGTAATCAATTATACCAGACTATGATGAGGTGATTCAACTAATAATGTATCAGAACTTCAATGTAGAATAAAAAAAAAGATATTTAACCTTTATAGACCCAAAAGTATCTACTGATCTAAAATGTCTCATATCTGTTGAACCACTAATCCTATCAATACATGCAAATAATTCAAATAAAATGCTGTTTGTCTTTTTCGAATGCATCCATAGTCTTCGTACAGACCATAGAAACACCACTGGTTCGTCTATATAGTCCATGTAATTTGACAAATAACAGTGGTCAATGCTTGTTTTTATGTTCTGTTAATGACTTATTTTGTTGAAAATGTCACTTTTCGTTCAGTTTTCCTCTCCTTTGTCTCCTAACCTCGGGGGTCTAAGTGGAAGCTCAGAGAGGACAAAGTCTTTTTTGCTGTCTTAAAACCTATTTTTACTCCTTGGCTTTTAACCCTGCTCTTGTTTTAATGTTTTTATCATCTGTTTTATAGTTATGTTTTAATGATTGATGTACAGCACTTTGTTTCAGCAGTGGTTGTTCTTAAAGTGCTCTATAAATAAAGTTGAGTAGGCCTATAATAAATGGTAATAAATCACTTAGCAATGGTTAAATGTAGAGAGAAATTAATTTGGACGCCACAAAAAATTGTTATGGGTCTTTGTGGGTTAATGTCTGGTTCAGAGACAGAATGAGCTGAAACAGAATAAAATTGGGGATATTGGGGTATTAATCAGCACCATATGTCAGGGTAATAAGCCTGAATTATCCCACATTTTGAGTAAAAGTGTCATTGGCATCAGAAATAACCCATTTGGATGCTCAGAGGCTCCATAAAACATGGAAACACTGTCATCCTCTGCAACATTGGGTCGAAAATAAAACCAATGTACAGTGGTTTGAATAAAATGACAGTGGTTGACACCTGCTTTTACACTTATTTAATGATATATTTTACTGAGAAAGTCACTTTTTCTTTTTTTTTCTCTTTTAACTAGGGATGTAACGATTAGCGGTATAACAATAAACCGCGGTAAAATTGCCAATGGTTAGTATTACTGTTTAAATTCTAATTATCATGATAACCATGTTTGATTACCACACTTTTCCGGAGAAAACGCCTATGTAAAGATCTGCTTTTATGTCAAATATTTGAGTATAATTTCAGTTTTTTACAATTTTAATTTTCTATACCTAATATTTGGAACCAATATTCACTTTTAAAGTCTTTGAAAAGGTTTGTTAAGCGCCTTTGTTTTATTTATGCAATAAAGTATACACATTTTTCAAATCGGATTTTATATATTTTTTGTGTTTTCTGGCCTTTTGTGTTGATATAGTAGGCTAAAGTGAAAAAATAATGATATAAATAAAGTTGTGCTGAAAAAAAAGATACCAAACATGGGTATAATAAACATTTGTTTATATAGTATATAATGGCAAAATCAAAAGTACTGAAAAACGGACAAAATAGGCCCAGACCACTAAGGGATAATATTTTAATGTTTCTGCCAACAGAAGGTACATTGTGCCTATTATTTTATTTGTTTTTTGTTGTTGTTTTCAAAATAAAACTTGGTTAAATTATTTCAGTGTGTGTATCAGTACTTTTTGAACATTTTGAGCACAATTTCAACAATATCGCGATAATAATGATAATCGTGATAATTTTGGTCACAATAACCGTGATATGAAATTTTCATATCGTTACATCCCTACTTTTAACACAACAACCTTTGAATAAACCAAACTTTTAGTAACACCTACATCATGGATGTCAAACTCATTTTGGTTCAGGGGCCATATTTAGCTAAATTTGATCTTAAGTGGGCCAGACCAGTAAAATAATGGCTTAAAAACCTATAAATAATGACAAATCCAAGTTTTTCTTTTTGTTTTAGTACAAAAAAACCCCCAATTAAATTATGAAAATATTTACATTTTACAAAAAAAGATGTGAATAACCTGAAAAAACAGAAATTTCATTTGAAAAATTAGTGAAACTTTAACAATATTATGCCTCGACTTATTATTTATACATGTACATTACACACAATGTTACATAAACGTTTGGTAACAGGCAGGAAATTGTTAAAATTTTGAACTAAAATTTGAACAATTTCTACAATATTCCATCTCTTATTAACACAACTACAGATCACAGTGGATCCATAAATGCACCAAACATTTAGTAACAGGCAGAATATTGTTAAAATGGCACATTTGGGGTTGTTCATCTTTGTTTTTATTTGCATTTCATTGTGAAAGAATAGTTTAGTAAATGTAAATATTTTTACAGTGTAATGTTATTTTTTTCCACATAATTTTTCACAAAGAAAATTTGTAGTTGTCGTTATTCATGGCTTATTGTGTTGTTATTTTTACTTGAAATCACATTGGTCTGTATGTGGAACCTGAACCAAAAGGATCTGGACTGTTCAGGTTAAATTTTGCACTTTCATCCCGCGGGCCGGAATGGAACCTTTGACGGGCCAGATTTGGCCCCCGGGCCACATGTTTGATACCTGTGACCTACATGGTCTGTAAATTAAAAATATAGGGAAAAAAAACAGTGTAAAGGATAACATTACAATAAATGGTGATAACTCCCTTGGTAATGGTTAAATGTAGAGAGAAATGAATTTGGACTTCAGCACATCAAATAGTTCTGGGTGTTTATGGGTTAATGTCTGGCTTACAGACAGAAACAGATGAAACTTAGAATAAAAGGGGATATAAATCAGCATTAAAGTGTCTTCACGTCAGCCTTCATGTGTCAGGTATACAAGCCTGTTTTCTCCCACATTTTGGGTAAAAGTGTCAACTGTCGTTTCAGTCATTTCCGTCCATCTGAGCTGCAGTGGGTGGCTGGAAGCGGCGTGAAGACTGTAACCGAAACGACAACTACCTGGTGGGTGTCAACACAGCCTAAGTCATGAAATATCACTAAGGTTAGCAAAAAAAAAAAAAAAAAAAAAGACTTTACAATTATTTTTACAGCGTGCGCGCGACGTTTGTCGAATCTGCGAATGAATGAGTAAAATGTGTAGTTCACGGACAGGCTTCTGTGGTCCGCCTTAATAGGGAACTCCATAAGGTGGACGAAACCAACAGGCCTTTTTTTTTTTTTTTTTTTTTAGTGCAGGTGAGCAACAAGGACAGACAACTTCTACAACTCATGTTTAATAAAATCCCCCAAAGATATGACACGAATGTTGAGTAAAACCCACCGACTTGAGTCAAAGCTTGTAGCTGTTGCTAACACCAAAAGGCTGTAGACAGACTCCCCCTGTTAGCGCAAAACTCAATGATAGCGGGGCTTTCCCCTAGTGCGCAAAACAACTCCCTGTACAGTTTCACCTCCAGCCTGTTAGATGAGTAAACAAGGCCCGTGAACACACCATCCAGTCCACTTACCCTCCATGTCTGTGTCCGTCTCGCGCACACACTCCTCCGCTCACAATAATTAATTTGTTGTTTTGTCGTTTTCGGTTTAAAGAAAATCAGCGCTGCAAACCCGACCGAGTGCACTCCTCAAACTTCTTGACAGAGCTGTTCTGTCGCCTCCTTCGCCCCACCTACAACTGTGTACAGTTAGTAAAGCTACATCACATAATAATACACGTTTTCCGGTAAGAACGACTGAAAAAATACATTTACCTGCACGAGGAACATTTCTGTTTGTTTTTTGCGCAAGTCGCTTTGCCTCATGTCGTGGTGTGTTCAGTATTTACAAAAGAGTGTAGTAAAACGCAATCTTGCTTAGTTCATCTCAGTACTGACTCATTTCTTTGTTTGCTTTTGTTTTGGTTTAAGTATATAGTCAGATAAAATTGATACTCATAGCCAATATGTCTTCTTCTATTAAATTAAAGAAGTTAAAATCTCCTGTAACAGTAATAATCTATCTATCTATCTATCTATCTATCTATCTATCTATCTATCTATCTATCTATCTATCTATCTATCTATCTATCTATCTATCTATCTATCTATCTATCTATCTATCTAAAACCAATTGATGGAATGCTATACAGAGTTAATAAAGTAAATAATAGTAAATACAATTATTATCAAAGCAATCAAACACACCTAATTCCAGCTCTCATCTCTTAATAGGCTCTTAAACATCAGTCTGTAGATTCTCTCCCAAACAATGTACACTACATGTATACATTTTTAAGTTATTTAACGGGAAATGTCCACTATTGCCCATAAAGTTAGAAAAATATATTTTTCACACATATGTGATTTATGTGTAACTGGGACTCGGTATGTAGTCATTGCATCAGGTCAAAGGTGATTACTGATGTGTATAAATAGGAATAAAAAGTATTAGGGTACACATTTTTTGCACTGTGTTAAGGGAACATTTTTAAAGAAAAAGCTAAAGACTAAATGTTTAGACCATTTCTCATTTTGTTAATTTCATAGTTAATGTTTTAGAGTTTGGGCTCATTATGTTAAGTATTTTGTTCAGTTTTGTCACTTCTGAAAGTTTTTTATGTTTAGTACTTAAGTTGAAAAAAATGTGTTGGTAATATGTCACCCATATCAATTTTTGAAGCTTCTTAAATGTGCACATTTTATGTTTTTTTTTTTTTTCTTCCTCTGTCACACTAACTAAATATCTGGGTTTTGGATCAACAAACAAATTTGAAGACATCCTAATGATTGTAATTTTTCACCTAATAGATTAAACAAAAAACACAGTTGACAGATTTAAGTTAAAGTTGCTGCCCTAATTTCATGTATTAATTTTTCTTCTAATATCTGGATATTTTATTTACATGTAGCTCTGTGTAAATGTCTTAGGCTACCTTGGTTTTTACAGGGTTGTAAGGAGCAAACATATTTAAGAATATATTTATTCTTCAATGTCAGTACAACAAGAATATTATATCAATTAAAAACTCAGAGCTAACTGGCTTTTATAAGTGACTGTCAGTATTTAGGATGACCTCTGCACATCCTGAACTCTCTTAGGTTGTGTTGAAGTTTTCTTTCGAAAACTTGTGGTATAATGTACCAAACTTCCTTGAGAACATCCCAGAGTTCCTCTTTACACTTGGACTGTGCTTTGTCTTTTTCTAGGTCTAAAAGATCCCTTACAGCTTCTATAAAACTTATGTTTTTCATTATTGTTGCATTTATGCATTTTTAATGCTTTACAGATTTCCTTTATATCCAACAGACTCAGAAATCATATGTGTGGTCTTATAATTTTGTTTAAACTTGCTAAAACAATACTTTTACTGATGCATATATGCTTGCAAATATAACTTTATTAATATAACTTAATATCATACCTAACTTCATTGTCCTAACTATTATATTAATGATTATATTTATTACTATTTGAGTTTTGTTGTTCCCTAATGTCTTTTTATTGTTTTAATCACTGTTTTATATGAATTTGACTTACAATATATCAGCATATGAGTGAGTAAATAAGTTAATTTGATATTAAAGTAGGCAACAATGATTAAAATTCTATGTATTTATAAAAATCAGAAAAATAATGAGTCTAACACACAGTGTGCCAAAACTGGTCTGCCAAAGGGTCCAATCTAGCCCATGGGATAAATTTATGAAATGAAAAAATTACACTGAAGATATTTACAATAAAGGGTTAAAATCATTTAAGTTCATTGGTCACATACAGACTAATATGATCTGAGGTGGATCAGACCAAATAATACTGTCATAATAACCTATAAATAATGACAACTCCAAATTTTTCTCTTTGTTTTAGTGTTAAAAAGTAAAATTACATGAAAATTTTCACAAAAAATTGTGGATAAGCTGAACAAATATGAACAATCTGAAATGTCTTAGGAGAAGTAAGTGCAGTTTTTATACAATATTATGCCTGTTACTAAATGTTTTGTGTCTTTATTGATCCAACATGATCTGTAAGTTGTCTAAATGATGAGCAGAGACATAATATTGTTAAAATTGTGCTTATTTTCCTTAACCCATAAAGACCCAAACAAACACCATCAACCAAAACCATCTACTGGTCTAAACTGTTTAATACCTGTTAATCCACTAACCCTATCATTACATGTAAATAATTGGTGTAAAATACAGTTTGTAATCTTTTCATGGTGATGAGATATGACCCATTTGGACGTTCAGAGGCTCCGTAGTTACTGTGGAAACACTGTCATCCTCTACAGCATTAGTTCACCACTAAAACCCATGGAGTTGGATCAATGACAGTGGATGGAGGCACTTGTTTTTATGTTTAATCAATGATATTTTTGCTGAAAAAGTAGCATTTTCCCATTTTTTTCTGATTTGATATAATAACCTTTGAGTTTACTCTGAGCTTTTACAAACATCTACATGATCAGTGAATTAAATATAGGAATATATTTGATCTGACAGCATAATGTTATGTTATTTCTGCCCTCTCCAGTACGATACATTCAAAGACAGTCATGATTTCGTGTTTGCTGTACTTATCTCTTTTATTATGATGTGTTGTTTTCTATGGTTTTATTCTGCTGTTGTGTCCTTTTGCTTTGTAAACTCAGTTTTTTAAGGTGCTATATAAATAAAGTTATAAATACATGATTTATGCTGGGGAAAAAAATTCAAATAAGGAGGATAATATTACAAAAGATTGTGATAAATAATTTAAAGAAAAGTTAAATAGAGAGAAAAATCCATTTGGGAGCTGCCACAAAAGCACAACTGGGTCTTTTATGGGTTAAGAAATGTCAGTTTGTCTGCGGTTGTTCATGTTATTCATATTTTTTGAAGGACACTTTGTAGATGTAAACATTTTCACTTTTTTACGCTTTTATTATTTAACTATTTTGGTCCATTTGAGTTTATATTGGACTGTATGTGACCCCTGAGCTTAAAAAGTCCATCTGTATTGTGTGTGTTTTGTGGAGTTTTATTTTGAAATGCAACATGCGGTGACTTCCGGTATCCTCCTACGCTCAGCTTGACGCCGCTGCGCCTCCTGCTTTTCCTCTGCAGTGCAACTTGCCACCACCCACTCAAAACAGTGCGGAAATACCCAGATGACGCACTTAAACGGGACAGAAAAATAAGTTGTGAGTGGGAGAGGCAATAACATAACTTCTGGCCTTAGTCATACACTGGAAGAAAGTTTTACACTCTTTCACATCTCTTATCTTCACTACATGGTTTATTCTCAGGACTTTCTTCTGTAAACAAACTGCTGTATTTAACTGCCATTATACCTATTATGAGCATCTTAAACTATTCATTCACAAATAAACCACCCCTCTAGTTCCAGTCCTTCTTTAGCCTCAGGAAACAGAAAAAATATCACAGTTTAATACCAACAAACAAACAACACCTTCTTTTTTTTGTCCAACATTTGTTTTTTATTATAAGTCTTCTACTGACAAAAAAAAACAAAAAAAACCCAAAACCTTATGTTATTTGTGATCACACAATATTCACAATGAAAGGATTTAATCACAAATTAAATCTGTTGAACCCACATTTAGATTCTGACCAGCAGAGGGCGCTCTAGTAAAATAAATCTGCAGCTCTGAGAAATTAATTAATTAATTTAGTAATTTACACTGATTTTCATCTCGTTTATATGTTTTATCCACAAAAAATAGTTACAAATCCAAGAATATCTGCATAAATATTAAACCATAAGTAACTATAACTTGGAGATGATGCAATATTAATTTGTTGTATGTTGTTATTTAAGTTTATAACAATTCTTTAAGGAAAATATTAACCCTTTCATGCATAGTGGTCACTTCAGTGGACAGCTATTCCACAGCATTTCTCTTGTATATTCATGGATTTTGTCGTTTTTTGTTGTTGTTGTTGTTGTTTTTCAAATATCTTTATTCAAGTTTTAAGACACCACATATCTTTTCTGACATGAATTGGTAACCTTGTGTAGATCTCCCCTGAGCATAAACCCCCAGAATCACAAGCCCCCCCCCCCATAGTTTTCACACAGTTTATCAGTAAATACATGTTTCTTTGCTTCAAAAATTAAATGCATGGTGTCCAGCTGATTATTATTATTATTATTATTATTATTATTATTATTATTATTATTATTATTATTATTATTATTGTTATTATTATTATTATTATTATTATTATTATTATTATTATTATTATATTTTTTAATTTTATAAAAAACTTTTTATCTATCTATCTATCTATCTATCTATCTATCTATCTATCTATCTATCTATCTATCTATCTATCTATCTATCTATCTATCTATCTATCTATCTATCTATCTATCTATCTATCTATCTATCTATTTATTTATTTATAAGAAACTTTTCAATCACATTATTTTTTTCATGTTTAAAGAGAAATGAAAACACTCAGGGGAAAAAATCTTGATTAAGGTTCTCATAATTTGCGCATGAAAGGATTAATATTATCATTTAGACCCCAGCTACACTAATGTCTTCAAATGCCTGAAATCAGAGTAATAATAATAATAATAATAATAGCTTTATTCATAAAGCACCTTTAAAAAAAGAAGTTTACAAAGTGCTTTTGACAGACAAAGTAAAAGGCACAACAGCAGGATACAAGATGCAAGTAAAAACACTAAAACTAAGCAACACAATAAGAGAGATGAGTACAACAATGCAGAAACATGACACTTAGAATAAATTAAATGAATCAGAATAAAGAGGGCAGGGATAACGTAACATGATGCTGTCAAATCAATGCAAAAACAAAGGAGATAAAACAACATCATGTATGAGAATATAAACAATAATCAACAATCAAACAGGATAAGATTCAAATTTAAAAGTCCAAAATTAAAAGGGACAACCATCACATAAAAGCAAGTCTATAAAAATGTGTTTTAAGAAGTTATTTAAAACAGTAGAGCAACTGTAAAACATTACATCTGAACTGCACATGTTCTAATACAAATCTTTTTATATATATATATATTTTATCATTTTATTTTTCAAGAAGGTTTTGTACAGAAAATAAATAAATAAACATTTAAAGAGGGGTGTCATAATCAAATAAAAGACAATAACCATATACAGGGAAATAAGTTTCCTAAAGAAAAGAGACTACATGGATTTAAAAAAAAAAAAAAAAAGAAAGAAAGAAAGATTCACACAAAGTCCAGCCATCTTATTGAGATATATGTCCTCCATTTCTCCCATATTTTATCAAATCTGTCATTTTGGAGTCTGTTATAAGATGTGATTCACTCCATCACAAAAACTGTGTAAACAATTTGATGCCAGTCTTCCTTTTTTTTAATATAATATTTTATGTGAAAACAATATGTTGCATGTTTATTGCTTGTACTAATAGTAATTATGATTAAGATGGTAAATTACAGCATCATTTCAGTTAAATGATCCACAAACACTTAATAGAAACAGTGTAATCACTTGCTTATACACTTTATTTATAATTTATTAAAGCAAAATCATGTAAATATGTAGTTCAAGTGCTCTGGATTCTTAAACTATTACCCAAGCTTCTACGCAGCCATAGATTTGTATTAATATTTAAGCTTAGAGCAGGACTTTTCCTCCAATTCGGGGCTTATTTTTCATTGTGCCATTGTTACTTTCATTTATACTATGTAAGGACTGCAGTGCTACTTTACCTAGGGATTACAAGCTTCTCATCCGAAAGAGTTAGTAAATGCATGGAAACCCACAGCTGCATGCTGGGATATGAGGGGGGTAATGTATACATGCATAGTAAAGGCTTCATTATACTTTTTAAACACCGCATGAATGTAAAGTTGTTATTGTGTGTCATATACTTCACCTGTAACTTGAATTTATTGAATTACTTACCAATTCTTTTAAGTTTATTTAACTGTGGTGATACTTTTAACCATAGATAAATATATGAAGGAGTGAAACAACCACTTAAATGCTTATATATGGAAAAAATACTGAAATAGAAAACCTGTTTCCTAAATATAGTCAGCAGACAGCCTCAGGATTTAGTTTTTTTTAAATTTTTGTCAGCTATTTATATCACTACCATCTCTTCTACTTTATATGGAAACCTGCTTCCCCCACTAAGTCAGAACTAAGATCCTGTTAAATTGATGAGTTCATGTCTCAAATATAGACTTAATATCTGAACATAATAAGAAACTTCATTAAAATAATCACTTAGTACTGCAAATATTGACTTAGTCACATAAAATAACAAGAAACTCTCAAAAGAATGACTTGTCTCAAAAATAATTAAAAAGTTTCCTAAAATAATGACTTAGTACCTCAAAATAACATAAAATCTATTTTTTTAAAAAAAGTGACTAAGGATATTAAAATAATGAGTAACTTTCTTGAAATAATGACTCAGTACGTCAATATAATAAGACATTTCCTGTAAATAATTACTTAGAACCTCAAGAGGAACTTTCTAAAAATAATAACTCTTCACCTCAAAACAATAAGAATATCAAATATAATGACTTAGTATCTCTAACAATGACTTTAACCCATAAAGATCCAAATATCCACCACTGACCAAAATCATTCACTGATATTCAATGTTTAATCAATATTGATCAATTAATCCTATCAATACACGTAAATAATTGGTGTAAAATGCAGTTTGTCACCTTTTCATGGTCATCAGATATGATCCATTTGGACGTTCAGAGGTTCTGTAGTTACCGTGGAAACACCATCATTTTCGACAACATTGATACACCAGTAAAACCCATGGAGTTGGATCAATGACAGTGGATGGACACACTTGGTTTATGTTCAGTTAATGATAGGTTTTACTGAAAAAGTCACTTTTTCATCATTTTGATCTGTTTCTGATATAATTACCCTCAACTTTAATCTGAGTTTTTATGAACATCTACATGATCGGTGAATTAAATATAGGAAAATACCTGATTTTCATTGAAAAAAAGGCCAAATACAGAGAAAAATATTATGATAAATTGTGATAAATCACTCAAGAGAGGTTAAATATAGAGAAAAATTCATTTAGGAACTGCCATAAAAGTAGCACTGGGTCTTTATGGGTTAATGACTTTGTACCTCACACTAATAAAAATGTTTTCTTCAAAATAATGACGTATTACCTCAAAATAAAAAAAAATAAAAAAATTCTTAAAACAGTAACTTGGTGTCTTAAAAATGACTCAATACCTCAATGTAACAAGAAACTTTCTCAAAATAGTGGCTTAGTGTCTTAGTATGATAGAGTTTATAAAAAATAGTGAGTTAGTAACTTAAAATAATGATATTCTCTCTAAAAACAATGACTTGGCACCTGAAAATATCAACAAACTTTTTGAAAATTGTGACTTAACACCTCAAAATAATAACAAATTCCTAAAATAATGACTGATCCTCTTAAACAAATTAACTTTGTCAAAATAATGTATCAGTATCTCAAATAATGATTTAGTATCTCATTGTAATAAGACACATTCTCAAAATTAATTTTTAGTATCAAAAACTAAAAAAATGAAAAAACCTCTGAAAAGAAATAATAATTAAAACTATAATAGAAGAATAATAAGACATTATTTTAAGAAAGTAAGTACTTATTGTAAGACACTATGTCATTATTTTGTGTTACTAGGCCGTCACTTTGAGATAGCAACTTATGACTTAGGTCAGGGGTTCCCAAACTGGGGTACTCGTATCCCCAGGGGTACTTGGAAGAAGCCCAGGGGGTACTTGACATTTTTTTTTGAAAAATGCATTAAATAAGTCATCATGTACCATATACAAAACAAATAATAAGAATTAATTCCAAAATATAAAACACAATCAATACATTCATATAATGGTTTTATTGTCAATCATCTTGTTTAAGCTTTGGTAACATTTTAACCCTCCGGTATCTGGGTGCGCCTTTTAGGCACACTTTGCACTTCGTTTTAAAAAACTTCATAATTTTTTTCACAATTTAAATAAGGTTAGAATTCAAAAGTTATTCATTTTTGCATGATCTTTAAAATTCTGGCCACCAACTAAAATTTGCACATTGTAAACAAAAGAAAATTACCAGACTAGCATCTGTCTCCCAAGTGTGCCTAAAATGCACTATTTCTTCCATTTGATATGTATGATTAGGGCTGACCTTGATTTACCAAAATAAAATCAAAGTAGGGCAGAAAAATAAATCAGTATATAATATTTAATAGTTTGATTTATAGGTGTGCATTTTACGCACACATGCTGACAGATGGTAGTATTTTTGAATATTTGACCTAGCACCAAAAATAATAATGCAAATTAACCAATATTGCTGTTAATCACTAACATATGCCAGGCTGCAAAAATCAAATAATATGTGATCCACTTTTTATGTAGTATATTGAAAAAAAAGAATTTTTTTTGAGTTTTTTGCATCTAAAAAATGGTTTGGTTACATTACAAACACGGCATTTAAAGGGTTAAAAAAATGTGACAATTATTGAGTATTTGGTATTTTTATTTACAGCTCAAGTTGATGAAATAGAAAAAAGTGTAAAAGAATTAAAAACAAACTGTATGAAATTTTATTGACATCATTCCACAAGTGTGCAAAAAAGGCCCACTTGGTGCTTAGTAAGGGCCTTGCTGGATGGGATACCAGAGGATTAAGAACATTCCTATTTTATATTATTCAAAATGAGTTTATTTGAGTAGCTAAGTAATTATTTTTTGTTGATGAAAGGTTCATTTATTAATTAATGACCAATTTATTTATTTTTCTTATCAGTGAAAGAGGGCACTTTTCAGTTTATATTTTGCACACAAAATTTACTTTAAAAAATGTGTTATTTTTTATATATTACAGTTAAATATATGTTGTTTGTTTCCAGAGTTATGAAAATATAAACAGACACCTTTGGCGCAGGAACAAATTTTGCCAATTTTTTTTTCAGTCAAAAATGCTGAAGCAAGAGTTGGGTGTACTCGGCTATAAAAGTATATTTCAGGGGGTACTCCACTGTAAAAAGTTTGAGAACCACTGACTTAGGTCACAGGTGTCAAACATGTGGCCCGGGGGCCAAATCTGGCCTGCCAAAGATTCCATTCCGGCCCCACAGGATGAAAGTGCAAAAATTAACCTGAACAGTCAAGGTTGTCAAAATCGTTTTGGTTCAGGTTCCACATACAGACCAATGTGATCTCCAGTAAAAATAACAACACAATAACCCATAAATAATGACAACGACAAATTTTCTTTGTGAAAAATTATGTGGAAAAAATTCAGTGAAAAAAATATTACACTGTGAAAATATTAACATTTACAAAACTATTCTTTCATAATAAAATGCAAGTAAATACATAAATAAAAACAGAGATGAAAAACCCGAAATGTGCAATTTTAACAATATTCTGCCTGTTACTAAATGTTTTGTACATTTATGGATCCACTGTGATCTGAAGTTGTGTTAATAATAAGAGATGGAATATTGTAGAAATTGTTCAAATTTTAGTTCCAAACTCCAAAATTTTAACAATATTCTGCCTGTTACCAAATGTTTATGTAACATTGTGTGTAAATGTACATGTATAAATAATAAGTCGAGGCATAATATTGTTAAAATTTCACTAATTTTTCAAATGAAATTTCTGTTTTTTCAGGTTATTCACATCTTTTTTTGTAAAATGTAAATACTTTCATAATTTAATTGTTGTTGTTTTTTTTATTACTAAAATAAAAAGAAAAACTTGGATTTTTCATTATTTATAGGTTATTAAGTCATTATTTTACTGGTCTGGCCCACTTGAGATCAAAATGAGTTTGACACCCCTGATTTAGGTGATATTCTTTTTTTTTTTTTTTAATTTTATTTATTTTTAATTTTATTTTTTTTAAATTTTATTTATTTTTTTATTTGAACAATTAACATCCAACAGTATATATACATAATAGTATACAACAACAAGGGTAGACAGTTTCATAATTCACACAAACTTTTACATTACAAATATATAGAAATACATGTAAGTAAATATATTAGAAAAGAAAAAAAAATGCAAAAAAAAAAAAATAAAAATTGCTCGAGGTATAAATAGAAATTATGCAAATTAAATACGATTATACATTTGACATATATATATATTTTTTTTGTTTTATTTGCTTTAGAATTTATACTGTTTCTCAAATTTTCTACATAATTGGAAAAAAGGGCTTTGAAAACAGTAATGTTTGGACACTGATGTGCAAATTTGTGGAGCAATGAATGTGAAATTTGGCAAAAAATAATCAAAAGGTTGATAATATATCTTTTTTTCTGGAGTTATTTTATCAATGTGTGATAGGCCAAATAATATGAGTTGGAAGTTCAATTTACATGAAGAGTCAATTTTTGTGTTTATAAAATTATTTAAATCAATCCAAAATATATGTGTAGGTGCAATCCCAACATAAGTGATATATTGTTTCCTCTGCATTGCTGCAAAAAGAACAAAGAATATAATTTTTATTATTTTTTTTATATTTAACCATATAGGTCTTCACCGGATAACATCTATGGATCAATTTAAAAGTAACTGAACTCGCACCTTATTACTTAGTTGATATTCTTGTTCAGTTCAATGTGGGCGGAAATGTTCTTAAATACTTCAGTGTCCGAGCCGCACTTGAAGGCGGCGTAATGTTCCTAAACGGAGGTGGGTGAATGGGAGGAGGTTGGCGGTGCGTTCAGTGCGGCGAGGCGGTGCCTGCTCTGCCTGCTTCAGACTGCGGCGGGCAGAGCTATTCGTTTCAGCAATGGCGGAGGGGGAGTTGGACGTTGACTCGCTGATCTCCAGGCTTTTAGAGGGTAAGTTCTCCACTGGAGTTTATTCCTAAGATTTGTAGCTTTTGTTCCTGGAAGTAGACGGTGGTTTCGGTGTCATTTAGACTGGAGTTGAGAGTGAAAAAAGGTGCGGTTTATGTGCTGGAAGAGCCCGGTGTTGGTTGGAGGACTCGTCCCGTCTGTCTGTAATGCGAATCACAGGCACACCTTCAGTCCGCCACCGCCTTTCTGTCTTCTGTTTTTTTCAGGTTAAGACCTAACTTTTAACTCTTGTTTCTTTCTAACTCCACATTTAGCTCTTTTACCTGGTAGCCGTTATGCTAACAAAGTTGTAGCAGGCGGTTTGTTGTTCCCCTTCAGGACCACAGCGTCACACTAATACTAACACTAACCTTCCTCCTGTGTAATCAATGTTCCCTTGATTATTTTTTGCAATGCCCCCATTTTCAGGACTGCTGTCAGGACTTTGGCATGTAGCACACAACACACAGCCCAAGAAGGTTGAACTAGCTCCCAGAGTCTTTGTAAAACCAATGCTTATATTTCCACAATCATCTGTGAACTGAAATAGAGCAGGGTCTGGAACTGCAGAGTAGTTTGCAAAAAGTTGGCATTTCCTCTAAAACACACTCCAGAATGTTAGATCAACACCAGGTCCAAAGTTTAAAACATTTTACAGCCAGAAAAAGTGAATTTATTGAACATTATTGAGCTGAGGAAAGCCTGGCATGTCAGTGTTTTGGTATGTGTTTCTATTGTTTACATCAGCCACAGACTCTGATCACATTCCTATAAGAATGAGTTCATACTTCTGCTGACATTCCATTTGGTTTTTAATCTAAAAGGTCTGTGAAAATGCTCTTCAGTTGCCATTATAGCTGTTTACAATATGATATGTATGTATATATTGTATGTTTTTTGTCTAAAAGAACATGCAACTGCGGAAAGATAAGTTTTAAAACGAGTTATTTCTAATGACTTATATTTGTGTTTTTAATATCTTGACTATAGCATGAACATAAGTAGAGCTTTTTATTTAGTAAATATGAGACTTATTTAGTGTCACATTAGCCTACTCTATATGCCACAGGTGTCAAACATGCGGCCTGGGGGCCGAAACCGGCCCGCCGAAGGTTCCAATCTGGCCCGCAAGATGAATTTACAAAGTGCAAAATGCAAAAATTACCCTGAAGATATTAACAGTCAAGGGCATCAAACTGAAAAATAATAGCGTAAAAACCTAGAAATAATGACTCCAAATTTTCTTCTTGGTTTAATGTGAGAAAAATAATATAATATTATGCCTATAAATAATGGCAACACCATTTTTTTCTTATTGATTTATTGCAAAGAAAGAACATTGAATTCTGATATCCTTCAATAATAAAATGTCAATAACATGAACAAATATGAACAACCTGGAATGTCTAAAGAAAAATAAGTGCAATTTTAACAATATTCTGCCTGATTTGTGTCTTGGTAGATCTGATCTGTAATGCACATGTAGAAATCATAAGGTGAGGCATTATATTGATAAAATTGTACTTGTTTTTCTTCAGAAATTTCATTTTTTTCCAGTTACTCGCATCGTTTTTGTTTTGGATAGATATAGTTTCATCATCTAATTTTTTTTTTTTTTTTTTTTTTACTCTAAAAAATTTGGAGTTGTCATTATTTATAGGTTATTATGCTATTATTTGACTGGTCCGGCCCACTGGAGATTAAATTAGGCTAAATATGGCCCCTGAACCAAAATGAGTTTGACACCCCTGCTATACGTAATCATATTTTAATATTGCATGATTTAGGTGCATTTCATTTTCATAGATCATTACATGTAAAAGTGCCAGAGGGATTTTTGCTAACTTCATTCATAATCACATGTTATGATGCATTTTATTATTTGTCCCCAAAAAAGTAGCTCCTGAGATTTGTATATTAGGCTACACATGGCCATAATGTGATTTTTGATAATACTTTGATTGATTGTTCGCCCATAAGGACAACTCTCTGTATTTAGACAAGTGACGGTGTAAAGGTGAACCGATGAAGGATTCACCTTTTATTGAAATTTGTGTTTGGCTGACAGCACATCCAGGTTCCCTCAAAAATTTTGCATAAGCACATGCAAATGTTGGAGGAACCTGTTGGGAGTTCTTCCATCCCGAATCACAGGGACTATGATTACATGGCTAGAATATTCAGTTTTTTGCACTTGGGCTACTTAAAAAAATACAAAATTCCTAATAAACTGTTAACATGGCTAACAAAAATGAACATTCCACTAATATTAATGTTTTCATACTCTAAAATTTTCCATTGATGGTAAATCTTCCTTCCTGTCTTTTGTTCATCAGCTTTTAGTGAAGTTTAGTTTATTAGTTTATTGTATTGTGGACAATCCCAATGAATGAACTGTATCAATAACAGTCAAAAGGGGCAGCTTTAGCCAACATGGCTAGTATTCTGCTCTAGTCCCCGGCCTGGTGACAATAGGCACCCTCAAAAAACAACATATTACAGCACATTAATTAAAAAGAGAGCATTAAGACAGCTAAGAAACAAGATAAGATAAGATAAGATAAGATAAGAAATCCTTTATTTGTCCCACAATGGGGAAATTCCAGTGTTGCAACACTCATTATAGGACAGTGCAGAAAAAGTTCACACAGAAGGTTTTAAAAAAAATAAATAAAGATGTGCATGCATTAAAAGTATGTACAATATGGATACAAATCAATAAAGATAAAAAGATAAAGATATTTGCCCATTAGCAAAATCCTGTAAATATCCTCTTTCATTATGTTTAAAGCTAAGAGTTTCTCAGTCCATAAATGTGGGTTTGCCTTTGGGGCATTCATCTTTATCAGAGTGGATCTTAAAGAAATCAGTAGTAATTTTCCAAATGCACTAAATACATGTCCAAAGGATCATGTGATATCACCATATCCCTCTGGTCTTAGTCAGAAAACGCTCCATTTGTAAAAGGGGATAATTCAGGATATCCAAATGTTATATTCCATGTACATGACGAGTCATATAATATAATGTGTATGTAAATGGAGACTATATCCCTCTCCATTGGGATCGAGGGATCACTGAATGGTTTGATGACAATGATGTGAATAGAATACTGTGGCCTTCACAGCCACTAGTTGTTCACTTGTGGGAGATTTTGGACTGACGTGTTGTACGGCTCTCTCCACCTCCATCATCAAAACTCCAAATTAGGTAATATCCCTTGGAGAGTAGAGTTCAAGGCACATAGCATCTAAATGGCTTTTTCTAAAACAACTGAAGCTGCATTTTCCTTTCATTTGTTTTGAATGTAACTTCAGGACTTTCGAAGAAAACCTTGTTGCTCCTGCTCCGTTGTTATGTGTTGGTAGCTGTGGATGACTTTTCTTAGCAGGGCTACTGTAAATAGGGGATCCTGGGATAGGTGAGGTGATGTCCGTCTTCTCCTGTCATTCATTCTCTGGAGAACACACACACACGGTGTTGTATCTCTGTAAACATGTGAGTGGGCGGCGATGGACAAACATTGATGATTGATTGTCACACAAAGATTCAATGTGCTGGAAATTGGATACAGACACACACACGCACAGAGCATTGCAGGGTATGCCAGTGTATGAGCGTGGTGTGGACCGACCTGTCAGTTTAACCTAATCATGTGGATTGAGTGGCCGTGGCAGCATAATAGAGCGTATATGCTCTTAGAACTAGAGCTGCAGCTATTCTTTTTGAAGTCGAGTATTCTACCAAATATTTCAGCGATTAATCGAGTAATCAGATTTCATCATTAAGCCGTCATTGAGAGCCATCATCGAAGTTGTCGCCGATCATTATTATACACTACAACAAATGCATAGCCCGTGTTCTAACTAGCGCTGCTGTGTTTCTCAGTTAGCAATCATGTTAAATCTGCTGTTAGGCTACTGTTGAGTGGAGGACAGGCATTTACCTTGTGCTGGCTTCAGATCTGGACTTACATACATTGCATGAGGTTCTCTGTTTTTTTTTAAGTGTGAAGTGATCCCAAACTTTGGACATCTTTTGCTGATCATTCGCCCCAGAGGAGGCCCAGGCCCCGGTTGGCTATGGGCACCCCACATGGGAGCACGCCTCCTGATCATGCGCTCTATTCCATAGCATCAACTTTTTGACTCAGAGTCGTGTACATCACTGTGTAGAACACGATCTCCGGGGCGTAATGCAAGTGACTACTTAAACGAAATTAATAACTAAATGAATACTTGAGGCAAAAAAATGATCTGAGGAGTTTTTGTACTCAAATTACTCGAGTACTCATTGCAATTCTACTTAGAAAGTGTCATCTGTCCAGTAACAGAGCTATGTGAGTGTGTGTCGTCATCCAGGGAAGGGCTCAGGCTGGTTAGCTAGCTTCATATTTAGCAGCTTTTTATGCAGTGGCTAGGAAACCTCTGTGGAGGAAATTGGACGGATCTGGCCCTAAAGGCTTCCAGATGTGAGCTGTGGATACATCAGAACATCCGTCTCCTGTCAGCTCATTTCTCTTTCCCTCCACTGCTAATTTTCACTCATTTTTGCCTGAAAGTATCAGTCGTTCCTCAAGCTTATGACAACTAGACCAAAATAAGATGTAGGTTTTTTTGAAAGCTCATACCGGTAGATCTTACCCTTAAATAGAACTCTTAACTAAAACACTGACCAGATGGATGTAAAGTGTGTTTATATTTAACATCTTTAAACACTGTCATCTATAATGGTCTTAATCGTTTCCTTATTCACCGTCATACTTTGCTTTAGACGTGTAAACTTTATCTAAGAAACTTTTATTTTCTTTTTACATTTAATGTCATGTGAACACAAACAATGAAATTTGGAACTATATCTCACCTATAGTTAATGTGATTATTAACCAATTATTGATTAGCTGATCGACAAAATCAGTCAGCAGCTGTTTTTTGGTGCTTGTACAAGTTAACTTTCAATGGTATCAAGTCTGCACATGTGACATCATGACTTCAATTTATTTTAAATTACGAGACATCGAGCGTCATCACCTGGGACTTAATGGTGTATCAGAAGATTAATGGAAAGATCATATTAAGGTCAGGAAGGTCAGTAGTTGCTATAAATTTCATTTGCTATAAATAAGAACTAAACGTGGACGTACAGCGCTGCTCAAACCATAGGTCTGTAGATCACACAGGATTACAACATGACTCTAATCCAATTTATTAAATTCAGTATAACATGAATTGGCGATATCTGCCTTCTTTGTATAAAGAAAAAAACCGCCCTGTTTAAGTCATACTGATCTAACTACGGCAAATAAAATGTACCCAACACCTTGTTTTTGTTATTTTTTGTCTTATTTGTTATTAACTGTGGCTAACTTGACCACATTCTGGTTTTCTTTCCATCCAAGACAAATTATTCGTACTTTAGTTTAATGTAAAATTCAATTGTATGTGCAAAAAAGCCATTATCTATTGGAAAGCTTTAATTTTCTGTTAAATTGCAGACATTTTCAGGAGCTTCTCTCAGTTTAATCTACACAAAGTGCCTGGTTCCTTGACAAAGCTTTTTTTTCTACAAATAAACCCACTTTATCTCAAATCTTAGTGCTACATCAACACTATCAACGGCTCACAAACTTTGCAGAGGAGCCAAGGGATAGTGTATGATCCTAATTTGACATAGATCATGCATTGTTTCATTAAATAGCTCCCAAAACGGCAGTCAAAAGTTTCCTGCTCAGCTAAAATTAATTTAAAATGGCCGAAGGACCAGGTGTGATTACTGTGTTTTACAGAGTGTGTTGCATCATGGCTTTGTTTGTGGTGTCTGTGTTGTTAGGCTAATGATTCTTGTTGGCTCTAAACCTGTTCCTCTTTATCCCCTTAATCCCTTAAACCTTTGATGCACAGATTTAAAGACAGTCACCTACCCTCCTACTTTTTTGGGCAACTTCCAAATGAATTTTTCTCTACATTTAACCTTCCCTACATGATTTATCGCCATTAATTATAATATTATCCTCTGTATTTTACATTTTTAAGTGAAAATCATTTGTTTTTACGTATTTAATTTACTGATCATGTAGATGTTCGTAGAAGCTCAGCGTAAATTCAAGTTTTTATATCAGAACAGAGAAAACTGAAGAAAAAGGAGGCTGATCTCATGAAATCATGTTGTATGTCACGCCAGTTCTTATGGCATTTGGCGTGCTAGCCTATATGTACACGTTTTTGCCCTTTTGCATGTTATTCAACGCCATTTGATTTTGTGTCAGTTTACGCCAAGAGTGCATGGTATTTGACGCAGTATGAACATACACGCAGAAAGCTCATAATGCGTACATATAACACGGCAGTTAACGGCAATTAAAAGTGGCGTGTATATTTACACAAGTCATGATATCATGTTGAGGAAAAAGTGACTTTTACAGCAAAATATATCATTAACTGAGGATAAAAACTTGTCTGCAACCACTGTGATTTGTCAAATTAGCTAGATGTTTTTTATTTTTTTTTATTATTACTTTAATTTTTATGGATATTTTCAACATTTCTAAACAACAATAACAACAACACTATCTGGGAGTCACATTATTAATAGTCCACAATTAGATGGGTTTTTACTGGTGAATCAATGTTGCAGAATATGATGATGGTTCCATGTTGACTCTTGAGCCTCTAAACGTCATATTCGATGGCCATGAATAGCTGAGAAACTGCATTTTGCCTGAATTATTTACATGTATTGATAAGATTATTCATTCAACAGTTATTGAATATTTTTGATCAGTCAATGCTTGTGGTCACTAGTAGCTGATGAGGTCTCAAAGGGTTAACCAAAGTCTGTGGAATGATTTGTTTTGCGGTTGTTGAAGAAATAACAACTAATGACCAGTTTAGGCAGAATATGGACCCATATTTGCCGTTACTGATTTTAATAAATGAATAACAAAAACCTGCTACACATGTCTTAAACAGTCAGAAACCAGGAAAACTAGAGGCAAAGTCTTTGGAGTTTGGCTGTAATTTGCCTAGATTTTATACGAATTGAGCAACATTTTGATTGAGATCATGGATTGTGTGAATTTGTCAACCTTGTCAAACATTTTCTATCTTTCAGATGCGTCTTTACATTAAGTTTGCATGTAATTGCAAAGTGCTCGGCGTAAAAACACCATTTGACTCCCTGCTTTTTATTTTAAGACCTGACCTTTAAGCAACACAAAGCCCTCTCAGTGAAGACACCCGTATAGCCCTCATCCTACAGTACTTAACCACACTACTCACTCCAAATACTTTCACTTCACTACGCAGAGGAGTCAGTTCTTCCTCACTGCAGGAATAATAGGACCCTGTCCCTCAGGTGGGAAGGGATTCCCTCTACTGTTTGAACAAGAGGCTGGTGTCGGCGAGTCTTTACTGAGTACCAGGCCTGTCTGGATCCTCCGTGTGCACATATGGACTCTCTGATCTCCTATTAAATGTCAACAGGCACAGCTGTCCCTGGTAGAAATGAACTTAACCTTTTAGTGACACACACACACAGCAGCAGGGTGTGAAAAAGGCAACACAGTCTTATAGTATACAGCTCTTTTTTTTTTTTTTTTTACCTTAGTTTTTCATTTGTGTACATGTTTTCCGGACACATAATAGAAAGAGCCTGTCATGAACTTTTCTTTAGTTTATAGGTAACTATTATACTTAAGAATACAGTTATTTCACATTTGAGCGCCTGTTTTTTGCAATAACAGATTTTTCCACCATTAATGTAAATGCAGCTTAATGACTAATTCATGTCATGTTCTCACTGACAGAACAATTGTGAAAAAATTATGAAAAGTCTACCTTGTGTGATTGAGTCCTTAAGCACTCGCATGTATTCATGCAGGGCACGTGTCCTTCAGTGTGTGTTTGGTGGAAGGTAGTCAGGCGTTGTCTAGTCAACAAGCTAAACCTGATTGACTGACAACAGGCTTTACAATCACTGATGTTTCCTCTGTGACCGTTCTGGTTTCATCTGTCACTGAACACAATGAATTATCACGTATCTTGGGACAAGTTGAGTGAGAGTTTAAAGGACAGGTGTCAAACAAAACTGGCCCGCAAATGGGTCCAGTCTGGCCTGTCAGAGGAATTTGTGAAATGCAAAAATTACACTTAAAGGGGTCATGTTTTGCTTTTTTAAATTGAATTGTGCATATTAAAACATTTCCCTGTGGTCTACATAAACTGCGCAAATGTTGTGATGTAACTAGTTATAAAATGTAACAAATTAAGCAGGAATTGAAATGGGTTGTAGAAATTGACTCTATTTTTTGCCAAAATGAATATAAAGATAGCTTTGCAGCACCTGGAGGGTTCAAATTCAAACTTTATGAACTATTAGGGTCCCCAAATACACAAATAAATGTACCACAGACTACTAAAAGTGGGTTTAGCAAAATATGACCCCTTTAAGGTATTAACAATCATCGAAGTTCTGATGTCACATTCAGCCCAACTTGATCTCAAGACCTCAGACATCATAATGACCTATAAATAAGGACAATTATGAAATGATCTATTTGTTTTATTGTAAAAAAAAAAGTAAAATTACCTAAAAAAGGTTACGTTTACAAACTATTCTTTCACAAAAAATGTGAATAACCTGAACAAATATGAAATGTCTTAAGAGAAATAAGTGCAGCTTCAACAAAATTTTGCCTGTTTGTAAACGTTTTGTGTATGTGTAGATCCACTGTGATCTTTAAATTGTAAAGCACATATGTAAATGAGAAGTTGAGGCATAATACTGGTAAAATTGCACTAAATTTTCTTAAGAAATTTCAGGTTGTTCATGTTGTTGACATCTTTTGAAAGGATAGTGTGTAGATGTAAGCATTTTCATGATGTGATTGTGCCTTTTTCACTCTAAAGCATAGTGGGAATTTTTAAATTGTCATTATTTGTAGATTATTATGTTATTATTGTACTGATCTGACCCACTGGAGGTCATATTGGACTGAATGTGGCCCCTGAGCTTAAATGAGTTTGACACCTATGGTGTAAAGGTAAGAACTACAGTGGCCCTTGTAGAAGTAAAGTGTCACATGTGTGGGTGTCTGGATGTAAGTGCTGTTTGCCTTGTTGGTTTGCATTTAAGCTGCATACTTAATACCATCACACTTGAATTATATAATTGCAAAATACTGCAATTTTGCGGTCGAGTGTGTGTCTGGTGATTTATTCAGTGACACTGAGCAGACTGTGAGAAAATATGCATAATTAAGTTTGTATTTTTGCGCTCTGGGAAAAATAATTAGACATTTCACAGTGAGTCTTCTCTGCTTTGTCCTTGAAAACCTGAGGAACAATCATCTGCAATGGCCATTTTCACCAAATTATGCAGCGCAAGTTCACATAATCAGGCCTGGATACTTTGAGCTGCATTATTAGACTGTGATAATAATACATCATCACTGGAGCTGCAAGATTGTTGGAAATATAGCCATAGAAAAACAAAAAACAAATAACTTCCTGGTTGCAACTCAGAGGACCAGGAATGCAACCACCCGCCTTTAGGAAGAGTCCTTGTTTTGATGTTTTATGACATCATGTAGACTAAAGGCTCATTTATGCTCTGCGTTAAAGATGCAGATTACACGGACACAGCATTACGTGCCTAATTCTGTTCATTTTCTGGGAGCTTGTGGATACATACCCGGAATGGACGAAATAGAGCAATACCACCGGGAACTGTGGAGGCAGTGTTGAGATTTGAATAGAATAATTTCCATAAATAGTGGGTTTCAAAGAGTGACTGTGTAAGTTAGTGACAAACTACCGACATATTTGTAACAGCTACCCCTCTCAATATTAACATTAGTATCCACATTAGTAAAACATCCTCTGTCATCGCCATGTTTGTTATTATTGACTTTCATCTTCTCAAAAAGCTTAACTCTTCCTCGTGGTATTCGGCCAGTATGATAATTGAGTGGTGCCCTCTGGTGGATTGATTAAGAAGCGCTCATTCCAACATACAGGAAGTATGAAGGCAGTGACGCATGACAACGTTAGAAACGGATGTACCTATTTATGTATGTAAAGCAAGCATAAATGAGCCTTAAGCAGTTAACTGATCACCACTAAAAAAATCCCCGGTTGCAGCCCTAGTCATTTAATGAATTAAAAGTGGGGTAGGAGATGTTTTCTTGGAGCATTTTTTACTATATTTCTTAAAATCCCCTTCACACCCCGATTGCAACCAATTAATTAAATGCTCTAACACAAAAATAACAAATTTTAGTCACCTTTGAAATGGACAGGACAGAAAAAACACCATCCAATCATTTAAACTGGCCCATCGAAATGATTGAATGGTGATAGGTCTATCAAATTCAACTGCCATTTGTCCCTCCCCCCTCTGTGAATACAGTCAATACAATGGAGGCATGGCTTTGGGGGGGAAGTCTGAAGAAAGGGGTTTGGACTTCTGAATTGTGTATTTTCAAAATGTAGCTTGCTTGAACCATTTTTCCAGGATCTCCTACCCCACCTTTAAATGGAGGAATGTTTTATTACTGTTTTTATCCCCATCTTTGGGTTTAAGGACCCAAGGTCAGTCCTCAAACTACTGGGATATGATGGCAGAGTACTGAGGAAGTTCTCGCTGTCAGCTCTTATGTTATGTTCAGATTTATTGCTCAGATCTAATTGTTTTTTTGTTTGGCTCTTCAGATTATTTAATGTGGCTAATATTGGAATGTTGGAGTGAACAACAGAACAATAACAAAGACGTCACAAACAACACAGTCGCACTGAAGTAAATATACATACCACTGAGGCTGCACTTGGCCTGTATTTGTCCATTGGTGTTTCCTGAAGTGGAATATTATTAATCATTAAATATGTTCATACTGAAGGAGCTTGAATCAAAGGCTTTATTTCTTATTACTCAAATTGGTATCAGTTGCTCTAGATAACTCTGAAGTCGACATTTACGGTTTCATTTGTAAATTTTGATGTGCAGATTCAGTGATATCAAGAATGAGGATGAAGAGAAACAACTGATTTTTTTTTTTTTTAATTTTTTTGTCACAGTTATTCCTATCAGATGTGATGTAAATAGTGCATGAATGCTTAGACTGAGGTTGCATTGCAGAAAAGTGTACCTAAAAGGTCATTTTCAATGTGATTCGTGCTACAGGGGTTGGACAAAATAATGGAAACACCTTCACCTCAATATGATAATGCCCCAATCCATATAGCTAGAATTGTTAAAGAATGGCATGAGGAACATTCTAATGAAGTTGAGCATCTCGTATGGCCGGCACAGTCCCCAGACCTCAACATTATTGAGCATTTATGGTCAGTTTTAGAGATTCAAGTAAGACGTCGATTTCCACCGCCATCGTCTCTAAAAGAGTTGGAGGGTATTCTAACTGAAGAATGGCTTAAAATTCCTTTGGAAACAATTCACAAGTTTATGAATCAATACCTCGGAGAATTGAGGCTGTAATTGCCGCAAAAGGCGGACCTACACTATATTAAATTATATTTTGTTGATTTTTTAAGGTGTTTCCATTATTTTGTCCAACCCCTGTATTTACGAGCAGATGGGAGTCACATATAATTGTAAAAAATTACATTTGGGCCTGTAGTGTGATCGCTACAGACATACACTATCAGAATGAGTAGAAGCTGGTGCACATAGTGGCTGATGGGTAATATGAGATTGCTCCAAGGTAGATTTTTTTTTATGGTTAATTAATGTTCCATTCCACATTTATTGTTTAATTACACTGCATTTGATATACATTTCATTTAGAATTTTTTCTTTTTTATTAACATAGAACACAGGTGTCAAACATTAGGCCTGGGGGCCGAATCTGGCCTGCCAAAGGGTCCAGTAGGGCCTGCGGGGTGAATCTGTGAAATGCAAAAATTACACCGAAGATATTAACAATCAGTAGTGTCAAAATCATTTTAATTCAGGTCCCACATACAGACACATACAGTCCAATTAGATTTCAAGTGGGTCAGACCAGTAAAATATTATCATGATAATCTATAAATAATGACAACCCCAAATTTTCTCTTTATTTTTTTGGTGTAAAAAAGTAAAATTACATGAAAGTGTTCACATTACCAAACTGTGAAACAATGAACAAACAGAAATATCTTAAGAAAAGTAAATGCAATTTTACCAATATTCTGCCTGTTACTAAATCTTTTGTGCGATTGTAATGCATGTGTGTAAATGGTAAACTGATAAACTGAGGCATAATATTGTTAAAATTGCACTTGTTTATCTTAAGATAATTCAAGTTGTTCATGTTATTCAGATTTTTGAGGAAACTTTGTAGATGTAAACCTGATCATAATATAATTTTACTTTTTTCACAGTTATCATTTTACTGATCTGGCCCACTTGAGACCAAATTGGGCTGAATGTGGGCCCTGAACTAAAATGAGTTTGACACCCCTGACATAGAACACTTATTTTCCACTTTGAACACTTATGTGGTTTCTAATAAAGTAAAAGTTAATTTCAGACATGCGTTTTCAATCGTTCTTATTACATCGGCCTGTAAAAGCCCACTGTTGGTTTACCTCTACTGAATGCAGCCTAATTCAGTGCACAGTGTTGCTGGACTTAGTGTAAAAATCACTTGTTTGCCACGTGAAAGCTGATGTGTCCACAGAAATCACTTTGCACATCAGCATCAGCATGCCCCAGCTAATTTACTCAAGCAGCCGCGTGTTTTTCTGTTTGTGTGCATTTCCTCCTGCAGGTTCCTCCCCTGTAGTTTTGCGTCTATGTGTCGAGATCCAGCAGGGCAGCTATTACAGGCCTGCGTTTGGCCCGGTTAAGCCCACGCTGGCCCAGGCTGCAGCCACAACAGGCCCTCTGTCTGCCCTGCCAGCACAGGTGGCTCCATAGGCTTTATCCGCCACAATCAACACCACGGCCCCATGCATGGGCCACTGAGAGGGGGAGGCGCCGTGGAAAGTTGCATTTCAGAGCCAGTTTGTCATTTTGGTTTATGGGGAAACAAGCCAGAGGAGCTGTAACCCAGTAAGGGAACATAAAATCTCCTTGAGAGCATTTGTCTGTTTAAGAGCTTTTTGGGGTTGGGATTATTTCCTGAAATGGAACTGGCCCTGACCTGGGTGTTGGACAGTCCACATTCACTTTCCACACCGCAGCCCAAGACTTCATTTGAAAGTACGTAAAAGGCATGTGAAAGGAAGACACAGGAATGGTGAAATCTTTCTACTTATCTTCAGTTCAGGACTGAGTTTGCTGACGAATCACAATTAGCAATTCATTTAGATTAATTCATTTAATCTCAGTCATGTTCATCATCACATTTCTTGCGCTATTTATAAGTCATTTTCCACCACATAAGACTGGACAGCTCTTCTTTAAAGGGGTCGTATTTTGCTAAACCCACTTTTATTAGTCTTTGGTACATTTATTTATGTATTTGGACACTAATAGTTCAAAAAATTTGAATTTGAACCCTCCAGGTGCTGCAAAGCTATCTTTATATTAATTTTTGGCAAAAATTGAGTGGATTTCTACAACCTGTTTTAATTCCTGCTTAATTTGTTATGTCTATAACTAGTTACATCATGACATTTGCACATATAAGGTCAAGACTTCTGATGAACATTTCCCTGAGTACGCCATAATTGTTTGTCAGCAGCAGTGGTTGTAGTCCATACTGAAAATATGTCCAAACTTCGAGCTGATTACCTAAAATGTTCAGTTGTTGGTTGAATGGGTCAGAGCAGCACAGCCAACAACCTGGACGGGTGGGGCGTGAAGTGGCTCATTTGCATTTAACCCTTAGGAGTCTGAGACTTTTTGGGCTGTTTTTGAGTCCTTTTGATTTTGCCTTTATATACTATATAAAGAAAGGTTTATTATACCCATGTTTGGTATCTTTTTTGTAGCACAACTTCATCTATCTCATCTGTCTATTATTTTTTCACCAGCTATATCAACACAAAAGGCCAAAAAACACACAAAAAATATAAAATCAGATTTGAAAAACTTATATAATTTATTGCATAAATAACACAAAGATGCTTAACAAACCTTTTTTGCCTCTGTGGAATTTTAGAGTACACGCAAAGGCACATAATCTCGTAAGGTAAGAAATACATGAGGAAAGCGTATTAGTTACTTAGTCTCAGTTTATTTCGAATATGCAAAAAACCAAAGTAATCCTACATTAGTTCATAGAAAGAAAACAGATTGCAAGAAAACATGAAAAACAAAATATGACTTCATTTGCATATTCAAAATGGAGTGGGAGGAAGTTTAACATATAACACTTATAAAACATAAAAAAACTTGATATGATTTCACTAACTGGTCGGTAGAGGAATATTCTAGTGAAACTTGTTTGTTTGATATCCATGTACTTTTGTGATTTTCATATATTTTGAAAACATTTCTGTCACTAAAACATAATTTACTGTGAATTATGCATTCATTCATACATTTATTAAAATTAACTTTTCTACTACAACATATACAATCTCAACCAAAAAAGTAGGCATGCACGTATACAAGCACACAAAGGCAAAGTTTTGGGGAAAAAATAGCAGTTTTGAAAAAGTCTGGAATTTTTATTTGGATAAAGAGCAAGCACCCTGATGTACGTGTTATGTCATTTCATTATTGTTAAACAGCGATGAGAAAAAGTTAAACATTTGTTGCGGTTGTACCACCGTTGACAAGTACACATTCAATATCATTCAAGTAGGTCGTTGTGTAATTTTTTAAGCATGGAGAGCTGCTTTCTGGTGGTTTATTGGCTCTAGGATTAATTGCAAATCAATGGCTCTTCTTCTTCTTCATTAGGTTTATTGTATGTGAAGGCGTGAACAGAAACAAAATAACCACATTCAACCGACTGATATATTATCACAGGCTGCGTTGAAGGAGGTAAACACTGGCTGAAGTAACAGTCTTTTACTAAATGTCAAGTATGTGGTGTACAGTGCAGTTTTTTTTTCCCTCGGTGGTGTCCTCCTGCTTGTTTTCGTCGGCTGCTGTGGACTGCTGCTGTGTTGCGTGGTGCTCAGGCTGCTGGCGTGGCACTCTGTTATGGAAACAACAATGGTGGAGCCTGTGCGGCGGGGAGCGTTCACCCCCTGGCACCAAACGTGGCACAGAGCTCACCCAGGCTTTTCAGCTGCCTAGTTAAGACTTTCCAACACGCCTCCCTCCCTCCCTCCCTCCCCTCTCCTCACATTCACCCCCTTCGCCTTCTGTCTAACTACATTTCTCCCATTCGCTTCTCCTCTCCTTCGCTCCCACTTTCTCTGCCTACTGTTTACACCCCCCACCCCTCCCTCCTCTCAATTTCGTCCTTTCTTTTGCCCCACAAAGACAGCCATTCACCCGTGGCACTTAAAGGCGAACAAAACATCCAGTGAAAATGCAAAGCCCGCACAGAAATGCCATCACAGCCGGGATTTCTGCCTTAACATTCGCTCCCTCTATCCTCGCCAGAGTTACTTTGTGTTTCTCGTTCACTGAGGGGTCACTGTTTTCCATCAGCCCTGTGTGGGAGAGGGCTAGATGGAGGAGTGGAGCGACCGTTGGACTCATGCCCGGTAGGAAAGAATAGAGAATGGAGGTGGAGAACTAAAAAAGGTCTGACAGAGCATCTTTATCAGCGCTGCTAGGTGCAGACATGCAGAGTCATACCTGCTTAGAATTCATGACTCTGCTCGACCTCTCTGTTTGCTGAACTTTGTTTAAAGCCACAAATATGAAGTGCTTTGTTTTCGGTGCAGACGCCGATGGGGCCAGTGTTCAGTATTACCTTAACATCCCATTGTGTTGAATTAAAAGGGAAGGGCAAGCTCACAATTTAACAAGTCTGAGTCACGTCAACACTGAAGATAGTTTTCCTCAAAAGAAAAGAGTGACAAATCCACAGTTATTGTTCTGGGTCTGATATTCATTTAAATACTGTATAGAAAGTAGAACTGAGTGAAAACATTAGAATTCTCAGTATTGTGGACGATTTTAATAGATTTCTTTCCAGCCTAGGGATGTAACGATATGAAAATTTCGTATCACAGTTATTGCGACCAAAATTATCACCGTTATCATTATCGCGGTATTGTTGAAATTGTGCTCAAAATGTTCAAAAAGTACTTATACACACACTGAAATCATTTAACCAAGTTGTATTTTGAAAAAAAACAAAAAAAACAACAAAAAAAAACCCAAATAAAATAACTGGCACAATGTGTCTTGAATGAATACTTGAATGTTTCTGTTGGCAGAAACATTCAAGTATTAACCCTTAGTGGTCTGAGCCTATTTTGGCCGTTTTTCAGTACTTTTGATTTTGCCTTTATATACTATGTAAACAAATGTTTACTATACTCATGTTTGGTATCTTTGTTTTCAGCACAACTTCATTTATATCATCTGTCTATTATTTTTTTCACTTTAACCTACTATATCAACACAAAAGGCCAGAAAACACAAAAAAAAAAATAAAATCCGATTTGAAAAATGTATATAATCTATTGCATAAATAACACAAAGATGCTTAACGACCCTTTTCAAAGACTTTGAAAGTGAATATTGGTTCCAAATATTAGGTATATAAAATCAGAATTGTAAAAAATTAAAACTATACTACATATTTGACATAAAAACATATCTTTACATAGGCGTTTTCTCCCCTAAAAGTGTGGTAATCAAACACGGTTATCATGATAATTAGAATTTAAACGGTAATACTAACCGTCTGCAATTTTACCGTGGTTTATCGTTATACCGGTAATCGTTACATCCCTATTCCAGCCACATGAATGGAAGACAAAACCTGATTTAAAACATACACTTGCTTCACTAAAACTATTTGCCATATCTGGTAGGTAGGTAAAACATTGACAGGTTATGAATGCAACACAATCTTAAAATGAGTGAGGAACAGGAGATTGGGTTGCAAAAAACAAAACATCAGTGGTATGGAATGACTTCAACAACAGAATGGATGATGTTGACCATAGGTGAGATGAGACGAGTAGCTAATTTTCCTCCAAAGTCACTCTGTATTTGTTTTGTTGAAGCCCATAGTAAAGTGCATAAATTCAAGAAAGGATGGTTCGGATTTCAAAAGCCCTTATTATTACTCTCCTTACTTCAGTTGTAATCAGATAAAACCCCAGTATTCCCCATGTCACAGTCTATATTATATAAAACAATATTGCAATGTCAGTTTTGGTTTTTTTTTTACTGTCATTTAGTTCTGATTCAAACTCAGGACTCAATAGTGAAGGATTGAGCACCTTCGCATGACAAGTAAAATACCATATTGATTTAAAAAAAAAAAAAAAAAAATTAATTAGATAATTTTTCTTTTGGAGCTGATAAATGAAGTAGCTAAGAAGTTAACTGTAATGTTTTTTTTTCTCATCTCTGTTAAGAGTTGCACCTCTACAGTACTGAGAAAATAATGACACAAGTGTCTGATTTGTTGTAAAATGGAATGTATGTGTTGTATAGTTTACTGTGATTTTCAGTGGAGGTCAACTGATATGGGTGTTTCTGAGGCCGATGCTGATTTAAAAAAAAATAAAATAAAAAAATTGGTCGATCTCTACAGCCAATTTCTGAGGCCGATATTTAAGGCCAATTTTTTTTTTTTTTTTTTTTTTACAGCACATTGACCGAAAAATACAATTGAAACACTCAGATTATTAAGATTTTTATGCAGCAATATAAATTTAATTATTAATACTTGTACACATAGTTCTCTTTTAACATTTATTGAACTTCAAGTGCTGCCCACACAGGTGCCTGATCAAGTATCTTATAACATTTTTACAACTGATCAAATATCGGCTTTCAAAAAAAAAAAAAATTAAGGCTGATGGTTCATATTGAAAAAAATCAATATATTGCCCCGATATTGTTCTAGCTCTAATTTTCAGAGTGAAGTGGACAGATAAAAAGCATTTCTAACAATGTTTAGACTGTATTCAGGGGCTGATGGTCCAGATCATCACGTTTCTGAAAAAAGTTGCTGGAATGCTGTAATAAAAGCATCCCACTTGCTTTACTTTAGCAAATAATAATGAATTAAATAACATCAAATCGAGGTAAGTCACTTTCTGACCCACTCACCCATGCCGTTATGAAAACTTTTACAAGCATGCATCCATCTGATTTCAGAAAAGACAAAGCAGAAAGGGAACATTGTGTCCTTAAAACAAATTACAACTTTTATCACCGGCAGTCTCAGTGCAAAGTGTTAAAAGCAACACAAAGGTAGTTTTCATGACAGAGCTGTTATATGTTGAACTGAAGCCAAATAACAGCATGAAAAGCTTGTTAACAACACAACAGATGAATAATTGACGGATAGGGGTCAGCTCTATTTTTAAGCTGGTGATATTGCGCTGACATCAGTGTGTGTGTGTGTGTGTGTGTGTGTGTGTGTGTGTGTGTGTGTGTGTTTTCTTGCTGAATGTGCTCCTGTTGCTGTTTGCTGACAGCCGGTACATTGTTGTGGCCCTTGTGCTCTCTGACGGAGCCCTGGCAGGTCCCGCTCTTTTTTCCATCAGATACATCCGAGCCTCCCAGCGCTCCCTCTTTGTCCTCACTTCCTTCACCACCACCCCCCCCACTACACAGGAGCGCCCATATATGGTAAAGCCTTGTAGAAGCTGTCTTATCTTTCAGCTCTGTCTTTTTGGCACTTGTTCAAGTGAACTCTGCTCTTTTAATGAATGGGAAAATAGTCGACCTTTTGTTGACCCTTAGTCAGAAGTGCTCAACCAGTGAAGCAGAAAAGATGACCGAACACCAACTCCTGTTTTGGATAATAATGCACAAAGTTTATGGGCCTGAGGAGCTCTTTATTTACTTCTGTCTAACTGTTTAATGTTCTAGTTTCAGTCAGTTTGTCAGCCTTAAGCACCTGCTCGGATACTTTCGTCATTCTGGACTGTTTCCAAAACTACACACTGTATGTTGTAACAACTCAATTGTAGCACAATGTAGGGTTTGGCAGAAACCAAGCATCCTCCCAAATATCTGAACTTACCTGTCATATGCCTTTAATTCAAGGACCGGCTCATTCATGCATTCAAGCTCCATTACAACATGAGGCATAATAATAATAAAAAAAAACAAAAACAAAACTTGATTGCCTAAACTGGAGGCGTAGAATGTTTAATGAATAGCTAAATGTTGTGGTTTCAGTGTGTGCTTTTCTGGTGAAGTATTAGTTGGTCCTGTTTCGGATGAATTTTAGATACTTGTGTAGAAGTTGGAGCGGAAAAAAACAGAATAACTCCGATGTATTGTCTTGTAAATGCAGATCTGTAAGCACCAAACATAGAGATCTCCCAGGACATGTCTGTTTAGATTAGGAGTTAACATGCATGGTTAATGTCACAACAGTTTGAAAGAAGGACCACGTTAAATATGCAAAAGAGCCACTTCACTTTAGAAGAGAGAAGGACCACACGGCAAAGTGGGGAATGTAATTATACAAGTCTTAAGGTTGTTTTGACAGGTAATCGAACCTGCTGACACGTTGTAGTGTTAGCAGATTGTGCTGTCCTCTAAGCTGAGTACATGAAAATAAGCCAAAAACTGCAAAAAAAGAGTCAGTAGGTTTTAATACACTTATGGTATACACATAAATGAAGTCCAAGTATGGGTGTCATGTTTCTTAAATACTGTGTTTGTCAGTAGAACACTTAAAGCTGTTAAATAAGATTTTTATCATGTCTGTGGATTGAGTAAATACACATTATTTTTGAATGTTCCGAACACACGTTTCCACATTTTGTTACTATTTGGGAATCAAATTGATCAAATTCCAACCATAGCTGGGTTAATTGTGTATACTGTGTATGAGAGGCTGTGCTGATGCCTCATCCAGGCCGGGCTGTAAAGGCTGGAGGGTCCGTGAGCTGCCTGGAATGCAGAGAGTCCTCTGGGAGCGGCACGAGGCAGAGATGTCCTCTGACGTCAGCACGGTACACTGACAAAGCAGAGGGAGGGCGGATGGCAACCCAGGAGTTCAACCACAGAATGTAACCTAAAGTGAAGTGAAGTGGATGGAGGAGGAGGGGGAGGAGGAGGAGGGGGAGAAGTAGAGTGAGATCTGGGAAAAACCGACTGAGATGATGCAGCGTTTAGTTTGGATAAAGATGTGAAACTGATACTGACAGCCGACCAAATTAGGAGAAATGATACGTGGAGCTTTAAAAAAAAAAACCACACAGATAAAACATATTTTTATTCATGTGTAAGGATGAGCTTGGAATAACTAGTGAGACACCAGTTTACCCTCTTCAGACGAGTTTGTCGAACAGCTGTTTTAAGCAGAAACCCCCAGTCGCTGTTAAACCCTGAGCATCTGTTTGGATTTCCTGTCGCTGAGTGACTGTGTGAGCACCTGCATGAATTACAGCTCTAATCACTGATCTTTTTCAGCCTTGCCAATTTTTGTGTTTGTAATCAAATCCATTACCGAAAAATGCCTAATACTTGACACACCGAGTCATAATTACTGCACAGAACAACTGACAATAGGTGATTTTAGTCTGTGTTGTTAAACCTACTGCACTAGTTTGGATTACTAATACATTTTGGTTTCTTCATTTACTTTTTTATATACACTACAAACAAAATTTAAGGATATTTCATTTTTTTTGTCATGTTTTTGTCATTTTTGACATTTGTAAATAAAACTAGGTTTGGGCATTAAAAAAATGTGTTTCAATTCACACTCAAAAAAGTAAAAAGCACTGTGCAAGAATCCCAACTAAAAAAATAGCCCAAAAATTAAAAATATCCATTTACTTTTTTATATACAGTACAAACAAAAAGTTAGGGATATTTCTTTTTTTTTGTCATCTGTTTTTGTCATTTTTGACATTTGTAAATAAAACTAGGTATGGGCATTAAAAAACGTGTTTCAATTCACACTCAAAAAAGTAAAAAGCACTGTGCAAGAATCCCAACTGAAAAAAATAGCCCATAAATTAAAAATATCCTTAACTTTTTGTTTGTAGCGTATATAAAATGAGCTAAAATGCCATCCCTGCATAGACAGAATTGGTTGCACTATGTATGAATCTGAACCTTTTGTGTAAATTTCTTTATGTATTCCATCTTTAATTATATACTTCCTTTTGTTTAGTCACCTTGAGATTCATTTTCATAAGACTGAGATATTAGTGATAGCTTGGAGCTGGAAAAAAACCTCTCTAAATCAAGTAAATAAATAAAAAAATAGTTTGGATCATTCACTGTTGGACTCAAAGTGATGAATGACTAAAATTGGAATTGAATCAAATGAGCCGTAAAAAGTGTGGGCAATACTAGGTGTAATTTTCCCTTAAAGTCAGTAATTTCAGCTAAAACTAATAATTCAGTCTCCATTCTTTCAATACTTTTTTACTATTTTTTTTTTTTTTTTAGCATGAATAATAGGAGATGAGCGGCGTTGGCAGTTTATTTGCAGAGTTTTCTTTCCCATGTGCTGTGTGGAAGAACACAATGTGCAGGAGGCAATGATTTGTGAAACGCTGGGGGAAAACAATGGAGCGTAATATGAAATGACAAACTCCTACTCATATTTATCCAAAACCCATCTTAAACAGGTATCTGGCATCCAAGCAGCTACCTGTTGTGTGTGTATTTACATGTTTGGCGGGGCGTCTGCTGCTGAGTGATGTGTTTTTTATGAGGTGAGACAAAGACATAATGATCATTGTGCATAATTCATCATTCATCATTAGCATTTGGCTGCAGGAGTTGGATGATTTAGGCCTGAACTGGACCAGAGTCTGCAGAGTGTAGATGAGAACGGGCTCCCTGCCGACCTCCAAGACACACTCTGACAAGTTCAAGTCTGTAACTTCCTAGTATTCAATTAGAGAAGCTGGATTTTGTCAGTGAATGTAACACTCCCCTAGGGACGTGTGTGTGTGTGTGTGTGTGTGTGTGTGTATGTGTGTGTGTCTCGTGTCGTCTTTCCCTCAGTGCTGTCAGACGCTGTATGTGTTAGTATTCAGGGCGTGGGTTGATGGAGATGCCACTTTATCTGCAAATCGGCTCCTTTCCCTCATGAGATACAGCATCGCCTCCGCTCACCAACACCTTGCAGGCTTGAAATTGGTCTTGCTGGGTTGCTATGGTGATCGGATGTGGGGTACCACCTCCTGTTCTCTCTCTCTCTTTTTTTGTTGCTTTCAGTATCTCTTACTCTCTCGCTTTCTCTTCACCGGGCGAGCTGCAGTGCAGTGGTGACAGACTAAAGGATTCTGGGATGCCTCCCCACACGATCTGAAGTCAAGGTCACTAGATCACTGTACGTGTGTGTTTGTGTGTGTGTGTTTCCAGCTCTGCTTTAACTCCACCATATGATGAAAGGGGATCCTCCCAGGCAGATGAGACTAGTGGTGCTAGTTGCAGTGGTTTAAGTGTGTGTGTGTGTTTGTGTATATGTGTGTGTATGTCCTATATCAGGCCTCCCTTGCTGTCAGCTGAGCCAGCACCGATCTGCAAACGCGTCATCACAAAGCCGAAAAGGGAGGGTGTGTGTGAAATCACTCCCTCGACAGTCGACACACACGTTTTAACGGACACTCCTTGCGTTTGTGTTGCTCTCTCTGAAGGATTTGTTGAGCACAGGAATACAAATGTTCATATTTTTAGTGCACAGAAGGATTTTGGAGGCTCCGCTCCAGTGTTTTCTGTGTGTCTAAACCTGTGAAATCCTACCTTTGGCCAGTCTAAATATAGAGTTCAGGTGGGGCGTGCGTGACAGCAGGTTGGTTTGGCTGCAGTGGCGAGACAGGGTGTTTATAGTGCTAGTCTGAGGGCTGCAGGCACAAATAGCAGGGTCACGTTGCACATGTCTGCACACACACTGCTGCACACTGTGCTTAAAACTGCATGCCAAACACCTTCAACAGGACAGCTGGAGGTCACCTGCAGGTGTCCAACATCCACCCCATCACACACACAGTCTCTTGCAGATACTTAAGAAATATTCTATCTCTACTACATCTTAAAAGGAACTCCTCCCACTGTCGAGCTGCAGGATCCCTCTGACCACGTCTGTTTCAATGACCTATTAATTTGCGTTTGACGCCTGCTTGGATTTCCATCATGTTGCTGACAGCAGCAGTCTTAGTCAGCTCTGGCCCACTTCTGTGGTTTACCAGGCAGGAGCAAAAGGAGTAGGTGTTTGTGTGTGACGCTGTTATTCATCTTAACACAGTGGAAATATTCAGGGCAGGGGCAAAACAAGAACACACTGCAGGGAAAGTCACTAATTCAGCAGCACAAGTTGCCATGTTTATGTCCAGACTGTCAGCTGGGAGCAGTGGTTGAATGTTGTACCACGCTAATAGGGGCAGAGTTTTGTCCTGTCTGGAAAATATATTAGGAAAGGAATGTGTTGGTATTTTCTACTGTGTTGGAAAAAAAACACAGAAACAAGACATACTATGATCACTGCATTCAGTTAGTTTTCATTTGTTTTGTGCACACAGAGGCTGCACCACTTCCGATATTCCCATTATTATTTTTTTTTCTCAATATCTTTATTGAGTTTTTCATATAACACACAAAAAAATAAAGAAAAAGAATAAATACAAATATAAAGCAAGCGGCTGGAGAGACATGTAAGGAAGGTTATGCCATACGTAACAAAAAATATAATAGTTTCTGTTCCTTCACACATACAACATGTCATTATGAACAGCCAAATATACAAAGACACAAACCAGCATGGATAAGCACATAAACAACAAACAGTGCTGTCTTAGACAAAAAACAACCATAACAACAAAAACAGAGGATGGGGTCATACATGGGGGTGTAAGAAGTATCGGTTCTGCAATATATTACGATATTTCATTTCACAATACTATATTGATATTAAAAAGTACTGTATCGATACTTTTAGGTGTTTATTCAAACGCAGATATTGTGGTGGTCAATTTTTGTTTTTTGTCTTTCTTTTTTGTTTATATTTTATTTATTATTATTTAACCCTCTTTTATTAAATAATGTTAGTTCCTTTGTTGGGATTGCACAAAAACAATGTTATGATGTTAGTTATGAACTAATAGAATATGGACATTTGAACAGGATCTTAAACTGTATTGTCTGTAAAACACAATTTAAGTTTTAACACAGGAACATTTTGTGATACAGCATCAGATCCTGTTCTGATCAAATAAAAATGTGTTTAGTATTTGTGCATATTTCTGATGTAATTCAATTCTTCAAAGAAATAATCATTTTTTAAAAAGAAAAACAAAAAATTGCCTTTTTAACATTATCATGACATATCGTGATATATCGCATCATGATCCTAGTATTGTGATTTGTATCGCATCGCCAGATTCTTGCCAATATGCACCCCTAATCATACACAAACAAAAAAATCATGTATAATACATAGAAATAAGAGTAAGGGAAATCCCGCCAAAGACAGCACCCAGTTTTGTTTTTTTGTTTTTTCATTCCACCACAGTAGCATCATTATCATCAAGTACATAGTATTTCAGGTAATCTGCTATGTGTTGATTCATATTGTACTTTCTCACTTATGGTCCACCAGGCCCTTCAACACAATGGTACTTAGTCTAGTACCAATATAAGACAGGAATGGGGACCAGATTCTGTAGATAACTTGTCATACATCTAGACCTGTATGTTAAGTATTCCATGGGTAACATGTCAAAAATAACCTTATGCATTCCCATTATTTTTAACATGATAACATTATTTTGACACTTTTACCCATTTTTAGATATGTATGCCACTACACTTTATCATGTCTCTTTTGTACTGCTGCTCACTGTCTTAAAACTTTATTATTTTAGTTTTAATTTAAATATTTTATTCCAAAATATTCTACAGAAACAGTATTTTCACTGTACACTATGTAACAAAATATAGCCTGTAGATGTAATGAAACTAAATAAACTTGAACATTATGAGTTACACTGTTGATACTTTGCGATTAATTCATTATTTAGTCTTTGAACGGGTCACAAAATATGAAAAATATACTCATTGCATTCTTGAACTTTATTATGTCTGAAACAGATTCTGAAATCCAAACATATTCCCCTAAAGTGACATTGAGTTTTGGCGTTTGTAAATATTTGGCTTGCCTGCTGAATACACATTGATATCAGAATGTTTTGGGATGTAATGTTCTTAGTGTCATCAGCAGTTTACTGACATGATATAACTACACTAAGCTGTTTCCATCTGTCAGCAACTCTGCATGCTTTTTATTTTTTCTTTAGAGTCCTGAAATCAAAATTATCCATTGAATTTGATGACTGTAACTATTACTGTTATATTATTATTACTTATACTATTATTATTATACTTACTTGACTATGTTAACATGCATAAAATATTGTGATATTCTCCCTTATTCTGAAAAATAAACAAAATTCCCAATAAGTAGTTTACATGGAAATGTATAAATGAATATTCCTGTTTAACGGCATCTGAGCATGTCTTCTTTTACTCCTTCAACTTTTTTGATATTTGCACAAACCTGTTGATTTCCTCTGTAGTAATCTTTAAAAGTAGGCCAACATATACAATATATATTTGTGTCTAAAGAATCCTCATAAAACTGTAATTTTTTTTTTTTCATATAACACTTAGTTGGAAAATGTCCCATTAGGAAAAAGTCTGATGATATTGTTTACATGACACATTTTGGAATAATTGTGGAATATTAGTAGGAATGTAAATGCATTCATTGGCAATACTTGTGTAAACAGTAGAGATAAGAACAATAAAAACGATAAAACCTTAAGAGTAATTGAAAGAATCTCAGCAAGAACCTTGGCCAGACAATGATAATAAAAACAATAGAAGTTCAGTAACACCATAAAACCATTAAAGATAACTGAAGCGATTACAATATAATAGTGAATAAATGAGTTTGTTGAACAAATCACAATATCAGGCTTTGTTGATGGTAACTAAGAAAGTAGATTCTACTTGAAATAAGACTTTTTTGCCAAAATTGTGCTGTTAAAATTCCAAACATTTGTAGGATGTCGCCACTTACATCTGAGCTTTTCATTCTTTGTCGATTCACATGATAAACTTATTCTAAATTAATTCAGGGTTTCTAGATTAGATGCAGATTCAGATCACTTTATTTATCCCCAAGGGGCAATTCAGTTTGCAGACATGGGTCGCAGCAAAGGACAGGACATTAGACACATTCCACAATTCACACAGATCCGTCAATATACAGGTCATTACAGGACAGACTAATTTACAGACATTTAATGAAAAATGGTGAATTAATAGATGATTGAATTCGATTTAATTGGGAAAAACGTCAGTTATTGTGGAGTTTCACCTGACCGTGCTGTTCATTTGAATCTCCAGCTGCTGCTCATGTAACCGCTGTGACTCTTTTCCTCCGTTACACAACAGGAAGTGTCTCCAAAAACATTCCCAACAACGTCCACAATACCCACACAGGCTATTTCCATCCTGTCTGTTGACTAAACTCTGCCTCCCTTATTTAGTTTAACGTTGATGTAAAATGAACCTGAGGAAGCTGGAGGTGTATTAATCAATAAGTTCCTGCAGTAAAAATACTTAAAAGAACATTGAGGGCTGTGGGTTGGATAGGTCTGTTGTATTACATGATTTGGCGTTAGTGATCCTTACTCCTCTCCTCTCTCTCTCCTCACCAGTGCGAGGATGTCGTCCAGGGAAGATTGTCCAGATGACGGAGGCTGAGGTGCGGGGCCTCTGCATCAAGTCCCGGGAGATCTTCCTCAGTCAGCCAATCCTCCTGGAGCTGGAGGCTCCGCTCAAAATCTGTGGTCAGTACCGTCATCTATCTGATCGGACCGGGTGTCCTTCAATCAGTTAGTTTTCATAACAGGATTAATAGCACATTTTGGACCTTAAATATGTTTTTCAACACCAGTTTACTATTGGAACGAAAAGAAAATGACTTGTAAATTTGTGTGGTGAAGCCACAGGGTGAGGAGTTGATATTTCACTAGAAAACTCAAATTGCATGAGATTAAAGTTGTACATTCAGGACCAGAATGAAGCTACGTTTTGGGGAAAAAAAACTCTTTTTGTTTTTGCAAACTTCAAGGATGGATTTCTGGAAGATTTTTTTCTCTACATATATCTGAGTACATTGAAGAACAGTGATGAAAATAATAATAATGATAATAATATTTGTATTAGTTCCAAAGGCTTTTTATTTGGCAAACAAATCACAATTATGCACATAGTATCATAGGTTTGATACTGAAACATCAATGGACTTATTCATAGGGCTGGATAATTTTTTTTTTTTGTAAATTTGCACATTTTTCTCTCAGAATATTGTCAGTTTATGACTTTGCTGTTTTTTCCTCATCATATTGCCTCTTAAACCTCAAGAAGCTCAATACACTGTTGTATTTATTCCCTGAAACTAGTTAAAAAACTTAAATGGTATATAAATCAATTTACCTCATTGTGGTTTAGCTTAATTTATCTGTTTTTTTGTTTTTTGTTTTTTCAACTGAGGCAATTTTACAACACGAAAACAATCACCACAGTGAGTTTACATATTACTCTCAGCATATTACTGATAGAATGTATAAAAGCTGCACTGATGCTGATGAGATTTACTCCTTAGTTACTGAAATGGACATTTTTTGGATACTTGATGTCGTCTAAGCAGTTCTGAGTTTGACACCCGGCTGTCACCATGAACCTCATCACCGTCTCCCATCTGTCTGTCGTCCCAGGTGATATCCACGGACAGTACACAGACCTGCTGAGGCTCTTCGAGTATGGCGGCTTCCCTCCAGAGGCCAACTACCTGTTCCTCGGTGACTACGTAGACAGAGGGAAGCAGTCCCTGGAAACCATCTGTCTGCTGCTGGCGTACAAGATCAAATACCCCGAGAACTTCTTCCTGCTCAGGGGCAACCACGAGTGTGCCTCCATCAACCGCATCTATGGCTTCTATGACGAGTGTGAGCATCTGTTCTCTACTGGAGATGCCAGAACGTTTCACTTTCAGTTCCCAATGAGGTTTATCCGGTTCCATTATGTCAGTCTCCGAGCATGCAAGTGTGTGGGCTCAGCAGTAGTTAAGCAAGCAAATGAACCTCAGAGAGTATTCAAAAAACAGAATAGAATCGAGTATTTATAGGCTTATTATCATTCAAAACAGCATACACCAGCTAAACTTCACTGCACTGACTCACCATCAGACTCCCACAAAATTATAGACTAAAAGATAGAATGTAAAAATAAAGTGTCTAAAAATAAGTAAAGATATATATATATATATGCATGCAAATTACACTATATACAAAAAAACTGTATAGACCATTATGAAATAATAAGCAAAGCACAGCAATATAGTACTAGAATTTTCCAAATGTTTTGTGGTTAAAATTTTACTCGTCCTGTAAAGATGCTGATTGAGTAAAGTATTGCTCTGCTTAAAATTTAAGGAGAATATCCCTGTTTGTCAGTTTATCAATATCACAAATTAGTCTCAAGGACTTTACATTCGGTACAATTTCCTCTTCACCTCCCTCTGTCCTTTGACCTACACTTTGTAGAATGCCATAATATGATTTCTACTTGCATATATTTTGCTGTAGACATCAGGATAACCTTTAAGAGTTGCTATATTTTGTAGCTAACAAGACTAGCAAAACATCTTGTTATTGTTAACATATTGAGACTACTGAGGAAACTATGATACAAATGCCAAAAATGGGCTGTATCATTACGGTTTGCTCTTTTGACAGGTTATCAAACTCATTTTTGGAGGTTATGCATCTAAAATAAAGTGTTGCTAGCATTTCCTGATATCACTAGTGCATTAAAGCTGGTAGTAAGATAGCTTACCAATGGGTGTTGTAGGATTAGCTTATTTATTTATTTAATCAGTTTTGGATTGATGTGCTCTACTTTGACATGAAAACTTACAATTTAATTTAAGTTTTATTTTTGAGTTGGTTATTTAGCCATATGCTCAGTTTGGAGGGAAATGTCATGTGGGTATATTTGTTTTGGAGCTAACACAATCACCATTAACTAGTTTATTATGTCCTTAAACATACATTAAAAAGGGACATAAAGACCTTCTGTTGTGAAAAGTGCAGTAAAGATGAACCATTTTGCTGCACTGATGTGCAACACTATTACAAAACAAATAGCCTAGTTAGCAAAACTAATAATTTCCCTCTGGAATTAGTAAATTAATAAAGCATTCTGATTCTTATTAACAGAAAGGAGCATACAACCTCTTTCAGCTCAGGTCTTAAAGGAGTGATATTTTGCTTTTTTAAATGGAATTATGCATTTTAAAAACTTTTCCCTGTGGTCTACATAAACTGTAAATGCTATGCTTGGGTCTGAATTCTTCATTAATTCGACTCCACGGGTCCATCTTCAACCCTATTTCTGAGTAATGACACCAGAAAGGCGTTTTGAGCGCTGGCCCTTTAAATGCAAATGAGCCACTTCATGTCCCACCCCCTCCACTTTGTTGACCGTGCTTTCTGTCCTGTTCAGCCACTTGTGTTCATTTATACAACAACTGAACATTTTAGGTAATTGACTTGAACCACCGCTGCTGATAAACAATTATGGCGTACTCGGAGAAATGTTCGTCGGGAGTCTCTAACTAGTTATAAAACGTAACAAATGAAGCAGGAATTAAAACGGGTTGTAGAAATCCACTCAGTTTTTGCCGGAATGAATATAAAGATAGCTTTGCAGCACCTGGAGGGTTCAAATTCAAACTTTTTGAACTATTAGGGACCGCAAATACACAAATAAATGTACCAAAGACTAATAAAAGTGGGTTTAGCAAAATATGACGAGAGCTTTAGGTGGCTCTGAACAGGGAGGATTTAAATGTTGCGTTGTATTTTCTTCCCAACAGAAGAATAAGAGGGGTTTGTTGTGTTTCTTGAGACAATGAGCAGCTTAACTGAACAAAAACTGGTAATAATTACTGAATAATGACTTTCTTAAACTGTGCTCTGGTTAATGGATAAGCACTGAGCAGATCCAGGACTGTGTCTTGTTGCATCAGACTGTTTAGATTTCAAGGAGTCTTTTTTTTTTTTTTCCAGCTAAATGATCAAACTGACTCAATAAGTGTGCCTTTTTGTCTTTAACATGTTAGCTTTTACGGGGGTTGCTCAAACCACAAATGGTTTACATTCCAGCATGGAGTGGGATTTTCTTTTTATAGCAGATCCAGGATGTTTAGAAGAGCTGATAGATAACCTCTTAACACGTCTGTTAAATCATAATGTCAGTTAGTGTAACACAGAATAGCAGAACACGTCTTGAATAAAGTCGTGTGAATTTTTATGTTTTAAGCTGTAAATGTTAAAGCTGCTGTGAGGTTTTTAGATTAGTCAGATAGTAGAAACATACACAGTATCTTTAGTTAACATGGACTACAGTGAATTCCCAAAGTGTCTCACATCTTAAAAGCCTCTCACAAATACGCTTTGCCAAGAGACCTCACTCCTGACATGTTTTTCCTTTGCAGGTAAACGCAGATTTAACATCAAACTGTGGAAGACTTTCACCGACTGCTTCAACTGCCTGCCCATCGCCGCCATAGTGGACGAGAAGATCTTCTGCTGTCACGGAGGTATTCATGTCGACCATCATTAAATGAAGGGTGTTTTGGTTTGTCAGACCCAGGACAGATAGAGCACAGTTGGTTGTGTTTTGAAACGTATTTCATCACTCTTGTTTTGTCCTTGGGGTCCGCTGCCGAGCTGTCCGTCAGAGCTCAGCCTGTACTTTCCTCTGCTTACACGATATGTTATCCAGCATATGAAAGATAAAGTTCGTGAACTCTCTGAGCTCGCAGGATTTTCGGTTTTACTAATCTGATGCAAAAAAAATGGGACAAAGCAAGTTTATCGCTTCACTGATATGGGTCTAATACCTGCATTGTTGTAAGGATTTAAACAGCGATGCTTTAGATTGATTATTGTTGTGTTTGTGGGCAGGTCTCTCTCCTGACCTGCAGTCGATGGAGCAGATCAGACGCATCATGAGACCTACAGACGTGCCCGACACAGGTAGGCCATGGACGCCCACTGACTCAATATTTTCTGTCTGTCACTAGTCATTTAGTTTTTACTGTCGTGTCAAAGCTACAGTACAGTGGTTCCCAGCCTTTTTTAGCCCATGACCCCATTTTAACATCACAAATTTGTGGCGACCCCAGACATTCAAAATGGAGACTTTTTTTTTTTTTTTTTTTTTTGCTAAAATAATTTGTTTTTGATCATGTAGTAGTTTGCTATACTATGTTGCAAATAAACGTTAATTTTAGATGACTTTTAGTCTATATAGATTATATTATTATGGACGAATGCAGAAAAGCCAGGTGTAGATTACTGCACAAAGTGAGAATTTTATTTTTCTTGGTCAGGATATGTACAGTCAGTCCAGCTTGGATTTACGAGGCTGACAATTAATACTAAAAAAACATATGAATTATGAAAGAGCTGCAGCATCTGAAACTGACCACAATGAACATTTGACAGATAAACAGTACCACAGTGCTTCAGTTTCAGTTTCAGCTTTCAGAGTTTGTCAGGTCTTTTATGTATTGTGATTGTCTCCCTCAACGCACCATATATTTATCTCCGCCAAGAAGGTTATGTTTTTGCTGGCGTTGGTTTGTCTGTCTGTTTGTTTGTTTGTTTGTCCATGTGCAAGATAACTCAAAAAGTTACGGATGGATTCGGATGAAAATTTCAGGAAATGTTGATACTGGCACAAGGAACAAATGATTAAATTTTGGTGGTGATCCTGGGTGGGGGGGCCACGGGGCCCACTGATCTGCCTTGGCGGAGGTCTGCGCTCTCTGAGTGCTTTTCTAGTTTTAATAGTAAGTTTTTATTTTTATCAATTACTAGAAATTTTAGGCGTCCCCATTTGAATTCCAGGCGACCCCATGTGGGGTTGCAACCCCAAGGTTGAACAATATCACTATAGTACATCCAGTCCCAAGTATTCATTATTGGGTGACAGGAAATTTAATTTAGGTCTGTATAAATGGAATTACTTGCATAAAACAACAGTGTTATTCATCCATTAAAATGGCTCATTTAGTGACCTCTGTTGCTGCAATAATATTTATTGGTGATGCAAAACCCCGTGTTGTTAATCAAGGTAATGTCATCCTGTTTCTGACTTAGTATAAATCTAACAGCCTTATTTTTGGAGTGGACATTATTTGTTTGGTGTGATTGTTATTGTTTTCTTTAATTTCCATCCTGTGTTGCGTATGAAGGTTTGTAGGAATACACATACAGCTGAGAAAAAGGAAAAGAAACTAATTGAACTGTATTTAAATGTATACATTGTACTGATAAAATGAAAATCTAAGTTTAAAAAAAAGGCTCATTTACCTGTTCAAGATAATAATGTAATGTTTAAAAACAAATTCACTTCTCATGATTTATAGATGTAAGAATTGGGCCTCAGAGGTTTGTCGTTCTTAAAAGTGGGTCCCCAGAAAAAAAAGAAAAAGTTTTGGAAACAATGGTTTAGTGTATTTCAGCACTTTTACTCAGCTGAACTAAAGCAGGCTGAATATGGTCGTCCAAATTTAGCTCCGGTTCCAAAAAAGATCTCTGTTTAGAACATACAAATAACCCAAGGAGTGCACCGTATCAGTCAAGAAGCATGTACAACGAAATCTGACACTTTTTAAATTTTGTTGTACATGTTTCATTTTACAATGACAATAAAGACTATTCTTAATTCTGAAGAATTTGGTTAATGAAATGACCACTTGTACTTAAACATTTAGTTTCATCAACGCTTCAGCTCCACACTGGAACTCTCCTCTTTTTATAGCCTTCGTTTCTAAAGGTTTTGATTTTATTCTAAGAATTTCAACAACTTAAAGCCTCATCCATCTATTATATACCGTATTTAATGTAGTGTTTGTGCTAAGTATTGTCTGCACTCTCTTTTTTATGGGTAAAAATTTGTGAGAAATATATATGCAAGTACCCTTATGTTAAAAATAATCATGAAAAGAAAGAAATGGGAGGTAGAAATACTCAAAAATCAATGTGGCAAGAAATACTGGACAGCAAAAAACTCTGCTGCTAGAGGAAAAATGTCTGATCTTTGTTTCTCCAACACATAGGCATACAAATACTAATTTTCCAGTCTTGCACCAATGCTGTCATTATGTATCCAGAAATTGAATATAATATGTGTTAAACTGGTCAAATGTACTTTCAAATGGATATTAGCATCAAGTCCAATGAAAATAAACCTAAGTATCAACTCAAAATGGTTCCAAAATCTTTCAGACTTACTCTTACTCCTACTCTTGTGATTTGTGATGTTTTTTTCCACTGTACAGCGAACATTAATCCCCATCATGTTTGTTTTGAAGCCCGTCCAATATCTCCATGAAACTGTTCATCACTAACATTACCAAACTGGACGGAAAACAAAATACATTTTGAGTGTCATTCTGCAACACATCCAGTCATACGCTTTTAGCTCGTCCTCATCATTTGGATGGTGGATCATCACTTGGGAAAAATTTACTCAGTTTGTACAGTTGAGAGTTGAACTTTGAGGGGAATGTTGGATCACACGTTCGGTTTTTGGATCCAGTGAAAATTCCATCTTTCAGCTTTGCATCACTTTGGAGTGCTGCATTGAAAACCATCGGAATTTTAACTGCTTAGACTTTAAAGAAGTAAAACTCTGGGGGGATGGGCTGCTAATGGTTGTATGCTGGTTCGTCAAAATCCTGACGTGCTGGAGAGATCTTAGTATACCTGATTTAGGTAATATCAGATATTTTTTCCATGAAATAAAATCATCGTATTTACGTAAGCAGAACGGCACAATCAGAATCTTTTCTTTGTCTCTTATGGCGGATTTATTGACGTGAGCTGCCAAGGTACATTTGTACATTATAAAGGCCCCAAATAATCGTGTTGTAATTTGCATTCGTTTTTTTTTTTTTTTAATATAATTTTATTTATGGATTTTCAACTGCATAACATGGATGTATCATACAGTGTGTGCTTTTTTGCTGTCCTTCTTAACATAAGTCCCCACCCCCAACTTAGAGATAAACATGTAAATATACGTATATACCAAAAGACATTAGGAATATGAACAGGAGGCACATAGTATTTACACACATTCTAGATGTGAAAATATAGCAAAAGCAAAAATAAATAAAATAACATTAAATAAATAATTAGAAAAAAAACAAAAAACAATACCTACAGTTAGCAAGGTGATGAGTGGTGATTTGGTATTAAAGTCATGATAAAGTGCTCATTCTATAAGTTTCTGTATTTTAGGTAACTTGTGTTCTGTGGTATTTTTACAAGGCAAGATGTAATAGTAGTAATTTATTCGTCCTTTTAAGAATGTCACTTATTAAATCAACAGTTTTCTAATAATAAGCATTTTTATAAAAAAAATAACAATTCTATATTGTTATTTACTCTTTAGTATGATGATAAACTATACAATAAATAATTCTGATCCTAGTTTTTGCACAGGGATCATTTGTGGAAACAGTGACATGGCTGCCGAGCATCAGTATGATGGGATCTGTAACAACCATGTCACATCCGTCCACTGCCACATTTTTTTGTGTTTTTGTGTCAGCTGTTATTGTTTTAGATCCACAATACTAACATTTATGAATAAGAGGAGAATTAGCAATAGTAAATATATAAGTTTATTACTAGTAAAGTACTGGTACTGACCAGATCATCATGGGTAATGTCACGTCCGTCCACCAGCAAAAGTTTTCACATACACGTGCTATTCAAAATCCAGTATATCTGAAAATATAGCTTCCACTGTCAAATAATATCAGTAGTCTGTGCACGAATGTATTAGCATTATTTTAGTTCTATGCATTTCTTACAACTTTTTTTTTGACAAAAATGGCCACTCATTTGACCCCCTAAGTAAATTTTAGCCGATTGACTAGTTGTAAAGATTGTTGTTAGGACCCCAGGAAGAATAGCTGTAGCTATGGTACAGCTAATGGGGATCCGAAAGAAAGAAAGTGTAGTAGCAGACACAATGAGTTACTGCTGTTGGTTGATTCGTTCCCTGATTCCCAGAAGTCATTTCACATCGGATGAGTTGGAGGTAACAGTGGGTAGTCCTTCCTTCACAGCATCAGTGCTCAGAATCACATCTTCTCTTGATTTTTGTCCTTTTGAGAAGCAGTTTATATGTCATTTTCAGCTTCTGTTACACATTTCCAATATGTTTCCGCCTCTGTGGCTTTAATAGACGGTCACTGTAGAGCTGTGGAAGTGAAACCACTGTCTGATCCTTTGCTCCTCTTTCTGAAACCTGCCCGTTCTTGTCCTTATATGGATGCCAGTGTTCAGACCCCGGCCGCTCCGGTCTCAGATCCTCTTATGGACTTTCAGGGAGACTGAATGTATTTGGAAGTGAAGAATGTACATGTGTGTGTTTATATATATATGCGTGTATATATAGACACATTTTAATACCTAACTGAGGCGTTGTAAATCTGTTGGGACTTGAAAAGCAGACCTTGAGCTCCTAATTGTAATATTTTGATACTGAGCTGCAACTAATGACATCATGTTTCAAGGAACTGCCAGTTTTCCAGATTATGTTCATAAAACTCTTGACATTTACATTCTAAACCAGTCCACTTGTTGAAATAAATAATACAAAAATAAAAGATTTGTTCAGTAGGTTATGATGGAGATGCTTTTTCCTCCCCTGTCATCAATAATATTCTGAACGCATATTTATGGTTTTTCCTCTTCTCAAGTTCCTGTAGCTCAAGCAGATACAACTTTTAGAAACTTAAATGGATTTTTGTTGAAAGAAACTCTGGGATTCTGTGAATTTTCAGCCTGAACATTGACAGAACAGAGCAACTCCAAGATTAACAAAAATGATCTGCCTCTTCAAATGTTTTATTTGGGTCTGAAAATCGATCTAGAAAAAAAAAAAAAAAAAAAAAAAAATCAATTCTTGGTTAAAACTTGGTCAAATGCCTCCTTTTTATGGCCTTAAACAACACCCCATGGGCATCCTTATCTAAGAAATGCCCAAAAACTAGGGATAAACCACATCTGAGTGTTTGATTGCAGGTCAGACAGACATAAATCTTGTTTTTTCCTGTGGGAACTCCTATTCAGACCGGGATTAAATTAGCTTGGTGTAACAATCATCTAAGCATTTCCTGGAAAAAGCAGTTAGTGTCCTGTCACATTTTAACATAAACCCTTGAACCCTTCCAGAAACGGGCTGAGATTTGGAATTTCATTGTGTTTCTTTCAGGCCTCCTGTGCGATCTGCTGTGGTCGGACCCAGATAAGGACGTCCAAGGCTGGGGGGAAAACGACCGCGGCGTCTCCTTCACTTTCGGGGCCGATGTGGTCAGTAAATTCCTCAACCGTCATGACCTGGACCTCATCTGTAGAGCCCACCAGGTGAGACAAACACGCACCCTTTCAGCCTGTAGGACTAGACCACAGGTGCCAAACATGTGGACCGTGGGCCAAAACCGGCCCTCAAAAGATTCCAATCCGGCCCGTGGCATGATTTTATGGAGTGCAAAAATTACACTGAAAATCTGAACAGTCAAGGGTGTTGAACTGGTTTGAGCCCAATGTGATCTGAAGTCAAATAATAGTCTATTAACCCTTACAATAGAATGTGAACAACATGAAAATGAAGTACAATTTTAACAATGTTCTGTCTGTTACTAAATGTTTTGTGGATTTGTAGATCCGATTTGGAAGTTGTGTTAATAAGATGACATAATATTGTAGATGTTCTTATTTTAGTTCCACATTCAAAACTTCCAAATTTCAACAATATTATGTTTGTGTAACATCGTGTGTAATGCACATGTACAAGTGGTAAGTTGAAGTATAATATTGTTAAAATTTAGCTTATTTTTCTTAAGAAATTACATTTTTTTCTGGTTATTCACATCTTTTTTGTGAAAAGATAGTTTGTAAATGTAAATATTTTCATAATTTAAGGTTTTTTATTGCACTAAAATGAAGAGAAAAACTTGAAGTTGTCATCATTTATAGGTTTTTATGCTATTATTTTAATGGTTTGGCCCGCTTGAGATCAAATTGGGTTGAATGTGGCCCCTGAACTAAAATGAGTTTGACACCCCTGGACTAGACTGACCCCTGATCTGAGTGGAACTGAAGTACATAAAACACCTGGCAGCATTCAGTGCCTTTCCACCCTGTTATTACATTTCCCCTTGTGTCTGGCGCTCCCAGGTGGTAGAAGATGGTTATGAGTTCTTTGCCAAGAGGCAGCTGGTGACTCTGTTCTCAGCTCCCAACTACTGCGGAGAGTTCGACAACGCCGGTGGTATGATGAGTGTGGATGAAACCCTGATGTGCTCCTTTCAGGTGAGAGACTGAGACAAAGAGCGGACATTTTTTTAGTAAAATCAACCAGATTTATTCACAGAAAACCACCAAAAAAAGTCCATTTGGGTTAAAACACGGTATTCGAAATCTCTCTGACAGGACATTTTAGTGACAATTTGACAGATTAGTGTTGCTAAATGACCCACATTTTTACTTTTAAATTCATTTTTGCTTTAGTTGGACCATAAGGGATTACCCAAAACAAGGAGGTGAAATTGATGATGATGATTGATGAAATTCTTTTGTCAGTCTATCACATAATAATACAGCCAGTGTCAACAACAACACTACAAACATTACCAACAGGTTAATGACTGAAAAGGCCCAGGCAGAAGCAGAATGCTTATATTAATGCCTGTCCTACAGAACAAATTCAGCTACCCAGCATTCAATATAGGAAAAAGAAAAAAAACCCAATGCAAACAAGCAAAACATAAAAAGGTGAAAATAAACCAGAAAAATAGAAAACTTAACACACCAAATTAATGATAATTCAATGTAGAATCAAAAATAAATTATTTCCTTATTACTTATTAGATCTTAACAATTGTATCCTTCAAAAATTATTTTACGTACCATTTTTTTGAATATCCAAAATGGGCTACACATTCTTAAATCCATGCTGGCCTCATTCCATAGATTAACTCCAACAACAGATATACATCTTCTTCTTGTCTCTTTTTTAGCTTTGTGTACAACAAATTTACAAACATCTCGCAAATCATATTTAGACTCATGTGTTGAGAAATAAATGTTGGAATGGCAATCAATTAAAGTTCACTCTCTGATGGGACATTACTCCGTTTTGACCCATTTACATCTTAAAATGGCCTTGTTTGAGCCACTTTTTTCGGAAATTTTACACTGAACAATAGAGATAGAAATAAATGTCCATTACGAAAAGAACTGCCGTACCTTCCGGACTATAAGCCGCACCTGACTACAAGCCGCACCCACCCCGTCTCCCACATCTCACCATCGCGTCATTGATGCCAAGCTTACGTGCAGCAGCTCTATTTCCTTCTTCATCAGTCGGATCAATGGTTAGCCAAGAAAACATAAATTAACCTGATCTGCAGTAACACATTTGAATGTAAATCAATTGTTATTAGACTATAATTATCATTTTTCTTTAACCCTTTCATGCACGAATTATGAGAACCTTAATCAAATTTTTTTTCCTTAGTGTTTTTATTCCTCTTTAGGCATGAAAAAAAACAATGCGATTGAAGTTTTTCTATTGAAATTTATTGAAAAATAAGTAAATAAAATAAAAATAATTTTTAAAAAAATAAAATAAACCACATGTTTAATTTTTGACACATAGAAACATGTATTTATTGATAAACTGTGTGAAAACTATGAGGAGGGCTTGTGATTCTGGGGGTTTATGCTCAGGAGAGATCTACATAATGTTACCAATTCATGCCAGAAAAGATATGTAGTGTCTTAAAACTTTAATAAAGATATGTGTAAAAAAAAAAAAAAAAAAAAAAAAAAAAAAAAGAACAACAAAATCCATGAATATACAAGAGAACAGCTGTAAAATAGCTGTCCACTGGAGTGACCACTATGCATGAAAGGGTTAACAAAATGGGTATTTTTGCATATTATCCCCTTGAAGTGAGCAGTAACTAGTATTAGAGTATGTTTAAATATGAGAAGGCATCAGATTAGCAGCATTAAAAGTGTTTTTATTTCATAGTTTTCACAGTATATCAGTAAATACACATTTCTTGGCTTCAAAAATTAAACACATCATATCCATTTGCGTGGACATTTTTGCAACTCCATGAAAAATAGGTTCATAAAAAGCTGTCAATCGCTTTTTTTTTTTTTTTTTTTTCATGCCTAAAGAGGAATTAAAACGAGGGAAGAATCATGATTAAGGTTCTCATATTTCATGCATGAAAGGGTTAAACACATGGTGTCCAGCTTGGTGGACATTTTTGAAACTACATGAAAAATAGCTTCATTAAAAAAAAAAAAAATTAAATCGCATTGTTTTTTTTAATGCCCAAAGATGAATAAAGAAAAAAATCTTGATTAATGCTCTCATAATTCATGCATGAAGGATTAAAATAGTTGTTTTTTTAGCTTCAGGAGGTGGTTTCTATCTAATAGTTGAACATTTATTAATTATTAGATAAATCTTTGCAGCTCTACTTCACTTTTGTCTTTAAATTGTTAATTTATGATACGTGAAATTATATTTTATGATGATAATCCTGCTCAAATGCCACTTTCTAGCTTTTTCTCCAGCTTTTCCCAACATGGCATGGTCTTCATCGTCAAAAAGAGCAAATCCAGTTATGATGGAGACGGCCTTTTGTATTATAAGAAGCTATTTATTACAGTTTACAACGATGCAGCATTAGAAACCTGTGTGTTCTGTCTGGTCCTGTAGATCCTGAAGCCGTCTGAGAAGAAAGCCAAGTACCAGTACGGAGGGATGAACTCCGGTCGTCCCGTCACCCCTCCCCGCACAGCCCAACCCCCAAAGAAACGATGAAGACCGAAAGAACGACACGACCAGAGAGAGAGAGGGATGATTGTCAGTGATTGTCTCATGTTGGCTTTTCACAACACAGATAAAGTACAAAAAACACTTGGCAGAGGAAGGGTTAGACAAAACAAACACTTTTTCTTTTAAGATGCACCCAATCCAGTCTTCTCATTCAGATTTTCCTTTTTTCCTTTTCTCCCCAACCTCTGAACTGCTGTCCACTTTCCTCCTCAGTGCTTACTTCTCTGCATCTGTGTAACTTTGAGACATTTAAATGACAAGTGTTAAAGAAAAAGGAAGAAAACAGTACAAGGGTGTCATTCTGTTTGCATATCGGAGTGTTTTTTTTTTTCTTTTCTCTCTTTTTGTCCTTTTGCCTTTTATTTTCTTTACGACCGAATGGCAACAAAGTTTAGTTTACCACATCTCCTTACTCCCCCCCCCACCTGTACAGACACAACAGGTATTAATGACGACTGCTGGGTTTTCAATAAATAATACAGGGAATAAATCTGTCTGCATGGTGTGGTCTTATTCCAGATAAATGCTCCAGTCAATTCTCCACAGAGCTCATTAAAGCCACTTTTGTCTGTGTTATGGAAAAATTCACTTTTACAGTGTTAAGGGACGGCTGTGGTTCAGTTAACCCTCCGGTATCCGGGTGCGCCTTTTAGGCACACTTTGCACTTTGTTTTGAAAAACTTCATATTATTTTTCACAATTTAAGTAAGGTTAGAATTCAAAAGTTGTTCATTTGTGCATGATCTTTAAAATTCTGTCCACCAACTAAAATTTGCACATTGTAAACAAAAGAAAATTACAAGACTAGCATCTGTCTCCCAAGTGTGCCTAAAATGCACTATTTCATCCATTTGATATGTATGATTAAGGCTGACCTTGATTTACAAAAATAAAATCAAATTAGAGCAGAAAAATAAATCAATATATAATATTTAATAGTTTGATTTATAGGTGTGCATTTTACGCACACTTGGTGACAGATGCTAGTATTTTTGAACATTTGACCTAGCGCCAAAAATAATGCAAATTAACCAGTGCTGGAGTTAATCATTGACATATGCCAGGCTGCAAAAATCTAATAATATGTGATCCACTTTTTATGTAGTATATTGAAAAAAAAAAAATGTTTTGTGTTTTTTTTTGCATCCAAGAAAAAAAGATTTGTTTAAATTACAAACACAGCATTTAAAGGGTTAAAAAATGTGACAATTATTGAGTATTTGGTATTTTTATTTACGGCTCAAGTTGATGAAATAGAAAAAGTGTAAAATTATTAAAAACAAACTGAATTTTTTTTGGGACGTTATTCCACAAGTGTGCCAAAAAGGCACACTTGATGCTTAGTAAGGGCCTTGCTGGACGGGATACCGGAGGGTTAATGGAGCGAGTCATCCAATGACCAAAGGGTTGGTGGTTCGAATCCTGCTTCTGGCTGTCCACATGCCAAAGTGTCCTCGGATAAGACACTGAACCCTGAATTGTTCCTAGTAGGGCCTAAAACTGATAATTTCACTACTTCCTGACCTCAAAGCAGCTCCTTTATTTCCTGTCTTTCATTATTGGACACACTCATAAATCCAGCTGAACCTGCTACTGCTGTGTGTACTACTGGTGTGTCCAATAATGAAAGACAGGAAATAACGGAGCTGCTTTAACCCATAAAGACCCAAACATCCACTGTCGACCAAAAGCATCTACTGATCTACAATGATTAATACCTGTTGATCCGTTAATCCTATCAATACATGTAAATCACAGGTCTCAAACATGTGGCCCGGGGGCCAAATCCGGCCCGCCAAAGGGTCCAGTCTGACCCCTGGGATGAATTAGTAAAATGCAAAAATTACACTGAAGATATTAATCACTTTAGTTCAGGTTCCACATACAAACCAATTTAATCTCAAGTGGGTCAGATCAGTCAAATACTATCATAATAACATATAAATAATGACAACTCCAAATTTTCTGTGTAAATGTAAAAATTTCATGTCATTTTACTGTATTTACATTAAAACAAACTAACATTTCACAAAAACACAAATAACCTCCAAAAATATAAACATTTTGAAATGTCTGAAGTGTAATTTTAACAATATTCTGCTTGTTATTAAATATTTTATGTATTTGTAGATCCACATTGATCTGTATGTTGTAATTTAGACATTTAAATGATAAACTGAGACATAATATTGTTAAAATTGCACTTAGTTTTCTGAAGAAATTTCAGTTTATTCATGTTATTCACATTGTTTTAAAGGATAGTTGGTAGACGTAAAATTTTCATCACCTAATTTTACTTTTTTTGCTCTGAAACATAGAAGAAAGTTTGGAGTTGACATTATTGTGGCCCCTGAATGAAAATGAGTTTGACACCCCTGATGTAAATAATTGGTATAAAATACAGTTTACCATCTTTTCATGGTCATCAGATATGACCCATTTGGACGTTCAGAGGCTGCGTAGTGAATGTGGAAACACCGTCATCTTCTACAGTAAAACCCATGGAGTTGGATCAATGACAGTGGACGGAGACACTTGGTTTAGGCTTAGTTAATGATATATTTTGCAAAAACGTGACTTTTTCTTAAGTTTTTTTTTTTTCTGGTTTCTGATAAAATAACCTTTGAATTTACTTTGAGCTTTTATGAACATGTACATGATCAGTGAATTATATATATAAAAAATGACCTGGTTTTCAATTAAAAATGCAAAATACAAAGGATAATGTCACAATAAATGGTGATAATTCACTTAAGAAAGGGTAAATAAAGAGAAAGATTCATTTGGGAACTTCCACAAAAGTAGCACTGGGTCTTTATGGGTTAAGGTCAGGAAGTAATGGGGCTGTGCATAGAGCCTATTATCAATTTTAAAGGTAATTAAGACCTTAATTTAGGAAATTTAGCTTTAAGACTTTTTCAGGAACTGAAGACACCCTATAATCTGAAAAAAAAACAAAACCCAAACAAACACTAGACAACAATCACAGTAAACACTGACATCTTGAAATGACAAATGAATGATGAAAACCTTCAAACAGGTGGTTCCAGGCACAACAAACCCCGCCCCTCACACATATTGTATCTTATTTTGGCATGGATCCAGCTGATATCATGTCCATGCATGTGCTGATGTCTGCATATTAATTGTCTCTATATATGCGCCGAGTTTGAAGTAAATTGGAACAAAATTAATGTTTTTATAGACCTTTATAATTGCACCCATTGTAAGTAAAAGAAAAAAAAAAAAAAGATTTTAAAAATTCATAAAAAGTTGGAACTTTGACCTACTTTTCCCAAAATGTAATCCATTCTATTCTGGGTTGCTGGCAATCTGTAAACCTAATTTGGTAAGAATTCAACCAATAGTTTTGCTGCTGGAGTGTTAAACAAAGAAATAAACAAACCGAACCAAAAATAAATACCCCTTGCCTCCCCTTCTGGGGGTGGGCTAATAATTACAGAAATCCTGAAGCAGAGCCCAAAGACAGAGGGTTGTGTGTCAGTCTGAGCACTAAAACTATGATCTGAAAAAAAAAACAACAAAAACACTTGACAACAATCACAGTAAACACTGTCATCTTGAAATGACAAATGAATGATGAAAACCTTCAAACAGGTGGTCCCAGGCACAACAAACCCCACCCCTCACACATATTGTATCTTATTTTGCCATCGATCCAGCTGATGTCATCATGTCTATGCATGTACTGATGTCTGCGTATTAATTATATCTATATATGTGCCACGTTTGAAGTAATTGGAACAAAATTGATTTTTTATAGACATTTGAAATTGCACCCATTATAAGTAAAAGAAAAAAGTCTTCTAGTCTTTTAAATTTTTATACATATATATTTAAAATGTCTATAGTATGTCAGGATGCTTTTTATATTTCGTGAGGTGTGTTTTTATTTATTTTTTTAATATAAACTGACACTGTGGTGAGCCAAGCATTGACATTTTGTTTAATAAAGTACTGATGGTGCATTATTGAATGACAATAAAGCAAGTCTGAAGTGTGAAAAAAAAAAGGTTCAAAAATTCATAAAAAATTGGAACTTTGACCTACTTTTCCCAAAATATAATCCGTTCTATTCTGGGTTGCTGGCAATCTAGAAACCTAATTTAGTATGAATTCAACCAATAGTTTTGCTGCTGGAGTGTTAAACAAATAAATAAACCGAACCAAAAATAAATAGCAGAGCCCAAAGACAAAGAGTTGTGTGACAGTCTAAACACTAAAACTCTGGACAGGATCAAGGTTATTATTGTTAATGAAAACTAACGAAATGACAAAAACTAGAATTGAAAAAACATTTTCATTAACTGAAATAAATAAAAACTATAATTAAAAGAAAAAAATGATAACTAACTGAAACTGTATTGTTTACAAAACTAACTAAAATATATAAAAAATTATGGATAAAATTCCCTTTGTTTTCGTCTTTGTCAATGTCGTATTGATATAAAATCGATTTATTTACCTCAAGCAATTTTTGCTGAAAACATGGAGATTAAAACTGGGAGAAACCAGCAGAGTCCTGTCTGGGATTTATTTGAATATGACGGAGAAGAAGAGAAAAGATATGACGAAACTAAAACTAAATTAAACAAAGCATTTAGAAAAAAATAAAAATTTATAAAAACTAGCAGAACTAATTAAAACTAACTGAATTAGAGAAAAAAAAGTCAAACTAAAATAAAACTATAATGACAAATCCAAAACTATTAGAACCTTGGACAGGATGTGACTGGAAACATCAGCACACACAGCAGGTTGGAAATATCTATTTATTGCCGTCAGTTCTGTACAGATACATTATGAACACGCACAGGCATCAATTCCCTTTAACTGTAACTCATGATGTGTTCTGGTCCAGACAAGATCCTCTGGAAAATGAACTATAGGATCATAAAAAAAAACTTTACAGCATAAAACAGGCCGATTATACTATGAAGCATTTCAAAAGAATAAACAGAAGCCAATTTCAGTCTTTCTGGATACTAATGATGGAGCCACAACATACATAACTACATTAGTCTAAAAGCAATAAGTTAAATTTATAAAGAAAAAACTTCTTTCATTACTGCATGGCACTTTTTTCTTGCATTGTAAAAAAAAATACCATTTGACATAGCTACAAGGCCAATACAATACTAAACAGAACATTTATGGAAATATTCAAGTTGCATATGTAACTAGAGTCAACACTATTTTTTATTTATTTATTTCTTTAATCGATGGCTTACAGCTACGATTTCACTACACACCAGTATCAAGTTTTCTGAAATTTTCTGGAATAACTCATCGTCTGAGCTGCATCAGACTGCAGCTCAAAGAGAGGAATGTGGTCACGCTAATGTAACCTGTTAAAGGCCCATTAATGCTCTATGCTAACGACGTATATGTAAACGGACGTAGAGTTCTGTCCGTTCATTATGTGCGTAAATCTGGGAGTTGGCGGATGCGAACCCCAACGGAGAATATGGAGCAGTACCACCAGGAACTGTGGAAGGAGTGTCCAGATTTGAAGAGAATAATTTCCAGAAAGTGCGGAACTTTTCAAAGAGCGACTGTGTTTGTTAGCGAAAAACTACTGACACATTTATGACAACTACTTTTCTGAATATTAACATTAGTATCATATTAGTATTACCTCCTCTGGCGTCGCCATGTTTGTTGTTATTGACTTTCTTCTTCTTAAAAAAACTTTAATTTTCTTTGTACTATAGACCTTTTTCACACTTGCCGGAAATACGTAATCGTCATGGAAAAGGACTTCCTGCCAAGCGTCAACACAGTGCGGACTCCTATTTTTTGGGGCATTTCGTGTTTAATGTGGCTCAGATGGTAGAGCGGGTCGTCCAATAATCGAAAGGTTGGTGGTTCGAATCCTGCTCTGTCCCAGTCATGTGCTGTTGTGTCCTTGGGCAAGACACTTCACCCTCCTTGCCTCCAGTGTTTCTACTCAGACTGGTGTATGAATGCATATGGATGTTCGTCAGTCTGCCCCAGAGCAGCTGTGGATACAGATGTAGTTTACCACCACCAGAGGGAGAATGTGAGAGCGAATGAATAATGGATCCACTGTACACGCTTTGAGTATGCGTTCATAGAAAAGCGCTAAATAAATCTAATCCATTATTACTATTATAATTACAATCTGGTTATCCCCTAACCCTAAAACGTAAAACATAACTCTGGCCTGGACGAAATGCCCCAAAAAATAAGAGTGCCCAACACAGTGAGACGACATGGAATACAAGAGTGTACACCATCTGCCTGAAGGATTTGTCAAATATTACATTAGCTGATGTTGCAAGGTTCATTGACGAAAACTCCGTAACCAAACAGAACAAAATCAATAAAGGGTACAAATTCTTCCATGAGGAGTTTGTCCATAAATATTAAAGTAAGAAGAGCGTGATCAGGCTGTTACTGAACTGACAAGTCATTAGCAGGTTTACTTCGACGTAATCGGTGACTTTACTAAAACGTCATAGTCTGCTTTGAATGAAACATTTGGTATCAGTTTGTTGTGTTCAGGTTTGTCCAAGTGGACGTCTTCTATGTAACGACAGTAATATTAGCCCAATGCTATCATCAGTTAACGTTTGTGTGTCTGTCATCTTAGTATCAAATGAACTAGATGAGCAGGTTTTTGAGAGGGTTATGGCTAGTTAAGAGTTAATCTTTGGATGTGAAATGTCTGCTGCAGATGTACATACTACCCTTTTTAATCACACACTCTGGTCCCTCATCCCTCTGGATCACCTGAATCTTTTTCTGCCTAACCTCACTGTCCACAGGAAAAGAATGAAAAGACAGATACGGCTGCTTTTAGGCAGAACAAGAGCAACCTGGAATGCTTTAAAAACTCTAGTTCTTCACTAGTGTCATAGTTGTCCTGATAGGTGAGGAAGTAGAGTTCCACAACGATTGCGTGTTTCTGGACAAAAATATGGAAGTTGCGAAAAAGGTCTATTCGGCCAGTATGTTAATTAAGAGTGGCGCCCTCTGGTGGATTGACTGAGAAACACCAATTCCAACACAATGAGCGCATCGAAGTATGAAGACAATAACGACTGAAACCGTTTGAAACAGATGGACCTGTTTATGTAGGTAAAGTGAGCATGAACGGGCCTTTAGACTCAACCATGGTATGTCAAGAAATAAAATAAAAACGCTGTATCCTCCGCTTCCTGTCAGGTGGTACAGCTGTGTCACGCTTAAATCAGAAAAGAAAACAACTTCATTTCTCTGACCAGCAGAAGGCAGTAGAAGCCTTCTTATGCCGGGTTTCCACTACACGGAACCGGCTCGACTCGGCTCGACTTGGGTACCGGGTCCTATTCCTGCATACCATTTCCATTACAGGATACTACCGACTTTACAGTACCTGGTCGTCATAGCGATGCGGCGCGTTACTTCCGTGTCGTCTGCTCAGACAGTTGCTGATAAACTCACTCGTTGCGTGTTGTCTCGTCAAGCTCATGCTGAATTTTTACGCCTGGACCACCTCCACAAACCATGGTGTAGTTTTTCGGGCTGTCATCATGTGGATTAACCTACCGCTACGTTTACTGTCAACTTCCGCATCTGTTTTTTTGTAAAACGGCGGGTCACAGAGACGACTGTCTGACCAATCAGTGGTCTGCAGTGTTTATACGTCACATTTTAGTATCTGGTCCCCAGTCCTGGAACCTCAGCGGAGGTGATACCAAAAAACTAGTACCGGGTACCAGATTCCAGGGCCGTTTTCTTAATGGAAATGCAAAAAGGCCGAGTCGAGTTGAGCCGATACCACGTTGTGGAAACGTGGCATTAGTGTGGCAACTGGAGGAGAAAAGCTGAATTTGGCAACAAACTCCAATGGCGGCAGATCAACAACCTTCAAAATAGTCAGTAATGCATTACAATGAAATAGCTTGTTCTCAATAAGGTAAAACATTTAAAACAGGTAAAGTCGGAGTAAACACCTGCTATGATTCACCTAAAGTAAAGCAGATTCACTGTCAGCGTGCAGCATCAATGAAAACTCATGAAGCAAAAACAGGTAGTTCTGTCAAACACAAATGATTCCTCAGTCTCCCTTTTACGCAGATAATGCCCCAAAACTACAAATGAAAACATAAATAACCCTAAAAAAAACGCAGACAAACAAGAGGTAAAAGTAAAAATCCAACAACAGGAATCTTATTGGAGCTGTACAGAGGGAATTGTTCTTATTCGTACTCTAACCTGTTTGTCCAGGTTGGTGCTTTCGCCTGAAGTCCCGGACCAGGATCCAATCCCCTGGCTGCAGCGGATGGAGCGGCCCCTCTGCAGGAACCGGTAATGCTGATTTCACCAATACCTGTACTTGAGATAATTCAGAGGAGAGTTTCCTACAATAAGACAACATGTCATGCTCCAACAATGATGTCATCCCGGTGCTTAATTGGGGGGCCTGGAGACCTGTATATGGGGGTCTCCCAAACATAATCTCAAACGGACTCAGCCCACTTCGAGTCCTACGTCTCATTCTCATTTGCATGAGAACCAGAGGTAGGGCCTTGACCCAGTTAAGGCCTGTTTCCTCACAGCATTTAGCTAGTTTTGATTTTAGGGTGCTATTTTCCCTTTCAACAGCCCCCCCTGATTGTGGATGGTATGCACAGTGTGTTTTGAGATCAAAACCTAGCATTTTCCCTAACTCAGTTAGTGCTGTGTTCACAAAGTGAGTACCGTTGTCTGATGAGATCCTTTTTGGGATCCCCCAACGAGGCAAAATTTCAGTTAACAAAGCCTTAGCCACTGTGGAGCTGTCTGCATGTTTTGCAGGAAAACATTCAACCCATTTGGACCACATGTCTACCATCACCAGACAATACTTTTTACCCTCAGCTGGAGACAGCTCCACAAAATCCATCATAAGGTGGTCAAAGGGGAGGTGTGGTTGCTCGTGACCTGCTGAGCGACATGGGAAAGACTTTGTAGTGTTATGAGCAGCACAGATAAGACATTTCTTGCAAAATTTCTCTGCAACTACTGTAAACCCCTTCGTGAACCAATACTGTGCTATAGCATCTAACATTCCTCCCTTAGACACATGATCTACGCCATGTGTCAACTTAGCAAACCAGGGGAAGAAATGTTTGGGTAGACAAGGTCGCCCATCAGCAGCACGCCACACAGAAGAAGAATCCAGTGCACAACCACACGAGGCCCAAACACGCCTTTCATCAGGAGTGGCAAAGGACTGTGTGTCAGACACTGACGCGGGAGGGGCCCCCTCTGACTGCTGAGACAAGAAGGAGGAGGCGGCCTCCAAGGACGCAGCAGCCCTGGCAGCTGCATCTGCTCGGGAGTTCCCCTGCGTGACGTCAGTGTCTTCCTTCTGATGCGCCTGACATTTCACAACTGCAATAGCAGAAGGGAGAAGAACAGCATCCAACAGATGTGCCACAAGAGATGCATTCAGAATCGGCTTACCATCGGACTTCAAAAATCTACGGTGCTTCCACAGGGCCCCAAAGTCATGCACCACACCAAAGGCATACCTGGAATCAGTAAAGATAGTGACAGAATGGCCCTCAGCCAACTTACAGGCCTCCGTCAAAGCGACGAGCTCAGCCGCCTGTGCTGAATAGTGTGAGGGCAAGGGGCCTGAGGAGACCGTGTCGACGGACGTGCACACCGCAAAACCAACCCTGTTTGTGCCAGACGCGTCCCTAAAAGAAGAACCATCTGTGAAGAAAACAAAGTCAGGGTTTGACAAGGGCACATCAGAGATGTCCGGGCGAGGGGAACATGTCTGCTCCAACGCGGCCTCACAACAATGAGGTTCTCCATCCTCAGCAGTCGGAAGTAGTGTGGCGGGGTTAAGCGTCGTACAGCGCTTCACAGTGACATTTGGCATGTCCAGCAGAACGGTGGTATATCTGCGCCACCGGGCTGCGGACAGATGTGAGGTCTTCTGCTCTAAAAGAATGACAGAGACAGAATGTGGAACCAACACAGTCAAAGGGTTATACCCAACAATGTCACGTGATGCAGCCACAGCCTTTTCACATGCAGCGACGGCACGGAGGCAAGAAGGAAGACCCGCAGCCACAGAGTCAAGTTTAGTGGAGAAATACGCCACCGGGCGTAATCTGTCACCGTGAGCCTGCAACAAAACAGAAGACATAAACCCACGTTTCTCATCCACAGTCTGTGTGAATGGTTTGGCCGGGTCAGGGAGGGCCAAAGCAGGGGCAGAACCCAAGGCCATTTTGAGAGACGTGAACGCCTGTTCAGCCTCAGATGTCCACACAACTCTATCATGTGCATTCAGGCCCTTACCATGAATACATGATGTCAGAGGGTGCTCGAGCTCAGAATAATCAGGAATGAACGCCCTGCAATAACCAGTCATACCTAAAAATGACATCATCTGCTTTTTCGTGACCGGCCTAGCAATGTTCTGAATGGCTCGAATCCGTTTAGGATTGATGAGCCTTTGGTTCTGAGAGATCAGGTGCCCCAGAAACACAACCTGCTGTTTACAAAACTGGAGCTTTTTGGCGCTGACCTTATGACCCTCCTCCCCCAGGTGAAGCAACAACGACCTTGTGGCCTCGACACAAGCCTGTGAAGAAGGACAACAAAGGAGAAGGTCATCAACATACTGCAAAAGAGCAACACCTGGTGGGAGGTCAAGGTGGGACAGCGACTCAGCCAAAATGGAATTGTAAATGGTTGGGGCCTCACAATACCCCTGAGGCATGCGTGTCCATGTGTACATTTTGTTTTTGAACTGAAACGCAAACCAATATTGGCTATCTGCATGCACAGGCACAGATGTGAACGCGTTCGACAGGTCAATAACAGAAAAGTGAGACGCAGATGGCGGAATTTGTGACAAAATTGTGTGTGGATTTGGAACCGTGGGCACGCGTGGAACCACGGCTTTGTTTACTGCCTGCAGGTCTTGAATAAACCGCCATGTGTCTGGGTCAGGGGGGGTCCGTGCCTTTTTCAAAGGAAAAATCGGGGTCCTGACCGGTGAATCAGGACATGGGACTATAATTCCCGCATTCAAATAAGCTTCGAACACGGGAGTTATGCCATCGATTGCTTCCTGCTTCAGAGGATACTGTTTCTGACATGGCCTGTAGTCAGATCGCGGGGTGACGATGACCGGTGGGCAATTTCGGACGAGACCCACATCATGAGGACCCGCAGCCCAGACACCAGACGGGATATCAGCCAGTTCGGGTGGCACAGAGGCGGGAGGGGGATCTGTGGGAGATGTAGACACACATATGAGCGTTTCATCATCTACTAACTGTACAGTTTTCTGACAGTGAAACACTGATGTCATGCTCTGCCTGAATCCCCCCAGCCGGGGGGAGAACATGACGGTGGGGTCAGCAGTGGCACGCCAATCAGACACCCACAAGGCCTTTTTCATCCATGAGCCCACGTGTTTCCAATCCATACCACGTGGCTTGGAAAGTGCAATGTGCGGTGTGTCATCAAGCCTGTAGAAAAGACGTTGGTTATCAGTCAGAGACACAGACAAAGCACAACACTCTGAATCCCAAAACATATACCCAGCTGTGAGCTTATCAGAAGTTGTGTGGAAAAACTTTTCCTCGTATGTGGAATCAGGGCCACCAGGACTAAAATGAGAGGCGCAATATAAGTCGTCAGGGGGTGAAACATGGGCGCCAGGCTGAATTCTGTTGGCGCACAGTTCGACCCATTTTTGCGTAATTTGGGGAGAACAGACCCTCCACTGGTATGCATAGTCTGGAGCCCCAGCCGCATACCTAAGCATTGTGTGTGCATACACAGAATGCGAGTGGAGGCCTGTGCCCGCGACAGTGTTTCCCTGAGTTATCATTAACCCCTCTGGACCCGATTCAAGTTTTACCCCCAATTTACACATCAAATCCCGGCCGCACAAATTAATGGGACAGATGGGTGAGAGTAAAAACGAATGTTGGAATGAACATTCCTGTGAAACACATGTCAACGGAACAGTAAAGCACTCTCTGTCCTGTTTACCCCCAGCCGACACAGAAACAATAGTTTTTCCACTCAACTGTGGTGTAGGTGTTAAATCTGCATGCCTGATAACAGAATATGTAGCCCCACTATCTACTAAAAATGACAAATTGACACCATTAACAGTAAACTCAAGCACTGGGAGTTTCTTAAAGGAGTCAGTAGTTAGCTGAGCGTATGTGTGTGTGTGTGTGTCTGCTATCATTGCATGTGTGTGTGTGTCACCTCCTCCTCCCTGAGGCAGAGCTGCAGACCCAGCAGTGGGCGTGGAATCCGAGTCTGGAGGTCCGCCCCTCAAGGCCGCGAGTCAATCCCCGCCCCTGTTCCCTCTTCGTGGCTGTCTCCTCCTCTTCCTCTGTGGGCAGTCCCGCTTCCAATGTCCTTGCCGGCCACAGAGGTGACACGCCCCCTCACGTGACGGTGGACCACCCCTTCCTCCGGCAACAGGCGGCGCACGGCTGGTTTCCGGTCCCTTCCCCCCTCCACGCCGCTCTCCATTGTTACGCGGCATGGCAAGCAGAGTCAAAGCAGAGGAAAGAGATTTAGCTTGTTTGTCATCTCTGTCTTTCTGTCTCTGCCTGACGACATCCTGGGCATGATGTGCGTGTCGCACCAGCTCTTCCAGACGACAAACTTGCGCCATGCCCACGTAGTGGGAGCGAATGACAGTCCCAATGTCTTTCAGAAAGCCGTCCATCATGGTCTGGCAAAGCAGTTTCTCCCATGGGCCTGCGCTGTCTCCCAAGGGGGAAGGGCGGGCCAAGCCGGAGTTTTTGGTGAACTCCTCTTCGGCCCTGCACACAAAGTCTTCCACTGCCTCATCAGGCCGCTGTTTCAGGGCTCTCAAGGCCGTCAGTGAGCCCCGGGAGGGAAAAACCTCTGTCAGTGCGGTACACAGCTTTTCTACCGCCTCCCTATAGACAGCGTTCTCGGCATGTGCCCACTCAGTCTGTTGAACCCTCAGGTCGTCCCTGGGGATCTTGTCCCGGATCTTCGCCAAGTCACTAGGGCCCATCTTACCCCCTAGAAGACGCCTGAGCTCGACCCCGGTGGGCCTGTGTTCTTGGCAGAACGTCCGCAGCTCAGTGGCGAACTTCGCACCGTCATCTACTGGATTAGGCAGAAAAGCAGCGTTCTCCTTTAGGTCAGCAAATGTCCATGGTCTGAACACCAAGATGGGCCCGTCCGGCCCGCTGACTTCCACCATGGGCATCTGTGAGGTCGAAGGCCCCGCCGGGCCTCCCTCATGGTGGTATGCTCTTCCGCTTCTTGTCTTAGACGTCAGACTTTCATCAGCAGCCCCACCCATCAGGGCGGGGTCAGTCGAGTCGGGCATGCGCAGTGGAGAAGATGGGAGGACCCCGGCCCTGGGGGCTCGTGGTGTCGGTACCGGATGGGAGGTATCGATCGAGAAAACCTGGAGGGGATGTGGGTTGATGGGGCGGCGCGGCGGGCAGACGTCCAGATCCGGGTCCACTTTTGCAGCCTGCACAGAGACACAAGGGGGAGGGGAAAGCAGTGTATTGTAAAGCGGCGGCGGAGCCGAGGCATTGTCTGTTCTACCTATCACGGCCCCGCCTTCATCTCCCACTCCTGCCAATTGTTTACCATTCTTTCTCCTATCTCTACACTCAGCCTCCTCCAACCACATTCCAACACATTTGCTACACGACTCCCATTGTTTATAATCCCTAACCTTGATTCGCTTATCTTTTTTCTTAGCCTCCCACTGTTTCTCTAATTTTTCCTTCATCTCATTCAACTTCTGTATGCTTAAAGTCCCCGTTTTAGGAAAAATGCCCATGCTTACCCAATAATCAGCACAGTCAAGCACAATTTCCCCATATTTTTTACTCATCATTTTTGGAATTGGGGCCTCCCTGTCCACACCCCCGCCACTTTTCACCAGCTGGTTTCCCATGTTTACACTTAGAACGTCTCCTAAGCGGTTTTTGTTCCTCGGCGAACAAAATACTAAAAAACCCTTTTGATTTTTCTTTTCAGTTGTCAGCGAAAAAATCACCTAAAACGCTTACAAGTTTGTTATAAACTTTACCCTACTGTATTTACATACAGTAGCAACCTTATACGATTTTTCTTTTTTGGTTGAAGGCAGGCGAAAAAATCTCCCAAAAACACCTGTACTCTATTGCATTTGCCTACAATAGCAACCTTATACGATTTTCTTTTTGGTTGAAGGCGAAAAAATCTCACAAAAACGCCTGTACCCTATTGTATTTGCATACAATAGCAACCTTATACGATTTTCTTTTTGGTTGAAGGCGAAAAAATCTCACAAAAACGCCTGTACCCTATTGTATTTGCATACAATAGCAACCCGACTCAGGTCTATATATATTTTTCCCTCTTCTTTTTTTTTTTTTTTTTTTTTTTTAATATATATATAAACCCGAATCGCACACCACTATTATTTCAGTGACGTGCCCAGTGACGTGAGTTTGGACCACAGGGAGTACCCCACCACCCCCAACTGTAACTTTCTCACCGTGTGTTGTGTCGTTGAACTCAGTCTAGATTCCAGTGGTGAGACGGGCGGGGCTCGGAGCCGGTCCCCCGTCCGCGGTGTCGTTTTACCACGGGGCTACAGCCGCTTTTTGGCCCGTAGGATGATCAGTCCACCAATCTCCGTTCCCCGTCCGAACACACTCACGGAATCCTACCGACAACGCCAATTTGTCGTGGAAATTTACCGTTCAACTGTTAACTCACACAAAGAAAAAGGGAGAAAGTTAGAGTTAAAATAATAAATGCATTTATTGAGAAATCAATCACAGACAAAGCTCTGTAAATGAAGTCTGCCTAAACAAGAGAAAACTAAAGATTATATAGAACCAAATCCAACCCCCTCAAACTATGCTGTCATTCCTTACGTACATCGTACCACCCCATACTACTCCTTCTCTGCTCCGTGAAGAGGTCATGAGGACCTCTTCACTCTAACCTTGCTTGAATACAGGCGCCATCCTCTATCTACACATTCAGACATTTAGGTGTTTGGGTTTCAACTCAAGGTAAGAACTTCGTCCCCAAGTCAGGGTTGCTACAGAGTGGTAAACAGCACACATAACAATGACTCAGCATGTACTTAACAGTATAACATATTAAAAGAGTATAGAATATAAAAAGTAAATTTTTCCACCACAAAGCAAATGACAGTCATTCATTTTCAGGACAGTGTTTCCCTTCTTCGTCGTTCAGTGGGAATCTTGTCAGTCGTTGTGAAAGTGGGGTCGGTTTACAACACCACGGTAAAATTGAGCTCCTTGGTCGTCGTGGTGTAACACACAGCGCCTGACAGATGAACGGGAGAAAACACACAAGAACGTATCTACAGTGTCCACGTAGCATCGGGGGAGTGTGTGGGTCTACACCAAAGCCCGGAGGGGGAAGGACAGGGCGGCGCCTATCGACAGGCCCAGGGCCAGGAAGAAGGTCATGAGGGCTCCGGCCGTCTCCGCGTCCTTCGGATCCACCAACCTGGAGATGACACAGGTCATTAGCTGGTGTCGGACACTTCACAGGTCACCTTCAGGGGTTTATTTATGTCAAAGTTGTGTTATATCACCATGGGGATCTGGCTGTTACATTCAAGGACCCTCCGACATTTCAGCTGCTGATTAGTGCAGTAATCATGGGCTAGAGCTGGGTCACATGACCGAATCCATTCAATCAGTGTTATGATCATTTTTTTCTGCCTATAACTACAGAGTGTATCAAAAAAACTACGCATTAACAGAACCAGTCAACTAAGAGCAAAATAACTGATGTAGACTGTGTTGTGTCACCAGCAGGTGGAGCTGTAGGCTGTATTACACACAGCTGTGGTAAACACAGTAGGAGACAGAGCTGCTGTTGTTTTTGGCTGTGATGCCTTTTTTCATGGATGAGACAGAAGAATAATGTAGTTTTATCTTCATGACCCTTTGTTCCAGACATGTTTTCACACTTTAGAGGAATATTAGGGAAGATGCAGCAAACAGAGGAGTTAAATGTTCCCAATGGCAGAATTTATTCTAAAAGGAGTTTCCATTTCCTCTGTCTGCATTTGCTCTTAGTTTAAAAATAACACACAAAAAAAACACCTCAAATGAACTTAAAGACCGTTTTTATGAAGTTTAGGAAGTTTCTTCATATGTTTATATCTACAAACATTTGTAGAGACAAATATATGAACACAAATACATTTATGGAAATTTGCATGTTAAAAATTAATAGCAATAAAAATTGAATTCATTAAACAATAATATTTATTTATGTATGTATGTATGTATGTATGTATGTATGTATGTATGTATATACAGGGTGGGGAAGCAAAATTTACAATATTTTGAGGCAGGGATTGAAAGACAGTGTATGACCAGTTAGTTTATTGAAAGTCATAAGAATTTTTTTGCCACAAGAAAATTTACATGATAGAAAATGTTTTTATTCTATGTGTCCTCCTTCTTTCTCAATAACTGCCTTCACACACTTCCTGAAACTTGCGCAAGTGTTCCTCAAATATTCGGGTGACAACTTCTCCCATTCTTCTTTAATAGTATCTTCCAGACTTTCTCGTAATAGTTTTGCTCATAGTCATTCTCTTCTTTACATTATAAACAGTCTTTATGGACACTCCAACTATTTTTGAAATCTCCTTTGGTGTGACGAGTGCATTCAGCAAATCACACACTCTTTGACATTTGCTTTCCTGATTACTCATATGGGCAAAAGTTTCTGAAAAGGTATGGATACTAGTGTTAGGTATGATTATGACATCAATATATGTTTGGTTTCAAAACAATTGATGTAGTGCCTGCTGAGAAAAAACAACTAAATGTTCATTGTAAATTTTGCTTCCCCACCCTGTATGTATGTATTTATTTATTTATTTAGTTCATGGTTGTGCATTTCATCAGTAAACATTCAATAATCAAGTAAACAAACATGTACACACCCATGCTTGAAAAGGAGCAGGATGAAGAAAATCTTATATTTCCTGCCCCCTTCTAAATAATAATAATAATAAAAAATCACCCTGAAAATACTCCATTACGCATAAGAGTTCACTTTAGTTAACTAGTACGTGGTTAAGACAGACCTCATCTGAACTACTTTATAAACTGTTGAGTTTAATCACCAGTGATGCTTCACATTCTATGAAAAATAATCATGCTGTTTTTGTTGCATCTCTGCCTGGTTAGAACCACACATCTCTAAATGTCAGTGTTTGAGGAGCTCAGAAAAACAGGCCTGTTCTCAGCTTTGTGACAATGCACTTTACAGTTAATCTAAGTGGTTTTAAAGGCTTTATTTGGTTTAAGAGGGAGGAGATTTTTTACAAGTCACAACTTGTACTTGTTGAGTTTTTCACACACATTGAAATCAAGCCTCGGGTGGATTTAGTTATTTTTCAGTACACAGAACAGGGATGGAGAATTCAATCAGAAAAATGATTAAAGGTGAGGCAGCTTAGAAATCCTGCCGTAAAAAAGTCATGGTAAACCTGCTTATGGTGCTGTTTCGCTCCTGATTCTTCTCTTTATTTGGGGTTTACTGGCACTAATCATTATCACAATGGGCTTTACTAGTCTCATTTCCTTTCTTCTGATGAGTGGAAGTTCCACACCTAATGATAAAATGTACCAGATCGTTCCAGTGTTTTGTGGTTTGAAATATTTCTCACCTGCCAAAACTTATGGACATGTTTGTCAAGTGCAAGGTTATTATCGTTAACGAAAACTAACGAAATGACGAAAACTAGAATTGAAAAAAACCTTTTTGTTAACTGAAATAAATAAAAACTACAATTAAAAGAAAAAACGATAACTAACTGAAACTGTATTGTGTGCTTACAAAACAAAGTAAAACGTCTAAAAATTACAGCTAAAATTCCCTTTGTTTTCGTCTTTGTCAATGTCGGATTGATACAAAATCGATTTATTTCGCTCGAGCAATTTTAGCTAGCGGCACCATACGGCACTTCACGGTCCGTCACTTGTCGTTTAGAGTCGTCTTCTGGTCCCCATTCTACCTGGAAACATGCAGACTAAAGTTGGAAGAAAGCAGCAGAGTCCTGTCTGGGATTTATTTGAATATGACGGCGAAGAAGAGAAAAGATATGACGAAACTAAAACTAAACTAAAACTAAGCATTTCGAAAAAAAAAGAAAACTAATAAAAACTAGCAAAACTGCTCTAAAAACTAATTAAAACTAACTGAATTAGAGAAAAAAAAGTCAAAACTAAGTAAAACTAAACTATAAAGAAAAATCCAAAACTGTTATAACTTTAGTCAAGTGTGTACATAATTACAGTAAATTCCACCACTGGTCGTCGACTCCAGTTTAACCCCTGGTGTCAACAGTGCTATCCATCAGACATGTAGATCTGTACTCACTGTGGTGCGTAGGACATGGAAAGGCAGACGAAGTAGCCGCTGGACAGAGAGAACAGTGCCATGATGGCGGTGAATGCACCGTCATGGGCGAAGTAGACCGGGAGGAAGGAGCGCTTCTCGACGTTACAGAGCATGAGCAGAGGGACGAAGACCACCCTGGACACGACCAGCACCGGGAACAGACGAGACTCTTTACTGGGCTGGAAGAAGAGTTCAGACAGAGGGGATGAGGTGAGTAAAACGAGATTAGGAGGACAAACATTAATGAGATCGCAGCTTTTAATACCCGGCTGAAGGATGGAGAGAAACTAGGATCAGCAGAGACAAAGTGGAATAAATGACGCCTGATCTACGTGGATGTGGGACACACGAGGGATTTTCACAGACAGGTGTGGGACAGATAAGGCCACCTGGCTTTTATACAAACAGGTAGAGGTAAATCCTGGTATTATTCTACAGCCTCCAGTCACTGTTTAATATTTCATTCATTGTGGTTGTTCCTGGCGAAGATAATGAGGTCATTTCTAGTTAGTGAGTCATGTTCCACCCGTCAGTTCCTGTGTCTGCTTTTACCCTGTATTACATCTGTTTATCTTCTACTATAATGAGCTATGGTTAGGAGTCATACAAGGGGCTTAAAATTTATGTACATGAGTCATAGCAGAGAGAGGAAATGGGTACATTCAGAAACCAAGCAATTATTGACATAATAAAATACAGATAAATGCTGAAGGTTGTTAAAAATACGGAGAGTCAGTGTTGACAGAGGGGAAATGTTTAAGTTAAAGACACAGATTTATTTTATCATTTCAATAAATAATATGTATTCGAGTTCACATTAAATTAACCCTTTCATGTATACTGGTCACTACAGTGGACAGCTATTCTACAGCTGTTCTCTTATATATTCATGTATTTTTTTGTTTGTTTTTGCACATATCTTTATTAAAATTTTAAAACACTACATATCTTTTCTGACATGAATTGGTAACATTGTGTAGATCTCCCCTCAGCATACTCTCACCCCCAGACCTACAAGGCCCCCCCCTCCCAGTTTTCACACAATTTATCTGTAAATACATTTCTTCGTTTCAAAAATTAAATGCAAGGTGTCCAGCTGAATTGACATTTTTGCAACTTCATGTAAAATAGGTTAATAAGATCATTTTTATTATTATTATTAGTAGTAGTATGTCTTTTTTTAACTTTATTTTTTGATTTATTTATTTATTTTCATAAGAAAATTTTCAATTACATTGTTTTTTTCATGCCTAAAGAGGAATAAAAACACTCAGGAAAAAAAAAATCTTGATTAAGGTTCTCATAATTCATGCATGAAAGGGTTAAAGAGATGGCATAGTATGATTACAACCACCAAGTATCACATTACAATGTAATCTGATAATTAAGATACACTTGGCAATTCTGTTTACATCCTTACATTGTAAAAATGTCATCAGTTTAATTAATACAGGGGTGTCAAACTCATTTTAGTTCAGGGGCCACATTCAGCTTAATTTGATCTGCAGTGGGCCGAACCAGTAAAATAATAACATAATAATATATAAATAATGTCAACTCCAAACTTTTCACTATGTTTTACAGTGAAAAAAGTCAGATTAACTGATGAAAATGTTTACATCTACAAACTGTCCTTTCAAACAATGTGAATAACTTGAACAAACTGAAAGAATAAGTGTAATTTTAACAATATTCTGCTTCAGTCTATCATTTTCACATGGTCTTCATAACTTACAGATCACAGTGGATCTACAAATACAGTACGTGTAATACAATACTGTATGTGGATGATAAATCAAACTGGATCAAAAAGGATTTGTCTCTCTACAGTGGCCACCGTTCTTATTTTTTCCAACGTTACGCTCCATAAAGCGCACCAGAAGGGTCAGGATTTCAGCTCTCTATTTGGTTTATAATAAGACGATCCTTCATTTGTGTCCAGCGCAGAGCTGATATAATAAGACACTCACCCAGCGTATTAAGGTGGTGATGGTCCGACCGAGCCAGTCATTGATGTTGAAAATCAAGAAACAGCACACGGAGATAAAGAAGCGCTCTGAAAAACACAAAGATGCACATCAGAAGAAATGATTTATTTCTTCAGTACTGATCTACAAAATAAGATATAATAGGAACAAAACAATAGCAGAATGAGAAATTTTTGGCTGCTGATTAAGTGAGTGTAAGGAGATTTAATCTGCTTAAGTTGAACTCAGTTGTACCCCATTTTCCTGGAAATGCTGTTTTGACGTCTGCGGTGACAGCGGGAAAGACAGACAAAGTGACAGTGAACACAAACGTGACACAGAGCGCCATCACCCAGATCTGAAAGAGGAAAGAATTGTTGACTTAATACACGAGTCTGTCGATGTGTTAATAACTGATAAACATTTTAGTTCAGGGCCCACATTAAGGCAAATTTGATCTGAAGTGGGTTGGACCAGTAAAATAGTAACATAACTATATATAAATAATGTCAATTCTAAAATTTCCTCTATGTTTTAGAGCGAAAAAAGTTAAATTATGCGATGAAAATGTTTACATCTACCAACTATCCTTTAAAACAACATGAATAACATGAACAAACTGAAATTTCTTAAGAAAACTCAGTGCAATTTTAACAATATTATATCTCAGTTTATCATTTACACATGTAAATTACAACTCACAGATCACAGTGGATCAACAAATACACAAAACATTTAATAACAGGCAGAATATTGGTAAACTTGCACTTTAGACATTTCAAAAAGTTCATATTTGTTCAGGTTATTTGTGTTTTTTTGTGAAATCATAGTTTGTTTTAGCGTAAATACAGTAAAATGACATCTTATGGACTGGACACATGTTGTGAATGAAATTTATGACATGGAAAGGCTGACCTTCTCATTAAGACTCACTACTGATAAATGGAAAAAATATTGGGAAAAATGGAATGTGTATGTTAACCAAAGAAATCCCTGACCCTGTATAATCTTATACTTATATATGCTTATTTTGACTTTTTTTTTTTTTTTTTTTTGCCTAATTTGTCCTGAACCTGTCTGTATTTTATTTGTCTAAAGGGTGAATCTAGATGCTCTAACTGTTGTGGTCTGTTTTTTGTTCTTTTTGTTTATTTGTTTATTCTGTATACTGTAAAATTTTGAGTTAAAAATAAAGTATATATAAAAAAAATACAGTAAAATGACATGAAAAGGTTTACATGTACAAGCAGAAAAATTTGCAGTTGTGAGTATTTATAGGTTATTATGGTAGTATTTAACTGATCTGACCCACTTGAGATTAAATTGGTCTGTATGTGGAACCTGAACTAAAATTATTAATATCTTCAGTGTAATTTTTGCATTTCACAAATTCATCCCAGGGGCCAGACTGGACCCTTTGGTGGGCTGGATTTAGCCCCCGGGCCTCATGTTTGAGACCTCTGATGTAGAGGGTTTACCTTTTTGAACACCTCCATAACTGAAGACTTCGTCTGTCCACGCTCAACCTGCTCCAGCGACAGGAAGGCCTGCTTGGTCCCATCTGGACTGGAGTCCACCTCGAGCTCAGATGGACTGTCACTTTTAGTTGCGCTGCTGGGCACTGAGCCGTTAGCATGGCCGTTCAGTTTGCCGTTCTCCACAGTGGTGCTCTCTGACATGACAGAAAATACATATGACTCGGGTTTACAAACATCATTACAGTGTAAAATCCAGATCCAATTCAGCATTGGGTCTATAAAATGTTTCATAAAGTTCATTTGTTGGAATTCATGAACACCATATATATATATATATATATATATATATATATATATATATATATATATATATATATATATATATATATATATATTTCCAGAGGCTGTCAGAGCCTGTGTATGTAACAGACACTGTCTTTGTCTACAATTGGATAAATAGAGGGTCAGCTGACTTAATGAGATAATGTTCCACTGAATTGATTCGATTCAGTCTGAATGTGAGGCACAGAATCTAACACTGAGTGGAAAAGCAAACAGATGTTCATTTACTGTCAGACAAATGTGTGATCACAGTCATTCTGCCAGCGATTCTAAACAGAGCCGACACTCCAAAATTTGGTCACATGGAGAAAAAAGACCAAGCTGCACATTAAAGACATGAAGTAGAAGCTCAGTTCTGACCAAAGTTTCACAGTGTCACTTGTAGTATTTTGTATTTATGGGCTGCAGATGAAACACTGTACAATAGATAGTGTTTTCTCTGCTGCTCAGTTAGAAAATCTCCTCTAAAAACCGCCATTTTTGTATTTTTACTGTTTCATCAAAACTAGAAGTGCTGCTGTATCAAGTAACTCCCAATGATTCTCCTCATTCATATTTTAATTATTAGAAATTATATCCAGCTACAAAAGCCTGACCTGACACCAGACAGAACAAAGTACAGAGCTCTACTGCTATGGACACGTCTCATGTAGTTGCATTAAACTGGCAGGTTTTCAGTGAATGCAGAACTATACACTACAAGCAGGTGCAAGTTTCAGCTTGTCTTGTGAATCTTTAGGCAGAAGTGAGCTTTAGAGTTTGTTGAAGAAAACCTCCACCTTTCAGCAGCTCATCTGTGGTTCCGACGTCATACTGGTGGCTTTTGTCCAAATAATACTGAGCAAACTCCTGTATTAAGAGAAAAACAGGTTGGAAGATGAATTCAGATATAATCTTAAAAGAATTATGGGTAATGTAGTCTGCAGGGATGTGCACACACTGACCAGACGAGGCAGAAACAAGTAGCTGAAGAGTGTGATCAGTGTCCCAACACATGGTGTGATGAAGTAACCCAACGCCGCTGTCTCAGAGTCTGCATCACCTGAACGATAAGCACACACGTTAGCAAAGAATTCTGGGAGAGCAAGATCAAATTACTGAATGCAGCACTGAAAAGGCTTCAGGACAATCTGTGTCTTTGTAATTAAGGGCTGTATGTTATGTGGCATCATGCTGATTTCAGTATCTCTACATTTAGTTGAAAAACCTTCTGTTACTAGGCAACCAACAGATTAGGCACCCGATGTTGTTTCGTGTGTATGTGGGCGACTCACTGCCAATAGCAAGCAGCATGGCAATGGCAGCGAAGGTCCCAGCGAGTCCCTGTCCGCTCATGAAGATGGCGCTGTACTTCTGAGGCAGCAAACCCACGAGGCCGAACAGACTGCCCTGTAGCACAGCGCCGAACGCTGCGGGAAATATCACCTGTTATCTGAGGAACCGCTCCCAGCACATTCAGTCTGTCATTCATACAGTCACAATGACTTACAATTGATGAACCAGATGGTTGCCATGGTGACAGAGAAGAAGCGGTCCTCCTCCATGGGCACCTTGACCAGCACTGCTGTCAGGAGGAAGAGCAACAGGATAAAAACGAGGCTACCTGCGATGCGCATCAACTCTGATATCCTGAAACACAAAGAGAAGACACAAGGACGGATTAAAGCTAGAGTTCATGAGGATGAAGAGGCGACAGAGGAAAGAGTCAGCCCTAACTTGCATTTTAAAAACATAGCCGTTTGTCCACAAATACTGTTTTAGGTCACTGAAAACACACAGATTTTTAGTAAGTGGATACAGAAAACTTTCCTCCTTTGTCTTGTAATAAAAACACCTTGTGCAACATTTTATCATTTGTTTGACGTCACAGTGTGTGCAGATATCTCCTCTGTACATACAATGATTCTGTCCAGTGGTGGATGTTGCCAAAAAAGTGCTGGAGCCAAACAGTACTTTATCGCCTGAACAATAGAAAAAATAGGACCAATGGCCCTGTAGCTTACTGACCAAATTAAAAGCTTTGGGAAATGTATCCAGATGCCATTTATTATCACCCAGTTCTGTGTATTTATTATATTACAGAAATAGTCCATGTTTTGGTCATATTCCGATCAGATCTGTAAAAAATTCAAATTCCAACTTGATATCATTGATACTTAGTGACTTATTGGATCAATCCACTTCCTATCTCTTATAATGGGAAAATTTTTCAAAGTCACACCAAATCCAGAATCAGATCTGGATTGAAATAATTTCAGTACCTTGTGTTGACATCATTATACAGAAGCTGTATACCAAGTTTGAAGTCAATCAGAACTGGAGTTTCAGAGAAGAAGACGATTGAAATTTTTTCCTCATAAGAGCCCATGTTAAATTTTCCATAAGTTCCCAGATCCAGAAGAAGATCCTGATCAGCATGTGGACATTATGTTTTGGTCATCTCCCCATCATGGCTGTACTGTAGAAATTTCAACTTGATATCATTCATATTTACTGAGTTATTGCATCGATCCACTTCCTATCTGTTATAATAGGGAAATTTTTCAAAGTTGCACCAAATCAAGAATCAGATCCGGATCGAAATAATTTCACTAAATTTTGCTGACATCATCATAAAGAAGCTGTATACCAAGTTTGAAGTCAATCGGAATTGTAGTTTTGGAGACGAAGACAATTGAAATTTTTGTAACGGACGACAGACGCCGCCGGACGCTGCATGACGCCAATAGCTTACAGCCTGTCAGCCGGTAAGCTAAAAAGACAAAAATCCAGGCGCTCACTTGGTTGGAAAAATTAGAAACTGTAAAAAGCCTTTATTTCATGAGGGTCTGTAGATTAATCCTTTGGGGCTGGAGTTAAAAACACACCAATGCGTGTCAGCAGGGTGTTAGTGCTTTATCGTCTGTTTACACATGTGTTCTGAGGAACAGAGGTGTTACAGAACCACTAGTAGTTTTCTCAGGCTTTAAGGTTGGGGTTTTGTTGTCATAGTTTTGGTTCAACTTGCTCCTGACAGGTGTTTGTGTTTTTAAAACAGTCCTAGTGTATTTGTGGATGAGGCTTCATTCTATTGTTCTAATACTGTTGGTTATGTTTAGGATGAATCATCTCTGCTACTGCGCTGTGTGGCTGACCTCTGATAGAGGAAGGAGTTGAGCAGGGTGAAGAGCAGCAGGGGGAGCTGGGAGAGCAGGGTCATCCAGTTTTTGAAGTAGTACTCTTTGCGGACCACCACTGTACCATTGCTCCATTCTGTTGTGTTCAGGCGCCCTTCGAAATACTGCAAAAACAAGAGACACGCTCACAAGAGTATCCACACTGCTCCATATACACTGTGAAACCAAAATTAAAAACTTTTTTCAAGAAGAACATGAGAATAATAGAATAAGCTGTGATAAACATCTTTTCCATTACTTATGCTCCATATTACAGCAGCCTTTTAGCAACATAAAAAGAGAAAAAAACACACTGTGAAATTGAAGCCAAGCCTCAGATGATTATACCAAGTAGGGATGTAACGATATGAAAATTTCATATCACGGTTATTGTGACTAAAATTATCACGGTTATCATTATTATCACGGTATTGTTGAAATTGTGCTCAAAATGTTCAAAAACTACAAATACACACACTGAAATAATTTAACCAAGTTGTATTTTGAAAACAAACAAAAAACAACAAAAAAAACAAATAAAATAATAGGCACAATGTACCTTCTGTTGGTAGAAACATTCAAGTATGAACCCTTAGTGGTCTGAGCCTATTTTATCCATTTTTCAGTCCTTTTGATTTTGCCTTTATATACTATATAAACAAATGTTTACTATGCCCATGTTTGGGATCTGTTTTTTCAGCACGACTTCATCTATATCATCTGCCTATTATTTTTCCACTTTAACCTACTATATTAACACAAAAGGACAAAAACACAAAAAATATATAAAATCCAATTTGAGAAATGTATATAATTTATTGTGTAAAAAACACAAAGATGCTTAACAAACCTTTTCAAAGACTTTAAAAGTGAATATTGGTTCCAAATGTTAGGTATAGAAAATTACAATTGGAATAAATTAAAACTATACTCAAATATTTGACATTAAAGCAGATCTTTACATAGGCGTTTTCTCCCGAAAAGCGCGGTAATCAAACACGGTTATTATGATAATTAGAATTTAAACGGCAATACTAACCGTCTGCAATTTTACCATGGTTTATCGTTTTACCGGTAATCGTTATGTCCCTAATACCAACACTGCTATATCACAATACTATATGAAGACACTTTGTCACTTCTCTGTTTGCTGAGACAGTTTTAAGCTGTTCCCTGAATGCACCATCCTTTATCAGTAACCAGCTGAAAATAGCTCTTGCTCAGTGAAGTGTCAGCAGTCAAAGACGCTGGCAACGTCAATGTGAGAAGACGGAGCTTCGCCCCAACACGTGAACACATGTAGTGATCCGCATGATTATCTAAAGTCATAAGACAGACTGTGTGCATTTATGGGAACCCTGTTGGTCCGACTGTTAAAGACCTAGTACGTCAAACTACTTAAACCGCTCATGGCAATTCCACTAATCCTGAATGGTGTATGGCTTCTTAATCAATAGCTTAATCTACAGTACATAAACTATGTTATTTTTCTACCGTCATCCTCCTAACATGTGATTCTTTAAGGTATCTTAGTATGTTGTTTCTACCCTATATGCCTTTAAGGGTGAGTTCATCTTAAAGCCTGTTTATAAGGGACTAGTAGAACCTGCCTTTTGAGATTTCAGATTTCATTAACACTGTAATTTATAACCAACACAGCCTTCATAATTCTCAAATGGGAAGCAGCATAAATGCATACAGGAAACAAACATTTGCACCCCAAAGTAATTAACACATTACTTGCTGAATGAAAGTAGGTGATATTACTTTACATTATGGACGTAACAGATGTGACAGGGAATAAAATCACAAACTGGAAGCACTCGGAGAGCGCAGACCTCCGCCAAGGCTGATCAGTGGCCCCCCCCGTGGGCCCCCCCACCCCCGATCACCACCAAAATTTAATCATTTCTTCCTTATCCCATTTCCAACAAACCCTGAAAATTTCATCCAAATCTGTCCATAACTTTTTGAGTTATGTTGCACACTAACGGACAGACAAACAAACAAACAAACAGACAAACAAACCCTGGCAAAAACATAACCTCCTTGGCGGAGGTAAAAATGAGAGCCATAGTTCTTCAGTGATGAAGTAATGGCTGTGGGTTTTTTTTTTTTGTTTGTTTTTTTTTACCAATGAAGCAGTCATGAAGAAGTTCCATGGTAGTAGTGTCCCCAGGCCCAGAATGAAGAAAATGATCCCCACTAAGCAGCCCCTGTAAGTGGGAACAAAAAGGGGTAATCTGAATGAGGGCTCAGTTAATGGTCGTTAAGTGAAACACTGGTCCATGACAGCCTGGATCATTGAACAGCTTCTTCACAGACGGTCAGAAACATGACACTTTCACACACGTACAGAAACTCGAACAGACCAGAGAAACTGTTCTTGGGAAATATAGTGGAAGTGAAAGTGTCATGCTTCTGTTTGGCTGTACTCACCGGTCCTGGGGGGTGTCTGTTCGTCCCTTCATCCTGATGTAGGAGCTTCTGGTGAAACTGCAGGGGCAACAGGAGAGAAGAGAGGTCAGCATCTTCACAGATCACTGGACATGTACAGTAGTTTGGTTTTCCTAGACAGTCATCTGTGTCTACTTATGGATGTAGGAATCCTTTTACATTCTAACAAGGGGCTGTGAGGGGTAGGGAGGGGCTGCACAAGACGTCAGCCGCCAAAGACGCTCTACCATGGACACCAGATAATGAGGCCTTCAAGCTTAGACTTCTGGTATGCGACATGAAACAGGGGGTAGTAGGATTAACGGCATTCCCGTTACTTCAATGTGAATCTACACTGAAACTGTGAGAATGGCAGCAGTGTATAGGCCTGGGCTATTGACCTTTGTAAGTGCAGTTTCAGTGACTTTGTATTTAGATTTTGGCACCCTGAGGCTGGGAACACATTCTGTCCCTGCTTAATGTGTGCATTAGTTAAGAATTGAAAAGCTCCCTCCCTGTGCACACACAAACACGTCGATATAATTGTCAGAAGGAAAACTAAACACACACTAACACACCAACGGGCTGCTTGTTTTGGCTTGTTGAAGGGCCTTTTGGGTGGACCCACTCATTTATTCCACTCCAGGAATACTTCGCTGGTTCCTAAAACGCAGGTCGCCCAGTCCACACTAGGCAACAATCTGGCAATACGATACAAATCAAAATACTAGGATCCTGATACGATATATCACGATGTATCATGATACTGTTAAAAACGCAATTTTTTATTGGTTTTGTTTCTTTTTTAAAAGATTATTTCCTGGAAGAACTGAATTACACCAGTAACATGCACAAATGCTAAACACATTTTTATTTGGTCACAACAGGATCTAATGCTATAGTCCTCTGTTACATTAGTTTAAAATCCTGCTCAAATGTTCATTTTCTATTTGTTCATAATAGGGATGTAACGATATGAAAATTTCATATCATGGTTATTGTGACCAAAATTATCACAGTTATCATTATTATCGCAGTATTGTTGAAATTGTGCTCAAAATGTTCAAAAAGTACTTGTACACACACTGAAATAATTTAACTAAGTTTTATTTTGAAGAAAAAAACAGCAAAAAAAACAAATAAAATAATAGGCACAATGCACTTTCTGTTGGCAGAAACATTCAAGTACGAACCCTTAGGGGTCTGAGCCTATTTTGTCCGTTTTTCAGTACTTTTGATTTTGCCTTTATATACTATATAATCAAACGTTTACTATACCCATATTTGGTATCTTTTTTTTCAGCACAACCTCATTTATACCATCTGCCTATTATTTTCTTCACTTTAACCTACTATAAAAATAAAAACATAAAAGGCCAGAAAACACAAAAAAATATATAAAATCCAATTTGAAAAATGTATATAATTTATTGCATAAATAACACAAAGATGCTTAACAAACCTTTTCAAAAACTTTAAAAGTGAATACTGGTTCCAAATATTAGGTATAGAAAATTAAAATTGTAATAAATTAAAACTATACTCAAATATTTGACATAAATGCATATATTTACATAGGTGTTTTCTCCTGAAAAGTGCGGTAATCAAACACGGTTATCGTGATAATTACAATTTAAACAGTAATACTAACCGTTGGCAATTTTACCGCGGTTTATCGTTTTACCGGTAATCGTTACATCCCTAGTTCATAACTAACATCATAACATTATTTTTGTGCAGTCCCAGCAAAGGAACTAACATCTGCCTCTCAGACAGTAAAAAATGCTTTTAAGATGCATCAAATAACCATTATTTACTAAAACAGTGTTAAATAATAATAAATAAGATATAAACAATAAAGAAAACAAAAAAACAAAATGACCCTCTGCCATAGCTTCATTTGAATAAATACCAAAAAATATCGATACAGTACTTTTTAGTATCGATACAGTATCGTGAGATGAAATATCACGATATATTGCAGAACCGATATTTTCTTACACCCCTAGTCCACACATCTTACAATTCAGTCAATACAGTCGGATAATGTGACTTTTTCCACTGAGTCTGCAACTGTTCACACAAAAGGTTTGGGTTTCCATTTCTTTGTCAGCGTTTTCAGGGTACTACTTCCTAAATTTTCTGACACCTAGTTTCTAAACAAAAGCCAGATTGTCAGGCAGGTTTGTAACCACACACAAAAGGCAGCTGCTTCCTTCTCAAATGACTCACAGTGGAAAAAACAGCCTCTTCTATTTATGAATGCCCTTCATGTTCCATGGATCACAAGGTTTGTAAAATCACACAGCAGTTACTGAGCTAAAATAAAAGCCAGTTTTCTCTCTGGTGAGCTGGTTGGTTGCACAGCATGTCTGCGTCTCAGTGAGGCATGGCGTTCCTTCATGGGGCAAGCCGGAGGACAGAAAATCAACTCAGTCAAAAGTCATTACAATCTGAACAGACAGCATGATTTAGGCAGCTGAGCAGAACAAATTAGATGGTGCTAGTTAATCACAAACAGGGCAAGAATTATGTGGTCATAAATGTCAAAGAAAATCCTTTTTTGTTAATTAAATCTATATAATAACCGAGAATAATGGTGGAAGGGGATAAGTCAGTGTTTTTCAACCTTGGGATCGGGACCCTACCTGGGGTCGCCTGGAATTCAAATGGGGTCACCTGAAATTTCTAGTAACTGACAAATATAAAAAAACTTAATAAAAAATATATGGTGAGTTGAATGAGACAATCTCAATCCATAAAAGACATGACAAACTCTGAAGCTGAAACTGAAGCACGGTGGTACTGTTTATCTTTCAAATGTTCATTGTGTTCAGTTTCAGATGCTGCAGCTCTTTCATAATTCATAGTTTGAGTTCTTGTTTGTTCAGTATTAGTTGTCAGCCTTGTAAATCACAGCTGGACTGACTGTACATATCCTGACCAAGGAAAATAAAATTCTCACTTTATGCAGTAATCTACACCTGGCTATTCTGCCTCTGTCCATAATAATATACATTATATAGACTAAATGTCAGCTAAAATTAACGTTTATTTGCAGCATAGTGTAGCAAACTATTACATAATAATATATATATATTTTTTTATTTTAGCAAAAATATGTGTCAGTTTTGAATGTCTGAAGAAATTTGTGATGTTAAAAGGGAGTCACGAGCTAAAAAAGGTTGAGAACCACTGGGATAAGTCATTCAGCTGCAGTTTAATTACAACTGACTTTAATAAACACAGCTTTGTTCCTCAGATGAACAGAGACAATTGTTGGTTGTTGCACGCACAGAAATGTTTTGCATATGACCAAAATGTCCTCCAAACAGATACCAAGCAGGCAGCTGGCAAGAAACACACACTCTGAGTAGGGCTGAACGATATGGACAAAATTTCATATCTCGATATTCATGCCAGATATCTCGATATCGATATGATATGACTACGGGTTCGGTGAAAACCAAGCATTTTTCAGAAAAATACAAACATCATAATACAAAAGAATGTGAAAAGTGCAGTTTTGTTTGTAAGAACTCACTGCCAGTCATCAATATTAACAAAGTACGAATAAATGACTAATGAATAAATTGTTGTAACTTCCAGAGCTGTACATGCAGGGCGAACGCGGGGGAAATCTATATCATTTATATCGTTGCTTTTTCAATATTAATATCTTGAATATTCATATATCTAGATATCGATACGATAACGATATATCTTTCAGCCCTAACTCTGAGGCAGTAAACATGGTCAGAGGTTGTCTAAGTTCAGGCCTCCAAATCACAAATGTTTCTCCCAGCTCCAGTGATAACAGGGTCAGCAGCTGCTAAAATCTCAGTGACATAATCTACTTAAAAAGAACAGAAGTAGAAGAGCAGAAGTATGCAAACTGATAAAACTCTCTGCACTGTGTGGGTTTCCTCCAGTTGATCCTATCATCAGAATTCACCTGTCCTTCATAGAGGTACTGATGATTCCCTATTTAACATTTAAACAGGGAAGACGCTTAAGCCTTAAGATGCTTCATGTGTTATTTAACTCGAACTGAAGCAGTCCACTCATTTCTTAAACAAGCATCAGTCTGTAGTAGGGATGCAAATCATCGATTAATTCATTAATCATTAGTTGGTTGACCTTGTCGATCGATTAACGATTCATTGATAAGCAGTGATTTTCCTGTGAACCTGAATTTCTCTTTCAATAGGGTCTATAAGAATAAAAGCTAAATATTGTTTATATACTCTTAATTCCCTAAATTTATTTTTTTTGGATGCCAATGAAAAAAATGCCTTTTGACTTTGAGCTACAATCTGGTCATTGTGAGTCACGGTCAACATCTTATATCTGAAATGATTAATCAGACAGCAAAGAAAATGTCGGTTACACACCTATTTTTAATAACAAAGAACTTCTAGAATGCCGTCAGGCTGCCCAGTCACATGACCACGTGATTTATAAGATTACAGACTCAAGACAAAGGTAAAACTTTCAGGAAACTAAACAAACAAAAAACAAAGCAAGAAGGAAACTAGATTTCAGACACCTTAAGTTTAATCAAATTATAACTTACACTTCATTAATGCATTTTGTTCATGTGTAAAACTGTGCTTAGTTAGTTCTGCATCTCAACTCATCAATACCCCACCGTCCAGTCCTCGGTCTCACTGTGAACAGTCTGCAAAGACAAATGAACCCAGACAGACTAATTCTGTTGGATCTGATTAAGCAGCTTTCATGGAATAGCTGACTTCAGTGTGTGTGCTGCTTACAGTGATCTGTCACAATTCATTCTGGTTTTTAATCTGCCTGTATCGTGATTCTATTGCATATTTTATTGGGGTTTTTTTTGTGTTTCAGATATTCTTTTTGTGAACCTTTAACATAGTACAGATTTGAGATCCCCTGATTGGTACATTATGCTTAATTTTTGATATCAACGCAACAAATGCACATTTAGAAATAAAAAGAAAAGAAAACAGCACTGATAGAGTGAGAAGAGGAAGAAAAAAAAAACTACACACACACAATTGAACATCTCCCCCACCCTCCCATCCCATATTTGCTTATTTTTTAAATCAGTTTATGATTTTATCTCATAAATCTGTAGTTCGATGCTGACATATTTCTACATTTTCTCCATCACTTGCCACCTCCTCAGCAACAAAATGTTCAGCGTCAGACTGGATACACCACATTGTTCTTTTATTTGAAACACACACCAACTCCTACGTGTTTCGTACAAAATGTGTGAAGCGCGTTATACTGACCGAGCGCTACAGTGGGATTTTGTAACATGTTTGCCTTTGTAAAACAAAACGAGGTCACACAGAAGCTGTGATGACAAACACTTCTGAGGTTTTTACCACCATACATGAAGTGTTTGATGACTTTCCTGCACCACAGACACTGGTTATTTAGTTGGAGGGCAAAAAAAGACAAAACAGGTTATAGAGCTGCCAAAACACAAGCCTGAAAATGATCTGCTCTGATTCTACTGACAACAAACACTATTTATTTGTCTGTGTTTTCACCTAAGAAACAGAACATCCTTTGTTTGCAGAAAGCACACCAGTTGAGATGATTCTTGCCCCATCCACTTTAAATTACAAGGGTCAACAACAAAGGTGGCCTACACAGGACAAGTAAACTGTCATGAATGCAAAGAAGAAACTCAGTTGTCCAAAAGATCAGTGAGGAAGTTGCATAAAAGAATTAAAGACTTTTTTTAGTTGATGAGGGATGTGTCAAAGGAATGAGCCTCCCTGCTTCTTTCTCAACTAATGGAGAAAATGGAAGCGTGTAAAGATGAATAAAAGCTGAATGCATTTCAATTATCCAGGAAAACTGAGTTAAGTTGCGTGGCATTACAGCACGTGGGTGAAATTGCAACTCTTGTGCGGTTTGTCGAGGGTTTGAGAGACAGATTGACAGATAAGGGTAATTTTTCACATCATGTTTCTCGCTAGTGCGCCACAATAATTAAAATAACAAGTAAAGAGGCAAACGAAAGCAGATTTTGCACATAACTGCCTGACTTAGCAACAGGGATGTGCATTTTACTGACTTTTTAGGGTTGAATAATCAAACCAGTTCAAGCAGATTAGTCATGACACCTTCATTAGCACGTGTCCTCCATCAAAAAAACTAAATACTAGGCTAATTATATTTTGCTGAGGTTTATTGTTAAAATTTGCTCCAGTCTCTTATCATGTAATGCAAACATACAGCACTTGGATAGAAGCAGTGCCATAAACATTAGTTCTACATCTCTATGAAGTAAAACAAAGCCAACTATGCCATTTTGACTGATCAAATATCCATACACATCACCTCTCACAAGTGAAAAAAACACCAACTCTGAAGCCTGTACTATAGTCATAGCTTCATGAAACACATTTTCCAAACACAAAGTAAATCTCTGACTTAAAAAACATCTTCACTTCACAGTTCACAGGCGTTTCCACTGATAGTACACAGGACTGTTCAGGTCGTGTAAAGATAAAGTGGTGCAGAAATACACACTGAATTATCTACGTCCACAGCATGCACAGACCTACAGGGAGCGGCTACTGAGGCGATGCCAGCTGAGGGAAACATACATCATACAGGTCAATGTGAAGGGTTAGAATATGGGGATTTATCCTTATAATGCATTTTATATTTTATCTGAGTATTTACAGTGGTGTGCAAAAATATTAAAACACTTCTCAAATCTTAAGAAACTGGTGGTTTATTTTTTCCCTGAGCCTGAATTTCACTTTATTGCCATTGCAAAAGGTAAAGGCAAAGGTACTGAGAATATTTCACCTACAAATTTATCAGTCCAGTCCTTTTTGTTTTACATTTTACTCTAATATTTAGTGCGCGCCCCCTTGGCAACAATCTAAGGAAACTCTCTGGAATGAGCTTCTGAGAACATGGAATGACATTGGGGTTGAAACTCTCCAAAAATACATCAACACAATGCCAGAAAGATGCACTGCTGTGACTGTTGCCAAGGGCGGGGGGGGGGCACACTAAATACTAGAGTAAAATGCAAAAAAAAAAAAAAAAAAAAAAAAAAAAAAAAAAAGGACTGGACTGATAAATTTGTAGGTGAAATATTCTCAGAACATTTGCCTTTACCTTTTGCAATGTCAAAAAAGGGAAATTCAGGCTCTGGGAAAAAAAATAAACCACCAGTTCCTTAAGATTTGACAAATATTCTAATAGTTTTGCACACCACTGTACATTTGCACCTTCTTAGCCAAAAACTACCTGCATAAATTCTATACACATGATGACAAACAATTTGAATCTGTGGGTGAACTTGAAAGCATCATTAAAATCATTTCCACATCTTGAGATCTGGACTTAAGTACGGAAATAACAAGGTACAGAAGTAACAAGGTTATCCCAGATTGTTTCTATTTTATCTTTTCTGTTTTTTATGGTGTTTTATTGCATCTTGTTTTTATTTATTGGATCTTATTTATTTTATTCTTTTACTTATCCATGCTGCTATACAGATGAATGGCGGAACACTGAGCACTTTTTGTCCTGTCTTTTTGTCCTGTCTGTAAGCGTGATCAAGTACCTGTCTTGCATGTTTAATGTAAGTGTTATTGTAATGCCAAGGCAATCACCTAGACTGCAAAACAAATCTACCTACGGGTATAAATAAAGTAACCTTGACCTTGGAGTTAGTTTTGCTGCTACAGCTCCTGACTTCACCTTTCAATGTGTCACACCTGAAAGTATCCAGTTACTGAGTGATAATTAGACTACTCCTTTTGGGAATCCATTATGAGTCACACAGACTGTGTGTTCATCAGATGGCAGATGTCATGTTCGATAGACTGGAAACTGCTTTTAACAGAATTAAATAGTGTTTAATAAAATCAACAACTACATACAATATACTGAAGGTCCGGACACTGATATGTGGTAACATATATGTGGTTCATTATCTCAAGATATTTCAAATGTGACCTTAACAAATCCATTAAATCAAACATACTAAGTAATCTTGTAACAGGAAATGAATTTGGTGTCCGAGATGGTTTTAATGTATGATTTATTGAATGATGTTGAGTTATAAATGATGAATTACAGCAGTAAGTGATGGCAGAAGAGACTGATGTTGTAATTCTGTCTGAAATTACCATTGTAAGCATACAGGTACAGAAATATATATAATATTGTTCTTCTTTTTGCTCCTTTTCATTCATGTGGGCATTCTGCTGTAATGTAGAAGCAGATTATTTCCTGTGTATTTATTTAGTGAAGTAAACAAAAGAAACTGACTAAAATATTATACTACTAATGTTCACCTGGGAGTCCACATTTCTAATGTTCTATCATTTCAAACCAGTGTTGTGTATCCTAAATCTAATGTCTATTACAGACAGGTCATCACTGTGAAATAACCAAACACCTGTTCTCGTATGTGAAGCAAAAAACGCGCAATAAGTAATTACACCATAATAACTCAAGCCAATGTAAATGTATATATTGTCTATACATATATATCGTCTAAACTATGATACAAACGAAGAGATAACGTGTCGTTTTATTACTCAGTCGACAATAAACATCAGTTCGTGTTGTAAAAGCCATGAATGCCACATTGTATTCAACGGAGGATTCTCATGTTAACACTGATGCTATAGCTAATGTTGTGTTCACACTCACCTTGGAAAAGCGAGGAGTGTTTGTTAGTGGGATTCCATGCTGCTCCCAGAGTACAGTCAAGTCCGAACAGTATCCCAACAGTCCGAAAGGAAGCAGTCAAAAGTGAATTTATGGTTTAAATGTGTTCGTCGTCCATACACGTGGTGAATTGTGGAGCAGCTTTCAGTTCAGTCCTCTTGAGCATAAACCCCACACAAGCTGCCACCCAAATACACTGAGCACTTCCGGTGTCACGTTTTTTTTTTTTTTTAATTAAATAATTCTTTTTATTTTATTTATTTAACAGTTATAAATTCTTACAAGGAAAATGTATCGTTTTTACAAGCTTAAACATGCACCATAAACAATAACCATGAAAGCCCAAAATAAAATAAAAGGGGAAAAAATTAGGGAAAAACAACATTACATTAACATTTTTCGTTATTGATGAAAATAAATAAATTAATAAATAAATCAACAAACAGATACAGATAAAGAATTTCACATAAGTTTTTCGATTCAGCCATTTTAGAGAATAAAAATAAATAAATAAATAAATAATAATAATAATAATGAGTTTACAAAAGAAAAAAAAAATATTACAATGAAATCTGGATTTGTGTATGTACTATCTAAGATTGGCATATCATTAATCAAAAAGTCTTATTTATTTATTTATTTATTTATTGTTTGTTATTCATAATAAGCCTAAATTTAATTTCTTTGTATATTAAAATTGGGAAAATTGAAGTTATGGCCAGAGAGCCAAGAGTGTAACTGTTTCCAGAAAAGATCACATGGTTTACATAAGAAGAATAAATGGTCTACTGTTTGTGTCTGTTTTACTGAAGCCAAAACTATTTCCGGCGTTATAATGAATTGAATTTTTCGCGTTTTTTTTTTTTTTTTTTTTGTAATGACGCGCCACCTAAAGCTGCTGAATATGGCAGGCCATCTCTATCACCATTTGCCACTCCCACAACCATAAATCTTCTACGTGTAGTTTATGCTTCCGTATTACAAGGATCCTAGATGTGTCTACTGCCACTACTACAGCCAGCACTGCTTCTTCTATTACTACTACTGTCACGTGCTCCCTTTAGGGGTCGCCAAAACAAATGAACTGCGTCCATCTGACCCTGTTCTCCTGCATCTTCTCTCTGCATCCATAAATCTCCTCTTTAGTCTTCCTCTTTGCCTCCTGCCTGGCAGCTCCATCTTCACTGTCCTTCTATCAAAACATTCACTATCCAATCCAACTGGATTTATAAAGCTGTAAACAAAGATGAACACATAAAACCTGTGTTTATAAAGTGAATAGCTGGGTGCTGGTGTTTTGTCATTTTTGCTCAATGTATTAAAACTGGACTGATCATTATTCAGTTTAATGGTGCTCAAATTATCACATTTTTATCAGTTTCCATGGATCCTTCACAGTCACTGGAGTTAAGAGGATGAAGTGATAAAATACTGTTTAGGTTGTTAATGTGAACTATAGACAAACATGTAATATGTAGTTTAATAGTCCTTAGATGTTTTTAGTACAGCTATGTCTAAAAAACAAAAAGAATCAAATAGACAGGAAGTAACTTCAGGAAGTTCTACATCCTTGTGTTGCACATTTTGTCTAGGTTCGTCTCATTGCATGCACTTTCACACACTTGCATAGCATGAATAAGCAAAAGACAGAAAAGAAAGCAGTTTTTCAAGGAAATACTGCTGAACAAAACCATTTCACACAAGAGGTACTACACTGTTGGTATCACACTGCTCAGATACAACTGCGGGTGTGTGGTGCCCTCTAGTGGCTCACATTGATACATTCACATGTTTATCTTTGCAACCTGGAACGAGAGCTGAAAGATGTTAAAGGAAAAAATAAAGAGCAACAACTCAAACTAGAAGCACTTGGAGAGCGCAGACCTCCGCCAAGGCTGATCAGTGCCCCCCCCCCAGATCACCACCAAAATTTAATCATTTCTTCCTTATCCCATTTCCAACAAACCCTGAAAATTTCATCCAAATCTGTCCATAACTTTTTGAGTTATGTTGCACACTAACGGACAGACAAACAAACAAACCCTGGCAAAAACATAACCTCCTTGGCGGAGGTAATAATGTTGAGGAGTTGCACCAAGATGCACTTGTCAACACAGGGATTGAAGGGAATATCTGATATTTTTATAACTGCAAAGAATAAAGTATGGAACATGCAAAACTCTGTATGACATGTACAGGGTGGGGAAGCAAAATGTACAATATTTTGAGGCAGGGATTGAAAGACAGTGTATAACCAATTAGTTTATTGAAAGTCATGAGAATTTAAATCTTCAAATCATATTTCACTGCATTTCTAACGGTCTTGTTGTCTACCTCAAGTTCAATTGCCATTTTTCTCATGGATTTGCTTGGATCCTTTAGGATTTTGGATTTGAGAGCTTTAATAAAAGCTTTGGTACGTTTTTTGTTGCTTCCTCCACTTCCAGACTTTCTCGTAATAGTTTTGCTCATAGTCATTCTCTTCTTTCCATTATAAACAGTCTTTATGGACACTCCAACTATTTTTGAAATCTCCTTTGGTGTGACGAGTGCATTCAGCAAGTCACACACTCTTTGACGTTTGCTTTCCTGATTACTCATATGGGCAAAAGTTTGTGAAAAGGTATGGATAATAGTGTTAGGTATGATTATGACATCAATATATGTTTGGTTTCAAAACAACTGACGTAGTGCCTGCTGAGAAAAAACAACTAAATGTTCATTGTAAATTTTGCTTCCCCACCCTGTATTATATAAATATTAAACATTAAAATGATAAAACAGAAGCATTTGTTAAAAGAATCTAAATATAAGACATATATATAAAAATATAACTATAAAACATTAAATGGATAAAAGAGGCATTAGTTAAAAGCCAAATGAAAGACGTGGGTCTTGAGTCTGGTTTTAAAAATGTCTACATTCTCTGTGGCCCTGAGGTTCCCTGGCAGGCTGTTCCATAGGCGAGGAGCATAATGCTGAAAAGCTGCCTCACCATGAGTTTTTGTGTTCGCTTTTGGAGCAAGTCAAAGGCCAGTGCCAGAGGACCTCAGGGTCCATGAGGGTTCATATGGTAAAAGCAGATCAAAAAGATAAGGAGCAAGACAATTAAGACATTTAAAAACTATTAAAAGGACCTTTAAAATAGGACTAAAAGTGCTAAAAAGCTGCTGTAAACCATTTAAGATTACTTCATCAAACTCAAACTAGCCACTCATTTACTGAAATCAAATATTTGTACTTTGATTATAGTTAAACAGGTTTTGCTGTAATATTATTTGTTTGCTATGGTGCACATGGATAACTATATCTAAACAAATGTTTGGTGTTAGTTGTCCGGATTTGCCAGACCTTGTCAGATTATTTAATAAAACTCAAAATATTGTAGATAAATTATGTTTATATTTGGAAAAATTGACTGGGTTTACATAAAACTGAAACAAAAACCAAAGCAAAACTCATTCAAAGTAAGATGAGATATGTCTTTATTTTTCCCACAAGGGGATACGGTTTATTGCACGGTTCGGTTAAATCACTCCATTTATCTAAACTGACATTTGCTTGAAAAGTTAAGAAGGTCACTCTAATTAAGCAGATACTGCAGGACTTATTGAATACACACTAATGTTATCTAGGCCTACCTTGAACTGAAAATTGAAAATCAATTCTCCCTCCATGCTAACTTTATTTTCTTACTTTGCAGCCAAAGGTGATCATTGGGATTTTACCACAACCCCACCTCTCTCACTGGGCCACAGACATCCTGGCTCGAGGACATGACTGCCTGACCTGTACCCCTGGGGTGCAGCTGATCCCTCCCCCTGTCAAACGGACCACCCCACGGAGATGGTGTGTCTGCTTTCCCCCCATCACTGAGGGGAAGGCGGCCCCTGTCCTTAAGGTGGGAGGACGCTGCTTCTTCCCCCTATCGCTGGGGGGAAGGCAGCCCCCTTCCCCCCGGAGGGAGGGCGCAGCGGCCACATTAAGACCCCTGTCTCCCGGCAGAAATGTTGTGGCTGCCTGGACCCCAATGCTGGGGTGATGCTGATGGCGTTGATGTAGACCTGAGGGTCGAATGATCCCCTGAGATGGTGGTAGATCGTCTGGACTGAAAGAACATCTTCTGGGTTTCTCCTCCATGTTTCCCAGATGACCTTGTAGAGATCTGTAACATTATTGACAGGAAACAGCTGAAAAGACCTAAAGAAGTGGATCAGCGCACAGATTGCCCCACCCCTTAGGCGACAGTTTAGGTCAGATTTTTTTTTTTTTTTTTTTGTGGTCATGACAGAGCTACCAGAGGTCTGCTCTGCACCAGGTGGCACTGCTGATGTCACAGCAGGAAACAACAGATTCAACAATTTACATTGGCTGTCTGTGGAAACTTAAGACTGATGAAGGGACCTCAGTACTAAATCTCTGTAACGTTAGCATTTGTTTGTATATATGAACTTTATATCATATTATAGGCCCAGTTACACTTACTATTAGGAACATCATACATGTCAAAGTACCTCTGAGTCCACACATCCCAAGATGTCTGAATGGATGTCATGGCTGAGGTCTTGTCAATGATGAGGTTCTCACAGGGGACTTTTTCCTAATTATCTGTAGAGTGATTTATCCTCTATAGCGACTGGGATCAGGTGGCTTCTTCACTGGGTTTGAGACAACCCCCTAAATGCCTATATAATGGAGCCCCCTTTGAAGCCCAGACTTCCCCACAGTCGCCGGGCGGATAGTCACTAGAAAGGCCACCAGCCTATTCTATCCCCTGTGGCAACCTTAGTGCCTGCTTGCAGTGTGAGAGGTGAACCCAGGTCATTCGCTGCTGTTGCCAATGGGACTTGAAATAGACCTTCCCACTTCAGACTGGCCCAGCTTTTCTTCTTTATCACTGTATCATGGGGACCCGATCACCCGGTTCCACGGCCGGGTCATCTAGTCCTACTGGTTTCACTGGGTCACCTGGAACAGAATTAACAGACGAGATTTCTCTACTGATTAGTACTTCACTAATACACTGCTAAAATCAATTTTCTCCCTTCCTCCACTCTCCCTCAGTTTCCTTTTCATTTTGTCATTATCAGCCCTACTGATTGTGGTTGATAGAATGATTTCTCAAGTTTATCTTGAACATTTGAGGCATTTCATTAACGCATTTGGGCTCACTATATAATTGAGGGACTTTTGAAGTCCATGGGATATATCTTGCATACATCTTTATTAAAAGTAAAACAAACAAACAAACAAACAAACTGTTTTTTATGTTCATTATGATCATGTCTTTAAAAATTCCATAATAATTTAATTATGGAAACAATCACTTATTAATAAATAATTAATGACTAGACATATTAAAATGTCAACTAAATAACCACTTGAATTTAATAACAACCATCTTCTAATTAGCCAAACAATAATAAAATGAGCTTATTCAAAAATGGTTTTGATTGTGTTCTTTTAATTAACTTGAGATAATCATGACAGATATTTCCTTTTTGTCAATATATCAAATTTTATATGGAAAATAACAAATTGTATATGTATAGGAGAAATCACTTTTCACTAAGTTACCCAGTACAAAAACACCTCTCAAGGAAGTGTGTTAATTCTAAATCACATGACCTGCTCCACGTCATTTCGTCCTGAAGAAAACACTGGCAAGACTACAAGCTATTGTTTTTCTCCTCTTTCTTAGTTATTTAATATAAAGCAATGTGTGAGTCAAGTGTGTATTTATCATACTTTTACGTCAACAATGTTACTGTAATGTCTTTATAAATAACTTTCAATTTCAATTTTATTCAACTGTATATATGATATTTTAAAGAAACTTTCTGTAAAAATGCCATGTGGTGTTATGGTTATTTTGATTTTAGGCCTGAACACAGTAAAAAGGTCAACTTCACCTATCAACTATGTCACCCTGTAAAGGGAACTCAAAAAGTCCCTAAATTATATATTGACCCATTCATATAATAAAAAAATGAAAGTTTTCAAGACACAAATATGTATTCATAACAGATTCGGCTACAATTGTTTGAAATCTGAAACAAACCTGTATCATATTTGATGGTCAGCACCCCAGTTTAAGGATTCGTTACTATATCCTCAAAAACATTCTCATCCACTTCTGTACCGGAACTGTCACGAACCCTCACACCCTCTGTTACAGGCGGGACACCAAACTTTGCAAATGCTAAGAAACGGGCACCAAAGTTCATGTTATCATAAATATAACTTGATCTAACGGTTCCAAAATGTGAAGTGAATTTGGAACATGAGTTACCTGTGTTAGTTTCTTACCTGCATTCAGAAACTCAGTCACATTTGGCTCTGTTATTCTTACATATTTCTGGGCATCACCAAGCTTCACCTTCAGTAGCATGTTACCTGCAAAAAGAAACAAGATGATTCCTACTACATATATATTCTTTTTTTTTTTTTTTTTTTTTGAAGTGCATAAACATTGTTAAATTAAACAAAAGTGTCTAACAACCTGCAATGTTCATGTACAATAACTCATACATGCACTAAACAACTTTGTGGTGGTAGTTTTCTTTAATCAAACTGAGCATACATTCACAGTAGAAGAAAGGGTAATCTTTATTAGCAAAAATTATCTGACATTTAGGCCTATGTTGTAAACTTGCAGTACTGACTCAGTCAGTATTTATTATCCTTTCTCTTGATTTATCCTTGCATATTAATCACTGATATTCAGGGATAAATCAAAATTGTAGCATTTTCAGCTGGAGTTTTCCTGAGATTGTGGAAAACATGTTTAATCATTTTGCTCAAAGACTCCCGCACAATTATCAAGCTAACCTAACATTAACTTACCTCTGTTTGAGCTAAATCTCCACATACATGAAGTCTACCCACACAACTTAATATTATAATTTTTAACCCTTTCATGCATGAATTATGAGAACCTTAATCAAAATTTTCTTTCCTGAGTGTTTTTATTCCTCTTTAGGCATGGAAAAAGAAAAACAATGTGATTGAATTTAAAAAAAAAAAAAAAATCAACCTGTTTTTCATGGAGTTACAAAAATGTCCACTCAGCTACACCATGAATTTTATTCTTGAAGCAAAGAAACATGTACTTAAAACCCAATATCATAAAGTGATATGACAACAGTGAAATGAAACCATGTTTAATGCAGCTAATCTGATGTTTTCTCACATTTTAATATATTCTAATACTAGTTATTACTCACTTCATGGAGATAATATGCAAAAAATAAATATTAACAATTGATTTCCACTCAAGAACCAAAATCAAGAACAGCAAAGTTACAATAATGGTATGAATTGCAGTTTATGAGATGATGCATAAGTGTCCACTGTGTTGGTTGATATGGAACTAAAACAACAAAACCCATGAATATACAAGAGTAAAGCTGTAGAGTAACAGTTCACTGTAGTGACCACTATGCATGAAAGGGTTAAATCAGACTGAACAATACTCTCACGGTTTGGGCAGCGGCCGGTGGGAAAAAATACGGACCTTGTAAAATTTGGACCTATTTGGAATTTGCGCATGCGCGAGCGCAGCCTTACCGGATGTCAGGTTCAGCGACCCCTAACCCCTAACCCCTAATCCTAATCCTAACCCTAACCCCTAATCCTAACCCTAACCCTAACCCAAAAGCGCACAATTCTACTCGCAAGGTACTTATTTCATAAGCCTCGCTGAACCTGACATCCGGTAAGGCTGCGCTCGCGCAAATTCCAAATAGGTCCATATTTTACAAGGTCCGTATTTTATGCCACACCTGTCTCCCTCATATAATACTATTTGGGGGGTGGGGGTAGGGGTGGCGGTACCGTACGGACCGTGTAAATCACCCTTAAACAATGAAACAAGGACGCCGTTACCTCACCTTACTTGTTTGATATAATGTTAGCTGTGTCCAGTACGTTCTTAGCACGCTAACTAACGTTAAACAAGCTGATAAGGTTATGCTAACGAAAAGCCTCGTGCACCCTCGTGGACGTTAGCCATTTAGCTGTCCTTCAACTACCCCTTTGAAATTCGGTATTTGTAGATATAAGACACACTGCAGTATACAATTAACACGAATCTAAGGTAACTCGAACAGCCTGCTTCTGTCGAAATACTTAATTTTATGCCACATTTTCCATTTAATATATTATTATAAGAAATTTACCACAGTACGGAGGATGACAAAATGGCGGCGCCGACAATTCCGCTTGGTTTGAAAAGTGAGCGGGGCTGTCCGGAGTAGGTTTGACACCAGATTCAACACCTGGATTTGACACTGACATGGAAAACATCTTACTCAATCTGTTGTTGTAATTACTCCAATAGAGTGAACATATTTTTACACTGAATAATTAACACTGGTAAATTGACTGTGCATCATGTGCTTACTTGAAGCATTTTTTTTTTTTTTTTTTTTACTGATACTCAGATTTGCACGTACTTGAAGATAGATTCTGTTAATTTAAAAGTTATTTTGTTTTTGTCTTAATTTGCTTTGTTTTGTTTAATTTTGTTTCTTTGCATGTTCGAAATAAATAAATAAATAAACAAATAAATAGTGTGAAAACTATGAAATAAAAACTTTTTTAAGGCTGCTAATCTGTTGTTTTCTCACATTTTATTATACTCTAATACGAGTCACTACTCAATTCATGGAGATTAAAAAAAAAATCTGTTACTTACTGTCTAATAACAATAACAAGCAATGGATTTACACTCAAACACATTAGTGCAGTTCAGGTTTATCAAGAACAGCAAAGTTAAAGTAATGGTATGAATTGCAGTGTATGAGATGATGCACAAACATCCACAAAATCCATGAATGTACAAGTGAACATCTTTGAATAGCTGTCCACTTTAGTGACCACTATGCATGAAAGGGTTAATAAACAGCGTTATTTGTGAGAAGGCCTCGGAGCTGCAAATTGACTGTCGTGGGAGGATGCACTGAAGTTTCAGTGGTTTGTGGTGGATGGTCTTCCTGTTAGTCTGTAACACCTGAAACATGGATAGAGACTGAAGGTCAGCCATGTGCTGATTGGCTGACCGATCCACATGTGCTTTCAGTTCAGTCCTCTGAGCATAAACACAACACAAGCTGCCATCCAAACACACCGAGCACTTCCGGTGTCATGTTTTTTTTTGTTTGTTTTTTTAATTATTTGTTTGGTTTTTTTTTTAATTTAAAAGTAAATTCTTACAAAGCAAATGTGTCATTTTTACAAGCAAATACACTGCTTAAACATGCACCATAAAAAATAACAATGAAAGCCAGAAACAAAAGAAAATTAAAAAATTAAAGGAAAAACAACGTTACGTTACACTTTTTCGTTGTTGATGAAAAAAAAAAAGAATGAAATAGAAACAGATCAAGAATTTCATGTGAGTTTTTGGATTCAAACAATTTTAGAGAATTTAAAAAAAATGAGAGCTCATTAAAAAATATTACAATGAAATCTGAATTTGTGTATGTACTACCTGAAATTGGTATATTGTTAATCAGTAAGTCTTATTTATTTATTTATTGTCACCCATAATACGCCCAAATTTAATTTCTTTGTATGTTAAAATTGTTAAAATTTGCCTTAGAGTCTGGTTTTGACCAACTCTATATTTAAAGTGTCATGAGATCACTTTTTGCTGTGATCTGGCGCTATATAAATAAAATTTGATTGATTGGTTTTCCCCTGTAAGTCACTTTGGAAAAAGGTATCTGCCAAATGCATAAATGAAACTGTAAAATTGGAAAATTGAAGTTATGGGCAGAAAGCCAAGAGTGTAATTGTTTCCAGAAAAGATTACATGCTTTACATAAGAAGAAAAATGGTCTGTTTTTTCTGTGTCTGTTTTACAGAAGCCAAAACTATTTTCGGTGTTATGTTGAATTTAATTTCTCTTTTTTTTTTTTTAAGTAAGTGCCACCTGCAGCTGCTGAACCACATGTGACCAAATATTTAACATTTTAATAAATACATACAATAAGTACATTCATATAATAGTTTTATTATCAATCATCTTGTTTAAGCATTGGTAACATTTTAAGAACATTTGTATTTTATATTATTCAAAATGCGTTTGAGTACCTGAGCAATTATTTTTTGTTGATTTAAGGTTCATTTATTTATTTTGCTGATCAATGAAAGAGGGTACTTTTCAGTTGCACACAAAATTTACTTTACAATACTTGTTATTTTTTTTAATGTATTAGTTTGTCCGTCCACTGCCACATTTTGTGTTTTTGTGTCAGCTGTTACTGTTTCAGATCCACAATACTAACATTTATGAATAAGAGGATAATTAGCAATAGAAGGTATATAAGTTTATTACTAATAAAGTACTGGTACGTCCACCAGCAAAAGTTTTCACATACACGTGCTATTCAAAATCCAATATTTCTGAAAATATAGCTTCCACTGTCAAATAATATCAGTTGTCTGTGCACAAATGTATTAGCATTATTTCAACACAGTTCTATGCATTTCTTACAACTTTTTTTTTTTGACAACAATGGCCACTCATTTGACCCCCTAAGTAAATTTTAGCCGAGGGGGACCATAAAGCAAAAGAGAGGAGGTGCTATCACAGGGAGCCACCTGCACCAGCAACCCAGCACCGCCATCATAGAGCTGCATCCTGACCAGTGAGCAAGGGCCGAACCACACCACGGCGGCAGGGACCCCCACACTACAGCACTTTTCATGTATGTATGTGTGAATTTTGGGCGGGAGGACTTTAGAGCGGTGATGAGAACATGAGTCACTTGTCAGAGGCTCATCATTGACAGGATGAAGCTTCTACTAAGCAGCCTGCTCCTCTGTGCCCTCTCATCATGGAGTAAGTAAAACAGAAAGTGTTTGTGTGTTGAATATGTTCACACAATCACCTCTTTAAGGACAGAACTGTGAATCCTTATGGTTCTCAGAGAAGCTGTGTTTTATGACGGTGATACAGTGAATGTTACAGAGGGTAAGAACGGTTGATGTCCTGATGTTTCTGTCGATAAAGCTCATAGACGAGGAGGTCAACTGATTTGATTCTCGCTTCTTTCCAGGTGTTTCATCAGGGACGCTTGTTGTGACCCAGAGTCCTGATACCACAGTCATAGAGGGAGAAACTGTGAACATCATCTGCTGCTGGATGAATAAGACTAAAGTGTGGGTTGAATGGCTGAAAAACGAAATACAAACAAACAAGAGTCAGAGAATCAGTGTAACAGAGATATTTGATGATAGTGCAAATTGGACAAAATGTTCAACTCTGACACTTAAAAATGTCAAAAAAGAGGATTCAGCAAGATACACCTGCAGTATTATTGTGGACATACCAGTATTACAGATGATACATGGAGAAGGGACAGTTATCACCGTTGAAAGTGGAGAGAACACAGATGAACACAGTGGTAAGTGTTGAAACTCTGCAATAAGAGTCTGTTAGAAAATACAGAAATTTATATTTGTGGTTATTGTTTTTCTTAAAAGGTGAACCAAAAGACTCTGACAACCCCTTACAATCTGCTGTAATGTAGAAGCATTGTAATGTATTTATGTTGTTATTTTATGAAGTAAATATTAAATAAATGAAACTAACTGAAATATTTTAGTACTAATGTTAACACACCTGGGAGTCCACATTTCTTATGTTCTTTCATTTCATACTAATGTTGTGTAAACTATATATAATTTCTATTACAGACAGGTCATCACTGTGAAATAATGAAACACCTGTTCTCATATCTGAAGCATAATAAAAGCGCAATAAGTAATTATACAATTACTCAAGTGACTGTAAATGCATATGTTGTGGTTTACGTCTAAACTATGATACGAACTAAGACATAAAATGTTGTTTTATCACCCAGTCAATGATAAACATCAGTTCCTGTTGTAAAAACGACAAAGTTCACATTGTATTTAACAGGAGGGTTCTTCTCATGTTAACACAAGTGCCAGCTAATTGGACAAAGTCAAGGGAAGGTTAACATCAGGTTAAAAAAATTAAATACAATAATCTACACCAAACTTATATTTTTGGGTAGGTAATTACTTACATTTTCAGGAAAATGTATTTTGAAGTGAGAAAAAATTTGCAAAAAAAAAAATTTTGAGGAGTTTTATGAGTGTGAATGTTTGGAAAGTGACAAAGTTTTCTGCCGTCATTCTGGGTTCATTTTATAAACTCTCATAAACCAGAAAAGCACTCGGAGAGCACAGACCTCCACCAAGGCAGATCAGTGCCCCCCCACCCCCCCAGATCACGACCAAAATGTAAATATTTGTTCCTTGTGCCAGGATCAACATTTCCTGAAATTTTCATCCAAATCCGTCCATAACTTTTTGAGTTATCTTGCACACAGACAGACAGACAGACAGACAGACAAACCAATGCTGGCAAAAACATAACCTCCTTGGTGGAGGTAATAAACTAAATTTATTCCAAATACATTGATATTTGACTATTATATTATTTATGTAATATTCTAAACACACAGTGTCTAAAATTAATAAATGCATATATCTATGCCAAATACATTTGAATATAATGTTAAAATTATTTGTATGTTGTAAATATTGTACAAAAAAATTTATATGATATTGATAATTTAAATAAAAAAAGTTTAATTTGATATTTACTTTTGTCATCCATCCGTGACGCTGCCATTTGTCAAAACTCTTGCTTTTTAGGTATGATCAAATATTTTTTTCATCTAACCAATTATTCGGTTGTAAAATAGAGGGTTTAAGGTATACACTGAATACATTTTAGGATGAAAATATCATAGGAACTTTACTTTTGAGAACTTTGTTTTTTATATACACAAAATTTTTTACAGTATATGGAATAAACAATAAACAAAAAAACACAAAAAACCCCAGGTCACAATAGTTAGAGCATCTAGGTTCAACCTGTAGACAAATAAAATACAGACAGGTTCAAGACAAATTGAGCAAAAAAGTCAAAATACGCATACTTCAGTATGAAATCATACAGGTTCAAAGATTTCTTTGATTAATATAAACATCCCATTTTTCCCCAATATTTTTTTTTTACATTTGTCAGCAGTGAGTCTTAATAAGAAAGTCAGAGAACTTTGCAAATCTTGCAAAAAAATAGATGTTAATTTTTTGTCCATCCGTGACGCAGTAGTTTTTGAATTTTTTCATTTAAAAATATTTTAAACAAAATTTTGCTGTTTTGCAGTTTTGAGGCAATGAAAAAAACTGTTCCACTCAGTCCCATTGAAGTACATGGACGCTGAGCGTCTACGGGTAAATGCACTGAGCAGAGATCGTATGAGAAAACAGCGCAACAGGAATGTATGAGAAGTGAACAACATCGAGTCCGCTGATTTGTGATAAAGCTGATTCTGAACGAACTCGTCTGTGAGATGAATGTGTTCTAACACATTTGTAGTCAATGAAATGTCAACACAACTGTACATATTTAACCTTTTAATTTTCAAAATTTTAGGGGAAGCTGACCTTCCCTTGCAGTCTATGAGAAATCGCCTCTGCAACACAGTTGGTATCAGACAGATCACAGATACAACTGCAGATGTGTGGTGCCCTCTAGTGGCTCACATTGATGCATTCACATGTTTAACTTGAATGTATCCTGGAACTAGAGAAAATAAAAAATAAACAGAGCAACAACTCAGTAATGTTGAGGAGTTGCACCAAGATGCACTTGTCTACACAGGGATTGAAAGAAATATCTGATATTTTTTATAACTGCAAAGAATAAAGTATGGAAACATGGAATGCCTTATGACTACGACATGTATAAATATATTAAAAATAGCCAAAGAGTGTGTTTTATTTGCTAATGTAACTTTGAAATCTACATAACAGCACACCCAACCAAAAACAGACATCAGTTTGATTCACTTTTTCTTTGTTTTTCTCCCAATTCTGATCTTAACCTAAATCGACTTTTTTTTTTCTTTAGAGTTTCAGTAATTTTACAGTACAGTATCATGTCACTTGTGGATGAACAACCATCACATAATCACACACTTTTCTGATAAATTAGAAAATAATACAAAATAAAACCTCAAGAAAGGCATTGAAGTTCTTAGTCCTTAGATCTGAACACATGTTGTACCATCTGGGCTCTAAAGCAGAGGTCTCAAACATGCGGCACTGGGGGCCATATCCAACCTAGGATGAATTTGTGAAATACTAAAATGACACTGAAGATATTAATCATTTTAATTCAGGTTCCACATACAGACCAATTTAATCTGAAGTGGGTCGGATCAGTAAAATACTGTCATAATAACCTATAAAGACTCACAATTCCAAATTGTTCTCTTTGTAAATGTAAACATTTTCATGTCATTTTACTGAATTTACACTAAAACAAACTATCATTTCACAAAAACATGCCCTGTTCATGTTATTTACATTGTTTCAAAGGATAGTTGGTAGATGTAAGCTTTTTCATTGTATTATTTCACTTTTTTCCCTCCAAAACATAGAGGAAAGTTTGAAGATGACATTTATATATTATTATGTTACTAGTGGCATTGTACCTGTGGTACCATCATACTATAGCATGACACCCTCCTGTGGTGCAACAGTATCATTGCACCCACACGCCCTCCCGTGCTGCAACATCGATCAGACGGACACCAGACAGACACAAAACGTGCATTATAGTAGGATTCTTCTTCTTCTTCTTCTTCTTCTTCTTCTTCTTCTTCTTCTTCTTCTTCTTCTTCTTCTTCCTCTTATTATTATTATTATTGTTATTATTATTATTATTATTATTATTATTATTATTATTATTATTATTATTATTATTATTATTATTATTATTTCACTGGTCCGGCCCACTTCAGATCAAATTTAGCTTAATGTGGGCCCTGAACTAAAATGAGTTTGACAACCCTGCTCTAAAATCAATGTTATTCATGTTTTTCAGATTTTAGATGTGATTCTATTTAACTTCAATCCACTGATTAATAAATTCATCCATGATTCCACAATCAATATTCATCCACATGATTCACCTACAGTCAAATGTTTATTCTTTAATGAACCCGTTATGGTGGAACCCACAGACCTCTAAGTGTATTCTGACAGATTTAAACATGGAGTTATTGTTAAACTAGGTCTAAAATAGTACAACAGTGAAATAAATGTGTCTTAGGTGGTTCTAATAATGACTGTATTTATAATTTGAATGAACTCAAGGCGAAGCAGCTAAAAGACACATAAATATGATAAAAACCTGCTCCTATGGTTTTGTTTGTTCATAAACAGTGTTATTTATCAGAGGACCTCAGGGCTGCATTTGAGCGTCATGGGAGGATACACTGAAGTTTCAGTGGTTTGTGGTGGGTGGTCTTCCTGTTAGTCGGAAACAGCTGAAGGTTTGCAGAACATCTTGAAGAATAAGACCGGATACGCTTAAATACACTCAAACCTCACTTGCTCGTTCCAAAGCTAACTGATAATATGTGTTAACCCTTTTATTGTTAAATAGTTGTATTCTTGTTTAGCTCAGAGGATCCTAAAGGTTGTGTGAACTCAACATCCTGTTTACAGTGTATATCACTACTACTACTACTATTACTACTACTACTACTACTACTACTACTACTACTACTACCACTGCCACTACTGCCACTACTACTACCATTACTACTACTACTACCACTACTACCACTACTACTACTATTACTACTACTAGTACTACCACTACCACTACTACCACTACTACTACTATTACTACTACTAGTACTACCACTACCACAACTACCACTACTACTACTACTACTACTACTGCCACTATTACTAGTACTATTACTACTACTACTACTACTACTACTACTACTACTACTACTACTACTACTAATAATAATAATAATAATAATAATCATGCATTTTACTTTTGGGAACCTTTCAAAACAACAAAAACAACAATTAAAAAACATTTCAAAACCATTTAAACAGTATCATATAATATAATATTGTACATGTCTTTGCAGATTCTTGGTCGATGGAGGTGTTCATTTATGTCCTGAGGTGTCTGCCCATTCTTATCCTCGTTACCATCCTCCTCTGCTTCCACAGAAAACTAAAAACCATGAGAACAAAACAGGTAAACAATATTCACTGGATCGTGCTATGACAAACTGTTACCATTAAAAAATCATTAGACTATGAAAAGATCAATATGATGTTGTGTTTTTTATCTGAACAGCATCATCAGTTTTAAAGAGTGTGTGTTGTTACAGTCCAGTGTTTTTAATAAAAGCTGTTTTTTTGTTTGTTTCACAAGCTGGATGTTTGAGTAAATGAACACAGACACATGTTTTCTCATGTATTGAGACTTGTTCATCTGACTGATTATTGGATTTTTACAGTTGCATAAACAGCCCACTTCAGCCCAGAGGCCAGAGGAAGAGGATGAAGATGAAGAAGAGGGAATAGAGGAGACTGAGATAAAATGAGAAAGACGATGAGGAAAAGGAGGTTGATGATGTATTGTTTTGTATTTTCTAATTCACTTTGGTGTTAACTGGCATCTTAACAGAAACAGAACAAACTGTGGAGGTTTAGTTCGGTCTGAACCAGGGGTCTCAAACTCATTTTCTTTCAGGGGTCCCATTCAGCCCGATTTGATCTGAAGTGGGCCGGACCAGTAAAATAATAGCATAATAACCTATAAATAATGACAACTCCAAATTTTTGTCTATGTTTTAGTGCAAAAAACCCCCATTAAATTCTGAAAATACTTACTTTTATAAACTAGCCAAACAAAAAAGATGTGAATAACCTGAAAAAAAAAGAAATTTCTTGAGAAAAATAAGTGCAATTTTAACAATATTATGCCTCAACTTATCATTTATACATGTGCATTATGGATCGGATCTAAAAAAACAAAAAACAAAAAACATTAAACACTTAGTAACAAGCAGAATATTGTTAAAATTGTGCTTAATTTTCTTTAGCTATTTTAGGTTTTTCATATTTATTCAGGTTATTCACATTTTATTGTTACAGAATATTTTCAGAATTTAATGTTATTTTTTTTACACTAAAAAGCAAAGAGAAAACTTTGAAGTTGTCATTATTTCCAGGTATGATATTATTTTTTTCACATTAATCCAAGAAAATTGTTAAAATTGTGCTTAATTTTCTTTAGACATTTCAGGTTTTTCATATTCATTCAGGTTATTCACATTTTATCGTTACAGGATAGTTTATAAATTTAAATATTTTCATAATTTAATGTTATTTTTTGCACTAAAACAAAGACAAACATTTGAAGTTGTCATTATTTATAGGCATCATGTAATTTTTTTTCGCATCAAACGAGAAGAAAATACTATTAAAATATTATTAATATTATTTTTTGTGGGTTATTATGCTATTATTTGACTGTAGATCATATTGGTCTGTATGTGGAACCTGAACTAAAATGAGTTCAACAGCCTTGACTGGAATTTTTGCATTTTGCAAATTCATCCAACGGGTTGAATTGGAACCTTTGTTGGGCCGCATGTTTGAAACCCGTGGTCTAAACACATGTGAAAATACATGTAATATTTGGGATGAAGATTTTCACCTTTTCTGCACCTTCACCTTTAACAAACCACTGCTGTATCTTAACCCTTTCATGCATAGTGGTCAGTTCTTCTACAGCTGTTCTCTGGCACATTTAGGGATTTTATTGTTTTAGTTCCATATCAGCCGACACAGTAGATCATCCCGTATACTTACATTCGTACCATTACTGTCAGGGACGAGCACAGGTAGACCTGAGGCGTCCCTCAAGACCTGCCCCTCTGGCCTCAGTGCCCTTCTGGCGATCTTTTTTTTTTTTTTTCCTCATTCGAAGAAGACAATACAGTCCGCACCGACATGACATTATAATCATATTTTAATATTCAGTTAAATCCAAATAATTCCCAGTGCCTCCTCTCTCTGCCTCTCTCTCCTGCTCAGTGTGGTTGGAGCTCTGCTGTTACTGATCACACATCACATGGCCTCGACTTTTTGCAAGAGACAAACTGAAAAGAATAGTGGTGACTTTGACTTACAACTGTTTAAGCAAATCTTTGTCCCGTTCCCCACAAGTTTGGCTGGTTAGTGTAGCCAGTAGCCCAATACTAGTGTGTGTCGGCTGATTCGCTGTCACAAGCGGAGAGGTCACAGAGGTCACAGAGGTCACAGAGGTCACGGCCCAGTGATACAAATTCAGTGCATTTGATAATGTGAGGAGACATGGAGGGGCGAACCAACAAATCGACGAAAATCCTCTGCTACTTATTTACGTGAAAAGTTGTGAGTACCCAGTATATTTCCAGAGTCACAAATATATAACAGCCTATGAATCCAAACTGGGTCTAAAAGTGCGTGTTGTTGTGGTGTCAGGCTGAACAGAGACAATGGTGGAGTGCAAAGCTTACAACAGCACAAACAACAAGCACCAGTATGTGCTTTCCACGTCATCTGCTCACTGACTACTGCTGGTTTACTCGTACTCATCACCTGGAATCAACAACAGGTACGTCACTTACGGCCAGCAATGGCTGCTCCCCACAGGTTCTGCTCACGCATGTAATTCACATAATAAAAAGGTCCAGTGTGGTGCATTTATGTGATTTTTTACTGAATTTAAGCCTCTTCTGCCTTTAAGTAATACACAATGCACAGTTAATGTCATAAGCATGACCAGTACAGGTCCACTTTAATCCAGAGTAAGGCGTCAAATACTGGGATGTTCAGATTTTTGGAGCATTGCTGACCTGTGTGAACAAGGGATACACAATATTTTGCTGATAGTGACTAATATCCGGTGTTTTTTCACTAATGGCAGCATCTCTGAAGTAATCAAACTCTTTCAAGAAATGGCACCAAGGAGGTAGCTCCTTTAGAATAGAATAGAATAGAATAGAATAGAATAGAATAGAATAGAATAGAATAGAATAGCCTTTATTGTCATTGTGCAAAAAAGCAAACAATGAAATTGGAGTGGTACTTCCCACCCACAGTGCAAAAATAAAGTGTAAACATATAAGAATTTGAAAGGCATAAAAGACAATAAATACAGTTAAAAGAAGAATAAGAAGAATAAATATATAAAAACTACTATTTCCATTGCACAATTAAAAACTACTATTGTTATTGCACATGCCCAGGAGGAGGGGAGGTTATGCATTTAGGAGCCGGACAGCCCATGGATAAAAGGTGTTCTTCAGTCTGTTTGTCCGGCTCCCTAGGGATCTGTATCTCCTTCCAGAGGGGAGGAGATTGAAATGTCTGTTCCCTGGGTGTGACAGATCCCTCACAATCCTCCTTGCTCTGTTTAGCCCTCTAGTTGTTCCAATGTCTTCCAAGGAAGGCAGGGGGCCGCCAGTGATTTTCTCGGCTGTCTTCATGACCCCCTGCAGGGCTTTCCTGTCCCTGGCTGTGCAGCTGGCGTACCACACCGTAATGCAGTACGCCACAACACTCTCTATCGTGGTGCGATAGAAAGTCCGCAGCAGCTTTGACTCCACCTGGCACTTCCTCAGCAGCCTGAGAAAGTGCAGTCTCTGCTGAGCTTTCCCGACCACTACAGCCGTGTTAGTGTGCCATGTCAGGTCGTCACTCACATGCACCCCCAAGGGAGTTACTGTAACAGTTCTCATTCCACAGAAAGTACTTAGACCTTTTGCACAGTTGTGTCAGTGTGCAGTCCTAGATTGGTTCTATGATACTGGTTTGTTCAGGCTGATAGAGGTTGTTCAGTAAATTAGTGATTGTCATGGTCATGTGACTCAGTTTTGGCTTTGTAGATTTTTACACGGTTGGGTGGTTCATAATCCTCCTCTGGTCATTTTTTTTTTTTGCTCCTGGACTCTTAAGGCCTATGCTCATTGTACTTTACAAGTAGAATGTTTTTTGGTTTTTTTTCTAGTTATTTGGTGTGAAAAGTGTAAGGCCATTGCAGTAGCAGTACGTTGTTTTGTAGAATGCTAACGTATGTGTAATACTGAATAAACAGTGATGGCAAGTTATTACGGACCAGTATTTATGAAAATGCTGCAGATCAGGATTGTTGGGATAGGAGTGCCCTTTTTTATTGGCTGAGGACCTGCCAACTAAAATAAATGTCTGTACACGCCACTGATTACTGTTCTTGTTCTTGATAAACCAGATCTGCAGTAACATGTTTGAGTGTAAGTCAGTTGCTTGTTATTATTATTAGACTGCAGTTAACACTTTTTTTTAACAATTTTTTTTTTTGCATATTATCTCCATAAAGTGAGTAATAACTAGTATTTGAGTATGTTAAAATTACAAAACATCAGATTAGCAGCATTAAAAAAAATAAAAAAATAAAAAAAAATCATAGTTTTCGCAGAGTATGTCAGTAAATACATGTTTCGTTGTCAGGTCCAGCATCGAAATGAGATTCAATAAATCTTATAAAAAAGACAGTGAATATCAAGGGGAGCCTCATTGAAGTTTCCCTTGGCAAAGCAAATTTGTTCAGCACAAAAAGGCAGCCAGACTACCATTCTGCTGTTAGGATGCTGGACAAGACTGGTAAAAAAAGAAAAAATATACAGGGTGGGGAAGCAAAATTTACAATGAACATTTAGTTGTTTTTTCTCAGCAGGCACTACGTCAATTGTTTTGAAACCAAACATATATTGATGTCATAATCATACCTAACACTATTATCCATACCTTTTCAGAAACTTTTGTCCATATGAGTAATCAGGAAAGCAAACGTCAAAGAGTGTGTGATTTGCTGAATGCACTCGTCACACCAAAGGAGATTTCAAAAATAGTTGGAGTGTCCATAAAGACTGTTTATAATGGAAAGAAGAGAATGACTATGAACAAAACTATTAGGAGAAAGTCTGGAAGATACTATTAAAGAAGAATGGGAGAAGTTGTCACCTGAATATTTGAGGAACACTTGCACAAGTTTCAGGAAGCGTGTGAAGGCAGTTATTGAGAAAGTAGGAGGACACATAGAATAAAAACATTTTCTATTATGTACATTTTCTTGTGGCAAATAAATTCTCATGACTTTCAGTAAACTAATTGGTCATACACTGTCTTTCAATCCCTGCCTCAAAATATTGTAAATTTTGCTTCCCCACCCTGTATATTCCATAGTTTTCACACAGTATGTCAGTAAATACATGTTTCTTTGATTCAAAAATTAAATGCATGGTGTGCAGCTGAGTGGACATTTTTGCCACTCCTTGAAAAATAGGTTCATTAAAAAAAAGAAAAAAAAATCAATGACATTGTTTTTTTCATGCCTAAAGAGAAATTAAAATACTCAGGAAAATATCTTGATGAAGGTTCTCACAACTCATGCATGAAAGGGTTAATGCATTTGAACTAAGACGTTTCGTGTGAACTCAGCCGTCCAAATTGCCTGAAACCATTTGTTGCAACACCTTTGTGAGGGGTTGTAAGTAGAGCTAGGGTGGGGCTTTTACTCATGCACCAGGAATGTTAATATCTAGCCTGTTGCAATGGGCCATTATTGCAGCTACTGAAGAGGACTGACTCATAGGCTGTAATCAGAAAAGCAAACACAAACCAACTGACGGAACGACTCCACTACTTACTTCACACTTTAGAAAACTTACAGAAGTTTATTTCAACATTTATTACAGTAAAAATTATCTCCTCATATTTTTGTTTCCTCTAAAAATGTGAAGGTACTTAATATTTAGTCTACCATGCCGACGTTTCACCAGTAGTTTTTTTTATATTTTGTCGAATTGCATCATAGGTGGAGGCTATTTCTCATGGGAAGAAGAGGTGAACAAATGATGGACAGACTGTTCGACATTTATTTATTTTTTATGACTTGATCTTTATTGAATTTTTCTTTTACATATGAAAAAAAAGAGTAAAAAAAAAGAGCAAAGTAACAGTAAGACAAAAAACAAAAAAACCCCCCCACAAACCAAAATAAAAAAAAAAAATAAATAAATAAAAAAAAAAAAAAAAACAGAAAAAAAGAGGTTTTAGGCCATACATGCTACACATTTATGCCAGTTATCGATGCCAGTATACTGAAGACATGTGGACAATCTCCGACCAGATGAAACATAAATAATAATAATACCAATAATAATACATTTATTTTTTTATTTTTATTTATTTATTTATTTTTACAAATTATACTGATTAAATATGCAAAATCTTTTTTTTGATCAGTGTATTTTTTATTAAATCTTTCAAACATATAAAAAGTAAGACAGACACTGAGACATATAGCAGAGGTATAAGACACCACCAAAAAAAAAGAAAATAAATAAATAAAAATTTAAAAAGATAAAATTAAAGGGTTCCACTATGTAATTACCCAATCACTTTGTACACAGCACACATTATCCAGAGCCACGGTTCATTATCAGCTGTTCAACATAAGAAATAAAAGGATGCCATACCCCATTAAACTTCCCCACTGATCCATTCAATGTGTATCTAATTTTTTTTTCAATTTTAACCCTTTCATGCATGAATTATGAGAACCTTAATGGTTTAAAACACAGTAATGTCCCATCAGAGAGCGAACTTTAATTAATTTCCATTCCAACATTTATTTCAATATAAAGTAGCTCCTTGTTTTGGATAATCCCTTATGGTCTAACTAAAGCAAAAATGAATTTAAAAGTAAAAATGTGGGTCAAATTGTCTCTAAAATGTCCCGTCAGAAATTTTGAATACTGTGTTTTGAGCCTAATCAAGTTATTTTTCCTGAGTGTTTTTATTCCTCTTTAGGCATGAAAAAAACACTGCAATTGAAAAAAATTTTATGAACATATTTTTCACGGAGTTGCAAAAATATCCACTCAGCTGGACCTCATGCATTTAACCCTTTCATGCATACTGGTCACTACAGTGGACATTCAGTGGTTATTCTACAGCTGTTCTCTTGTATATTCATGGATTTTATTGTTTTAGTTCCATATCAGCCTACACAGTGGACACCTATGCATCATCCCATACACTGTTATTCATACCATTGCTGTAACTTTGCTGTTCTTGATAAATCTGATCTGCACTAACATGTTTGAGTGTAAATCAATAGCTTGTTATTGTAAACAGACTGTAATTAACCATTTTTCTTAAATAAAAAGTTTTTTTTGGCACATTATCTCCATAAAGTGAGTAATAACTAATATTAGAGTATGTTAAAATGATAAAACATCATTTTAACAGCATTAAAAAAAATGTCTTTCATAGTTTTCACGCAGTGTATCTGTAAATACATGTTTCTTTGCTTCAAAAATTAACCCTTTCATGCATGAATTATGAAAACCTTAGTCATGATTTTTTTTCCTGAGTGTTTTTATTCCTCTTGAGGCATGAAAAAAAAAAAAAAGTGATTGAAATTTTTTTTAATGAACCAATTTTTTATGGAGTTACAAAAATGTCCACTCAGCTAGACACCATACATTTAATTTTTTGAAGCAAAGACACATGTATTTAAAATGCAATAACAGAAAGTGATAAACTGTGTGAAAACTATGAAAAAAACAACAACGTTTTTTAAATGCAGTTAATCTAATGTTTGCTCACATTTAATCATACTCTAATACTCGTTATTACTCACTTCATGGACATAATATGCAAAAATAAATAAATAAATAACCTTTTTGTTTAAGAAAACGTTTAATTAAAGTTTAATAACTACTAGCAATTGATACACACTCAGCATGTTACTGCAGATCAGATTTATATCACAACTGTAAGTGTTCTATCTGCACTCTTCTCTTTTATTTTATTTTAACTGATTATTATTCATGTTTATTGATTATGTTTAAATTGTAATTGTGTGTTTTTAACCTGTCTCTTTTCCATTTTTGTAAAGCATGTGTATGAATTGTACTATGCGAATACATTTTCCTTATCAAGAACAGCAAAGTTACTGTAACTGTATGAATGTCAGTGTATGAGATGATCCATAAGTGTCCACTGTGTTGGCTGATATAGAACCAAAACAACAAAACCCATGAATAAACAAGAGATAAGATGGAGAATAACTGTCCACTGGAGTGACCGGTATGCATGAAAGGGTTAAGATGAATTGGAAAACAAATGTCAATGTATATGATAAAATGTTAACTCTATGTATTAAAATATTAATACAAGGAAAAAAAAAATAAGACCATCAAAAGTCATCAAAAACAATGGTTATGCAATCAAGTACTAACTCCTGTGTGTATAATGTGACTAAAACAGACAGAAAAGAAAACATGGAATGCCTTAAAGAACTGTTTTTGTCAGTACAATGCCATAGATATTGATGTAAGAACTGATGTGATTTTGGTTATTATCAAGAAAACATGGAAAATTAGCTCTTAAATTGAACTCTTATGAGATATTTTTGGTGTTATTGTCAAAAGTTACTGAGACTAGTTGGTTCTTTTATGCTTGATCTTTAGTGTGTTATGTATAGTATCTACTTGTGTGTATGTTTATGATTTTGCTGTGACTTTTTTTATGATTAACGTTTTATTGCATGGTTTGTTTTATTGGTGTTGACTGCTTGTTTTTTTGTATATTCAAGCGGCTTTGTTTTTTTTTTTTTTTTTTTTTTTTTTTTAATTGTCTGGATACGATCAGGCCGATGAAGTGACGAACCTCACCTGAACCAGACCCCCCAAGCAGGAGATTGGACACAGAGGAGGGGGTGGACTTTAAAAGGCGGATTGCGGGCAAAAACTTAAATTAAAAAAAAAAAAAAAAAAGAAAAATAGTACCCCTTCACCCCCGAATCCCTGCTACACTTAATCTATCAAGAATAAATCCCATTGTCACTATCATTTCATGAGAAGAATTAAAAATAGTTTAATCCAACTTCATGCACAACAGTGTAATAACCTATAAATAATGACAAATCCAAATTTCTTGTTTTATATGAAAAAAATAAAATTACATTATGAAAGTGTTCATATTTATGAACTAGTTTTTTTTTTAAATGAAGAGACGAGATAAAAAAAAAGACACACAAGTCAAATTTTTACAATATTAAGCTTGTTTCCAAATGTTTTGTGGTGTATAGATGTGTAAATGATAAACTGAGACATAATATGGTTAAAACTGCACTTATTTTTCTGGTTGTACATAGTTGTTCAGGTTATGCACATTTTCATTATGTAATTTTACTTTTTTCATGCAAAAAAAAAAAAAAAAAAAAAAAAAGAAAAATTTGGAGTTGACACTATTTACAGGTTATTATGCTATTATTTTACTGCTTCAGATCATATTAGGCTGTATGTGACCCCTGAACTAATATGAGTGTGACTGTTTTACATCCTTGTGAATTTTCTGTTGGAACTTGTCTTTGGAGCCATTTCATATTAAAAAAAAAAAAAACAAAAACAAATGACCTCTGCCTCCCTTTGGCATTCTTTCCTACCGTCTCCACCCACAGCACAACTAGGGCTTTTCCTTATCGGTCTTATCGGCTGACTCAGATCCATGACTCCACTGGGTCTGATGTTCTGCTTCAGCCACAAATACACCTTATGTCATCTGAGTATGAGGGACTATATATGTGCAATAAAGAACTCTGCCTCAAGCTCCTCAACCTCATGAGAGTCTGCAGGATGCTCAGACAGTAACGGAGAAACTTTAGCCACATTTCAGCCACATCATTAAGCATGGGTACTTCTAGGGACTTTAACTTTAGCATACACTATTTACTGGGAACCCTAACCCTAAACTAGGACTCAAATAGAAGAATTATAACCTCAGTGTGAAGGCTCTTAGGCTATGTCTTGTCATTTTTAACTTAATCACTTTTTTGAAGCAAAAACCCACCAAATAAAATGTCCTTATGTGTATACATGATGACAATAAAGAATTCTTACGTCTATGTCTTCTGAAGTGACACACTGCTGTAAATGGAATAGATTTAACAGAATTTAACCTTGATCTACTATAACATTTCATACAGAAAATTAACCCTTAACTAACTCTTTATTGGTCCTTCTGAACAACCAAAAACTATTTTTTTTTTCAAATATCAATCTCCATGTATGAGTTTCAGTTTTGTATCATATTTGATACATCAGGTCTCAATGCTCAAATATTATTATTTTTGAACAAACAAAAACATAATATGACACAAACTTGTCTAACAAATTGGTAATTCCTTTTCAAAACTGGCAAAGGTCTACCTCCTAACAATCTTGTAGTGCCACTGGAAAGGCCTCTGGTGAACAAATTCCTCCCCCCTGGTGGATTATCTGTGTATTGCATGTATCTAATTGTATACATCAGGTTTTTCAAGACAAAAAATATCACACTGATCATGTAGAGGGCTTCAAAACTCATGTACCAACACTATACCTTAGACTTTCCCCAGGGGATTTAAACAAGAGTGATTCTTATTTACTAAAGATTTTTATGGCAGCCAGCAAGAACGCTATCATGAGATGTTGGCGTCAAACCATGGCCCTTCTGTGGACACCTTTAAAAATATTGTGAATCAGCTACATCATATGGAGCAGATCACTTATAATCTGAGACTACAAAAGGATGTAGGTGAGGACTTTGGAAAAAGTGGACCTTTTTCGTAGCTCAGTAACTTCAAAAATACTACCTGCTTAAACCTGCTCAAGTAGCTGTAAATTATATACACATTTACACTGTGTGAGAATGCATATTTATTTATATGTCGGCTAAAATTTACTTAGAGGGTCAAATGAGTGGCCATTTTGTTCAAAAAAAAAAAAAAAGTTGTAAGAAATGCATAGAACTGTATTGAAATAATGCTAATACATTTGTGCACAGACTACTGATATTATTTGACAGTGGAAGCTATATTTTCATAAATATTGGATTCTGAATAGAACGTGTATGTGAAAACTTTTGCTGGTGGACGGACGTGACATTACCCATGATGCTCTGGTCAGTACCAGTACTTTATTAGTAATAAACTTATAGACTTAATATTGCTAATTATCCTCTTATTCATAAATGTTAGTATTGTGGATCTAAAACAATAACAGCTGACACAAAAACACAAAATGTGGCAGTGGACAGATGTGACATGGTTGTTACAGATCCCATCATACTGATGCTCGGCAGCCATGTCACCGTTTCCACAAATGATCCCTGTGCAAAAACTAGGATTAGAATTATTTATTGTATAGTTTATCATCATACTAAAGAGTAAATAACAATATAGAATTATTTCTTTATAAAAATGCTTATTATTAGAAAACTGTTGATTTAAAAAGTGATGTACGACATTCTTAATGTATGTATTGGCGTAACATAAGCAGGATGGATCAGCACCATACTCCATATTACAACCTGTAAAAATAAAACATGTGATATGTAGGATAGAATCTGGTAAGAAAAACTGGGGAATCTAAAAGAATAGAATATTTGTTTTTCAGGTAAATTCAGTTAAAATATAACTTGGCCATTTGTGACATGAAAATATAGCATTAATTGTGATGAAATTGGACATTTTTGAGCTGAAAACATAGTTCATATGACCATCAACATGTTGCAACAGAACTGAAATCCTGTAAATTTGCATAAGTTGCATTTACCAACACAAAGTTCCTTCGGGGATTCACTTATACTGATTTCTTATGCACAAAGACAGAAATAAAACCTCCAAGCAAATTTTAGCTGATGTTTATTTATTATTTTTCCAATGTAAGTTGTGACTTCCTGATCCTGCTGTTTGTGTTATGTATGTTTAACCATGTTTGTAGTAAAATAAGAAAACAAAAACAAAAACAAACAACTCATGTATCAGATGTGATACGTTTGGCGTTATAGGGCTAAAGAGCTACTTTTACTGTAAAGTAAAGACAGAGCTGTGCACAATTCACAAAAACCTTACAATTTTCTTTGTTTCAGGTTCAACAAATCACAGACAAAATTGCCTTTGAGCTTTGTTTAACTGCTGCTCTTTGGAACAATAAGAGCATAAGAGCAGCTGCAAATGTCTTGTGATATAGCCTAATATGTACACAGGGTGTAGTAGGGCTGTGGTTGTGTTGACACAGGTGGGAGCCCACTCTTTATTAGACACTTACAATAGTAATACCTGACCTTTGAAGCCCTCTTTATCAATGAACTCAGACCCATTTATCAGAGGGTATAAAACAGTCCCTCTGTCCTCTCACACATCCACCGCTTTGTCTGCAGACCTTTCATTTCCATCTCTACCACCACAGCCTTTCAACTAGCAACCATGACCCAGCTAGAGACCGCCATGGCCATTCTCATGAAGACTTTTGATACCTACGCCGGAGCGGAGGGTAGCAAAGAGTCCCTGAGCAAAGCCGAGGTCAAGACTTTGCTGGAGAAGGAGCTGCCTGGACTGCTCAAGGTATTACACACCCACAGAAAGGGATAACTGTGTTGATCAGGGGGATTAAACCATTTAACCAGGCTTAATATTGTCTGAACTCCAAAATGTTTCATGTCTGAGTTCTCCTTCATTAATTAATGCTGTGAAGATGTTGTAACTGGTACTGAAAGGGACCAAAGCGTCATCCATACTCCAGTATCTACCGCAAATATGACAAAAAAGTAGCATTTTTATTGAGATTAAACAGTTTGTCCTGTCCTAGGAGGCAGAAATCTATCTTTTTTTGACTGACTTTTGAGCTTCACTGGGAGGAAATGGGAATTTTCTTAACTGTTCTATTCCTTACTGGTCAAAACATGGTATTTGAAATCTCTGACAGGACATTTTAGAGCAGTGTTTTTCAACCTTGGGGTCGGGACCCCATGTGGGGTCGCCTAGAATTTCTAGTAATTGATAAAAATAAAAACTTACTAATAAAAAATATATGGTGAGTTGAGAGAGATCATCACAATCCATAAAAGACATGACAAACTGTGAAGCTGAAACTGAAGCACTGTGGTACTGTTTATCTCTCAAATGTTCATTGTGGTCAGTTTCAGATGCTGCAGCTCTTTCATAATTCATAGTTTGAGTTCTTGTTTATTCAGTATTAATTGTCAGCCTTGTAAATCCAAGCTGGACTGACTGTACATATCCTGACCAAGGAAAATAAAATTCTCACTTTTTGCAGTAATCTACACCTGGCTTTTCTGCCTCCGTCCATAATAATATACATCATATAGACTAAATGTCATCTAAAATTAACATTTATTTGCAACATAGTAATGCAAACTATTACATGATCAAAAACAAAGGAATTTTTGCCAAAAAAAAAAGAAAAAAAGTCTCTGTTTTGAATATCTGGGGTCACCAGAAATTTGTGATGTTAGAATAGAGTCATGAGACAAATAGGTTGGGAACCACTGTTTTAGAGACAATTTGACAGATTTTTTCTTTTCTTTTTTTTTTTTAAACAATATCTTTATTGAACTTTATATTACACAATAATTAACAATATACTCAACATAAAGCAAACAATAAGCAACATATTCCCCCCAAATAAATAAATAAATAAAAAAATAAATAAAAATAATAATAATAGCTTTATTTGTATAGCACCTTTCAAAACAAAGTTTACAAAGTGCTTTGACAGAGGGCACAACAGCAGGATCCAAGAAGCAACTAAAAACACTAAAACAGAAGTAACACAATAAGAAAGATGCGTACAACAGATGCAAAAAATATGGTACTTCGAATAAATGAAGTGAATCGGAGTAAAGAAGGCAGGGATAACATAACATAATTCTGTTTAATCAATGCAAAAATTAATAAACGAGATAAAACAACATCATGTATGAGAATATAAATTAGTAATCAAACAGGATGAAATCACATTTAAAAAAGTTAAAATTGAAATTAAAAAGGGACAGACATCACATAAAAGCAAGTCTATAAAAATGTGTTTTAAGAAGTGATTTAAAAGATGTCACTGATTCCGCAAGCCTTATCTCCTCGGGCAGGCCGTTCCAAAGTCGAGGGGTCCTGATGGAAAAGGCCTGGTCTTTTGATTTAAGCAATGAAATGAATGAATGAAAGCAAAAAAAAAAATAAATAAATAAATACAAAAAATAAGCATGAATAAACAGCATACAGCTCCATAAATCAGCACCATTGTCAACATTAATTGGTCTCATAACATCTGAAAAACTCAGTTAAAGGTGACCATATTTTCACAAAACCCCCTCCCCTTCCTCTAACAATATAAGTGAGTCGTTCCAATACAATACAAGATGCCATCTCCCTCGCCCACATGTGCACTGAGGGTGTGTCCAACAATTTGACAGTAGTGTTGCTAAATGACCCACATTTTTACTTTTAAATTCATTTTTGTTTTAGTTGGACCATAAGGGACTATACAAAACTAGGAGCTACTTTATATAGACATAAATGTTGGAATGAAAATCAATTAAAGTTCGCTCTCTGATGAGACATTACTGTATTTTGACCCTTACGTAAGAACAATCTGACTTAAAATGATCAGTCGACGCTGACCGGTCTAAGCTTCTTTTTTTTTTTACGAAGCATGTGAGCTCCTTAGATTCCAGGTTTTACAGGAATTAGAATTAGAAATGAGCTGTCTCACCTGGACTAGAACCACTACTGCTATTAAATTATATGTGTACAGCTTCAGTCTTCTCCATTATGTTTAATTATAGCATCGTCATTCGGATCTGAAAATCAGCCCTCTGTCATTAGCAAGAACTGTTTTCTATTGTGTTCATTCTTTCAGTTGTGTGAATCTCAGGCTCTGCTGGAGTTTTTGTGATACCAGGGATCATCTAGGTCATGGGTGTCAAATTTATTTTCTTTCAGATTGCCACCTTCAGCCCAATCTGATCTCAAATGGGCAGTAAAATAATAACATAATAACCAATTTTGTATGACAACTCCATTGTTTTTCAGTTTGCTTCAGTGCAAAAATTTAAAAAATAAAATCAATTAAACAACGAAAGTATTTACATTTACAAACTATCCAGAAAAAAAGATATGAATAACCTAAAAACTGAAATTTCTTATAAAAATAAGCAGAATTTTAACAATATCATGACTCAACTTATCATTTATACATGTGCATTACAGATTGGATCTACAAAGACACTAAACATATAGTAAAAGGCAGAATGTTGTTAAAGTTGCTTTAGGCATTTCAGGTTCTTTATAGTTGTTCAGGATATTCACATTTTATTGTTAAAGAATATTTTCAGAATTTAATGGGGTTTTTTTTTATACTAAAGCAAAGAGAAAACTTTGAAGTTGTCATTACTTATATGTATAATATTATTTTTTTCACATTAATCCAAGAACAAAATTCAATATTTAAAAGTTATTATACAATTATTTGACTTTAGATTATATTGGTCTGTATGTAGCCCCTGAACTAAAACGAGTTCAACACCTTCGATCGTTAATATCTTAAGTGTAATTTTTTTTTTTGCATGATTTTGTTTAAACTTTTTCAATCCACAAAACCAAGACATATACTCTTAATGAGTACAAACAAACCAAAACAACAATCACAAAATCAACTTGAGACAAACGAACAAAAAAGACGGCAAACCCCCCCCCCCCCCCCAAAATAAAGATATGCACACCTACATACATACATACATACATACATGTGCACATACACACATACATATATATATCCATATCCATATATATATACCTATCCATCTACATATATACACATACAAATACATACACACACATCCACATCCACAATGACAACCCAAAGTGTAATTTTTTCACTTTCCAAATTCATCCCACGGGCCAGAGTGGAATCTTTGGTGGGCTGGTTTTGGCCCATAGGCCGCATGTTTGACACCCTCTGATCTAGGTGGTGCTTTCTCAGATTTTTCCAGAGTAAAATCAGCTCTAACCTCAGATGATCCTTCTGTTACATCCTGTCTGAACTAATTCTGCTGGTTATTGATGCTGTAGAAAACATTAATGAAATATCCCTTATATTTCGATAAAGGATTGTGTTTATTACTACAGTTCTGTGAGTCTGCTCTGTATAACCAAGGAGGTCATGTTTCAGAGCTGTTCATACACACTGATATCAAACACTACTGTCTGTTTTTACAGGCGGCGAAGAACCAGGAAGAGGTTGACAAGCTCCTGAAAGCACTGGATATGAACGGAGACTCTGAGGTGGACTTCAGTGAGTTTGTGGTGCTGGTAGCTGCTCTCACCTGTGCCTGCCATGACCGCTGTGGCAAGAAGTGAGCAGGACGACCGAAGAACGCCGCCAACGACATGAAATCCCTGTAGCTGATGTTTTATGTGACAAATAAATAAATAAATAAATAAATGTATGTGCCTTAAATGTGCAGGTCTGATTATTGTGTGATGCTGTGGGAAGTATATAGCAAATAAATAAAAAAGCATACATTTGTTTGACACATTTCTTTTTTTTTTTTTTTTTTTATTAGTAGTTGCTTTTCCATTGAACATCTGTGCAAAACTTACTACTTACTACTGATATTTACTAAATGTCGAAAAAACACAAGTGCGTAACGTCGGTTTTTCCATTAAATCACAAATGCGCTGATTTGTTTATTTATTATCGCGAGATGACACGAGAGGTCATTCCAGAAACATGGCAACGAACATAAATATGGTGTTGATTTACAGATGTATTCGTTATTATTATATATTACCCCTCTATCTTGTTTTTATTGTAAGGCTATTGTTTTCCAAAATTACTAATATCTTCCAAAATATCTGTCCTATCAACTTGTTGTTTTTGCCACTGTCTTGCTTGACTAAAAACTACAAAAATATGTCAAACTGCAGCAGTCAGCTCTTTCTGGATTTTGTGTGAATCCTGAGACACACACACACACACGCACACACACACACACACACACACACACACACACACACACACAGAGGCCACTTGGCTTTTATAAGATAGATTAACTGACATTTCTTTATAATAATTAGCTGATTAGACATTAGCTGTTACATGAGTTTTGGGTTTTTTTTTTGTTTTTTTTTTTTTGGGGGGGGGGGTTCTTGTCAAAAAATACTAATCATATTGATCATCTGTTGTCACTTTTCCATTGGACATCTCTGCAAAACTTTACCGATATTTACTAAATGTAGAAAAAACACAAGTGTGTAATGTTGGTTTTTCCATTAAATAACAAATGTGATGATTCGTTTATTTATTATTGTGAGATGACACAAGAAGTCATTCCATAAACATGGCAACGAACATAACTATTGTGTTGATTTACATTATATATTCATTAGTGTTATATTTTACCCCTCTATCTCGTACTAACGTAAAAAATGATTGGGTTTCCTGGTGTGTCCACACATACTGACACTGACATTTCTTCTTCTTCTTTGCTTGTTGTAACGTCTGTCAACATCATTTTTTTAAATTCACCTGATTCTAGTTGCGAAAAAGGTCTTTCCATCGCAGTTTTGCGTGATGTACCATTTGCGCTACGCCTGAAAAACCACCTCTTGCCAGTGCAAAAACTTTTAATCGAAAATTTAGACTTTTGACGAAATTGTCGTTTTTCCATTAGGTAAATTTTTATGCACAAGTTATATTTGCGCAATTTGAGAGTCAATGGAAAAGCGACTACTGATAGTTAACAAGACATTGTGGACAGAAAAACAACAACACATAAACAAAGGGAAAAATCAAACACATAAACAAACAAAAAACAACAACAACGACAGAGCAATGACAAACAACAACAACAACAACAACGTCATATTACAATGAAAAAGATAATAAATGTAAAAAGCAACTAAACCATATAGCTTGGTTAGGGGTGATGGGGAAAAGGGGAAGAGGGGAGTGTGAATGAAAGTGAGAAAGAGAGAGGGGGGGAGTGAATAATAATTGTTGTAATAATACAAAAATATATAATAATAACACCAGTAGTCTAATTTGCTAGTATTTTTGTGGCGGCGGTAGCAGCGGGGTCAGCCACAATACAACAAGTTAAATAATTTAATATTTGTAATAATGTATTTGTATCAATTACTATCCATTTAAGTTTATATGAATTAATTTAAATCAATATGGCTATGTCTATAATTTTTCAAATACATGTACATTTTGCTGGGTCATGGATTGTACTTTATTTAAGAGCTAGAAGTACTTTTATGGTGACTGAATTTTTCACATCTTAACTAAAATGATTTATCTGCATTTATCATTTTATCCTCTGCATCTTTCACTGATAAACTAGTATTTTTCTATCTTTAGTTTACAGACCATGCAGATGGCCGCAGCAGCTCCAAGTAAATTCAAACACAAGTTACATTTTCAACTATAAAATTAAAACAAGTGTCTACAATGACTACTATTTATCAAACTACATTGGTTTCAATGGTAAATCAGTGTCCCTCATTCCCTACGGAGCATCTGAATGTCTGAAAAAAAGACACATTTGATGTCCCAGCACACAGAGCTTGAGGATGGGAGGACACCATCAACCCCCCCACACAACCTCCAGCACCCCCAGCAGCACAGTCACAGCCCAAGGACCAGACCAGCCATGACAAGCCAAAGGGTGTTTCTCCTACACCCTTCTCTTCTCTTCTTTTTTTTTTTTTTTTAATTTTTTTTTTTATAGACCTAGTCCACTCCACAGTTTGTTTGAGACATTTCTAAAAAAATAAATAAAATATTGATATAGCACAGACAAAAACGATGAACATAACATTAAAGCAGAAATAAAAGGCCCATAGGCTCCTACAACCTTAAATCAACACAATTACAAAACATGACTACACTTGCAAATGGATTATGATCATATTTATGTTGGGCGTTGTAGGTCTGGAGTTGTGTTGCCACCCAAACACTTAACCACCTAATCTTGTGAAACCTGTCTTTTTTGTTTTTTTTTTTTAAATCCATGATCCAAAACCGACTTTTCAGATGGTATAAAAAGGGACTCCTCTCTTCTCATACACACCCAACACATCCATCCTCCTGTTAACAGATCTCTGATTTTGAGCTTTACCACATCATCCTACAACCATGACTACTCAGAAGTGTGACATAGGCAGAATTCCACGTATCATGTGTGAGCTCTGCAGCATTTTTGAGGAGTATGCCAGCGCTGACGGTGACGGAAAAACCCTGACTAAAGCCGAGCTCAAGAATCTGGTGGAGAAAGAAATGTGCCCAATGCTAAAGGTATTTGCATTTGTATTTTATTTATTTATCTAGACAGGGACAATGCACAATATACATGAGACTTAGACTGAAACTTTATTCATCCCAGAAGGGAGATTTGTTTCCACATGACTGTACATAGACATAGACAAACACACACATAGACATCAGATAGAAAAGGAAAACATACAAAAAAGGCAGACATATCACAAAAACACTTAGTTGTGGTGGACATGGTGACAGATGTGAGAAGGAGGAGAATGTCATTAACCTTAAACAGGAGAGATGTAGAGTGGCAGGTTGTAGCAGTAGTGCTCATTACCACCTGTAGTCCCCGGGCAGGCTGTTGTTATCATAAAAAAGCAGACATTTATAAATATTAAAACATACAAAGAGCAGTATTGTACAATGAACCAGTGAACGAGCAGTAATGGGTCAGTCTGAGCTGTTCAGGAGAGATGTAGCATCCATACATTTCGGTTTTATAGGAAAAATATATCACTGTACATGCCGTTTGAATGTTTTTACTGTTATGGTTATGCATATGTGTTTCTGACAATTTGGATTTAGTATTTTTCTGTCATTGTTCAGTCGATTGATTCATTCATCTGACCTGCAGCCCTGGAAATTATCTTCTCTCCTAACCCAACCTCCTGCCTCATTAGCAAACAACAGATTTCTTATATTCATACAAAACATGGTGTGAATCTCAGGCTGTGATCTCAGAGAGCAGAGTCAGAACAGTGTCAAAATTAAACTCAAACAACGTATAGATCATGGGTCGGCAACCTTTGCAATCTAAAGAGCCATTTTAGGACAGAAATAGAAAAACAAAACTGTCTGGAGCCAAAAGATACCCTTATATCTTTCCTAAAAGTGGTAACTGTTTAAGAAGCTCTTTAGGGTAAGTTTGTACAGAATATGAGGAGAATAAATCACAGTTTCAGTGCACTTACAGAACCCCAAAGAAATTACAGAACTAAAGAAAACGGTGATTTTGTCACTATTTTCATTCAAAAATTAACTGGTAAGTGAAGACTTTCTTTGCAATGAACAATATAGATGAATACCTTCAGTGTCTTAAAATTACTTAAAATTACTTCTACTACAGCTATTTTTTTTTTATTCATTTGGAGTATAGTCTACATTTTTACAACTGCATAATGTCAGAATCCCTTTATGGTTATGACAATAATAGCAAAATGTGTAAAATAAATAAATAAATCATTCATTTCCTCTTACTTTTTGACATAGCCACATTGAGCCAGTGGAAAAGGGTCCAAGAGCCATATTTTATTTATTTATTTTTTCTTTATTTATTTGCACATCATAAAACAGCAAGAGAAAAATAATAAAACCAAAAACATTCAAACAAATAATGTCATTGTGCCAGAAAGGATAGAAGCCAAAAAAGGCTTATGTGAATACCTCCAATAATAATAAACAATACACAGCAAAAAAAAAAAAAAAAAAGAGAGAAAAAAAAAATTCAAATACAATATAACTGAAATAATAAAGTGAAGTAAAACCAATAAAAATACAAATCAAATTACAAATCATCAAATACAAATCAAATGATATTCAGCCTTACATTTTTTCATGAATTAGAGTCCTTTCCAGATGCTTTTTAAATAATGATAAAGAAGATGTTGATTGAAGTTCAGGTCGTAGATTATTCCAAAAATGTGGTCCACGATATGTGGCCCCGGAGTCACAGGTTGCCTGGTACAGGTGGTAAATCTATACAAATCAGGTCTGAACTAGTTCTACTGGCCACTGATGCTGTACAATAAAGATTAATTTCCCACAACGGGGAAATTCACTGGTCAAAGCAACAACAGAAAAATGTGCATGCATAAAGATAGTGCAAAAGGCAAGCAATACAAAAATAATTTTAATAAGAGTAAGCAATAGAACTCTACAGGCTACATATTTACATAAGGTTAAAGATTTAAGACACATATTGGTTTTGTATGGTTTTAGTTTTTGTCTGTCATTCCTAGTAATATACTCTCTGTTCTAAAATGAATGAAAACAGAGACTGAAAAAAAGAAAACACAATTCAGTTTTCATATTGTTTGAACCAATCTTTACTGACTGATGTTCGCAGGAAGCAAAGAACAGTTCAAGGGTGGACGACCTAATGAGTGCAATGGACCACGATGGTAACGCTAAGGTGGACTTTCAAGAGTTTGCAACAACGATCATAGCCTTCACCTGTATCTGCCATGAAAGCATGAAAGAGTGAGCAGGACGTCTGAAGAACGCTGACATCATAGCTTGAAACCCCTGCAGTTCAGCTTTTATGTCATGACTCAATAAAATGATGACCCTACTGTACACGTTGTAATTATTGTCTCACAGAAGACGCATATTTTATGTGAAAACAGTCATATGACGGCTGGATTTACACACTTAAAACTGTGTTCTTTATGTTGTATTTTTAAGACCATTAAACATGATGCACTATCTGTTATAGGAGCCATGAACATAAGCAGCAGCACAAATATATTTACTCAGAGAACACCCTACACAAATGTTTGCTCTGGCAGACTTTTGCATATCAATTTACCAGGAAATTATGACACTTACCAACCAATAACATCGAGGTATATAACATAAGGTGGTGCGCCAGCTTTTAAAATAGTCATCCAGCCCCATGTGATCTAAAGCGATTAAATTAAAAGTAAAATAGGCATAAGAATAATAAACCTCAAAAAAAGTGTGAAATAAGTAAAATTGCTTTATTAAAATCTGAATAACCAGAACAACCCGACATTTCTCTGGATAAACAAGTGTGATTTCAACAATATTACTACTCAGCTTATTATTAACATCACTTACAGATCACAGTGCAACTGCAAATACACAAAACACTTAAAAACAGGCAATATATTGTTAAAATTACAATGTATTTTTATTTTTGTAAGACATTTCAGCTTGCTCGTAGTTGTTCAGGTTATTCATATTTTATTGTGAAAGGATAGTTTGTAAATGTAAATATTTTTTATCATGTAATTTTTTTTATTCCCTTCAAACCAAGAAGAAAATTTGTACTTTTCTTTCTTTCTTTCTTTCTTTCTTTCTTTCTTTCTTTCTTTCTTTCTTAAAATGATATTGGCAGAACTTATTTAATTGAATTATAGCGCCTCCTGCTGTTGTGGACTGTAAATTAGTCCAGGCACACTGGAAATGAGAAAATCTATTTTATTGAGTGGTTGAGTTTAATAATAATAATAATAATAATAATAATAATAATAATAATAATAATAATAATAATAATAATAATAATAATAATAATTATTATTATTGTTGTTGTTGTTGTTGTTGTTGCTGCTGCTATTATTATTATTGTTATTATTATTATTATTATTATTATTAGTGGTAGTAGTAGTAGTAGTAGTAGTAGTAGTAGTAGTAGTAGTAGTAGTGGTAGTAGTAGTGGTAGTAGTAATAGTAGTAGTAGTATTATAATTATAATTAAACATAAACATCATATAATTAATCATAAACATAAACACATAAACATAATTATTGCTGTTGTTATCATTATTATTATCATTATCATTATATTAGTATTAATAATAATAATAATAATAATAATAATAATAATAATAATAATAATAATAATAATAATAATAATAATAATAATAAAAAGTGTGCATGAATAAAGATAGAGTAAAAAACAAACAAACAATATAAAATAAAAAATAATAATAGTAGTAAAAACTATACAGACTATGTACATATTTACAACAGAATGAACAACAGAATTAAATGCTTTCAGATTTGAGTGCACCAGAGCAGATCTACCAACCACATGAATTGTATTGACAGTCCAAAAGGAGGCGCTGCACTCACAAGAAACTCTTCATTCAACTCCACTGCAGAAACACTTCACTGTCTCCATGGTAACACTGAAGAAGAGTTTCAGCGATGATGATACAGCAGATCAGAGAAAAGAGGATGGGCTCACCAGGTTTTAAAGCCACTGCAGGATCAAATAAACCCTGTTCAGGTGTTTTTATGACTAATATAGGATGGGACTGTCATAATGCCGCATTGTCTGGTTTTAAAAATGCACTGTTATCATGTCTGAGTTCTCCTTAATTAAATGATTAAATAATGTGAAGATGTTGTAACTGATACTGAAAAAGACCTAGGCGTCATCCATACGCCAGCATCTGCCGCCGATATGACAAAAAAGTAGCATTTTTATTGAGAACAGTTTGTCCTGTCCTGTCATTCAGCCCAATTTGATCTCAAACAATAACATCAGAACCTATAAATAATGACAACTCCATGTTTGAGGCTTTGTTTTAGTGCAAAGAAAACTGCATTAAATGATGAAAATATTTACATTTCACTAAAAGATGTGCAAAACCTGAAAAAAAAAAAAAAAATTCATAAAACTAAGTGAAATTTTAACAATATTATGCCTCAAGGTTTTCAGTTAGATTTAATATTTTTTAATATTGTCAAAGCTCAAGTACAGTGTGATTTAATCTTCAGCTTTTTGGTTCTTTTGGTTTTCAGCAGCAGGATGAGGAAATGCAGTTGTCTGTAAATATAAGTCATCGTGTTGGTCTTTGAAGATGCATTTTTCTGCGTCTCTGATCAGAAATGTCCACCACAGTTGTACATTTGTCTTGTTGTATGTCAGTGGGTGTCACAGTGGATCACCTGGGTCTTATTTAGACTGTGTTTCAGGAAAGACAACAGCGATGCAGAGCCGTTTATCCATCACTGGTCATTTTCCATCAGACCCAGTAGATCCAGAGTTAGGCATGAATCCACTTCCTGTCTCTTCAGGACCCACATTTACAAAAACACACCATGAAACCAAGTCTTTAAATCCACACAGTTTTTTTTTTTTTTTTTTTAATGATTGTGTCTTGATGTTCCCAGATGTGATGTGGATGTAAAAAACCTATTAGACAACTGCAGCTCATTCAGAACTCTGCTGCAGGAGCCCTCACTAAGACCAAGACTAAGAAAACAGACCACATTAGTCCATTAGTCCAGGACAGACTTTAAAGTTCTGTTGCTGGTTTGTAAAGTTCTGAATGGTTTAGGACCACAGGAAAAATTTGAGGAGTTTTATGAGTGTGAATGTTTGGAAAGTGATGGTTTTCTGCCCTCATTGTGGGTTCATTTTATAAACTCTCAATAATCAAAATAATCAAATAAACAAAATTTATTTCAAATATATTAATATTTGACTATTATTATTATTATTATTATTATTAGTGTCATTTTCTAAACAGTGTTAAATTTATCAGTGCCTATATCTATGCAAAATACATTTGAATATAATGTTAATATTTTTTGTATGTGTAGATATTGTAAAAAAAAAAAGTATGTGATATTGATAATTGAAATAAAAAATGTTTAATTTGATATTTACTTTTGTTGTCCATCTGTGACGCTGCCATTTGTCCAAACTATTACTATTCAGGTATGATAAAAAATTTTTTTTTTCCTCAAACCAATAATTAGGTTGTAAAATAGAGGGTTTAAAATATACACTGAATACATTTTAGAATGCTAATGTCATCGGATCTTTACTTTTGAGAAGTTTGTAATTCTTGTAAAAAATAGGCGTTAATTTTTTGTCCATCTGTGATGCAGTAGTTTTTGATATTTTTCATTTAAAAATATTTGAAACAAAATTTTGCCCTTTAAGATGGCATTTAGACCTTTCCAATTATGTGTAATATTTGTCTTAAACTTGTCTGGTTCAATAGGTATGAATCAAAAAGTAGTGGACTGTCCATCTGTGACGCCCTTGACCTCACCCCACCATTTATACTCAGGTCCATCTTGGCTTTTCTAGTTATGAAGGCTCAGCTTATGTAAAATCTATGTGAGCATTACAGTTACACACATACACACACACACACACACACTTACTTTTCTATAGCAGGGCTGTCAAACTCATTTTAGCTCAGGGGCTATATTCTCCCTAACATGATCTCAAGTGTGCTGGACCATTAAAATAATAGCAGTGAAAAAAGTTAAATTATATTATGATAATGTTTACATCTACAAAGTATCCTTAAAATCTGAATAATATGAACTTCAGATGTCTTAAGAATAACAAGTGCAATTTTACCAATATTCTGCCTCTATTTATCAGTTTATCATTTATACCTGTGCATTGTAATTTACATTACTATTACAAATACACAAAATATTTAGTAATAGGCAGAATATTGGTGAAATTGCACTCACTTCTCTTAAGACATTTCAGGTTGTTCATATTTGTTCAAATTCACATTTTTTTGTAAAAGGATAGTTTGTTAATGTAAACATTTTCATGTAATTTTACTTTTTTACAGTAAAGCAAAGAGAAAATTTGTAGTTGTCATTATTTATAGGTTATTATAATAGTATTCTACTGGTCTGACCCACTCGAGATCAGATTGGTCTGTATGCAGAACTGGAATTAAAACGATTTTGACACCACTGATAATTAATTTTACAAATTCATCCCATGGGCTGGATTTGGCTCACCAAATGGTCAGATCTGGTCTGTGGGATGAATTTGTGAAATGCAAAAATTACACTGAAGATATTAATAATCAGTGGTGTCAAAATCATTTTAATTCAGGCTCCACACACAGACAAATATAATCTCAAGTAGGTCAGTACAGTAAAATACTATCATAATAACCTATAAATAATGACAACTGCAAATTTTCTTGTTGTTTTAGTGTAAAAAAAAAAAAAAAAGTAAAATTACATGAAAATATTTACATTGACAAACTTTCATTTTTTTAAAAATGTGAATAACCTGAATAAATATGAACAATCTGAAATGTCTTAAGAGATTTATTTAAGTGCAATTTTACCAATATTCTGCCTGTTAATAAATATTTTGTGTGTTTGTAATTGTAAAGTAAGTTGTAATGCACATGCGTAAATGATAAACTGATTAACTGAGGCAGAATATTTTTTAAAATTGTACCTGTTTTTCTTGAGACATTTCAAGTTGACCATGTTATTCAGATTTTTAAGGAAACTTTATAAATGTAAACATTGACATAATTTAATTTTACTTTTTTCACTGTTATTTCTGGCCCGGCCCACTTGAGATCTTATTGGGGTGAATGTGGCCCCTGAACTAAAACGAGTTTGACACCTGTGTTCTAGAGGATAATATTATAATGAATGGAGATGAATGGCTTAGGAAAGGTTAAATGTATAGAAAAGATCATCTGGAAGTCGCCATAAATATAGGTTCATCATGACTTGCTGTTTGAACACAATAGATGTCTTCTTTTTGTTTTTTTTTTCTAAGCTGTATTTATAGTTGTGTGACAATAACCGCATTAAAAATGACCTAAGAGTGTGTATTCCACCACACCCAGTCCTCAGTTTCACATGTATGTTTTGTTCACAGAGTATTTTATATGACTCACTCAAATAGTAGAAATCTGACTCACCTTTTGTCTTTTAAACGATTCTCATTTGTAACACTTATCAACCTTTTCATGCAGAGAATACAGGCTTATCTGTTCTACTTCTGCAGCCAATATTTAGCAAAACAGCACCTATAATTTGTAATGAATAGATGACAGGAACAGTCTCACGTGTTCACTCATGTTTCTGTTTTTGAGGGCCGATAATGACACTAAAACACAGCGACAGCCAGGGTTGGACAAGCTTCTTAGAGGCTACTTCCTTTAATCCACATGAAATGAAGCTTTTAACCCTTTCATGCACGAATTATGAGAACCTTGCTCAAATTTTTTTCCTGAGTGTTTTTATTCTTCTTTAGGCATGAAAAAAACAATGCAATTGAAAATTTTCTTCTGGGGAAAAAAAAAAAAAAAAAAAAAAAAATTCTTATTAACCTATTTTTCATGAAGTTGCGAAAATGTCCTCTCAGCTGGACACCACACATTTAATTTTTGATGCACAGAAACATGTATTTACTGATAAATTGTGTGAAAACTATGGGGAGGGCTTGTGATTCTGGAGGTTTATGCTCAGGAGAGATCTGTATAATGTTACCAATTCATGTCAGAAAAGCTATGTAGTGTCTTAAAACTTTAATAAAGATGTGTGTAACAAAAAAACAAAACAAAACCAAAAGAACAACAAAATCCATGAATGTATAAGAGAACAGCTGTAGAATAGCTGTCCACTGTAGTGACCAGTATGCATGAAAGGGTTAATGAAGAAGTAGAAACATGGCAGAAAAGTACCATGTACACAGAAGTAGCACAAGTACTCACATTCTGTACTTAAGTAGAAGTATGGGTACTTGTGTGAAAACATACTTTCATAAAAGTAGAAGTACTGATTTAACTCCTTTACTTAAGTAAAAGTAAAAAAGTAACTTCTCAATTGTAATAAAGTACAAAAGTAAAACGTAAAACTGTGTTTTTTTTTTTTGCCATGAATGAAACAATACTTATTTAACCAGACAAAATCATAAAAGTTTCCATTTTCGAATTCCACAGTAAATGGTACTGACCAGAGTTCTGCACAGGGTCTGGTGTCCAAAAATAAAGGCTTTAAAAGTCAGTTACTGTGTAGACGATGGATTTAATCACAGGTCGGGTTGCAATACTCAGCTTTGCAGGTACGGGGGGAAAAGTTTGGAAAAAGTGGACCCGTGCAGCAAGGTTATTATCGTTAATGAAAACGAATGAAATGACGAAAATTAGAATTCAAAAAAACGTTTTCGTTAACTGAAATAAATAAAAACTATTATTAAAAGAAAAAAACAATAACTAACTGAAACTGTATTGTGTGCTTATAAAACTAACTAAAACGGATAAAAATTATGGATAAAATTCCCTTAGTTTTCGTCTTTGTTGATGTCGGATTGATACAAAAACGATTTATTTTTGCTCTTGCAATTTTAGCTAGTGGCACCGTATGGTACTTCACGGTCCGTCACTTGTGGTCACTTGTGGTTTCCAGTCGTCCTCTGGTCCCCACTCTACCTGGAAACATGGAGACTAAAGTTGGGAGAAAGCAGCAGAGTCCTGTCTGGGATTTATTTGAATATGATGGAGAAGAGAAAAGATATAAAGAAATTAAAACTAAACTAAAACTAAGCATTTAGAAAAAAACAAAAACTGATAAAAACTAGCAAACCTGCTCTAAAAACGAATTAAAACTAACTGAATTAGAGAAAAAAAAGTCAAAACTAAATAAAACTAAACTATAATGAAAAATCCAAAACTATGATAACCTTGCCGTACAGGACTCTGGTACTGACCCTGGTCACAGCCTGTGCTCCTTCTCTCCTCCACTGATTTTTCCTCTGAAGTGTCATATTCTCTGTACTGTCACATCTGTTTATTTTGAAAAAGTAATGAGCCTATTCTGAGAATGGAGGGAGTATAAAGTACAGATATTTATGCAAAAATGTAGGGAGTAAAAGTGAAACGATGCCAGAAAAACAAATACACAAGTAAAGTACAGATACCTAAAAAAATCTACTCAAGTACAGTAATGAAGTACTTATACTTTGTTACTTCCCACCTCTGCATGTACATACACAACAAACAAAAAGTTAAGGATATTTTTAATTTTTGGGCTATTTTTTTCAGTAGGGATTCTTGCACAGTGCTTTTTTTCTTTTTTGTGTGTGAATTGAATTGAAACATATTTTGTTAATGACTGCAGGGTTCAAATGTTAGGGTCCAAATACACAAATAAATGTACCAAAGACTGGTAAAAGTGGGTTTAGCAAAATATGACCCCTTTAAGTAAAAAAAAACAAGTGAGTACTTCATCCACCACTGGTTGTACAGTATTTCTTTGTATATTGTACTTAAACTTATTCTTTTTTTAATATTTGTGGTTCTTAATTTAGTATTTCTATCACTTATTCTTTGTTTATTTCACATGCTTTGTCATTTTTTCGTCTAATGTCTGACGCTACATTTGCAATAATTTCCCCCTGGATTAACATTGTACTGTGTCTTAGTGTTATTGAATAGTAGCCTAACTCTGTACTAGTTGCTTCTTCTACGTACATTTCACTTAAAGGCTGACGTTTCAGTGGTTTGTGGTGTATGGCCTTCCTGTTTGTCTCTACTCTCACACTGATACTAGTCCGACGCTGAACACAGGCCACTTCCTGTGAGCCGACCTTTATCAATCTATCTTGCAAAGTACAAAGTATCTTTAAGACTGTTCAGCTTTACAGGTAGAGAGATGCTATGTCCTTGTGTGAATTAAAAACTCTTTTTTCTGTGATGTCAATGTTAAAATCTGGACCCGAAAAACAAAAAAACAAGCTAGAATTACAGCGTTTAAATCCACAGCAGTTAAAAAAATACTCAAAAGTACAAACAAATGCAGAGACTTCTTTACCTTTCACATACAACTATTATATAAGATTGTTAAAAAGTAGTTCCACACATATGATTATCTTTCTTTCTGAAAAAGAAGGAGTTATGATCATTAGAAACTGGAGTAGAATTTACTCCAGTAAAATATCTCAATGCTTTAATCGGGCAAAAAGCATAAACCACATAGTGACGACTCAGCAGTATTTTAACCCTTTCATGCACGAATTATGAGAACCTTAATCAAGATTTTTTCCCTGAGTGTTTTCATTTCTCTTTAAACATGAAAAAACTATGTGATTGAAAAATATCTTATAAAAATAAATAAATAATAAATAAACAGATAAAATAAATAAAAAGTAAAAAAAAAAACATTAGAAAATAAAAAAGTAAAAAAATAAAATATAGTAATAAGAATAAAAATCAGCTGGACACCATGCGTTTAATTTTTGAAGCAAAGAAACATGTATTTACTGATAAATTGTGTGAAAACTATGGAGGGGGGGCTTGTGATTCTGGGGGTTTATGCTCAGGGGAGATCTACACAATGTTATCAATTCATGTCAGAAAAGATATGTGGTGTCTTAAAACTTTAATAACAATATGTGTAAAAAAAAAAAATAAATAAAAAAAATCCATGAATATACAAGAGAACAGCTGTACAATAACTGTCCACTGTAGTGACCTATGCGTGAAAGGGTTAATAAAGTATATCATGTGTATTTCTTTGGTGAAATGGCACTTCTTGGCATGTATAATTCCAGAGGATCACAGTGCTGAATCACATCCACAGAACATTATAATGTCACAAAAAAGTAGACCACTTGAAAATCAAATATCCATTGCATATGAGGCTTTAACATTTATGCAATATCACTCCATCACCCTCGTCTTCCTCTGAAACTTTTAAAGATGAAGAAACTGGTATTACATCAGTTAATGCCAGCGCCCTTTGACAACAGTCATATTCAACTGTGGGGGCGAGAGACAAACCCACCCCCTTAAACTCAGTCCACTGTGGTTGACATGAACATATAAACACACAGTGCTACATGATCAGTAAATTAAATATAGGAAAATATCTGATTTGAACTGAAAAATCCAGAAGGTAATATAATAATCCATGGTTATAAATTGCCGAGGAAAGGCTAAATGTGGAGAAAAATTCATCTGGAAATCACCACTAAAGAGAGTTAACCCTAGATCTCAGGAGGACTGATCTGATGTGGGGTTTTGGGTTTACTTGAATTTCACACTCATGAACTGATTCAGACAGAACAGTTCAAGCTAAAACGTCTTATCTCAGTATAGTGGCAATTGCATTTCCTTTTTTCTGTCATGTTTACAGTTATTCCCAAAAACCGATACTTTCTCATAAGTAACAGGTTAGAACACTTCCTATTTTAGCGTGACCATATATTAATTTCAAAAAAGGGGACACTTGGCTCTGCCTCGAGATACTTAATCCATAAAGACCCAAACATCCATCACCAAGTCCGACCAAAAGCATCGATACATCAATACATGTGTGTAAAACCCATCAGATATGACCCATTTGGATGTTCAGAGGCTCTGTAGTTACCGTGGAAACACCGTCATCTTCTTCAACATTGAATCACCAGTAAAACCTACGGAGATGGATCAGTGATAGTGGATGGAAATGCTTGGTTGATGTTCAGTTAATGATAGATTTGACTGAAAAAGTCACTTTTTCTGCAGTTTTCTCAACTTTAATCTGAGCTTTTATGAACATCTACATGATCAGTGAATTAAATACAGGAAAATGCTAGAGTTATACTGATAAAATACAAAATACAGAGGAAACAAGAAAAGCACTCGGAGAGCACACACAGACCCCCCCCCCCCCCAGATCACCAGCAAAATCTAATCATTTCTTCCTTGTGCCAGAATCAACATATCCTGAAAATTTCATGAAAATCCATCCACAACTTTTTGAGTTATCTTGCTAACAAACAAACAAACACGCAAACAAACACGTAAACACACAAAGCAAAGCGATCACAATATCTCCTGGTGGAGGTAAATATTACAAATAAATTGTGATAAATCACTTAATAAAGGTTAGATATAGAGAAAATTTCATGTGGAAACTGATATTAAAAAAAAAATGTCTTTATGGGTAAATGAGAAAGTTAAAGGACATATTCGGACGTTCAGAGGCTCTGTAGTTACCGTGGAAACACCGTCATCTTCTACAACATTGATTCACCAGTAAAACCCATGGAGTTGAATCAGTGACAGTGGATGGAAATACTTGGTTTATGTTCAGTTAATGATAGATTTGACTGAAAAAGTCACTTTTTCTGCAGTTTTCTCAACTTTAATCTGAGCTTTTATGAACCTCTACATGATCAGTGAATTAAATACAGGAAAATACCTGATTTATACTGATAAAATACAAAATACAAAGGAAAATATTACAAATAAATGGAGCTAAATCACTTAATAAAGGTTAGATATAGAGAAAATTTCATGTGGAAACTGATATAAAAGTAGCGCTGGGTCTTTATGGGTTAAATTACAAAGTTAAATGATTACGTGCTACATAAGTACCATAGTATTCTGTACAAAGTGAATAGTACGGTGGCCCAGAGGTGCAACAGGCCAAAAAATTATCCACTAGACGAAAAAAATTATCTACTACAAGAAAAAAAAAGAGAACAGCCTAAAAAAATTATCCACTAGATGAAACAAATTATCTACTACAAGAAAAAAAAGAGAACAGCCTAAAAAAATTATCCACGAGATGAAAAAAATTATCTACTACAAGAAAAAAAAAAAAGAGAACAGCCTAAAAAAAATTATCCACGAGATGAAAAAAATTATCTACTACAAGAAAAAAAAAGAGAAAAACAGCCCAAAAAAATTATCCACTATAAGGAAAAAAAAAAGAGAACAGCCTAAAAAAATTATCCACTAGACAAAAAAATTATCTACTGCAAGAAAAAAAGAGAACAGCCTAAAAAAATTATCCACTATAAGAAAAAAAAAGAGAACAGCCCCCCAAAAAATTATCCACTAGATGAAAAAAAAAAATCCCCTATAAGAAAGAAAAGAGAGCAGCCAAAAAAATTATCCACTAAAAGAAAAAAAAAGAGAACAGGCAAAAAAAAAAATTATCTACTAGCCCAAAAAATTATTCACTATAAGAAAAAAAAAAAAAAGAACAGGTGAAAAAAATTATCTACTATGAGAAAAAAAAAGAGAGCAGCCCCAAAACAGATCCACTATAAGAAAAAAAACATCATCCACCTTTTCAGTTACGGGGGCGCTGTTTACCCGAAAGGTGCCTTGCTTTAAAATTAAGGCCACCACAAAAAATAAAAGGATAGGCTGAAAAATTTTAAGGCTTTCGGCTAATGTGGCTAATGCTAAGGAAGTACCCCACCGGAAGTGGAGGTCGTGCGCTAAAAAATAAAGTTATTTTAAAATATAGATATTTACATTAATATAGTTTGCAAAGCAGTTAAATGATTAAATACGGTTCCAGTGTCTGCTCAAGGTTAGGCATGGGCGTTAAATGGTTAAGGTTAGGGTTAGGGTATGGTTGGGGTTAGTTTTCAGTGGTAAATGGCCCTTGTGTGCACTGTGTGAAGGTTCGTTGCTAAGCTAATGCTAACGCGAAAAGTTGACGGCAACTTTGTGAACTACCAGTGCGAGTAAACAATTGTGTGATTACGGTGTTGAATTGTTCAACTGCCTGACATTCAATATCATTTTTGATGAATATTCTCTACAAGAAGTTCTAAAATTATTTTATTTTGAGAGGAGTAGAAGAGGAGCTTCCTGTGGAGCTCCACTATCATGGCATCGCCCAGTTGTTGAGAGACAGCAAGTGCATATTGCGGCACCGACACCTGGTGCCGTGGCACCTCGGCTGGTGCGGCACCACGGTTGATGCCGCGAGGTGCCGTGGCACCTCGGCTGGTGCCGCGACGTACCGCGGTACCACGGCTCGGTGCCAGGTACCCCAGCACGGCACCGCGTACCATGGCTCGGTACCACAGCTCAGCTCGTTGCCAGGTGCCGAGGCACTGCGGTACCACGGCACACATCTTTATCTCCACAAAATGTCCTTCTTGATCTAGTGTTAGTGAAGACACTCCGTTTGAGTTGAGGAGGAGAGGTCTACCTGCAAACAAATGGGCAATACCATGATAGTGGAGCTCCACAG